>NW_028274848.1:0-1200000 GCF_037043125.1 Eumetopias jubatus
ATCCTAGGTCACAAATCAGGTCTCAACCGGTACCCAAAGATTGGGATCATTCCCTGCACATTTTCAGACCACAATGCTTTGAAACTAGAACTCAATCACAAGAGGAGAGTCGGAAAGAACTCAAATACATGGAGGCTAAAGACCATCCTACGAAAGAATGAATGGGTCAACCAGGAAATTAAAGATGAATTTAAAAATTCATGGAAACCAATGAAAATGAAAACACAACTGTCCAAAATCTTTGGGATACAGCCAAGGCAGTCCTGCGAGGAAAGTATATAGCAATACAAGCCTTTCTCAAGAAACATGAAAGGTCTCAAATACACACCCTAACCCTACACCTAAAGGAGCTGGAGAAAGAACGGCCAATAAAGCGTAAACCCAGCAGGAGAAGAGAAATCATGCAGATCAGAGCAGAAATCAATGAAATAGAACCCAAAAGAACAGTAGAACAGATCAACGGAACTAGGAGTTGGTTCTTTGAAAGAATTCACAAGATTGATACACCCCTGTCCAGGCTGATCAAAAAGAAAAGAGAAATGACCCAAATCAACAAAATCATGAATGAAAGAGGAGAGATCACAACCAACACCAAAGAAATACAAACGATTATAAGAACGTAATCTGAGCAACCCTATGGCAGCATATTCCATAACCTGGAAGAAATGGGTGCATTCCTAGAGATGTGTCAACTACCAAAACTGACCCAGGAAGAAAGAGAAAACCTGAACAGTCCTATAACCACGAAGGCAATTGAAGTAGTCATCAAAAACCTCCCAAGAAACCAAAGCCCAGGGCCAGATGGATTCCCAGGGGAATTCTAACCGACATTTAAAGAAGAATTAATACCTATTCTCCTGAAACTGTTCCAAACAATAGAAATGGAAGGAAAACTTCCAAACTCATTTTATGAGGCCACCATTACCTTGATCCCAAAACCAGACAAAGATCCCATCAAAAAGGAGTATTAGAGACCAATATCCTTGATGAACATCGATGCAAAAATTCTCACCAAAATACTAGCCAAGAGGATCCAACAGTACATGAAACGGAGTATTCACCATGACCAAGTGGGATTTATCCCTGGGCTGCAAGGCTGGTTCAACATCCGCAAATCAATCAACGTGATAAAACACATTAACAAAAGAAAGAATAAGAATCATATGATCCTCTCAATAGATGCAGAAAAACCATTTGACAAAGTAAAACACACTTTCTGGATCAAATCTCTTCAGAGTATAGGGACAGCGGGTACATACCTCAATATCATAAAAGCCATCTACGAACACCCTACAGCGAATATCATTCTCAATGGGGAAAAGCTGAGATCTTTTCCCCTAAGGTCAGGAACGCGGCAGGGATAGCCACTCTCACCACTGCTATTCAACATAGTATTAGAAGTCCTAGCCACAGCAATCAGACAACAAAAATAAATCAAAGGCATCCAAATCGGCAGAGAGGAAGTCAAACTCTCACTCTTTGCAGATGATATGATACTTTATGTGGAAAACCCAAAAGACTCCACCCCAAAACTGCTAGAACTCACACAGCAATTCCGTCAAGTAGCAGGCTATAAAATCAATGCACAGAAATCAGTGGCATCCCTATACACCAACAACAAGACAGAAGAGAGACAAATCAAGGAGTCGATCCCATTCACAACTGCACCCAAAACCAGAAGAGACCTAGGAATAAATTGAACCCAAGAGGCAAAGGATCTGTACTCAGAAATCTACCAAATACTCAGGAAAGAAATTGAAGAAGACACAAAGAAACGGAAAAACGTTCCATGCTCATGGACTGGGAGAACCAACATTGTGAAGAGGTCAATGCTACCTAGAGCGATCTACACATTCAATGCAATCCCCGTCAAAATACAATCCACTTTTTTCCAAGAAATGGAACAAATAATCCTAAGATTTGAATGGAACCAGAAGAGACCACGAATAGCCAGAGGAATATTGAGAAAGAAAAGCAAAGCTGGCGGCATCACAATTCTGGACTTCCAGCTCTATGACAAAGCTGTCATCATCAAGACGGTATGGTACTGGCACAAAAACAGACACATAGATCCATGGAACAGAATGGAGAGCCCAGAAATGGACCCTCAACTCTATGGTCAACTTATCTTTGACAGAGCAGGAAAGAATGTCCAATGGCAAAAAGAGGGTCTCTTCAACAACTGGAGTTGTGGAAATTGGACAGCCCCATGCAGAAGAATGACACTGGACCATTTCCTGGCACCACACACAAAAATAGACTCCAAATGTTTGAAAGAGCTCAGTGTGAGACAGGACTCCATCAAAATCCTAAAGGAGAACACAGGGAGCAAGCTCTTCGACCTCAGCCGCAGCAACTTCTTCCTACAAACATCACCAAAGGCACGGGAAGCCAGGGCAAAAATGAACTATTGGGATTTCATCAAGATAAAATCCTTTGGCACAGCAAAAGAAACAGTCCACAAAACCAAAAGACAACCGACAGAATGGGAGAAATTATTTACGAATGACGTATCAGATAAAGGGCTACTATTCAGTATGTATAAAAACGTATCAAACTCAACACCCAAAGAACAAATAATCCAATCAAAAAATAGGCAGAAGACATGAACAGACATTTTTCAGAAGAAGACATCCAAATGGCCAACAGGCACATGAAAAAGTGCTCAACACGGCTCGGCATCAGGGAAATCCACATCAAAACCTCAATGAGATACCCCCTCACACCCGTCAGAATGGCTCAAATGAACAAGTCAGGGAACGACAGAGGTTGGCGGGGATGTGGAGAAAGGGGAACCCTCCTACACTGGTGGTGGGAATGCAAGCTAGTGCAACCCCTCTGGAAAACAGGATGGAGGTTCCTCAAATAGTTGAAATTAGAGCTACCATCCGATCCAGCAATTGAACTCCTGGGTATTTACCCCAAAGTTACAAATGTAGGGACACGAAGCGGTACTTGCACCCCATTGTTTATAGCAGCAATGTCCACAATAACCAAACTGTTGAAAGAGCCAAGATGTTCATCGACAGATGAATGGATAAAGAAGAGGTGGTATATATATATACACAATGGAATATTACGCAGCCATCAAAAGGAATGAGATGTTGCCATGGACAACGACGTGGATGGAACTGGAGGGTCCGATGATTAGTGAAATAAGTCAATCAGAGAAAGACATGTATCATATGAACTCACTGATATGAGGAATTCTTAATCTCAGGAACAGAGTGAGGCTTGCTGGAGTGGTCGGGGGTGGGAGGGATGGGCTGGCTGGGTGACAGACATTGGGGAGAGTATGAGCTACGGTGAGCGCTGTGAATTGTGTAAGACTGTTGAATCACAGATCTCTACTTCTGAAACAAATAACGCAACATATTTTAAGAATAAAGGAAAAGAAGGAGATAGCAGGAGAGGAAGAATGAAGGGGAGTTAGTGAGAGGGGGAGACAGATCGGGAGAGATGATGGATTCTGAAAAAAAATCCGAGGTTTCTAGAGGGGAGGTGGGTCGGGGAATTGGTTAGCCCGGTGATGGGTATTAAAGAGGACACATTCTGCATGGAGCACTGTGTGTTCGGAACAAACAATGAATCATGGGACACTACACCAAAACAAATGATGTAGTACATGGTGATAAACAAAGCAATAAAAAACAAAGACTGTAATAAGAGATGAAGAAGGACACTATATCCTACTTAAAGGGTCTATCCAAGAAGAAGATCTAACAATTGTAAATGTCTATGCCCCGAACTTGGGAGCATCCAATTGTATAAGGCAATTTAGAAGAATAGCAAAGAAAGACATTGACAACCATACAATCATAGTGGGGGACTTTAACACCCCCCTAACTGAAATGGCCAGATCATCTAAGCAAAAGATCAACAAGGAAATAAAGACTTTAAATGACACACCGGACCAAATGGACTTGACTGACATATTCAGAACGTTCCATCCTGAAGCAACGGAATACACATTCTTCTCTAGGGCCCATGGAACGATCTCCAGAATGGATCACATCCTACGTCACAAATCAGGTCTCAACCGGTACCCAAAGATTGGGATCATTCCCTGCACATTTTCAGACTACAATGCTTTGAAACTAGAACTCAATCACAAGAGGAAAGTCGGAAAGAACTCAAATACATGGAGGCTAAAGAGCATCCTTCGAAAGAATGAATGGGTCAACCAGGAAATTAAAGAACAATTTAAAAATTCATGGAAACCAATGAAAATGAAAACACAACTGTCCAAAATCTTTGGGATACAGCCAAGGCAGTCCTGCGAGGAAAGTATATAGCAATACAAGCCTTTCTCAAGAAACATGAAAGGTCTCAAATACACACCCTAACCCTACACCTAAAGGAGCTGGAGAAAGAACGGCCAATAAAGCCTAAACCCAGCAGGAGAAGAGAAATCATGCAGATCAGAGCAGAAATCAATGAAATAGAAGCCAAAAGAACAGTAGAACAGATCAACGGAACTAGGAGCTGGTTCTTTGAAAGAATTCACAAGATTGATACACCCCTGTCCAGGCTGATCAAAAAGAAAAGAGAAATGACCCAAATCAACAAAATCATGAATGAAAGAGGAGAGATCACAACCAACACCAAAGAAATACAAACGATTATAAGAACGTAATCTGAGCAACCCTATGGCAGCATATTCCATAACCTGGAAGAAATGGGTGCATTCCTAGAGATGTGTCAACTACCAAAACTGACTCAGGAAGAAAGAGAAAACATGAACAGTCCTATAACCACGAAGGCAATTGAAGTAGTCATCAAAAACCTCCCAAGAAACCAAAGCCCAGGGCCAGATGGATTCCCAGGGGAATTCTATCCGACATTTAAAGAAGAATTAATACCTATTCTCCTGAAACTGTTCCAAACAATAGAAATGGAAGGAAAACTTCCAAACTCATTTTATGAGGCCACCATTACCTTGATCCCAAAACCAGACAAAGATCCCATCAAAAAGGAGTATTAGAGACCAATATCCTTGATGAACATCGATGCAAAAATTCTCACCAAAATACTAGCCAAGAGGATCCAACAGTACATGAAACGGAGTATTCACCATGACCAAGTGGGATTTATCCCTGGGCTGCAAGGCTGGTTCAACATCCGCAAATCAATCAACGTGATAAAACACATTAACAAAAGAAAGAATAAGAATCATATGATCCTCTCAATAGATGCAGAAAAACCATTTGACAAAGTAAAACACACTTTCTGGATCAAAACTCTTCAGAGTATAGGGACAGCGGGTACATACCTCAATATCATAAAAGCCATCTACGAACAACCTACAGCGAATATCATTCTCAATGGGGAAAAGCTGAGATCTTTTCCCCTAAGGTCAGGAACGCGGCAGGGATAGCCACTCTCACCACTGCTATTCAACATAGTATTAGAAGTCCTAGCCACAGCAATCAGACAACAAAAGGAAATCAAAGGCATCCAAATCGGCAGAGAGGAGGTCAAACTCTCACTCTTTGCAGATGATATGATACTTTATGTGGAAAACCCAAAAGACTCCACCCCAAAACTGCTAGAACTCACACAGCAATTCCGTCAAGTAGCCGGCTATAAAATCAATGCACAGAAATCAGTGGCATCCCTATACACCAACAACAAGACAGAAGAGAGACAAATCAAGGAGTCGATCCCATTCACAACTGCACCCAAAACCAGAAGAGACCTAGGAATAAATTGAACCCAAGAGGCAAAGGATCTGTACTCAGAAATCTACCAAATACTCAGGAAAGTAATTGAAGAAGACACAAAGAAACGGAAAAACGTTCCATGCTCATGGACTGGGAGAACCAACATTGTGAAGAGGTCAATGCTACCTAGAGCGATCTACACATTCAATGCAATCCCCATCAAAATACCATCCACTTTTTTCCAAGAAATGGAACAAATAATCCTAAGATTTGAATGGAACCAGAAGAGACCACGAATAGCCAGAGGAATATTGAGAAAGAAAAGCAAAGCTGGCGGCATCACAATTCTGGACTTCCAGCTCTATGACAAAGCTGTCATCATCAAGACAGTATGGTACTGGCACAAAAACAGACACATCGATCCATGGAACAGAATCGAGAGCCCAGAAATGGACCCTCAACTCTATGGTCAACTTATCTTTGACAGAGCAGGAAAGAATGTCCAATGGCAAAAAGAGAGTCTCCTCAACAACTGGAGTTGTGGAAATTGGACAGCCCCATGCAGAAGAATGACACTGGACCATTTCCTGACACCACACAAAAAAATAGACTCCAAATGTTTGAAAGACCTCAATGTGAGACAGGGCTCCATCAAAATCCTAAAGGAGAACACAGGTAGCAAGCTCTTCGACCTCAGCCGCAGCAACTTCTTCCTAGAAACATCACCAAAGGCACGGGAAGCCAGGGCAAAAATGAACTAACTATTGGGATTTCATCAAGATAGAAACCTTTGGCACAGCAAAAGAAACAGTCCACAAAACCAAAAGACAACCGACAGAATGGGAGAAATTATTTACGAATGACATATCAGATAAAGGGCTACTATCCAATATGTATAAAAACGTATCAAACTCAACACCCAAAGAACAAATAATCCAATCAAAAAATAGGCAGAAGGCATGAACAGACATTTTTCCAAAGAAGACATCCAAATGGCCAACAGGCACAGGAAAAAGTGCTCAACACGGCTCGGCATCAGGGAAATCCACATCAAAACCTCAATGAGATACCCCCTCACACCCGTCAGAATGGCTCAAATGAACAAGTCAGGGAACGACAGAGGTTGGCGGGGATGTGGAGAAAGGGGAACCCTCGTACACTGGTGGTGGGAATGCAAGGTGGTGCAACCCCTCTGGAAAAAAAGGATGGAGGTTCCTCAAATAGTTGAAATTAGAGCTACCATCCGATCCAGCAATTGCACTCCTGGGTATTTACCCCAAAGATACAAATGTAGGGACCCGAAGCGGTACGTGCACCCCATTGTTTATAGCAGCAATGTCCACAATAGCCAAACTGTTGAAAGAGCCAAGATGTCCATTGACAGATGAGTGGATAAAGAAGAGGTGGTATATATATACACAATGGAATATTACGCAGCCATCAAAAGGAATGAGATGTTGCCATGGACAATGACGTGGATGGAAGTGGAGGGTCCGATGATTAGTGAAATAAGTCAATCAGAGAAAGACATATATCATATGACCTCACTGATATGAGGAATTCTTAATCTCAGGAACAGAGTGAGGCTTGCTGGAGTGGTCGGGGGTGGGAGGGATGGGCTGGCTGGGTGATAGACATTGGGGAGGGTATGAGCTACGGTGAGCGCTGTGAATTGTGTAAGACTGTTGAATCACAGATCTCTACTTCTGAAACAAATAACGCAACATATTTTAAGAATAAAGGAAAAGAAGGAGATAGCAGGAGAGGAAGAATGAAGGGGAGTTAGTGAGAGGGGGAGACAGACCAGGAGAGATGATGGATTCTGAAAAAAAATCCGAGGTTTCTAGAGGGGAGGTGGGTCGGGGGATTGGTTAGCCCGGTGATGGGTATTAAAGAGGGCACATTCTGCATGGAGCACTGTGTGTTCGGAACAAACAATGAATCATGGGACACTACACCAAAACAAATGATGTAGTACATGGTGATTAACAAAGCAATAAAAAACAAAGACTGTAATAAGAGATGAAGAAGGACACTATATCCTACTTAAAGGGTCTATCCAAGAAGAAGATCTAACAATTGTAAATGTCTATGCCCCGAACATGGGAGCATCCAATTATATAAGGCAATTTAGAAGAAAAGCAAAGAAAGACATTGACAACCATACAATCATAGTGGGGGACTTTAACACCCCCCTGACTGAAATGGCCAGATCATCTAAGCAAAAGATCAACAAGGAAATAAAGACTTTAAATGACACACTGGACCAAATGGACTTCACAGACATATTCAGAACGTTCCATCCCGAAGCAACGGAATACACATTCTTCTCTAGGGCCCATGGAACGTTCTCCAGAATGGATCACATCCTAGGTCACAAATCAGGTCTCAACCGGTACCCAAAGATTGGGATCATTCCCTGCACATTTTCAGACCACAATGCTTTGAAACTAGAACTCAATCACAAGAGGAAAGTCGGAAAGAACTCAAATACATGGAGGCTAAAGAGCATCCTACGAAAGAATGAATGGGTCAACCAGGAAATTAAAGAAGAATTTAAAAATTCATGGAAACCAATGAAAATGAAAACACAACTGTCCAAAATCTTTGGGATACAGCCAAGGCAGTCCTGCGAGGAAAGTATATAGCAATACAAGCCTTTCTCAAGAAACATGAAAGGTCTCAAATACACACCCTAACCCTACACCTAAAGGAGCTGGAGAAAGAACGGCCAATAAAGCCTAACCCAGGCAGGAGAAGAGAAATCATGCAGATCAGAGCAGAAATCAATGAAATAGAACCCAAAAGAACAGTAGAACAGATCAACGGAACTAGGAGCTGGTTCTTTGAAAGAATTCACAAGATTGATACACCCCTGTCCAGGCTGATCAAAAAGAAAAGAGAAATGACCCAAATCAACAAAATCATGAATGAAAGAGGAGAGATTACAACCAACACCAAAGAAATACAAACGATTATAAGAACGTAATCTGAGCAACCCTAGGGCAGCATATTCCATAACCTGGAAGAAATGGGTGCATTCCTAGAGATGTGTCAACTACCAAAACTGACCCAGGAAGAAATAGAAAACCTGAACAGTCCTATAACCACGAAGGCAATTGAAGTAGTCATCAAAAACCTCCCAAGAAACCAAAGCCCAGGGCCAGATGGATTCCCAGGGGAATTCTATCCGACATTTAAAGAAGAATTAATACCTATTCTCCTGAAACTGTTCCAAACAATAGAAATGGATGGAAAACTTCCAAACCCATTTTATGAGGCCACCATTACCTTGATCCCAAAACCAGACAAAGATCCCATCAAAAAGGAGTATTAGAGACCAATATCCTTGATGAACATCGATGCAAAAATTCTCACCAAAATACTAGCCAAGAGGATCCAACAGTACATGAAAAGGAGTATTCACCATGACCAGGTGGGATTTATCCCGGGGCTGCAAGGCTGGTTCAACATCCGCAAATCAATCAACGTGATAAAACACATTAACAAAAGAAAGAACAAGAATCATATGATCCTCTCAATAGATGCAGAAAAACCATTTGGCAAAGTAAAGCACACTTTCTGGATCAAAACTCTTCAGAGTATAGGGACAGCGGGTACATACCTCAATATCATAAAAGCCATCTACGAACAACCTACAGCGAATATCATTCTCAATGGGGAAAAGCTGAGATCTTTTCCCCTAAGGTCAGGAACGCGGCAGGGATAGCCACTCTCACCACTGCTATTCAACATAGTATTAGAAGTCCTAGCCGCAGCAATCAGACAACAAAAAGAAATCAAAGGCATCCAAATCGGCAGAGAGGAAGTCAAACTCTCACTCTTTGCAGGTGATATGATACATTATGTGGAAAACCCAAAAGACTCCACCGCAAAACTGCTAGAACTCACACAGCAATTCCGTCAAGTAGCAGGCTATAAAATCAATGCACAGAAATCAGTGGCATTCCTATACACCAACAACAAGACAGAAGAGAGACAAATCAAGGAGTCGATCCCATTCACAACTGCACCCAAAACCAGAAGAGACCTAGGAATACATTGAACCCAAGAGGCAAAGGATCTGTACTCAGAAAACTACAAAATACTCAGGAAAGAAATTGAAGAAGACACAAAGAAACGGAAAAAACGTTCCATGCTCATGGACTGGGACAACCATCATTGTGAAGAGGTCAAAGCTACCTAGAGCAATCTACACATTCAATGCAATCCCCATCAAAGTACCATCCACTTTTTTCCAAGAAATGGAACAAATAATCCTAAGATTTGAATGGAACCACAAGAGACCACGAATAGCCAGAGGAATATTGAGAAAGAAAAGCAAAGCTGGCGGCATCACAATTCTGGACTTCCAGCTCTATGACAAAGCTGTCATCATCAAGACAGTATGGTACTGGCACAAAAACAGACACATAGATCCATGGAACAGAATCGAGAGCCCAGAAATGGACCCTCAACTCTATGGTCAACTTAACTTTGACAGAGCAGGAAAGAATGTCCAATGGCAAAAAGAGAGTCTCTTCAACAACTGGAGTTGTGGAAATTGGACAGCCCCATGCAGAAGAATGACACTGGACCATTTCCTGACACCACACACAAAAATCGACTCCAAATGTTTGAAAGACCTCAATGTGAGACAGGACTCCATCAAAATCCGAAAGGAGAACACAGGTAGCAAGCTCTTCGACCTCAGCCGCAGCAACTTCTTCCTAGAAACATCACCAAAGGCACGGGAAGCCAGGGCAAAAATGAACTAACTATTGGGATTTCATCAAGATAGAAACCTTTGGCACAGCAAAAGAAACAGTCCACAAAACCAAAAGACAACCGACAGAATGGGAGAAATTATTTACGAATGATCATCAGATAAAGGGCTACTATCCAATATGTATAAAAACGTATCAAACTCAACACCCAAAGAACAAATAATCCAATCAAAAAATAGGCAGAAGACATGAACAGACATTTTTCCAAAGAAGACATCCAAATGGCCAACAGGCACATGAAAAAGTGCTCAACACGGCTCGGCATCAGGGAAATCCACATCAAAACCTCAATGAGATACCCCCTCACACCCGTCAGAATGGCTCAAATGAACAAGTCAGGGAACGACAGAGGTTGGCGGGGATGTGGAGAAAGGGGAACCCTCCTACACTGGTGGTGGGAATGCAAGCTGGTGCAACCCCTCTGGAAAACAGGATGGAGGTTCCTCAAATAGTTGAAATTAGAGCTACCATCCGATCCAGCAATTGCACTCCTGGGTATTTACCCCAAAGATACAAATGTAGGGACCCGAAGCGGTACGAGCACCCCATTGTTTATAGCAGCAATGTCCACAATAGTCAAACTGTTGAAAGAGCCAAGATGTCCATCGACAGATGAATGGATAAAGAAGAGGTGGTATATATATACACAATGGAATATTACGCAGCCATCAAAAGGAATGAGATGTTGCCATGGACAACGACGTGGATGGAACTGGAGGGTCCGATGATTAGTGAAATACGTCAATCAGAGAAAGACATGTATCATATGACCTCACTGATATGAGGGATTCTTAATCTCAGGAACAGAGTGAGGCTTGCTGGAGTGGTCGGGGATGGGAGGGATGGGCTGGCTGGGTGATAGACATTGGGGAGGGTATGAGCTACGGTGAGCGCTGTGAATTGTGTAAGACTGTTGAATCACAGATCTCTACTTCTGCAACAAATAACGCAACATATTTTAAGAATAAAGGAAAAGAAGGAGATAGCAGGAGAGGAAGAATGAAGGGGAGTTAGTGAGAGGGGGAGACAGACCAGGAGAGATGATGGATTCTGAAAAAAAATCCGAGGTTTCTAGAGGGGAGGTGGGTCGGGGGATTGGTTAGCCTGGTGATGGGTATTAAAGAGGGCACATTCTGCATGGAGCACTGTGTGGCCGGAACAATCAATGAATCATGGGACACTACACCAAAACAAATGATGTAGTACATGGTGATTAACAAAGCAATAAAAAACAAAGACTGTAATAAGAGATGAAGAAGGACACTATATCCTACTTAAAGGGTCTATCCAAGAAGAAGATCTAACATTTGTAAATGTCTATGCCCCGAACATGGGAGCATCCAATTGTATAAAGCAATTTAGAAGAAAAGCAAAGAAAGACATTGACAACCATACAATCATACTGGGGGACTTTAACTCCCCCCTGACTGAGATGGCCAGATCATCTAAGCAAAAGATCAACAAGGAAATAAAGACTTTAAATGACACACTGCACCAAATGGACTTCACAGACATATTCAGAACGTTCCATCCCGAAGCAACGGAATACACATTCTTCTCTAGGGCCCATGGAACGTTCTCCAGAATGGATCACATCCTAGGTCACAAATCAGGTCTCAACCGGTACCCAAAGATTGGGATCATTCCCTGCACATTTTCAGACCACAATGCTTTGAAACTAGAACTCAATCACAAGAGGAAAGTCGGAAAGAACTCAAATACATGGAGGCTAAAGAGCATCCTACGAAAGAATGAATGGGTCAACCAGGAAATTAAAGATGAATTTAAAAATTCATGGAAACCAATGAAAATGAAAACACAACTGTCCAAAATCTTTGGGATACAGCCAAGGCAGTCCTGCGAGGAAAGTATATAGCAATACAAGCCTTTCTCAAGAAACATGAAAGGTCTCAAATACACACCCTAACCCTACACCTAAAGGAGCTGGAGAAAGAACGGCCAATAAAGCCTAAACCCAGCAGGAGAAGAGAAATCATGCAGATCAGAGCAGAAATCAATGAAATAGAACCCAAAAGAACAGTAGAACAGATCAACGGAACTAGGAGCTGGTTCTTTGAAAGAATTCACAAGATTGATACACCCCTGTCCAGGCTGATCAAAAAGAAAAGAGAAATGACCCAAATCAACAAAATCATGAATGAAAGAGGAGAGATCACAACCAACACCAAAGAAATACAAACGATTATAAGAACGTAATCTGAGCAACCCTATGGCAGCATATTCCATAACCTGGAAGAAATGGGTGCATTCCTAGAGATGTGTCAACTACCAAAACTGACCCAGGAAGAAAGAGAAAACCTGAACAGTCCTATAACCATGAAGGCAATTGAAGTAGTCATCAAAAACCTCCCAAGAAACCAAAGCCCAGGGCCAGATGGATTCCCAGGGGAATTCTATCAGACATTTAAAGAAGAATTAATACCTATTCTCCTGAAACTGTTCCAAACAATAGAAATGGAAGGAAAACTTCCAAACTCATTTTATGAGGCCACCATTAACTTGATCCCAAAACCAGACAAAGATCCCATCAAAAAGGAGTATTAGAGACCAATATCCTTGATGAACATCGATGCAAAAATTCTCACCAAAATACTAGCCAAGAGGATCCAACAGTACATGAAAAGGAGTATTCACCATGACCAAGTGGGATTTATCCCGGGGCTGCAAGGCTGGTTCAACATCCGCAAATCAATCAACGTGATAAAACACATTAACAAAAGAAAGAACAAGAATCATATGATCCTCTCAATAGATGCAGAAAAACCATTTGACAAAGTAAAGCACACTTTCTGGGTCAAAACTCTTCAGAGTATAGGGACAGCGGGTACATACCTCAATATCATAAAAGCCATCTACGAACAACCTACAGCGAATATCATTCTCAATGGGGAAAAGCTGAGATCTTTTCCCCTAAGGTCAGGAACGCGGCAGGGATAGCCACTCTCACCACTGCTATTCAACGTAGTATTAGAAGTCCTAGCCACAGCAATCAGACAACAAAAAGAAATCAAACGCATCCAAATCGGCAGAGAGGAAGTCAAACTCTCACTCTTTGCAGATGATATGATACTTTATGTGGAAAACCCAAAAGACTCCACCCCAAAACTGCTAGAACTCACACAGCAATTCCGTCAAGTAGCAGGCTATAAAATCAATGCACAGAAATCAGTGGCATTCCTATACACCAACAACAAGAAAGAAGAGAGACAAATCAAGGAGGCGATCCCATTCACAACTGCACCCAAAACCAGAAGAGACCTAGGAATAAATTGAACCCAAGAGGCAAAGGATCTGTACTCAGAAAACTACCAAATACTCAGGAAAGAAATTGAAGAAGACACAAAGAAACGGAAAAACGTTCCATGATCATGGACTGGGAGAACCAACATTGTGAAGAGGTCAATGCTACCTAGAGCGATCTACACATTCAATGCAATCCCCATCAAAATACCATCCACTTTTTTCCAAGAAATGGAACAAATAATCCTAAGATTTGAATGGAACCAGAAGAGACCACGAATAGCCAGAGGAATATTGAGAAAGAAAAGCAAAGCTGGCGGCATCACAATTCTGGACTTCCAGCTCTATGACAAAGCTGTCATCATCAAGAGAGTATGGTACTGGCACAAAAACAGACACATAGCTCCATGGAACAGAATCGAGAGCCCAGAAATGGACCCTCAACTCTATGGTCAACTTATCTTTGACAGAGCAGGAAAGAATGTCCAATGGCAAAAAGAGAGTCTCTTCAACAACTGGAGCTGTGGAAATTGGACAGCCCCATGCAGAAGAATGACACTGGACCATTTCCTGACACCACACACAAAAATAGACTCCAAATGATTGAAAGACCTCAATGTGAGACAGGACTCCATCAAAATCCTAAAGGAGAACACAGGTAGCAAGCTCTTCGACCTCAGCCGCAGCAACTTCTTCCTAGAAACATCACCAAAGGCACGGGAAGCCTGGGCAAAAATGAACTATTGGGATTTCATCAAGATAAAAACCTTTGGCACAGCAAAAGAAACAGTCCACAAAACCAAAAGACAACCGACAGAATGGGAGAAATTATTTACGAATGACATATCAGATAAAGGGCTACTATCCAATATGTATAAAAACGTATCAAACTCAACACCCAAAGAACAAATAATCCAATCAAAAAATAGGCAGAAGACATGAACAGACATTTTTCCAAAGAAGACATCCAAATGGCCAACAGGCACATGAAAAAGTGCTCAACACGGCTCGACATCAGGGAAATCCACATCAAAACCTCAATGAGATACCCCCTCACATCCGTCAGAATGGCTCAAATGAACAAGTCAGGGAACGACAGAGGTTGGCGGGGTTGTGGAGAAAGGGGAACCCTCCTACACTGGTGGTGGGAATGCAAGCTGGTGCAACCCCTCTGGAAAACAGGATGGAGGTTCCTCAAATAGTTGAAATTAGAGCTACCATCCGATCCAGCAATTGCACTCCTGGGTATTTACCCCAAAGATACAAATGTAGGGACACGAAGCGGTACGAGCACCCCATTGTTTATAGCAGCAATGTCCAAAATAGCCAAACTGTTGAAAGAGCCAAGATGTCCATCGACAGATGAGTGGATAAAGAAGAGGTGGTATATCTATACACAATGGAATATTACGCAGCCATCAAAAGGAATGAGATGTTGCCATGGACAACGACGTGGATGGAACTGGAGGGTCCGATGATTAGTGAAATACGTCAATCAGAGAAAGACATGTATCATATGACCTCACTGATATGAGGAATTCTTAATCTCAGGAACAGAGTGAGGCTTGCTGGAATGGTCGGGGGTGGGAGGGATGGGCTGGCTGGGTGATAGACATTGGGGAGGGTATGAGCTACGGTGAGCGCTGTGAATTGTGTAAGACTGTTGAATCACAGATCTCTACCTCTGCAACAAATAACGCAACATATTTTAAGAATAAAGGAAAAGAAGGAGATAGCAGGAGAGGAAGAATGAAGGGGAGTTAGTGAGAGGGGGAGACAGACCAGGAGAGATGATGGATTCTGAAAAAAAATCCGAGGTTTCTAGAGGGGAGGTGGGTCGGGGGATTGGTTAGCCTGGTGATGGGTATTAAAGAGGGCACATTCTGCATGGAGCACTGTGTGTTCGGAACAAACAATGAATCATGGGACACTACACCAAAACAAATGATGTAGTACATGGTGATTAACAAAGCAATAAAAAACAAAGACTCTAATAAGAGATGAAGAAGGACACTATATCCTACTTAAATGGTCTATCCAAGAAGAAGATCTAACAATTGTAAATGTCTATGCCCCGAACATGGGAGCATCCAATTATATAAGGCAATTTAGAAGAAAAGCAAAGAAAGACATTGACACCATACAATCATAGTGGGGGACTTTAACACCCCCCTGACTGAAATGGCCAGATCATCTAAGCAAAAGATCAACAAGGAAATAAAGACTTTAAATGACACACTGGACCAAATGGACTTCACAGACATATTCATAACGTTCCATCCCGAAGCAACGGAATATACATTCTTCTCTAGGGCCCATGGAACGTTCTCCAGAATGGATCACATCCTAGGTCACAAATCAGGTCTCAAACGGTACCCAAAGTTTGGGATCATTCCCTGCACATTTTCAGACCACAATGCTTTGAAACTAGAACTCAATCACAAGAGGAAAGTCGGAAAGAACTCAAATACATGGAGGCTAAATAGCATCCTACGAAAGAATGAATGGGTCAACCAGGAAATTAAAGAAGAACTTAAAAATTCATGGAAACCAATGAAAATGAAAACACAACTGTCCAAAATCTTTGGGATACAGCCAAGGCAGTCCTGCGAGGAAAGTATATAGCAATACAAGCCTTTCTCAAGAAACATGAAAGGTCTCAAATACACACCCTAACCCTACACCTAAAGGAGCTGGAGAAAGAACGGCCAATAAAGCCTAAACCCAGCAGGAGAAGAGAAATCATGCAGATCAGAGCAGAAATCAATGAAATAGAACCCAAAAGAACAGTAGAACAGATCAACGGAACTAGGAGCTGGTTCTTTGAAAGAATTCACAAGATTGATACACCCCTGTCCAGGCTGATCAAAAAGAAAAGAGAAATGACCCAAATCAACAAAATCATGAATGAAAGAGGAGAGATCACAACCAACACCAAAGAAATACAAACGATTATAAGAACGTAATCTGAGCAACCCTATGGCAGCATATTCCATAACCTGGAAGAAATGGGTGCATTCCTAGAGATGTGTCAACTACCAAAACTGACCCAGGAAGAAAGAGAAAACCTGAACAGTCCTATAACCACGAAGGCAATTGAAGTAGTCATCAAAAACCTCCCAAGAAACCAAAGCCCAGGGCCAGATGGATTCCCAGGGGAATTCTATCAGACATTTAAAGAAGAATTAATACCTATTCTCCTGAAACTGTTCCAAACAATAGAAATGGAAGGAAAACTTCCAAACTCATTTTATGAGGCCACCATTACCTTGATCCCAAAACCAGACAAAGATCCCATCAAAAAGGAGTATTAGAGACCAATATCCTTGATGAACATCGATGCAAAAATTCTCACCAAAATACTAGCCAAGAGGATCCAACAGTACATGAAAAGGAGTATTCACCATGACCAAGTGGGATTTATCCCTGGGATGCAAGGCTGGTTCAACATCCGCAAATCAATCAACGTGATAAAACACATTAACCAAATAAAGAACAAGAATCATATGATCCTATCAATAGATGCAGAAAAACCATTTGAGAAAGTAAAGCACACTTTCTGGATCAAAACTCTTCAGAGTACAGGGACAGCGGGTACATACCTCAATATCATAAAAGCCATCTACGAACAACCTACAGCGAATATAATTCTCAATGGGGAAAAGCTGAGATCTTTTCCCCTAAGGTCAGGAACGCGGCAGGGATAGCCACTCTCACCACTGCTATTCAACATAGTATTAGAAGTCCTAGCCACAGCAATCAGACAACAAAAAGAAATCAAAGGCATCCAAATCGGCAGAGAGGAAGTCAAACTCTCACTCTTTGCAGATGATATGATACTTTATGTGGAAAACCCAAAAGACTCCACCCCAAAACTGCTAGAACTCACACAGCAATTCCGTCAAGTAGCAGGCTATAAAATCAATGCACAGAAATCAGTGGCATTCCTATACACCAACAACAAGACAGAAGAGAGACAAATCAAGGAGTCGATCCCATTCACAACTGCACCCAAAACCAGAAGAGACCTAGGAATAAATTGAACCCAAGAGGCAAAGGATCTGTACTCAGAAAACTACCAAATACTCAGGAAAGAAATAGAAGAAGACACAAAGAAACGGAAAAACGTTCCATGCTCATGGACTGGGAGAAACAACATTGTGAAGAGGTCAAAGCTACCTAGAGCAATCTACACATGCAATGCAATCCCTATCAAAATACCATCCACTTTTTTCCAAGAAATGGAACAAATAATCCTAAGATTTGAATGGAACCAGAAGAGACCACGAATAGCCAGAGGAATATTGAGAAAGAAAAGCAAAGCTGGCGGCATCACAATTCTGGACTTCCTGCTCTATGACAAAGCTGTCATCATCAAGACAGTATGGTACTGGCACAAAAACAGACACATAGATCCATGGAACAGAATCGAGAGCTCAGAAGTGGACCCTCAACTCTATGGTCAACTTATCTTTGACAGAGCAGGAAAGAATGTCCAATGGCAAAAAGAGAGTCTCTTCAACAACTGGAGTTGTGGAAATTGGACAGCCCCATGCAGAAGAATGACACTGGACCATTTCCTGACACCACACACAAAAATAGACTCCAAATGTTTGAATGACCTCAATGTGAGACAGGACTCCATCAAAATCCGAAAGGAGAACACAGGTAGCAAGCTCTTCGACCTCAGCCGCAGCAACTTCTTCCTACAAACATCACCAAAGGCACGGGAAGCCAGGGCAAAAAGGAACTATTGGGATTTCATCAAGATAAAAACCTTTGGCACAGCAAAAGAAACAGTCCACAAAACCAAAAGACAACCGACAGAATGGGAGAAATTATTTACGAATGACATATCAGATAAAGGGCTACTATCCAATATGTATAAAAACGTATCAAACTCAACACCCAAAGAACAAATAATCCAATCAAAAAATAGGCAGAAGGCATGAACAGACATTTTTCCAAAGAAGACATCCAAATGGCCAACAGGCACAGGAAAAAGTGCTCAACACGGCTCGGCATCAGGGAAATCCACATCAAAACCTCAATGAGATACCCCCTCACACCCGTCAGAATGGCTCAAATGAACAAGTCAGGGAACGACAGAGGTTGGCGGGGATGTGGAGAAAGGGGAACCCTCCTACACTGGTGGTGGGAATGCAAGGTGGTGCAACCCCTCTGGAAAACAGGATGGAGGTTCCTCAAATAGTTGAAATTAGAGCTACCATCCGATCCAGCAATTGCACTCCTGGGTATTTACCCCAAAGATACAAATGTAGGGACCCGAAGCGGTACGTGCACCCCATTGTTTATAGCAGCAATGTCCACAATAGCCAAACTGTTGAAAGAGCCAAGATGTCCATCGACAGATGAGTGGATAAAGAAGAGGTGGTATATATATACACAATGGAATATTACGCAGCCATCAAAAGGAATGAGATGTTGCCATGGACAACGACGTGGATGGAAGTGGACGGTCCGATGATTAGTGAAATAAGTCAATCAGAGAAAGACATATATCATATGACCTCACTGATATGAGGAATTCTTAATCTCAGGAACAGAGTGAGGCTTGCTGGAGTGGTCGGGGGTGGGAGGGATGGGCTGGCTGGGTGATAGATATTGGGGAGGGTATGAGCTACGGTGAGCGCTGTGAATTGTGTAAGACTGTTGAATCACAGATCTCTACTTCTGAAACAAATAACGCAACATATTTTAAGAATAAAGGAAAAGAAGGAGATAGCAGGAGAGGAAGAATGAAGGGGAGTTAGTGAGAGGGGGAGACAGACCAGGAGAGATGATGGATTCTGAAAAAAAATCCGAGGTTTCTAGAGGGGAGGTGGGTCAGGGGATTGGTTAGCCCGGTGATGGGTATTAAAGAGGGCACATTCTGCATGGAGCACTGTGTGTTCGGAACAAACAATGAATCATGGGACACTACACCAAAACAAATGATGTAGTACATGGTGATTAACAAAGCAATAAAAAACAAAGACTGTAATAAGAGATGAAGAAGGACACTATATCCTACTTAAAGGGTCTATCCAAGAAGAAGATCTAACAATTGTAAATGTCTATGCCCCGAACATGGGAGCATCCAATTATATAAGGCAATTTAGAAGAAAAGCAAAGAAAGACATTGACAACCATACAATCATAGTGGGGGACTTTAACACCCCCCTGACTGAAATGGCCAGATCATCTAAGCAAAAGATCAACAAGGAAATAAAGACTTTAAATGACACACTGGACCAAATGGACTTCACAGACATATTCAGAACGTTCCATCCCGAAGCAACGGAATACACATTCTTCTCTAGGGCCCATGGAACGTTCTCCAGAATGGATCACATCCTAGGTCACAAATCAGGTCTCAACCGGTACCCAAAGATTGGGATCATTCCCTGCACATTTTCAGACCACAATGCTTTGAAACTAGAACTCAATCACAAGAGGAAAGTCGGAAAGAACTCAAATACATGGAGGCTAAAGAGCATCCTACGAAAGAATGAATGGGTCAACCAGGAAATTAAAGAAGAATTTAAAAATTCATGGAAACCAATGAAAATGAAAACACAACTGTCCAAAATCTTTGGGATACAGCCAAGGCAGTCCTGCGAGGAAAGTATATAGCAATACAAGCCTTTCTCAAGAAACATGAAAGGTCTCAAATACACACCCTAACCCTACACCTAAAGGAGCTGGAGAAAGAACGGCCAATAAAGCCTAACCCAGGCAGGAGAAGAGAAATCATGCAGATCAGAGCAGAAATCAATGAAATAGAACCCAAAAGAACAGTAGAACAGATCAACGGAACTAGGAGCTGGTTCTTTGAAAGAATTCACAAGATTGATACACCCCTGTCCAGGCTGATCAAAAAGAATAGAGAAATGACCCAAATCAACAAAATCATGAATGAAAGAGGAGAGATTACAACCAACACCAAAGAAATACAAACGATTATAAGAACGTAATCTGAGCAACCCTATGGCAGCATATTCCATAACCTGGAAGAAATGGGTGCATTCCTAGAGATGTGTCAACTACCAAAACTGACCCAGGAAGAAATAGAAAACCTGAACAGTCCTATAACCACGAAGGCAATTGAAGTAGTCATCAAAAACCTCCCAAGAAACCAAAGCCCAGGGCCA
Source organism: Eumetopias jubatus (assembly GCF_037043125.1). NCBI lineage: Eukaryota > Metazoa > Chordata > Mammalia > Carnivora > Otariidae > Eumetopias > Eumetopias jubatus. The sequence continues at coordinate 20,866 of NW_028274848.1, forward strand.
GATGGATTCCCAGGGGAATTCTATTCGACATTTAAAGAAGAATTAATACCTATTCTCCTGAAACTGTTCCAAACAATAGAAATGGAAGGAAAACTTCCAAACTCATTTTATGAGGCCACCATTACCTGGATCCCAAAACCAGACAAAGATCCCATCAAAAAGGAGTATTAGAGACCAATATCCTTGATGAACATCGATGCAAAAATTCTCACCAAAATACTAGCCAAGAGGATCCAACAGTACATGAAAAGGAGTATTCACCATGACCAGGTGGGATTTATCCCGGGGCTGCAAGGCTGGTTCAACATCCGCAAATCAATCAACGTGATAAAACACATTAACAAAAGAAAGAACAAGAATCATATGATCCTCTCAATAGATGCAGAAAAACCATTTGGCAAAGTAAAGCACACTTTCTGGATCAAAACTCTTCAGAGTACAGGGACAGCGGGTACATACCTCAATATCATAAAAGCCATCTACGAACAACCTACAGCGAATATCATTCTCAATGGGGAAAAGCTGAGATCTTTTCCCCTAAGGTCAGGAACGCGGCAGGGATAGCCACTCTCACCACTGCTATTCAACATAGTATTAGAAGTCCTAGCCGCAGCAATCAGACAACAAAAAGAAATCAAAGGCATCCAAATCGGCAGAGAGGAAGTCAAACTCTCACTCTTTGCAGATGATATGATACTTTATGTGGAAAACCCAAAAGACTCCACCCCAAAACTGCTAGAACTCACACAGCAATTCCGTCAAGTAGCAGGCTATAAAATCAATGCACAGAAATCAGTGGCATTCCTATACACCAACAACAAGACAGAAGAGAGACAAATCAAGGAGTCGATCCCATTCACAACTGCACCCAAAACCAGAAGAGACCTAGGAATACATTGAACCCAAGAGGCAAAGGATCTGTACTCAGAAAACTACCAAATACTCAGGAAAGAAATTGAAGAAGACACAAAGAAACGGAAAAACGTTCCATGATCATGGACTGGGAGAACCAACATTGTGAAGAGGTCAATGCTACCTAGAGCAATCTACACATTCAATGCAATCCCCATCAAAATACCATCCACTTTTTTCCAAGAAATGGAACAAATAATCCTAAGATTTGAATGGAACCAGAAGAGACCACGAATAGCCAGAGGAATATTGAGAAAGAAAAGCAAAGCTGGCGGCATCACAATTCTGGACTTCCAGCTCTATGACAAAGCTGTCATCATCAAGACAGTATGGTACTGGCACAAAAACAGACACATAGATCCATGGAACGGAATCGAGATCCCAGAAATGGACCCTCAACTCTATGGTCAACTTATCTTTGACAGAGCAGGAAAGAATGTCCAATGGCAAAAAGAGAGTCTCTTCAACAACTGGAGCTGTGGAAATTGTACAGCCCCATGCAGAAGAATGACACTGGACCAATTCCTGACACCACACACAAAATAGACTCCAAATGTTTGAAAGACCTCAATGTGAGACAGGACTCCATCAAAATCCGAAAGGAGAACACAGGTAGCAAGCTCTTCGACCTCAGCCGCAGCAACTTCTTCCTAGAAACATCACCAAAGGCACGGGAAGCCTGGGCAAAAATGAACTATTGGGATTTCATCAAGATAAAAACCTTTGGCACAGCAAAAGAAACAGTCCACAAAACCAAAAGACAACCGACAGAATGGGAGAAATTATTTACGAATGACATATCAGATAAAGGGCTACTATCCAATATGTATAAAAACGTATCAAACTCAACACCCAAAGAACAAATAATCCAATCAAAAAATAGGCAGAAGGCATGAACAGACATTTTTCCAAAGAAGACATCCAAATGGCCAACAGGCACATGAAAAAGTGCTCAACACGGCTCGACATCAGGGAAATCCACATCAAAACCTCAATGAGATACCCCCTCACATCCGTCAGAATGGCTCAAATGAACAAGTCAGGGAACGACAGAGGTTGGCGGGGTTGTGGAGAAAGGGGAACCCTCCTACACTGGTGGTGGGAATGCAAGCTGGTGCAACCCCTCTGGAAAACAGGATGGAGGTTCCTCAAATAGTTGAAATTAGAGCTACCATCCGATCCAGCAATTGCACTCCTGGGTATTTACCCCAAAGATACAAATGTAGGGACCCGAAGCGGTACGAGCACCCCATTGTTTATAGCAGCAATGTCCACAATAGCCAAACTGTTGAAAGAGCCAAGATGTCCATCGACAGATGAGTGGATAAAGAAGAGGTGGTATATCTATACACAATGGAATATTACGCAGCCATCAAAAGGAATGAGATGTTGCCATGGACAACGACGTGGATGGAACTGGAGGGTCCGATGATTAGTGAAATACGTCAATCAGAGAAAGACATGTATCATATGACCTCACTGATATGAGGAATTCTTAATCTCAGGAACAGAGTGAGGCTTGCTGGAGTGGTCGGGGGTGGGCGGGATGGGCTGGCTGGGTGATAGACATTGGGGAGTGTATGAGCTACGGTGAGCGCTGTGAATTGTGTAAGACTGTTGAATCACAGATCTCTACTTCTGCAACAAATAACGCAACATATTTTAAGAATAAAGGAAAAGAAGGAGATAGCAGGAGAGGAAGAATGAAGGGGAGTTAGTGAGAGGGGGAGACAGACCAGGAGAGATGATGGATTCTGAAAAAAAATCCGAGGTTTCTAGAGGGGAGGTGGGTCGGGGGATTGGTTAGCCTGGTGATGGGTATTAAAGAGGGCACATTCTGCATGGAGCACTGTGTGTTCGGAACAAACAATGAATCATGGGACACTACACCAAAACAAATGATGTAGTACATGGTGATTAACAAAGCAATAAAAAACAAAGACTGTAATAAGAGATGAAGAAGGACACTATATCCTACTTAAATGGTCTATCCAAGAAGAAGATCTAACAATTGTAAATGTCTATGCCCCGAACATGGGAGCATCCAATTATATAAGGCAATTTAGAAGAAAAGCAAAGAAAGACATTGACACCATACAATCATAGTGGGGGACTTTAACACCCCCCTGACTGAAATGGCCAGATCATCTAAGCAAAAGATCAACAAGGAAATAAAGACTTTAAATGACACACTGGACCAAATGGACTTCACAGACATATTCATAACGTTCCATCCCGAAGCAACGGAATATACATTCTTCTCTAGGGCCCATGGAACGTTCTCCAGAATGGATCACATCCTAGGTCACAAATCAGGTCTCAACCGGTACCCAAAGTTTGGGATCATTCCCTGCACATTTTCAGACCACAATGCTTTGAAACTAGAACTCAATCACAAGAGGAAAGTCGGAAAGAACTCAAATACATGGAGGCTAAATAGCATCCTACGAAAGAATGAATGGGTCAACCAGGAAATTAAAGAAGAACTTAAAAATTCATGGAAACCAATGAAAATGAAAACACAACTGTCCAAAATCTTTGGGATACAGCCAAGGCAGTCCTGCGAGGAAAGTATATAGCAATACAAGCCTTTCTCAAGAAACATGAAAGGTCTCAAATACACACCCTAACCCTACACCTAAAGGAGCTGGAGAAAGAACGGCCAATAAAGCCTAAACCCAGCAGGAGAAGAGAAATCATGCAGATCAGAGCAGAAATCAATGAAATAGAACCCAAAAGAACAGTAGAACAGATCAACGGAACTAGGAGCTGGTTCTTTGAAAGAATTCACAAGATTGATACACCCCTGTCCAGGCTGATCAAAAAGAAAAGAGAAATGACCCAAATCAACAAAATCATGAATGAAAGAGGAGAGATCACAACCAACACCAAAGAAATACAAACGATTATAAGAACGTAATCTGAGCAACCCTATGGCAGCATATTCCATAACCTGGAAGAAATGGGTGCATTCCTAGAGATGTGTCAACTACCAAAACTGACCCAGGAAGAAAGAGAAAACCTGAACAGTCCTATAACCACGAAGGCAATTGAAGTAGTCATCAAAAACCTCCCAAGAAACCAAAGCCCAGGGCCAGATGGATTCCCAGGGGAATTCTATCAGACATTTAAAGAAGAATTAATACCTATTCTCCTGAAACTGTTCCAAACAATAGAAATGGAAGGAAAACTTCCAAACTCATTTTATGAGGCCACCATTACCTTGATCCCAAAACCAGACAAAGATCCCATCAAAAAGGAGTATTAGAGACCAATATCCTTGATGAACATCGATGCAAAAATTCTCACCAAAATACTAGCCAAGAGGATCCAACAGTACATGAAAAGGAGTATTCACCATGACCAAGTGGGATTTATCCCTGGGATGCAAGGCTGGTTCAACATCCGCAAATCAATCAACGTGATAAAACACATTAACCAAATAAAGAACAAGAATCATATGATCCTATCAATAGATGCAGAAAAACCATTTGAGAAAGTAAAGCACACTTTCTGGATCAAAACTCTTCAGAGTACAGGGACAGCGGGTACATACCTCAATATCATAAAAGCCATCTACGAACAACCTACAGCGAATATAATTCTCAATGGGGAAAAGCTGAGATCTTTTCCCCTAAGGTCAGGAACGCGGCAGGGATAGCCACTCTCACCACTGCTATTCAACATAGTATTAGAAGTCCTAGCCACAGCAATCAGACAACAAAAAGAAATCAAAGGCATCCAAATCGGCAGAGAGGAAGTCAAACTCTCACTCTTTGCAGATGATATGATACTTTATGTGGAAAACCCAAAAGACTCCACCCCAAAACTGCTAGAACTCACACAGCAATTCCGTCAAGTAGCAGGCTATAAAATCAATGCACAGAAATCAGTGGCATTCCTATACACCAACAACAAGACAGAAGAGAGACAAATCAAGGAGTCGATCCCATTCACAACTGCACCCAAAACCAGAAGAGACCTAGGAATAAATTGAACCCAAGAGGCAAAGGATCTGTACTCAGAAAACTACCAAATACTCAGGAAAGAAATAGAAGAAGACACAAAGAAACGGAAAAACGTTCCATGCTCATGGACTGGGAGAAACAACATTGTGAAGAGGTCAAAGCTACCTAGAGCAATCTACACATGCAATGCAATCCCTATCAAAATACCATCCACTTTTTTCCAAGAAATGGAACAAATAATCCTAAGATTTGAATGGAACCAGAAGAGACCACGAATAGCCAGAGGAATATTGAGAAAGAAAAGCAAAGCTGGCGGCATCACAATTCTGGACTTCCTGCTCTATGACAAAGCTGTCATCATCAAGACAGTATGGTACTGGCACAAAAACAGACACATAGATCCATGGAACAGAATCGAGAGCTCAGAAGTGGACCCTCAACTCTATGGTCAACTTATCTTTGACAGAGCAGGAAAGAATGTCCAATGGCAAAAAGAGAGTCTCTTCAACAACTGGAGTTGTGGAAATTGGACAGCCCCATGCAGAAGAATGACACTGGACCATTTCCTGACACCACACACAAAAATAGACTCCAAATGTTTGAATGACCTCAATGTGAGTCAGGACTCCATCAAAATCCGAAAGGAGAACACAGGTAGCAAGCTCTTCGACCTCAGCCGCAGCAACTTCTTCCTACAAACATCACCAAAGGCACGGGAAGCCAGGGCAAAAAGGAACTATTGGGATTTCATCAAGATAAAAACCTTTGGCACAGCAAAAGAAACAGTCCACAAAACCAAAAGACAACCGACAGAATGGGAGAAATTATTTACGAATGACATATCAGATAAAGGGCTACTATCCAATATGTATAAAAACGTATCAAACTCAACACCCAAAGAACAAATAATCCAATCAAAAAATAGGCAGAAGGCATGAACAGACATTTTTCCAAAGAAGACATCCAAATGGCCAACAGGCACAGGAAAAAGTGCTCAACACGGCTCGGCATCAGGGAAATCCACATCAAAACCTCAATGAGATACCCCCTCACACCCGTCAGAATGGCTCAAATGAACAAGTCAGGGAACGACAGAGGTTGGCGGGGATGTGGAGAAAGGGGAACCCTCCTACACTGGTGGTGGGAATGCAAGGTGGTGCAACCCCTCTGGAAAACAGGATGGAGGTTCCTCAAATCGTTGAAATTAGAGCTACCATCCGATCCAGCAATTGCACTCCTGGGTATTTACCCCAAAGATACAAATGTAGGGACCCGAAGCGGTACGTGCACCCCATTGTTTATAGCAGCAATGTCCACAATAGCCAAACTGTTGAAAGAGCGAAGATGTCCATCGACAGATGAGTGGATAAAGAAGAGGTGGTATATATATACACAATGGAATATTACGCAGCCATCAAAAGGAATGAGATGTTGCCATGGACAACGACGTGGATGGAAGTGGAGGGTCCGATGATTAGTGAAATAAGTCAATCAGAGAAAGACATATATCATATGACCTCACTGATATGAGGAATTCTTAATCTCAGGAACAGAGTGAGGCTTGCTGGAGTGGTCGGGGGTGGGAGGGATGGGCTGGCTGGGTGATAGACATTGGGGAGGGTATGAGCTACGGTGAGCGCTGTGAATTGTGTAAGACTGTTGAATCACAGATCTCTACTTCTGAAACAAATAACGCAACATATTTTAAGAATAAAGGAAAAGAAGGAGATAGCAGGAGAGGAAGAATGAAGGGGAGTTAGTGAGAGGGGGAGACAGACCAGGAGAGATGATGGATTCTGAAAAAAAATCCGAGGTTTCTAGAGGGGAGGTGGGTCGGGGGATTGGTTAGCCCGGTGATGGGTATTAAAGAGGGCACATTCTGCATGGAGCACTGTGTGTTCGGAACAAACAATGAATCATGGGACACTACACCAAAACAAATGATGTAGTACATGGTGATTAACAAAGCAATAAAAAACAAAGACTGTAATAAGAGATGAAGAAGGACACTATATCCTACTTAAAGTGTCTATCCAACAAGAAGATCTAACAATTGTAAATGTCTATGCCCCGAACTTGGGAGCATCCAATTGTATAAGGCAATTTAGAAGAAAAGCAAAGAAAGACATTGACAACCATACAATCATAGTGGGGGACTTTAACACCCCCCTGACTGAAATGGCCAGATCATCTAAGCAAAAGATCAACAAGGAAATAAAGACTTTAAATGACACACTGGACCAAATGGACTTCACAGACATATTCAGAACGTTCCATCCCGAAGCAACGGAATACACATTCTTCTCTAGGGCCCATGGAACGTTCTCCAGAATGGATCACATCCTAGGTCACAAATCAGGTCTCAACCGGTACCCAAAGTTTGGGATCATTCCCTGCACATTTTCAGACCACAATGCTTTGAAACTAGAACTCAATCACAAGAGGAAAGTCGGAAAGAACTCAAATACATGGAGGCTAAAGAGCATCCTACGAAAGAATGAATGGGTCAACCAGGAAATTAAAGAAGAATTTAAAAATTCATGGAAACCAATGAAAATGAAAACACAACTGTCCAAAATCTTTGGGATACAGCCAAGGCAGTCCTGCGAGGAAAGTATATAGCAATACAAGCCTTTCTCAAGAAACATGAAAGGTCTCAAATACACACCCTAACCCTACACCTAAAGGAGCTGGAGAAAGAACGGCCAATAAAGCCTAACCCAGGCAGGAGAAGAGAAATCATGCAGATCAGAGCAGAAATCAATGAAATAGAACCCAAAAGAACAGTAGAACAGATCAACGGAACTAGGAGCTGGTTCTTTGAAAGAATTCACAAGATTGATACACCCCTGTCCAGGCTGATCAAAAAGAAAAGAGAAATGACCCAAATCAACAAAATCATGAATGAAAGAGGAGAGATTACAACCAACACCAAAGAAATACAAACGATTATAAGAACGTAATCTGAGCAACCCTATGGCAGCATATTCCATAACCTGGAAGAAATGGGTGCATTCCTAGAGATGTGTCAACTACCAAAACTGACCCAGGAAGAAATAGAAAACCTGAACAGTCCTATAACCACGAAGGCAATTGAAGTAGTCATCAAAAACCTCCCAAGAAACCAAAGCCCAGGGCCAGATGGATTCCCAGGGGAATTCTATCCGACATTTAAAGAAGAATTAATACCTATTCTACTGAAACTGTTCCAAACAATAGAAATGGAAGGAAAACTTCCAAACTCATTTTATGAGGCCACCATTACCTGGATCCCAAAACCAGACAAAGATCCCATCAAAAAGGAGTATTAGAGACCAATATCCTTGATGAACATCGATGCAAAAATTCTCACCAAAATACTAGCCAAGAGGATCCAACAGTACATGAAAAGGAGTATTCACCATGACCAGGTGGGATTTATCCCGGGGCTGCAAGGCTGGTTCAACATCCGCAAATCAATCAACGTGATAAAACACATTAACAAAAGAAAGAAGAAGAATCATATGATCCTCTCAATAGATGCAGAAAAACCATTTGACAAAGTAAAGCACACTTTCTGGATCAAAACTCTTCAGAGTATAGGGACAGCGGGTACATACCTCAATATCATAAAAGCCATCTACGAACAACCTACAGCGAATATCATTCTCAATGGGGAAAAGCTGAGATCTTTTCCCCTAAGGTCAGGAACGCGGCAGGGATAGCCACTCTCACCACTGCTATTCAACATAGTATTAGAAGTCCTAGCCGCAGCAATCAGACAACAAAAAGAAATCAAAGGCATCCAAATCGGCAGAGAGGAAGTCAAACTCTCACTCTTTGCAGATGATATGATACTTTATGTGGAAAACCCAAAAGACTCCACCCCAAAACTGCTAGAACTCACACAGCAATTCCGTCAAGTAGCAGGCTATAAAATCAATGCACAGAAATCAGTGGCATTCCTATACACCAACAACAAGACAGAAGAGAGACAAATCAAGGAGTCGATCCCATTCACAACTGCACCCAAAACCAGAAGAGACCTAGGAATACATTGAACCCAAGAAGCAAAGGATCTGTACTCAGAAAACTACAAAATACTCAGGAAAGAAATTGAAGAAGACACAAAGAAACGGAAAAAACGTTCCATGCTCATGGACTGGGACAACCATCATTGTGAAGAGGTCAATGCTACCTAGAGCAATCTACACATTCAATGCAATCCCCATCAAAGTACCATCCACTTTTTTCCAAGAAATGGAACAAATAATCCTAAGATTTGAATGGAACCACAAGAGACCACGAATAGCCAGAGGAATATTGAGAAAGAAAAGCAAAGCTGGCGGCATCACAATTCTGGACTTCCAGCTCTATGACAAAGCTGTCATCATCAAGACAGTATGGTACTGGCACAAAAACAGACACATAGATCCATGGAACAGAATCGAGAGCCCAGAAATGGACCCTCAACTCTATGGTCAACTTATCTTTGACAGAGCAGGAAAGAATGTCCAATGGCAAAAAGAGAGTCTCTTCAACAACTGGAGTTGTGGAAATTGGACAGCCCCATGCAGAAGAATGACACTGGACCATTTCCTGACACCACACACAAAAATAGACTCCAAATGTTTGAAAGACCTCAATGTGAGACAGGACTCCATCAAAATCCGAAAGGAGAACACAGGTAGCAAGCTCTTCGACCTCAGCCGCAGCAACTTCTTCCTAGAAACATCACCAAAGGCACGGGAAGCCAGGGCAAAAATGAACTAACTATTGGGATTTCATCAAGATAGAAACCTTTGGCACAGCAAAAGAAACAGTCCACAAAACCAAAAGACAACCGAGAGAATGGGAGAAATTATTTACGAATGATCATCAGATAAAGGGCTACTATCCAATATGTATAAAAACGTATCAAACTCAACACCCAAAGAACAAATAATCCAATCAAAAAATAGGCAGAAGCCATGAACAGACATTTTTCCAAAGAAGACATCCAAATGGCCAACAGGCACATGAAAAAGTGCTCAACACGGCTCGGCATCAGGGAAATCCACATCAAAACCTCAATGAGATACCCCCTCACACCCGTCAGAATGGCTCAAATGAAAAAGTCAGGGAACGACAGAGGTTGGCGGGGATGTGGAGAAAGGGGAACCCTCCTACACTGGTGGTGGGAATGCAAGCTGGTGCAACCCCTCTGGAAAACAGGATGGAGGTTCCTCAAATAGTTGAAATTAGAGCTACCATCCGATCCAGCAATTGCACTCCTGGGTATTTACCCCAAAGATACAAATGTAGGGACCCGAAGCGGTACGTGCACCCCATTGCTTATAGCAGCAATGTCCACAATAGCCAAACTGTTGAAAGAGCCAAGATGTCCATCGACAGATGAATGGATAAAGAAGAGGTGGTATATATATATACACAATGGAATATTACGCAGCCATCAAAAGGAATGAGATGTTGCCATGGACAACGACGTGGATGGAACTGGAGGGTCCGATGATTAGTAAAATAAGTCAATCAGAGAAAGACATGTATCATATGACCTCACCGATATGAGGAATTCTTAATCTCAGGAACAGAGTGAGGCTTGCTGGAGTGGTCGGGGGTGGGAGGGATAGGCTGGCTGGGTGATAGACATTGGGGAGGGTATGAGCTACGGTGAGCGCTGTGAATTGTGTAAGACTGTTGAATCACAGATCTCTACTTCTGCAACAAATAACGCAACATATTTTAAGAATAAAGGAAAAGAAGGAGATAGCAGAAGAGGAAGAATGAAGGGGAGTTAGTGAGAGGGGGAGACACACCAGGAGAGATGATGGATTCTGAAAAAAATCCGAGGTTTCTAGAGGGGAGGTGGGTCGGGGGATTGGTTAGCCTGGTGATGGGTATTAAAGAGGGCACATTCTGCATGGAGCACTGTGTGTTCGGAACAAACAATGAATCATGGGAGACTACACCAAAACAAATGATGTAGTACATGGTGATTAACAAAGCAATAAAAAACAAAGACTGTAATAAGAGATGAAGAAGGACACTATATCCTACTTAAAGTGTCTATCCAACAAGAAGATCTAACAATTGTAAATGTCTATGCCCCGAACTTGGGAGCATCCAATTGTATAAGGCAATTTAGAAGAAAAGCAAAGAAAGACATTGACAACCATACAATCAGAGTAGGGGACTTTAACACCCCCCTGACTGAAATGGCCAGATCATCTAAGCAAAAGATCAACAAGGAAATAAAGACTTTAAATGACACACTGGACCAAATGGACTTCACAGACATATTCAGAACGTTCCATCCCGAAGCAACGGAATACACATTCTTCTCTAGGGCCCATGGAACGTTCTCCAGAATGGATCACATCCTAGGTCACAAATCAGGTCTCAACCGGTACCCAAAGATTGGGATCATTCCCTGCACATTTTCAGACCTCAATGCTTTGAAACTAGAACTCAATCACAAGAGGAAAGTCGGAAAGAACTCAAATACATGGAGGCTAAAGAGCATCCTACGAAAGAATGAATGGGTCAACCAGGAAATTAAAGAAGAATTTAAAAATTCATGGAAACCAATGAAAATGAAAACACAACTGTCCAAACTCTTTGGGATACAGCCAAGGCAGTCCTGCGAGGAAAGTATATAGCAATACAAGCCTTTCTCAAGAAACATGAAAGGTCTCAAATACACACCCTAACCCTACACCTAAAGGAGCTGGAGAAAGAACGGCCAATAAAGCCTAAACCCAGCAGGAGAAGAGAAATCATGCAGATCAGAGCAGAAATCAATGAAATAGAACCCAAAAGAACAGTAGAACAGATCAACGGAACTAGGAGCTGGTTCTTTGAAAGAATTCACAAGATTGATACACCCCTGTCCAGGCTGATCAAAAAGAAAAGAGAAATGACCCAAATCAACAAAATCATGAATGAAGGAGGAGAGATCACAACCAACACCAAAGAAATACAAACGATTATAAGAACGTAATCTGAGCAACCCTATGGCAGCATATTCCATAACCTGGAAGAAATGGGTGCATTCCTAGAGATGTGTCAACTACCAAAACTGACCCAGGAAGAAAGAGAAAACCTGAACAGTCCTATAACCACGAAGGCAATTGAAGTAGTCATCAAAAACCTCCCAAGAAACCAAAGCCCAGGGCCAGATGGATTCCCAGGGGAATTCTATCCGACATTTAAAGAAGAATTAATACCTATTCTCCTGAAACTGTTCCAAACAATAGAAATGGAAGGAAAACTTCCAAACTCATTTTATGAGGCCACCATTACCTTGATCCCAAAACCAGACAAAGATCCCATCAAAAAGGAGTATTAGAGACCAATATCCTTGATGAACATCGATGCAAAAATTCTCACCAAAATACTAGCCAAGAGGACCCAACAGTACATGAAAAGGAGTATTCACCATGACCAAGTGGGATTTATCCCTGGGCTGCAAGGCTGGTTCAACATCCGCAAATCAATCAACGTGATAAAACACATTAACCAAAGAAAGAATAAGAATCATATGATCCTCTCAATAGATGCAGAAAAACCATTTGACAAAGTAAAGCACACTTTCTGGATCAAAACTCTTCAGAGTACAGGGACAGCGGGTACATACCTCAATATCATAAAAGCCATCTACGAACAACCTACAGCGAATATCATTCTCAATGGGGAAAAGCTGAGATCTTTTCCCCTAAGGTCAGGAACGCGGCAGGGATAGCCACTCTCACCACTGCTATTCAACATAGTATTAGAAGTCCTAGCCACAGCAATCAGACAACAAAAAGAAATCCAAGGCATCCAAATCGGCAGAGAGGAAGTCAAACTCTCACTCTTTGCAGATGATATGATACTTTATGGGGAAAACCCAAAAGACTCCACCCCAAAACTGCTACAACTCACACAGCAATTCCGTCAAGTAGCAGGCTATAAAATCAATGCACAGAAATCAGTGGCATTCCTATACACCAACAACAAGACAGAAGAGAGACAAATCAAGGAGTCGATCCCATTCACAACTGCACCCAAAACCAGAAGAGACCTAGGAATACATTGTACCCAAGAGGCAAAGGATCTGTACCCCGAAAACTACCAAATACTCAGGAAAGAAATTGAAGAAGACACAAAGAAACGGAAAAAAGTTCCATGCTCATGGATTGGGAGAACCAACATTGTGAAGAGGTCAATGCTACCTAGAGCAATCTACACATGCAATGCAATCCCCATCAAAATACCATCCACTTTTTTCCAAGAAATGGAACAAATAATCCTAAGATTTGAATGGAACCAGAAGAGACCACGAATAGCCAGAGGAATATTGAGAAAGAAAAGCAAAGCTGGCGGCATCACAATTCTGGACTTCCAGCTCTATGACAAAGCTGTCATCATCAAGACAGTATGGTACTGGCACAGAAACAGACACATAGATCCATGGAACAGAATCGAGAGCCCAGAAATGGACCCTCAACTCTATGGTCAACTTATCTTTGACAGAGCAGGAAAGAATGTCCAATGGCAAAAAGAGAGTCTCTTCAACAACTGGAGTTGTGGAAATTGGACAGCCCCATGCAGAAGAATGACACTGGACCATTTCCTGACACCACACACAAAAATAGACTCCAAATGTTTGAAAGACCTCAGTGTGAGACAGGACTCCATCAAAATCCTAAAGGAGAACACAGGTAGCAAGCTCTTCGACCTCAGCCGCAGCAACTTCTTCCTACAAACATCACCAAAGGCACGGGAAGCCAGGGCAAAAAGGAACTATTGGGATTTCATCAAGATAAAAACCTTTGGCACAGCAAAAGAAACAGTCCACAAACCAAAAGACAACCGACAGAATGGGAGAAATTATTTACGAATGACATATCAGATAAAGGGCTACTATCCAATATGTATAAAAACGTATCAAACTCAACACCCAAAGAACAAATAATCCAATCAAAAAATAGGCAGAAGGCATGAACAGACATTTTTCCAAAGAAGACATCCAAATGGCCAACAGGCACATGAAAAAGGGCTCAACACGGCTCGGCATCAGGGAAATCCACATGAAAACCTCAATGAGATACCCCCTCACACCCGTCAGAATGGCTCAAATGAACAAGTCAGGGAACGACAGAGGTTGGCGGGGATGTGGAGAAAGGGGAACCCTCCTACACTGGTGGTGGGAATGCAAGCTGGTGTAACCCCTCTGGAAAACAGGATGGAGGTTCCTCAAATAGTTGAAATTAGAGCTACCATCCGATCCAGCAATTGCACTCCTGGGTATTTACCCCAAAGATACAAATGTAGGGACCCGAAGCGGTACGTGCACCCCATTGTTTATAGCAGCAATGTCCACAATAGCCAAACTGTTGAAAGAGCCAAGATGTCCATCGACAGATGAGTGGATAAAGAAGAGGTGGTATATATATACACAATGGAATATTACGCAGCCATCAAAAGGAATGAGATGTTGCCATGGACAACGACGTGGATGGAAGTGGAGGGTCCGATGATTAGTGAAATAAGTCAATCAGAGAAAGACATGTATCATATGACCTCACTGATATGAGGAATTCTTAATCTCAGGAACAGAGTGAGGCTTGCTGGAGTGGTCGGGGGTGGGAGGGATGGGCTGGCTGGGTGATAGACATTGGGGAGGGTATGAGCTACGGTGAGCGCTGTGAATTGTGTAAGACTGTTGAATCACAGATCTCTACTTCTGAAACAAATAACGCAACATATTTTAAGAATAAAGGAAAAGAAGGAGATAGCAGGAGAGGAAGAATGAAGGGGAGTTAGTGAGAGGGGGAGACAGACCAGGAGAGATGATGGATTCTGAAAAAAAATCCGAGGTTTCTAGAGGGGAGGTGGGTCGGGGGATTGGTTAGCCTGGTGATGGGTATTAAAGAGGGCACATTCTGCATGGAGCACTGTGTGTTCGGAACAAACAATGAATCATGGGACACTACACCAAAACAAATGATGTAGTACATGGTGATTAACAAAGCAATAAAAAACAAAGACTGTAATAAGAGATGAAGAAGGACACTATATCCTACTTAAAGGGTCTATCCAAGAAGAAGATCTAACAATTGTAAATGTCTATGCCCCGAACATGGGAGCATCCAATTATATAAGGCAATTTAGAAGAAAAGCAAAGAAAGACATTGACAACCATACAATCATAGTGGGGGACTTTAACACCCCCCTGACTGAAATGGCCAGATCATCTAAGCAAAAGATCAACAAGGAAATAAAGACTTTAAATGACACACTGGACCAAATGGACTTCACAGACATATTCAGAACGTTCCATCCCGAAGCAACGGAATACACATTCTTCTCTAGGGCCCATGGAACGTTCTCCAGAATGGATCACATCCTAGGTCACAAATCAGGTCTCAACCGGTACCCAAAGATTGGGATCATTCCCTGCACATTTTCAGACCACAATGCTTTGAAACTAGAACCCAATCACAAGAGGAAAGTCGGAAAGAACTCAAATACATGGAGGCTAAAGAGCATCCTACGAAAGAATGAATGGGTCAACCAGGAAATTAAAGAAGAATTTAAAAATTCATGGAAACCAATGAAAATGAAAACACAACTGTCCAAAATCTTTGGGATACAGCCAAGGCAGTCCTGCGCGGAAAGTATATAGCAATACAAGCCTTTCTCAAGAAACATGAAAGGTCTCAAATACACACCCTAACCCTACACCTAAAGGAGCTGGAGAAAGAACGGCCAATAAAGGCTAAACCCAGCAGGAGAAGAGAAATCATGCAGATCAGAGCAGAAATCAATGAAATAGAAGCCAAAAGAACAGTAGAACAGATCAACGGAACTAGGAGCTGGTTCTTTGAAAGAATTCACAAGATTGATACACCCCTGTCCAGGCTGATCAAAAAGAAAAGAGAAATGACCCAAATCAACAAAATCATGAATGAAAGAGGAGAGATCACAACCAACACCAAAGAAATACAAACGATTATAAGAACGTAATCTGAGCAACCCTAGGGCAGCATATTCCATAACCTGGAAGAAATGGGTGCATTCCTAGAGATGTGTCAACTACCAAAACTGACCCAGGAAGAAAGAGAAAACCTGAACAGTCCTATAACCACGAAGGCAATTGAAGTAGTCATCAAAAACCTCCCAAGAAACCAAAGCCCAGGGCCAGATGGATTCCCAGGGGAATTCTATCCGACATTTAAAGAAGAATTAATACCTATTCTCCTGAAACTGTTCCAAACAATAGAAATGGAAGGAAAACTTCCAAACTCATTTTATGAGGCCACCATTACCTTGATCCCAAAACCAGACAAAGATCCCATCAAAAAGGAGTATTAGAGACCAATATCCTTGATGAACATCGATGCAAAAATTCTCACCAAAATACTAGCCAAGAGGACCCAACAGTACATGAAAAGGAGTATTCACCATGACCAAGTGGGATTTATCCCTGGGCTGCAAGGCTGGTTCAACATCCGCAAATCAATCAACGTGATAAAACACATTAACCAAAGAAAGAACAAGAATCATATGATCCTCTCAATAGATGCAGAAAAACCATTTGACAAAGTAAAGCACACTTTCTGGATCAAAACTCTTCAGAGTACAGGGACAGCGGGTACATACCTCAATATCATAAAAGCCATCTACGAACAACCTACAGCGAATATCATTCTCAATGGGGAAAAGCTGAGATCTTTTCCCCTAAGGTCAGGAACGCGGCAGGGATAGCCACTCTCACCACTGCTATTCAACATAGTATTAGAAGTCCTAGCCACAGCAATCAGACAACAAAAAGAAATCCAAGGCATCCAAATCGGCAGAGAGGAAGTCAAACTCTCACTCTTTGCAGATGATATGATACTTTATGTGGAAAACCCAAAAGACTCCACCCCAAAACTGCTACAACTCACACAGCAATTCCGTCAAGTAGCAGGCTATAAAATCAATGCACAGACATCAGTGGCATTCCTATACACCAACAACAAGACAGAAGAGAGACAAATCAAGGAGTCGATCCCATTCACAACTGCACCCAAAACCAGAAGAGACCTAGGAATACATTGAACCCAAGAGGCAAAGGATCTGTACCCCGAAAACTACCAAATACTCAGGAAAGAAGTTGAAGAAGACACAAACAAACGGAAAAACGTTCCATGCTCATGGATTGGGAGAACCAACATTGTGAAGAGGTCAATGCTACCTAGAGCAATCTACACATGCAATGCAATCCCCATCAAAATACCATCCACTTTTTTCCAAGAAATGGAACAAATAATCCTAAGATTTGAATGGAACCAGAAGAGACCACGAATAGCCAGAGGAATATTGAGAAAGAAAAGCAAAGCTGGCGGCATCACAATTCTGGACTTCCAGCTCTATGACAAAGCTGTCATCATCAAGACAGTATGGTACTGGCACAAAAACAGACACATAGATCCATGGAACAGAATCGAGAGCCCAGAAATGGACCCTCAACTCTATGGTCAACTTATCTTTGACAGAGCAGGAAAGAATGTCCAATGGCAAAAAGAGAGTCTCTTCAACAACTGGAGTTGTGGAAATTGGACAGCCCCATGCAGAAGAATGACACTGGACCATTTCCTGACACCACACACAAAAATAGACTCCAAATGTTTGAAAGACCTCAGTGTGAGACAGGACTCCATCAAAATCCTAAAGGAGAACACAGGTAGCAAGCTCTTCGACCTCAGCCGCAGCAACTTCTTCCTACAAACATCACCAAAGGCACGGGAAGCCAGGGCAAAAAGGAACTATTGGGATTTCATCAAGATAAAAACCTTTGGCACAGCAAAAGAAACAGTCCACAAAACCAAAAGACAACCGACAGAATGGGAGAAATTATTTACGAATGACATATCAGATAAAGGGCTACTATCCAATATGTATAAAAACGTATCAAACTCAACACCCAAAGAACAAATAATCCAATCAAAAAATAGGCAGAAGGCATGAACAGACATTTTTCCAAAGAAGACATCCAAATGGCCAACAGGCACATGAAAAAGGGCTCAACACGGCTCGGCATCAGGGAAATCCACATGAAAACCTCAATGAGATACCCCCTCACACCCGTCAGAATGGCTCAAATGAACAAGTCAGGGAACGACAGAGGTTGGCGGGGATGTGGAGAAAGGGGAACCCTCCTACACTGGTGGTGGGAATGCAAGCTGGTGTAACCCCTCTGGAAAACAGGATGGAGGTTCCTCAAATAGTTGAAATTAGAGCTACCATCCGATCCAGCAATTGCACTCCTGGGTATTTACCCCAAAGATACAAATGTAGGGACCCGAAGCGGTACGTGCACCCCATTGTTTATAGCAGCAATGTCCACAATAGCCAAACTGTTGAAAGAGCCAAGATGTCCATCGACAGATGAGTGGATAAAGAAGAGGTGGTATATATATACACAATGGAATATTACGCAGCCATCAAAAGGAATGAGATGTTGCCATGGACAACGACGTGGATGGAAGTGGAGGGTCCGATGATTAGTGAAATAAGTCAATCAGAGAAAGACATGTATCATATGACCTCACTGATATGAGGAATTCTTAATCTCAGGAACAGAGTGAGGCTTGCTGGAGTGGTCGGGGGTGGGAGGGATGGGCTGGCTGGGTGATAGACATTGGGGAGGGTATGAGCTACGGTGAGCGCTGTGAATTGTGTAAGACTGTTGAATCACAGATCTCTACTTCTGAAACAAATAACGCAACATATTTTAAGAATAAAGGAAAAGAAGGAGATAGCAGGAGAGGAAGAATGAAGGGGAGTTAGTGAGAGGGGGAGACAGACCAGGAGAGATGATGGATTCTGAAAAAAAATCCGAGGTTTCTAGAGGGGAGGTGGGTCGGGGGATTGGTTAGCCTGGTGATGGGTATTAAAGAGGGCACATTCTGCATGGAGCACTGTGTGTTCGGAACAAACAATGAATCATGGGACACTACACCAAAACAAATGATGTAGTACATGGTGATTAACAAAGCAATAAAAAACAAAGACTGTAATAAGAGATGAAGAAGGACACTATATCCTACTTAAAGGGTCTATCCAAGAAGAAGATCTAACAATTGTAAATGTCTATGCCCCGAACATGGGAGCATCCAATTATATAAGGCAATTTAGAAGAAAAGCAAAGAAAGACATTGACAACCATACAATCATAGTGGGGGACTTTAACACCCCCCTGACTGAAATGGCCAGATCATCTAAGCAAAAGATCAACAAGGAAATAAAGACTTTAAATGACACACTGGACCAAATGGACTTCACAGACATATTCAGAACGTTCCATCCCGAAGCAACGGAATACACATTCTTCTCTAGGGCCCATGGAACGTTCTCCAGAATGGATCACATCCTAGGTCACAAATCAGGTCTCAACCGGTACCCAAAGATTGGGATCATTCCCTGCACATTTTCAGACCACAATGCTTTGAAACTAGAACCCAATCACAAGAGGAAAGTCGGAAAGAACTCAAATACATGGAGGCTAAAGAGCATCCTACGAAAGAATGAATGGGTCAACCAGGAAATTAAAGAAGAATTTAAAAATTCATGGAAACCAATGAAAATGAAAACACAACTGTCCAAAATCTTTGGGATACAGCCAAGGCAGTCCTGCGCGGAAAGTATATAGCAATACAAGCCTTTCTCAAGAAACATGAAAGGTCTCAAATACACACCCTAACCCTACACCTAAAGGAGCTGGAGAAAGAACGGCCAATAAAGGCTAAACCCAGCAGGAGAAGAGAAATCATGCAGATCAGAGCAGAAATCAATGAAATAGAAGCCAAAAGAACAGTAGAAGAGATCAACGGAACTAGGAGCTGGTTCTTTGAAAGAATTCACAAGATTGATACACCCCTGTCCAGGCTGATCAAAAAGAAAAGAGAAATGACCCAAATCAACAAAATCATGAATGAAAGAGGAGAGATCACAACCAACACCAAAGAAATACAAACGATTATAAGAACGTAATCTGAGCAACCCTAGGGCAGCATATTCCATAACCTGGAAGAAATGGGTGCATTCCTAGAGATGTGTCAACTACCAAAACTGACCCAGGAAGAAAGAGAAAACCTGAACAGTCCTATAACCACGAAGGCAATTGAAGTAGTCATCAAAAACCTCCCAAGAAACCAAAGCCCAGGGCCAGATGGATTCCCAGGGGAATTCTATCCGACATTTAAAGAAGAATTAATACCTATTCTCCTGAAACTGTTCCAAACAATAGAAATGGAAGGAAAACTTCCAAACTCATTTTATGAGGCCACCATTACCTTGATCCCAAAACCAGACAAAGATCCCATCAAAAAGGAGTATTAGAGACCAATATCCTTGATGAACATCGATGCAAAAATTCTCACCAAAATACTAGCCAAGAGGATCCAACAGTACATGAAAAGGAGTATTCACCATGACCAAGTGGGATTTATCCCTGGGCTGCAAGGCTGGTTCAACATCCGCAAATCAATCAACGTGATAAAACACATTAACCAAAGAAAGAACAAGAATCATATGATCCTCTCAATAGATGCAGAAAAACCATTTGACAAAGTAAAGCACACTTTCTGGATCAAAACTCTTCAGAGTACAGGGACAGCGGGTACATACCTCAATATCATAAAAGCCATCTACGAACAACCTACAGCGAATATCATTCTCAATGGGGAAAAGCTGAGATCTTTTCCCCTAAGGTCAGGAACGCGGCAGGGATAGCCACTCTCACCACTGCTATTCAACATAGTATTAGAAGTCCTAGCCACAGCAATCAGACAACAAAAAGAAATCCAAGGCATCCAAATCGGCAGAGAGGAAGTCAAACTCTCACTCTTTGCAGATGATATGATACTTTATGTGGAAAACCCAAAAGACTCCACCCCAAAACTGCTACAACTCACACAGCAATTCCGTCAAGTAGCAGGCTATAAAATCAATGCACAGACATCAGTGGCATTCCTATACACCAACAACAAGACAGAAGAGAGACAAATCAAGGAGTCGATCCCATTCACAACTGCACCCAAAACCAGAAGAGACCTAGGAATACATTGAACCCAAGAGGCAAAGGATCTGTACCCCGAAAACTACCAAATACTCAGGAAAGAAGTTGAAGAAGACACAAAGAAACGGAAAAACGTTCCATGCTCATGGATTGGGAGAACCAACATTGTGAAGAGGTCAATGCTACCTAGAGCAATCTACACATGCAATGCAATCCCCATCAAAATACCATCCACTTTTTTCCAAGAAATGGAACAAATAATCCTAAGATTTGAATGGAACCAGAAGAGACCACGAATAGCCAGAGGAATATTGAGAAAGAAAAGCAAAGCTGGCGGCATCACAATTCTGGACTTCCAGCTCTATGACAAAGCTGTCATCATCAAGACAGTATGGTACTGGCACAAAAACAGACACATAGATCCATGGAACAGAATCGAGAGCCCAGAAATGGACCCTCAACTCTATGGTCAACTTATCTTTGACAGAGCAGGAAAGAATGTCCAATGGCAAAAAGAGAGTCTCTTCAACAACTGGAGTTGTGGAAATTGGACAGCCCCATGCAGAAGAATGACACTGGACCATTTCCTGACACCACACACAAAAATAGACTCCAAATGTTTGAAAGACCTCAGTGTGAGACAGGACTCCATCAAAATCCTAAAGGAGAACACAGGTAGCAAGCTCTTCGACCTCAGCCGCAGCAACTTCTTCCTACAAACATCACCAAAGGCACGGGAAGCCAGGGCAAAAAGGAACTATTGGGATTTCATCAAGATAAAAACCTTTGGCACAGCAAAAGAAACAGTCCACAAAACCAAAAGACAACCGACAGAATGGGAGAAATTATTTACGAATGACATATCAGATAAAGGGCTACTATCCAATATGTATAAAAACGTATCAAACTCAACACCCAAAGAACAAATAATCCAATCAAAAAATAGGCAGAAGGCATGAACAGACATTTTTCCAAAGAAGACATCCAAATGGCCAACAGGCACATGAAAAAGTGCTCAACACGGCTCGGCATCAGGGAAATCCACATCAAAACCTCAATGAGATACCCCCTCACACCCGTCAGAATGGCTCAAATGAACAAGTCAGGGAACGACAGAGGTTGGCGGGGATGTGGAGAAAGGGGAACCCTCCTACACTGGTGGTGGGAATGCAAGCTGGTGCAACCCCTCTGGAAAACAGGATGGAGGTTCCTCAAATAGTTGAAATTAGAGCTACCATCCGATCCAGCAATTGCACTCCTGGGTATTTACCCCAAAGATACAAATGTAGGGACCCGAAGCGGTACGTGCACCCCATTGTTTATAGCAGCAATGTCCACAATAGCCAAACTGTTGAAAGAGCCAAGATGTCCATCGACAGATGAGTGGATAAAGAAGAGGTGGTATATATATACACAATGGAATATTACGCAGCCATCAAAAGGAATGAGATGTTGCCATGGACAACGACGTGGATGGAAGTGGAGGGTCCGATGATTAGTGAAATAAGTCAATCAGAGAAAGACATGTATCATATGACCTCACTGATATGAGGAATTCTTAATCTCAGGAACAGAGTGAGGCTTGCTGGAGTGGTCGGGGGTGGGAGGGATGGGCTGGCTGGGTGATAGACATTGGGGAGGGTATGAGCTACGGTGAGCGCTGTGAATTGTGTAAGACTGTTGAATCACAGATCTCTACTTCTGAAACAAATAACACAACATATTTTAAGAATAAAGGAAAAGAAGGAGATAGCAGGAGAGGAAGAATGAAGGGGAGTTAGTGAGAGGGGGAGACAGACCAGGAGAGATGATGGATTCTGAAAAAAAATCCGAGGTTTCTAGAGGGGAGGTGGGTCGGGGGATTGGTTAGCCTGGTGATGGGTATTA
Organism: Eumetopias jubatus; assembly: GCF_037043125.1. Classification (NCBI taxonomy): domain Eukaryota; kingdom Metazoa; phylum Chordata; class Mammalia; order Carnivora; family Otariidae; genus Eumetopias; species Eumetopias jubatus. The sequence continues at coordinate 43,660 of NW_028274848.1, forward strand.
AAGAGGGCACATTCTGCATGGAGCACTGTGTGTTCGGAACAAACAATGAATCATGGGACACTACACCAAAACAAATGATGTAGTACATGGTGATTAACAAAGCAATAAAAACAAAGACTGTAATAAGAGATGAAGAAGGACACTATATCCTACTTAAAGGGTCTATCCAAGAAGAAGATCTAACAATTGTAAATGTCTATGCCCCGAACATGGGAGCATCCAATTATATAAGGCAATTTAGAAGAAAAGCAAAGAAAGACATTGACAACCATACAATCATAGTGGGGGACTTTAACACCCCCCTGACTGAAATGGCCAGATCATCTAAGCAAAAGATCAACAAGGAAATAAAGACTTTAAATGACACACTGGACCAAATGGACTTCACAGACATATTCAGAACGTTCCATCCCGAAGCAACGGAATACACATTCTTCTCTAGGGCCCATGGAACGTTCTCCAGAATGGATCACATCCTAGGTCACAAATCAGGTCTCAACCGGTACCCAAAGATTGGGATCATTCCCTGCACATTTTCAGACCACAATGCTTTGAAACTAGAACTCAATCACAAGAGGAAAGTCGGAAAGAACTCAAATACATGGAGGCTAAAGAGCATCCTACGAAAGAATGAATGGGTCAACCAGGAAATTAAAGAAGAATTTAAAAATTCATGGAAACCAATGAAAATGAAAACACAACTGTCCAAAATCTTTGGGATACAGCCAAGGCAGTCCTGCGAGGAAAGTATATAGCAATACAAGCCTTTCTCAAGAAACATGAAAGGTCTCAAATACACACCCTAACCCTACACCTAAAGGAGCTGGAGAAAGAACGGCCAATAAAGGCTAAACCCAGCAGGAGAAGAGAAATCATGCAGATCAGAGCAGAAATCAATGAAATAGAAGCCAAAAGAACAGTAGAAGAGATCAACGGAACTAGGAGCTGGTTCTTTGAAAGAATTCACAAGATTGATACACCCCTGTCCAGGCTGATCAAAAAGAAAAGAGAAATGACCCAAATCAACAAAATCATGAATGAAAGAGGAGAGATCACAACCAACAACAAAGAAATACAAACGATTATAAGAACGTAATGTGAGCAACCCTAGGGCAGCATATTCCATAACCTGGAAGAAATGGGTGCATTCCTAGAGATGTGTCAACTACCAAAACTGACCCAGGAAGAAAGAGAAAACCTGAACAGTCCTATAACCACGAAGGCAATTGAAGTAGTCATCAAAAACCTCCCAAGAAACCAAAGCCCAGGGCCAGATGGATTCCCAGGGGAATTCTATCCGACATTTCATGAAGAATTAATACCTATTCTCCTGAAACTGTTCCAAACAATAGAAATGGAAGGAAAACTTCCAAACTCATTTTATGAGGCCACCATTACCTTGATCCCAAAACCAGACAAAGATCCCATCAAAAAGGAGTATTAGAGACCAATATCCTTGATGAACATCGATGCAAAAATTCTCACCAAAATACTAGCCAAGAGGATCCAACAGTACATGAAAAGGAGTATTCACCATGACCAAGTGGGATTTATCCCTGGGCTGCAAGGCTGGTTCAACATCCGCAAATCAATCAACGTGATAAAACACATTAACCAAAGAAAGAACAAGAATCATATGATCCTCTCAATAGATGCAGAAAAACCATTTGACAAAGTAAAGCACACTTTCTGGATCAAAACTCTTCAGAGTACAGGGACAGCGGGTACATACCTCAATATCATAAAAGCCATCTACGAACAACCTACAGCGAATATCATTCTCAATGGGGAAAAGCTGAGATCTTTTCCCCTAAGGTCAGGAACGCGGCAGGGATAGCCACTCTCACCACTGCTATTCAACATAGTATTAGAAGTCCTAGCCACAGCAATCAGACAACAAAAAGAAATCCAAGGCATCCAAATCGGCAGAGAGGAAGTCAAACTCTCACTCTTTGCAGATGATATGATACTTTATGTGGAAAACCCAAAAGACTCCACCCCAAAACTGCTACAACTCACACAGCAATTCCGTCAAGTAGCAGGCTATAAAATCAATGCACAGAAATCAGTGGCATTCCTATACACCAACAACAAGACAGAAGAGAGACAAATCAAGGAGTCGATCCCATTCACAACTGCACCCAAAACCAGAAGAGACCTAGGAATACATTGAACCCAAGAGGCAAAGGATCTGTACCCCGAAAACTACCAAATACTCAGGAAAGAAATTGAAGAAGACACAAAGAAACGGAAAAACTTTCCATGCTCATGGATTGGGAGAACCAACATTGTGAAGAGGTCAATGCTACCTAGAGCAATCTACACATGCAATGCAATCCCCATCAAAATACCATCCACTTTTTTCCAAGAAATGGAACAAATAATCCTAAGATTTGAATGGAACCAGAAGAGACCACGAATAGCCAGAGGAATATTGAGAAAGAAAAGCAAAGCTGGCGGCATCACAATTCTGGACTTCCAGCTCTATGACAAAGCTGTCATCATCAAGACAGTATGGTACTGGCACAAAAACAGATACATAGATCCATGGAACAGAATCGAGAGCCCAGAAATGGACCCTCAACTCTATGGTCAACTTATCTTTGACAGAGCAGGAAAGAATGTCCAATGGCAAAAAGAGAGTCTCTTCAACAACTGGAGTTGTGGAAATTGGACAGCCCCATGCAGAAGAATGACACTGGACCATTTCCTGACACCACACACAAAAATAGACTCCAAATGTTTGAAAGACCTCAGTGTGAGACAGGACTCCATCAAAATCCTAAAGGAGAACACAGGTAGCAAGCTCTTCGACCTCAGCCGCAGCAACTTCTTCCTACAAACATCACCAAAGGCACGGGAAGCCAGGGCAAAAAGGAACTATTGGGATTTCATCAAGATAAAAACCTTTGGCACAGCAAAAGAAACAGTCCACAAAACCAAAAGACAACCGACAGAATGGGAGAAATTATTTACGAATGACATATCAGATAAAGGGCTACTATCCAATATGTATAAAAACGTATCAAACTCAACACCCAAAGAACAAATAATCCAATCAAAAAATAGGCAGAAGGCATGAACAGACATTTTTCCAAAGAAGACATCCAAATGGCCAACAGGCACATGAAAAAGTGCTCAAAACGGCTCGGCATCAGGGAAATCCACATCAAAACCTCAATGAGATACCCCCTCACACCCGTCAGAATGGCTCAAATGAACAAGTCAGGGAACGACAGAGGTTGGCGGGGATGTGGAGAAAGGGGAACCCTCCTACACTGGTGGTGGGAATGCAAGCTGGTGCAACCCCTCTGGAAATCAGGATGGAGGTTCCTCAAATAGTTGAAATTAGAGCTACCATCCGATCCAGCAATTGCACTCCTGGGTATTTACCCCAAAGATACAAATGTAGGGACCCGAAGCGGTACGTGCACCCCATTGTTTATAGCAGCAATGTCCACAATAGCCAAACTGTTGAAAGAGCCAAGATGTCCATCCACAGATGAGTGGATAAAGAAGAGGTGGTATATATATACACAATGGAATATTACGCAGCCATCAAAAGGAATGAGATGTTGCCATGGACAACGACGTGGATGGAAGTGGAGGGTCCGATGATTAGTGAAATAAGTCAATCAGAGAAAGACATGTATCATATGACCTCACTGATATGAGGAATTCTTAATCTCAGGAACAGAGTGAGGCTTGCTGGAGTGGTCGGGGGTGGGAGGGATGGGCTGGCTGGGTGATAGACATTGGGGAGGGTATGAGCTACGGTGAGCGCTGTGAATTGTGTAAGACTGTTGAATCACAGATCTCTACTTCTGAAACAAATAACACAACATATTTTAAGAATAAAGGAAAAGAAGGAGATAGCAGGAGAGGAAGAATGAAGGGGAGTTAGTGAGAGGGGGAGACAGCCCAGGAGAGATGATGGATTCTGAAAAAAAATCCGAGGTTTCTAGAGGGGAGGTGGGTCGGGGGATTGGTTAGCCTGGTGATGGGTATTAAAGAGGGCACATTCTGCATGGAGCACTGTGTGTTCGGAACAAACAATGAATCATGGGACACTACACCAAAACAAATGATGTAGTACATGGTGATTAACAAAGCAATAAAAAACAAAGACTGTAATAAGAGATGAAGAAGGACACTATATCCTACTTAAAGGGTCTATCCAAGAAGAAGATCTAACAATTGTAAATGTCTATGCCCCGAACATGGGAGCATCCAATTATATAAGGCAATTTAGAAGAAAAGGAAAGAAAGACATTGACAACCATACAATCATAGTGGGGGACTTTAACACCCCCCTGACTGAAATGGCCAGATCATCTAAGCAAAAGATCAACAAGGAAATAAAGACTTTAAATGACACACTGGACCAAATGGACTTCACAGACATATTCAGAACGTTCCATCCCGAAGCAACGGAATACACATTCTTCTCTAGGGCCCATGGAACGTTCTCCAGAATGGATCACATCCTAGGTCACAAATCAGGTCTCAACCGGTACCCAAAGATTGGGATCATTCCCTGCACATTTTCAGACCACAATGCTTTGAAACTAGAACTCAATCACAAGAGGAAAGTCGGAAAGAACTCAAATACATGGAGGGTAAAGAGCATCCTACGAAAGAATGAATGGGTCAACCAGGAAATTAAAGAAGAATTTAAAAATTCATGGAAACCAATGAAAATGAAAACACAACTGTCCAAAATCTTTGGGATACAGCCAAGGCAGTCCTTCGAGGAAAGTATATAGCAATACAAGCCTTTCTCAAGAAACATGAAAGGTCTCAAATACACACCCTAACCCTACACCTAAAGGAGCTGGAGAAAGAACGGCCAATAAAGCCTAAACCCACCAGGAGAAGAGAAATCATGCAGATCAGAGCAGAAATCAATGAAATAGAACCCAAGAGAACAATAGAACAGATCAACGGAACTAGGAGTTGGTTCTTTGAAAGAATTCACAAGATTGATAAACCCCTGTCCAGGCTGATCAAAAAGAAAAGAGAAATGACCCAAATCAACAAAATCATGAATGAAGGAGGAGAGATCACAACCAACACCAAAGAAATACAAACGATTATAAGAACGTAATATGAGCAACCCTAGGGCAGCTTATTCCATAACCTGGAAGAAATGGGTGCATTCCTAGAGATGTGTCAACTACCAAAACTGACCCAGGAAGAAAGAGAAAACCTGAACAGTCCTATAACCACGAAGGCAATTGAAGTAGTCATCAAAAACCTCCCAAGAAACCAAAGCCCAGGGCCAGATGGATTCCCAGGGGAATTCTATCCGACATTTAAAGAAGAATTAATACCTATTCTCCTGAAACTGTTCCAAACAATAGAAATGGAAGGAAAACTTCCAAACTCATTTTATGAGGCCACCATTACCTTGATCCCAAAACCAGACAAAGATCCCATCAAAAAGGAGTATTAGAGACCAATATCCTTGATGAACATCGATGCAAAAATTCTCACCAAAATACTAGCCAAGAGGACCCAACAGTACATGAAAAGGAGTATTCACCATGACCAAGTGGGATTTATCCCGGGGCTGCAAGGCTGGTTCAACATCCGCAAATCAATCAACGTGATAAAACACATTAACCAAAGAAAGAACAAGAATCATATGATCCTCTCAATAGATGCAGAAAAACCATTTGACAAAGTAAAGCACACTTTCTGGATCAAAACTCTTCAGAGTACAGGGACAGCGGGTACATACCTCAATATCATAAAAGCCATCTACGAACAACCTACAGCGAATATCATTCTCAATGGGGAAAAGCTGAGATCTTTTCCCCTAAGGTCAGGAACGCGGCAGGGATAGCCACTCTCACCACTGCTATTCAACATAGTATTAGAAGTCCTAGCCACAGCAATCAGACAACAAAAAGAAAACGAAGGCATCCAAATCGGCAGAGAGGAAGTCAAACTCTCACTCTTTGCAGATGATATGATACTTTATGTGGAAAACCCAAAAGACTCCACCCCAAAAATGCTACAACTCACACAGCAATTCCGTCAAGTAGCAGGCTATAAAATCAATGCACAGACATCAGTGGCATTCCTATACACCAACAACAAGACAGAAGAGAGACAAATCAAGGAGTCGATCCCATTCACAACTGCACCCAAAACCAGAAGAGACCTAGGAATAAATTGAACCCAAGAGGCAAAGGATCTGTACCCCGAAAACTACCAAATACTCAGGAAAGAAATTGAAGAAGACACAAAGAAACGGAAAAAAGTTCCATGCTCATGGACTGGGAGAACCAACATTGTGAAGAGGTCAATGCTACCTAGAGCAATCTACACATGCAATGCAATCCCCATCAAAATACCATCCACTTTTTTCCAAGAAATGGAACAAATAATCCTAAGATTTGAATGGAACCAGAAGAGACCACGAATAGCCAGAGGAATATTGAGAAAGAAAAGCAAAGCTGGCGGCATCACAATTCTGGACTTCCAGCTCTATGACAAAGCTGTCATCATCAAGACGGTATGGTACTGGCACAAAAACAGACACATAGATCCATGGAACAGAATCGAGAGCCCAGAAATGGACCCTCAACTCTATGGTCAACTTATCTTTGACAGAGCAGGAAAGAATGTCCAATGGCAAAAAGAGAGTCTCTTCAACAACTGGAGTTGTGGAAATTGGACAGCCCCATGCAGAAGAATGACACTGGACCATTTCCTGACACCACACACAAAAATAGACTCCAAATGTTTGAAAGACCTCAGTGTGAGACAGGACTCCATCAAAATCCTAAAGGAGAACACAGGTAGCAAGCTCTTCGACCTCAGCCGCAGCAACTTCTTCCTACAAACATCACCAAAGGCACGGGAAGCCAGGGCAAAAAGGAACTATTGGGATTTCATCAAGATAAAAACCTTTGGCACAGCAAAAGAAATAGTCCACAAAACCAAAAGACAACCGACAGAATGGGAGAAATTATTTACGAATGACATATCAGATAAAGGGCTACTATCCAATATGTATAAAAACGTATCAAACTCAACACCCAAAGAACAAATAATCCAATCAAAAAATAGGAAGAAGACATGAACAGACATTTTTCCAAAGAACACATCCAAATGGCCAACAGGCACATGAAAAAGTGCTCAACACGGCTCGGCATCAGGGAAATCCACATCAAAACCTCAATGAGATACCCCCTCACACCCGTCAGAATGGCTCAAATGAACAAGTCAGGGAACGACAGAGGTTGGCGGGGATGTGGAGAAAGGGGAACCCTCCTACACTGGTGGTGGGAATGCAAGCTGGTGCAACCCCTCTGGAAAACAGGATGGAGGTTCCTCAAATAGTTGAAATTAGAGCTACCATCCGATCCAGCAATTGCACTCCTGGGTATTTACCCCAAAGATACAAATGTAGGGACCCGAAGCGGTACGTGCACCCCATTGTTTATAGCAGCAATGTCCACAATAGCCAAACTGTTGAAAGAGCCAAGATGTCCATCGACAGATGAGTGGATAAAGAAGAGGTGGTATATATATACACAATGGAATATTACGCAGCCATCAAAAGGAATGAGATGTTGCCATGGACAACGACGTGGATGGAACTGGAGGGTCCGATGATTAGTGAAATAAGTCAATCAGAGAAAGACATGTATCATATGACCTCACTGATATGAGGAATTCTTAATCTCAGGAACAGAGTGAGGCTTGCTGGAGTGGTCGGGGGTGGGAGGGATGGGCTGGCTGGGTGATAGACATTGGGGAGGGTATGAGCTACGGTGAGCGCTGTGAATTGTGTAAGACTGTTGAATCACAGATCTCTACTTCTGAAACAAATAACACAACATATTTTAAGAATAAAGGAAAAGAAGGAGATAGCAGGAGAGGAAGAATGAAGGGGAGTTAGTGAGAGGGGGAGACAGACCAGGAGAGATGATGGATTCTGAAAAAAAATCCGAGGTTTCTAGAGGGGAGGTGGGTCGGGGGATTGGTTAGCCTGGTGATGGGTATTAAAGAGGGCACATTCTGCATGGAGCACTGTGTGTTCGGAACAAACAATGAATCATGGGACACTACACCAAAACAAATGATGTAGTACATGGTGATTAACAAAGCAATAAAAACAAAGACTGTAATAAGAGATGAAGAAGGACACTATATCCTACTTAAAGGGTCTATCCAAGAAGAAGATCTAACAATTGTAAATGTCTATGCCCCGAACATGGGAGCATCCAATTATATAAGGCAATTTAGAAGAAAAGCAAAGAAAGACATTGACAACCATACAATCATAGTGGGGGACTTTAACACCCCCCTGACTGAAATGGCCAGATCATCTAAGCAAAAGATCAACAAGGAAATAAAGACTTTAAATGACACACTGGACCAAATGGACTTCACAGACATATTCAGAACGTTCCATCCCGAAGCAACGGAATACACATTCTTCTCTAGGGCCCATGGAACGTTCTCCAGAATGGATCACATCCTAGGTCACAAATCAGGTCTCAACCGGTACCCAAAGATTGGGATCATTCCCTGCACATTTTCAGACCACAATGCTTTGAAACTAGAACTCAATCACAAGAGGAAAGTCGGAAAGAACTCAAATACATGGAGGCTAAAGAGCATCCTACGAAAGAATGAATGGGTCAACCAGGAAATTAAAGAAGAATTTAAAAATTCATGGAAACCAATGAAAATGAAAACACAACTGTCCAAAATCTTTGGGATACAGCCAAGGCAGTCCTGCGAGGAAAGTATATAGCAATACAAGCCTTTCTCAAGAAACATGAAAGGTCTCAAATACACACCCTAACCCTACACCTAAAGGAGCTGGAGAAAGAACGGCCAATAAAGGCTAAACCCAGCAGGAGAAGAGAAATCATGCAGATCAGAGCAGAAATCAATGAAATAGAAGCCAAAAGAACAGTAGAAGAGATCAACGGAACTAGGAGCTGGTTCTTTGAAAGAATTCACAAGATTGATACACCCCTGTCCAGGCTGATCAAAAAGAAAAGAGAAATGACCCAAATCAACAAAATCATGAATGAAAGAGGAGAGATCACAACCAACAACAAAGAAATACAAACGATTATAAGAACGTAATGTGAGCAACCCTAGGGCAGCATATTCCATAACCTGGAAGAAATGGGTGCATTCCTAGAGATGTGTCAACTACCAAAACTGACCCAGGAAGAAAGAGAAAACCTGAACAGTCCTATAACCACGAAGGCAATTGAAGTAGTCATCAAAAACCTCCCAAGAAACCAAAGCCCAGGGCCAGATGGATTCCCAGGGGAATTCTATCCGACATTTCATGAAGAATTAATACCTATTCTCCTGAAACTGTTCCAAACAATAGAAATGGAAGGAAAACTTCCAAACTCATTTTATGAGGCCACCATTACCTTGATCCCAAAACCAGACAAAGATCCCATCAAAAAGGAGTATTAGAGACCAATATCCTTGATGAACATCGATGCAAAAATTCTCACCAAAATACTAGCCAAGAGGATCCAACAGTACATGAAAAGGAGTATTCACCATGACCAAGTGGGATTTATCCCTGGGCTGCAAGGCTGGTTCAACATCCGCAAATCAATCAACGTGATAAAACACATTAACCAAAGAAAGAACAAGAATCATATGATCCTCTCAATAGATGCAGAAAAACCATTTGACAAAGTAAAGCACACTTTCTGGATCAAAACTCTTCAGAGTACAGGGACAGCGGGTACATACCTCAATATCATAAAAGCCATCTACGAACAACCTACAGCGAATATCATTCTCAATGGGGAAAAGCTGAGATCTTTTCCCCTAAGGTCAGGAACGCGGCAGGGATAGCCACTCTCACCACTGCTATTCAACATAGTATTAGAAGTCCTAGCCACAGCAATCAGACAACAAAAAGAAATCCAAGGCATCCAAATCGGCAGAGAGGAAGTCAAACTCTCACTCTTTGCAGATGATATGATACTTTATGTGGAAAACCCAAAAGACTCCACCCCAAAACTGCTACAACTCACACAGCAATTCCGTCAAGTAGCAGGCTATAAAATCAATGCACAGAAATCAGTGGCATTCCTATACACCAACAACAAGACAGAAGAGAGACAAATCAAGGAGTCGATCCCATTCACAACTGCACCCAAAACCAGAAGAGACCTAGGAATACATTGAACCCAAGAGGCAAAGGATCTGTACCCCGAAAACTACCAAATACTCAGGAAAGAAATTGAAGAAGACACAAAGAAACGGAAAAACTTTCCATGCTCATGGATTGGGAGAACCAACATTGTGAAGAGGTCAATGCTACCTAGAGCAATCTACACATGCAATGCAATCCCCATCAAAATACCATCCACTTTTTTCCAAGAAATGGAACAAATAATCCTAAGATTTGAATGGAACCAGAAGAGACCACGAATAGCCAGAGGAATATTGAGAAAGAAAAGCAAAGCTGGCGGCATCACAATTCTGGACTTCCAGCTCTATGACAAAGCTGTCATCATCAAGACAGTATGGTACTGGCACAAAAACAGACACATAGATCCATGGAACAGAATCGAGAGCCCAGAAATGGACCCTCAACTCTATGGTCAACTTATCTTTGACAGAGCAGGAAAGAATGTCCAATGGCAAAAAGAGAGTCTCTTCAACAACTGGAGTTGTGGAAATTGGACAGCCCCATGCAGAAGAATGACACTGGACCATTTCCTGACACCACACACAAAAATAGACTCCAAATGTTTGAAAGACCTCAGTGTGAGACAGGACTCCATCAAAATCCTAAAGGAGAACACAGGTAGCAAGCTCTTCGACCTCAGCCGCAGCAACTTCTTCCTACAAACATCACCAAAGGCACGGGAAGCCAGGGCAAAAAGGAACTATTGGGATTTCATCAAGATAAAAACCTTTGGCACAGCAAAAGAAACAGTCCACAAAACCAAAAGACAACCGACAGAATGGGAGAAATTATTTACGAATGACATATCAGATAAAGGGCTACTATCCAATATGTATAAAAACGTATCAAACTCAACACCCAAAGAACAAATAATCCAATCAAAAAATAGGCAGAAGGCATGAACAGACATTTTTCCAAAGAAGACATCCAAATGGCCAACAGGCACATGAAAAAGTGCTCAAAACGGCTCGGCATCAGGGAAATCCACATCAAAACCTCAATGAGATACCCCCTCACACCCGTCAGAATGGCTCAAATGAACAAGTCAGGGAACGACAGAGGTTGGCGGGGATGTGGAGAAAGGGGAACCCTCCTACACTGGTGGTGGGAATGCAAGCTGGTGCAACCCCTCTGGAAAACAGGATGGAGGTTCCTCAAATAGTTGAAATTAGAGCTACCATCCGATCCAGCAATTGCACTCCTGGGTATTTACCCCAAAGATACAAATGTAGGGACCCGAAGCGGTACGTGCACCCCATTGTTTATAGCAGCAATGTCCACAATAGCCAAACTGTTGAAAGAGCCAAGATGTCCATCGACAGATGAGTGGATAAAGAAGAGGTGGTATATATATACACAATGGAATATTACGCAGCCATCAAAAGGAATGAGATGTTGCCATGGACAACGACGTGGATGGAAGTGGAGGGTCCGATGATTAGTGAAATAAGTCAATCAGAGAAAGACATGTATCATATGACCTCACTGATATGAGGAATTCTTAATCTCAGGAACAGAGTGAGGCTTGCTGGAGTGGTCGGGGGTGGGAGGGATGGGCTGGCTGGGTGATAGACATTGGGGAGGGTATGAGCTACGGTGAGCGCTGTGAATTGTGTAAGACTGTTGAATCACAGATCTCTACTTCTGAAACAAATAACACAACATATTTTAAGAATAAAGGAAAAGAAGGAGATAGCAGGAGAGGAAGAATGAAGGGGAGTTAGTGAGAGGGGGAGACAGACCAGGAGAGATGATGGATTCTGAAAAAAAATCCGAGGTTTCTAGAGGGGAGGTGGGTCGGGGGATTGGTTAGCCTGGTGATGGGTATTAAAGAGGGCACATTCTGCATGGAGCACTGTGTGTTCGGAACAAACAATGAATCATGGGACACTACACCAAAACAAATGATGTAGTACATGGTGATTAACAAAGCAATAAAAAACAAAGACTGTAATAAGAGATGAAGAAGGACACTATATCCTACTTAAAGGGTCTATCCAAGAAGAAGATCTAACAATTGTAAATGTCTATGCCCCGAACATGGGAGCATCCAATTATATAAGGCAATTTAGAAGAAAAGGAAAGAAAGACATTGACAACCATACAATCATAGTGGGGGACTTTAACACCCCCCTGACTGAAATGGCCAGATCATCTAAGCAAAAGATCAACAAGGAAATAAAGACTTTAAATGACACACTGGACCAAATGGACTTCACAGACATATTCAGAACGTTCCATCCCGAAGCAACGGAATACACATTCTTCTCTAGGGCCCATGGAACGTTCTCCAGAATGGATCACATCCTAGGTCACAAATCAGGTCTCAACCGGTACCCAAAGATTGGGATCATTCCCTGCACATTTTCAGACCACAATGCTTTGAAACTAGAACTCAATCACAAGAGGAAAGTCGGAAAGAACTCAAATACATGGAGGGTAAAGAGCATCCTACGAAAGAATGAATGGGTCAACCAGGAAATTAAAGAAGAATTTAAAAATTCATGGAAACCAATGAAAATGAAAACACAACTGTCCAAAATCTTTGGGATACAGCCAAGGCAGTCCTTCGAGGAAAGTATATAGCAATACAAGCCTTTCTCAAGAAACATGAAAAGTCTCAAATACACACCCTAACCCTACACCTAAAGGAGCTGGAGAAAGAACGGCCAATAAAGCCTAAACCCACCAGGAGAAGAGAAATCATGCAGATCAGAGCAGAAATCAATGAAATAGAACCCAAGAGAACAATAGAACAGATCAACGGAACTAGGAGTTGGTTCTTTGAAAGAATTCACAAGATTGATAAACCCCTGTCCAGGCTGATCAAAAAGAAAAGAGAAATGACCCAAATCAACAAAATCATGAATGAAGGAGGAGAGATCACAACCAACACCAAAGAAATACAAACGATTATAAGAACGTAATATGAGCAACCCTAGGGCAGCTTATTCCATAACCTGGAAGAAATGGGTGCATTCCTAGAGATGTGTCAACTACCAAAACTGACCCAGGAAGAAAGAGAAAACCTGAACAGTCCTATAACCACGAAGGCAATTGAAGTAGTCATCAAAAACCTCCCAAGAAACCAAAGCCCAGGGCCAGATGGATTCCCAGGGGAATTCTATCCGACATTTAAAGAAGAATTAATACCTATTCTCCTGAAACTGTTCCAAACAATAGAAATGGAAGGAAAACTTCCAAACTCATTTTATGAGGCCACCATTACCTTGATCCCAAAACCAGACAAAGATCCCATCAAAAAGGAGTATTAGAGACCAATATCCTTGATGAACATCGATGCAAAAATTCTCACCAAAATACTAGCCAAGAGGACGCAACAGTACATGAAAAGGAGTATTCACCATGACCAAGTGGGATTTATCCCGGGGCTGCAAGGCTGGTTCAACATCCGCAAATCAATCAACGTGATAAAACACATTAACCAAAGAAAGAACAAGAATCATATGATCCTCTCAATAGATGCAGAAAAACCATTTGACAAAGTAAAGCACACTTTCTGGATCAAAACTCTTCAGAGTACAGGGACAGCGGGTACATACCTCAATATCATAAAAGCCATCTACGAACAACCTACAGCGAATATCATTCTCAATGGGGAAAAGCTGAGATCTTTTCCCCTAAGGTCAGGAACGCGGCAGGGATAGCCACTCTCACCACTGCTATTCAACATAGTATTAGAAGTCCTAGCCACAGCAATCAGACAACAAAAAGAAAACGAAGGCATCCAAATCGGCAGAGAGGAAGTCAAACTCTCACTCTTTGCAGATGATATGATACTTTATGTGGAAAACCCAAAAGACTCCACCCCAAAAATGCTACAACTCACACAGCAATTCCGTCAAGTAGCAGGCTATAAAATCAATGCACAGACATCAGTGGCATTCCTATACACCAACAACAAGACAGAAGAGAGACAAATCAAGGAGTCGATCCCATTCACAACTGCACCCAAAACCAGAAGAGACCTAGGAATAAATTGAACCCAAGAGGCAAAGGATCTGTACCCCGAAAACTACCAAATACTCAGGAAAGAAATTGAAGAAGACACAAAGAAACGGAAAAAAGTTCCATGCTCATGGACTGGGAGAACCAACATTGTGAAGAGGTCAATGCTACCTAGAGCAATCTACACATGCAATGCAATCCCCATCAAAATACCATCCACTTTTTTCCAAGAAATGGAACAAATAATCCTAAGATTTGAATGGAACCAGAAGAGACCACGAATAGCCAGAGGAATATTGAGAAAGAAAAGCAAAGCTGGCGGCATCACAATTCTGGACTTCCAGCTCTATGACAAAGCTGTCATCATCAAGACGGTATGGTACTGGCACAAAAACAGACACATAGATCCATGGAACAGAATCGAGAGCCCAGAAATGGACCCTCAACTCTATGGTCAACTTATCTTTGACAGAGCAGGAAAGAATGTCCAATGGCAAAAAGAGAGTCTCTTCAACAACTGGAGTTGTGGAAATTGGACAGCCCCATGCAGAAGAATGACACTGGACCATTTCCTGACACCACACACAAAAATAGACTCCAAATGTTTGAAAGACCTCAGTGTGAGACAGGACTCCATCAAAATCCTAAAGGAGAACACAGGTAGCAAGCTCTTCGACCTCAGCCGCAGCAACTTCTTCCTACAAACATCACCAAAGGCACGGGAAGCCAGGGCAAAAAGGAACTATTGGGATTTCATCAAGATAAAAACCTTTGGCACAGCAAAAGAAATAGTCCACAAAACCAAAAGACAACCGACAGAATGGGAGAAATTATTTACGAATGACATATCAGATAAAGGGCTACTATCCAATATGTATAAAAACGTATCAAACTCAACACCCAAAGAACAAATAATCCAATCAAAAAATAGGAAGAAGACATGAACAGACATTTTTCCAAAGAACACATCCAAATGGCCAACAGGCACATGAAAAAGTGCTCAACACGGCTCGGCATCAGGGAAATCCACATCAAAACCTCAATGAGATACCCCCTCACACCCGTCAGAATGGCTCAAATGAACAAGTCAGGGAACGACAGAGGTTGGCGGGGATGTGGAGAAAGGGGAACCCTCCTACACTGGTGGTGGGAATGCAAGCTGGTGCAACCCCTCTGGAAAACAGGATGGAGGTTCCTCAAATAGTTGAAATTAGAGCTACCATCCGATCCAGCAATTGCACTCCTGGGTATTTACACCAAAGATACAAATGTAGGGACCCGAAGCGGTACGTGCACCCCATTGTTTATAGCAGCAATGTCCACAATAGCCAAACTGTTGAAAGAGCCAAGATGTCCATCGACAGATGAGTGGATAAAGAAGAGGTGGTATATATATACACAATGGAATATTACGCAGCCATCAAAAGGAATGAGATGTTGCCATGGACAACGACGTGGATGGAACTGGAGGGTCCGATGATTAGTGAAATAAGTCAATCAGAGAAAGACATGTATCATATGACCTCACTGATATGAGGAATTCTTAATCTCAGGAACAGAGTGAGGCTTGCTGGAGTGGTCGGGGGTGGGAGGGATGGGCTGGCTGGGTGATAGACATTGGGGAGGGTATGAGCTACGGTGAGCGCTGTGAATTGTGTAAGACTGTTGAATCACAGATCTCTACTTCTGAAACAAATAACGCAACATATTTTAAGAATAAAGGAAAAGAAGGAGATAGCAGGAGAGGAAGAATGAAGGGGAGTTAGTGAGAGGGGGAGACAGACCAGGAGAGATGATGGATTCTGAAAAAAAATCCGAGGTTTCTAGAGGGGAGGTGGGTCGGGGGATTGGTTAGCCCGGTGATGGGTATTAAAGAGGGCACATTCTGCATGGAGCACTGTGTGTTCGGAACAAACAATGAATCATGGGACACTACACCAAAACAAATGATGTAGTACATGGTGATTAACAAAGCAATAAAAAACAAAGACTGTAATAAGAGATGAAGAAGGACACTATATCCTACTTAAAGGGTCTATCCAAGAAGAAGATCTAACAATTGTAAATGTCTATGCCCCGAACATGGGAGCATCCAATTATATAAGGCAATTTAGAAGAAAAGCAAAGAAAGACATTGACAACCATACAATCATAGTGGGGGACTTTAACACCCCCCTGACTGAAATGGCCAGATCATCTAAGCAAAAGATCAACAAGGAAATAAAGACTTTAAATGACACACTGGACCAAATGGACTTCACAGACATATTCAGAACGTTCCATCCCGAAGCAACGGAATACACATTCTTCTCTAGGGCCCATGGAACGTTCTCCAGAATGGATCACATCCTAGGTCACAAATCAGGTCTCAACCGGTACCCAAGGATTGGGATCATTCCCTGCACATTTTCAGACCACAATGCTTTGAAACTAGAACTCAATCACAAGAGGAAAGTCGGAAAGAACTCACATACATGGAGGGTAAAGAGCATCCTACGAAAGAATGAATGGGTCAACCAGGAAATTAAAGAAGAATTTAAAAATTCATGGAAACCAATGAAAATGAAAACACAACTGTCCAAAATCTTTGGGATACAGCCAAGGCAGTCCTTCGAGGAAAGTATATAGCAATACAAGCCTTTCTCAAGAAACATGAAAGGTCTCAAATACACACCCTAACCCTACACCTAAAGGAGCTGGAGAAAGAACGGCCAATAAAGCCTAAACCCACCAGGAGAAGAGAAATCATGCAGATCAGAGCAGAAATCAATGAAATAGAACCCAAAAGAACAGTAGAACAGATCAACGGAACTAGGAGCTTGTTCTTTGAAAGAATTCACAAGATTGATACACCCCTGTCCAGGCTGATCAAAAAGAAAAGAGAAATGACCCAAATCAACAAAATCATGAATGAAGGAGGAGAGATCACAACCAACACCAAAGAAATACAAACGATTATAAGAACGTAATCTGAGCAACCCTAGGGCAGCATATTCCATAACCTGGAAGAAATGGGTGCATTCCTAGAGATGTGTCAACTACCAAAACTGACCCAGGAAGAAAGAGAAAACCTGAACAGTCCTATAACCACGAAGGCAATTGAAGTAGTCATCAAAAACCTCCCAAGAAACCAAAGCCCAGGGCCAGATGGATTCCCAGGGGAATTCTATCCGACATTTAAAGAAGAATTAATACCTATTCTCCTGAAACTGTTCCAAACAATAGAAATGGAAGGAAAACTTCCAAACTCATTTTATGAGGCCACCATTACCTTGATCCCAAAACCAGACAAAGATCCCATCAAAAAGGAGTATTAGAGACCAATATCCTTGATGAACATCGATGCAAAAATTCTCACCAAAATACTAGCCAAGAGGACGCAACAGTACATGAAAAGGAGTATTCACCATGACCAAGTGGGATTTATCCCTGGGCTGCAAGGCTGGTTCAACATCCGCAAATCAATCAACGTGATAAAACACATTAACCAAAGAAAGAACAAGAATCATATGATCCTCTCAATAGATGCAGAAAAACCATTTGACAAAGTAAAGCACAGTTTCTGGATCAAAACTCTTCAGATTACAGGGACAGCGGGTACATACCTCAATATCATAAAAGCCATCTACGAACAACCTACAGCGAATATCATTCTCAATGGGGAAAAGCTGAGATCTTTTCCCCTAAGGTCAGGAACGCGGCAGGGATAGCCACTCTCACCACTGCTATTCAACATAGTATTAGAAGTCCTAGCCACAGCAATCAGACAACAAAAAGAAATCAAAGGCATCCAAATAGGCAGAGAGGAAGTCAAAATCTCACTCTTTGCAGATGATATGATACTTTATGTGGAAAACCCAAAAGACTCCACCCCAAAACTGCTACAACTCACAGAGCAATTCCGTCAAGTAGCAGGCTATAAAATCAATGCACAGAAATCAGTGGCATTCCTATACACCAACAACAAGACAGAAGAGAGACAAATCAAGGAGTCGATCCCATTCACAACTGCACCCAAAACCAGAAGAGACCTAGGAATAAATTGAACCCAAGAGGCAAAGGATCTGTACTCAGAAAACTACCAAATACTCAGGAAAGAAATTGAAGAAGACACAAAGAAACGGAAAAACGTTCCATGATCATGGACTGGGAGAACCAACATTGTGAAGAGGTCAATGCTACCTAGAGCAATCTACACATGCAATTCAATCCCCATCAAAATACCATCCACTTTTTTCCAAGAAATGGAACAAATAATCCTAAGATTTGAATGGAACCAGAAGAGACCACGAATAGCCAGAGGAATATTGAGAAAGAAAAGCAAAGCTGGCGGCATCACAATTCTGGACTTCCAGCTCTATGACAAAGCTGTCATCATCAAGACAGTATGGTACTGGCACAAAACAGACACATAGATCCATGGAACAGAATCGAGAGCCCAGAAGTGGACCCTCAACTCTATGGTCAACTTATCTTTGACAGAGCAGGAAAGAATGTCCAATGGGAAAAAGAGAGTCTCTTCCACAACTGGAGTTGTGGAAATTGGACAGCCCCATGCAGAAGAATGACACTGGACCATTTCCTGACACCACACACAAAAATAGACTCCAAATGTTTGAAAGACCTCAGTGTGAGACAAGACTCCATCAAAATCCTAAAGGAGAACACAGGTAGCAAGCTCTTCGACCTCAGCCGCAGCAACTTCTTCCTACAAACATCACCAAAGGCACGGGAATCCAGGGCAAAAAGGAACTATTGGGATTTCATCAAGATAAAAACTTTTGGCACAGCAAAAGAAACAGTCCACAAAACCAAAAGACAACCGACAGAATGGGAGAAATTATTTACGAATGACATATCAGATAAAGGGCTACTATCCAATATGTATAAAAACGTATCAAACTCAACACCCAAAGAACAAATAATCCAATCAAAAAATAGGCAGAAGACATGAACAGACATTTTTCCAAAGAACACATCCAAATGGCCAACAGGCACAGGAAAAAGTGCTCAACACGGCTCGGCATCAGGGAAATCCACATCAAAACCTCAATGAGATACCCCCTCACCCCCGTCAGAATGGCTCAAATGAACAAGTCAGGGAACGACAGAGGTTGGCGGGGATGTGGAGAAAGGGGAACCCTCCTACACTGGTGGTGGGAATGCAAGCTGGTGCAACCCCTCTGGAAAACAGGATGGAGGTTCCTCAAATAGTTGAAATTAGAGCTACCATCCGATCCAGCAATTGCACTCCTGGGTATTTACCCCAAAGATACAAATGTAGGGACCCGAAGCGGTACGTGCACCCCATTGTTTATAGCAGCAATGTCCACAATAGCCAAACTGTTGAAAGAGCCAAGATGTCCATCGACAGATGAGTGGATAAAGAAGAGGTGGTATATATATACACAATGGAATATTACGCAGCCATCAAAAGGAATGAGATGTTGCCATGGACAACGACGTGGATGGAAGTGGAGGGTCCGATGATTAGTGAAATAAGTCAATCAGAGAAAGACATGTATCATATGACCTCACTGATATGAGGAATTCTTAATCTCAGGAACAGAGTGAGGCTTGCTGGAGTGGTCGGGGGTGGGAGGGATGGGCTGGCTGGGTGATAGACATTGGGGAGGGTATGAGCTACGGTGAGCGCTGTGAATTGTGTAAGACTGTTGAATCACAGATCTCTACTTCTGAAACAAATAACGCAACATATTTTAAGAATAAAGGAAAAGAAGGAGATAGCAGGAGAGGAAGAATGAAGGGGAGTTAGTGAGAGGGGGAGACAGACCAGGAGAGATGATGGATTCTGAAAAAAAATCCGAGGTTTCTAGAGGGGAGGTGGGTCGGGGGATTGGTTAGCCTGGTGATGGGTATTAAAGAGGGCACATTCTGCATGGAGCACTGTGTGTTCGGAACAAACAATGAATCATGGGACACTACACCAAAACAAATGATGTAGTACATGGTGATTAACAAAGCAATAAAAAACAAAGACTGTAATAAGAGATGAAGAAGGACACTATATCCTACTTAAAGGGTCTATACAAGAAGAAGATCTAACAATTGTAAATGTCTATGCCCCGAACATGGGAGCATCCAATTGTATAAGGCAATTTAGAAGAAAAGCAAAGAAAGACATTGACAACCATAGAATCATAGTGGGGGACTTTAACACCCCCCTGACTGAAATGGCCAGATCATCTAAGCAAAAGATCAACAAGGAAATAAAGACTTTAAATGACACACTGGAACAAATGGACTTCACAGACATATTCAGAACGTTCCATCCCGAAGCAACGGAATACACATTCTTCTCTAGGGCCCATGGAACGTTCTCCAGAATGGATCACATCCTAGGTCACAAATCAGGTCTCAACCGGTACCCAAAGATTGGGATCATTCACTGCACATTTTCAGACCACAATGCTTTGAAAGTAGAACTCAATCACAAGAGGAAAGTCGGAAAGAACTCAAATACATGGAGGCTAAAGAGCATCCTACGAAAGAATGAATGGGTCAACCAGGAAATTAAAGAAGAATTTAAAAATTCATGGAAACCAATGAAAATGAAAACACAACTGTCCAAAATCTTTGGGATACAGCCAAGGCAGTCCTGCGAGGAAAGTATATAGCAATACAAGCCTTTCTCAAGAAACATGAAAGGTCTCAAATACACACCCTAACCCTACACCTAAAGGAGCTGGAGAAAGAACGGCCAATAAAGCCTAAACCCAGCAGGAGAAGAGAAATCATGCAGATCAGAGCAGAAATCAATGAAATAGAAGCCAAAAGAACAGTAGAACAGATCAACGGAACTAGGAGCTGGTTCTTTGAAAGAATTCACAAGATTGATACACCCCTGTCCAGGCTGATCAAAAACAAAAGAGAAATGACCCAAATCAACAAAATCATGAATGAAAGACAAGAGATCACAACCAACACCAAAGAAATACAAACGATTATAAGAACGTAATCTGAGCAACCCTATGGCAGCATATTCCATAACCTGGAAGAAATGGGTGCATTCCTAGAGATGTGTCAACTACCAAAACTGACCCAGGAAGAAAGAGAAAACCTGAACAGTCCTATAACCACGAAGGCAATTGAAGTAGTCATCAAAAACCTCCCAAGAAACCAAAGCCCAGGGCCAGATGGATTCCCAGGGGAATTCTATCCGACATTTAAAGAAGAATTAATACCTATTCTCCTGAAACTGTTCCAAACAATAGAAATGGAAGGAAAACTTCCAAACTCATTTTATGAGGCCACCATTACCTTGATCCCAAAACCAGACAAAGATCCCATCAAAAAGGAGTATTAGAGACCAATATCCTTGATGAACATCGATGCAAAAATTCTCACCAAAATACTAGCCAAGAGGACGCAACAGTACATGAAAAGGAGTATTCACCATGACCAAGTGGGATTTATCCCTGGGCTGCAAGGCTGGTTCAACATCCGCAAATCAATCAACGTGATAAAACACATTAACCAAAGAAAGAACAAGAATCATATGATCCTCTCAATAGATGCAGAAAAACCATTTGACAAAGTAAAGCACACTTTCTGGATCAAAACTCTTCAGAGTACAGGGACAGCGGGTACATACCTCAATATCATAAAAGCCATCTACGAACAACCTACAGCGAATATCATTCTCAATGGGGAAAAGCTGAGATCTTTTCCCCTAAGGTCAGGAACGCGGCAGGGATAGCCACTCTCACCACTGCTATTCAACATAGTATTAGAAGTCCTAGCCACAGCAATCAGACAACAAAAAGAAATCCAAGGCATCCAAATCGGCAGAGAGGAAGTCAAACTCTCACTCTTTGCAGATGATATGATACTTTATGTGGAAAACCCAAAAGACTCCACCCCAAAACTGCTACAACTCACACAGCAATTCCGTCAAGTAGCAGGCTATAAAATCAATGCACAGACATCAGTGGCATTCCTATACACCAACAACAAGACAGAAGAGAGACAAATCAAGGAGTCGATCCCATTCACAACTGCACCCAAAACCAGAAGAGACCTAGGAATACATTGAACCCAAGAGGCAAAGGATCTGTACTCAGAAAACTACCAAATACTCAGGAAAGAAATTGAAGAAGACACAAAGAAACGGAAAAACGTTCCATGCTCATGGATTGGGAGAACCAACATTGTGAAGAGGTCAATGCTACCTAGAGCAATCTACACATGCAATGCAATCCCCGTCAAAATACCATCCACTTTTTTCCAAGAAATGGAACAAATAATCCTAAGATTTGAATGGAACCAGAAGAGACCACGAATAGCCAGAGGAATATTGAGAAAGAAAAGCAAAGCTGGCGGCATCACAATTCTGGACTTCCAGCTCTATGACAAAGCTGTCATCATCAAGACGGTATGGTACTGGCACAAAAACAGACACATAGATCCATGGAACAGAATCGAGAGCCCAGAAGTGGACCCTCAACTCTATGGTCAACTTATCTTTGACAGAGCAGGAAAGAATGTCCAATGGCAAAAAGAGTGTCTCTTCCACAACTGGAGTTGTGGAAATTGGACAACCCCATGCAGAAGAATGACACTGGACCATTTCCTGACACCACACACAAAAATAGACTCCAAATGTTTGAAAGACCTCAGTGTGAGACAAGACTCCATCAAAATCCTAAAGGAGAACACAGGTAGCAAGATCTTCCACCTCAGCCGCAGCAACTTCTTCCTACAAACATCACCAAAGGCACGGGAAGCCAGGGCAAAAAGGAACTATTGGGATTTCATCAAGATAAAAACCTTTGGCACAGCAAAAGAAACAGTCCACAAAACCAAAAGACAACCGACAGAATGGGAGAAATTATTTACGAATGACATATCAGATAAAGGGCTACTATCCAATATGTATAAAAACGTATCAAACTCAACACCCAAAGAACAAATAATCCAATCAAAAATAGGCAGAAGGCATGAACAGACATTTTTCCAAAGAAGACATCCAAATGGCCAACAGGCACATGAAAAAGTGCTCAACACGGCTCGGCATCAGGGAAATCCACATGAAAACCTCAATGAGATACCCCCTCACACCCGTCAGAATGGCTCAAATGAACAAGTCAGGGAACGACAGAGGTTGGCGGGGATGTGGAGAAAGGGGAACCCTCCTACACTGGTGGTGGGAATGCAAGCTGGTGCAACCCCTCTGGAAAACAGGATGGAGGTTCCTCAAATAGTTGAAATTAGAGCTACCATCCGATCCAGCAATTGCACTCCTGGGTATTTACCCCAAAGATACAAATGTAGGGACCCGAAGCGGTACGTGCACCCCATTGTTTATAGCAGCAATGTCCACAATAGCCAAACTGTTGAAAGAGCCAAGATGTCCATCGACA
This sequence comes from Eumetopias jubatus, assembly GCF_037043125.1. Classification (NCBI taxonomy): domain Eukaryota; kingdom Metazoa; phylum Chordata; class Mammalia; order Carnivora; family Otariidae; genus Eumetopias; species Eumetopias jubatus. The sequence goes on from NW_028274848.1 coordinate 67,213, forward strand.
GATGAGTGGATAAAGAAGAGGTGGTATATATATACACAATGGAATATTACGCAGCCATCAAAAGGAATGAGATGTTGCCATGGACAACGACGTGGATGGAACTGGAGGGTCCGATGATTAGTGAAATAAGTCAATCAGAGAAAGACATGTATCATATGACCTCACTGATATGAGGAATTCTTAATCTCAGGAACAGAGTGAGGCTTGCTGGAGTGGTCGGGGGTGGGAGGGATGGGCTGGCTGGGTGATAGACATTGGGGAGGGTATGAGCTACGGTGAGCGCTGTGAATTGTGTAAGACTGTTGAATCACAGATCTCTACTTCTGAAACAAATAACGCAACATATTTTAAGAATAAAGGAAAAGAAGGAGATAGCAGGAGAGGAAGAATGAAGGGGAGTTAGTGAGAGGGGGAGACAGACCAGGAGAGATGATGGATTCTGAAAAAAAATCCGAGGTTTCTAGAGGGGAGGTGGGTCGGGGGATTGGTTAGCCTGGTGATGGGTATTAAAGAGGGCACATTCTGCATGGAGCACTGTGTGTTCGGAACAAACAATGAATCATGGGACACTACACCAAAACAAATGATGTAGTACATGGTGATTAACAAAGCAATAAAAACAAAGACTGTAATAAGAGATGAAGAAGGACACTATATCCTACTTAAAGGGTCTATCCAAGAAGAAGATCTAACAATTGTAAATGTCTATGCCCCGAACATGGGAGCATCCAATTATATAAGGCAATTTAGAAGAAAAGCACAGAAAGACATTGACAACCATACAATCAGAGTGGGGGACTTTAACACCCCCCTGACTGAAATGGCTAGATCATCTAAGCAAAAGATCAACAAGGAAATAAAGACTTTAAATGACACACTGGACCAAATGGACTTCACAGACATATTCAGAACGTTCCATCCCGAAGCAACGGAATACACATTCTTCTCTAGGGCCCATGGAACGTTCTCCAGAATGGATCACATCCTAGGTCACAAATCAGGTCTCAACCGGTACCCAAAGATTGGGATCATTCCCTGCACATTTTCAGACCACAATGCTTTGAAACTAGAACTCAATCACAAGAGGAAAGTCGGAAAGAACTCAAATACATGGAGGGTAAAGAGCATCCTACGAAAGAATGAATGGGTCAACCAGGAAATTAAAGAAGAATTTAAAAATTCATGGAAACCAATGAAAATGAAAACACAACTGTCCAAAATCTTTGGGATACAGCCAAGGCAGTCCTTCGAGGAAAGTATATAGCAATACAAGCCTTTCTCAAGAAACATGAAAGGTCTCAAATACACACCCTAACCCTACACCTAAAGGAGCTGGAGAAAGAACGGCCAATAAAGCCTAAACCCACCAGGAGAAGAGAAATCATGCAGATCAGAGCAGAAATCAATGAAATAGAACCCAAGAGAACAGTAGAACAGATCAACGGAACTAGGAGTTGGTTCTTTGAAAGAATTCACAAGATTGATAAACCCCTGTCCAGGCTGATCAAAAAGAAAAGAGAAATGACCCAAATCAACAAAATCATGAATGAAGGAGGAGAGATCACAACCAACACCAAAGAAATACAAACGATTATAAGAACGTAATCTGAGCAACCCTAGGGCAGCATATTCCATAACCTGGAAGAAATGGGTGCATTCCTAGAGATGTGTCAACTACCAAAACTGACCCAGGAAGAAAGAGAAAACCTGAACAGTCCTATAACCACGAAGGCAATTGAAGTAGTCATCAAAAACCTCCCAAGAAACCAAAGCCCAGGGCCAGATGGATTCCCAGGGGAATTCTATCCGACATTTAAAGAAGAATTAATACCTATTCTCCTGAAACTGTTCCAAACAATAGAAATGGAAGGAAAACTTCCAAACTCATTTTATGAGGCCACCATTACCTTGATCCCAAAACCAGACAAAGATCCCATCAAAAAGGAGTATTAGAGACCAATATCCTTGATGAACATCGATGCAAAAATTCTCACCAAAATACTAGCCAAGAGGACCCAACAGTACATGAAAAGGAGTATTCACCATGACCAAGTGGGATTTATCCCGGGGCTGCAAGGCTGGTTCAACATCCGCAAATCAATCAACGTGATAAAACACATTAACCAAAGAAAGAACAAGAATCATATGATCCTCTCAATAGATGCAGAAAAACCATTTGACAAAGTAAAGCACACTTTCTGGATCAAAACTCTTCAGAGTACAGGGACAGCGGGTACATACCTCAATATCATAAAAGCCATCTACGAACAACCTACAGCGAATATCATTCTCAATGGGGAAAAGCTGAGATCTTTTCCCCTAAGGTCAGGAACGCGGCAGGGATAGCCACTCTCACCACTGCTATTCAACATAGTATTAGAAGTCCTAGCCACAGCAATCAGACAACAAAAAGAAAACAAAGGCATCCAAATCGGCAGAGAGGAAGTCAAACTCTCACTCTTTGCAGATGATATGATACTTTATGTGGAAAACCCAAAAGACTCGACCCCAAAAATGCTACAACTCACACAGCAATTCCGTCAAGTAGCAGGCTATAAAATCAATGCACAGACATCAGTGGCATTCCTATACACCAACAACAAGACAGAAGAGAGACAAATCAAGGAGTCGATCCCATTCACAACTGCACCCAAAACCAGAAGAGACCTAGGAATACATTGAACCCAAGAGGCAAAGGATCTGTACCCCGAAAACTACCAAATACTCAGGAAAGAAATTGAAGAAGACACAAAGAAACGGAAAAAAGTTCCATGCTCATGGACTGGGAGAAACAACATTGTGAAGAGGTCAATGCTACCTAGAGCAATCTACACATGCAATGCAATCCCCATCAAAATACCATCCACTTTTTTCCAAGAAATGGAACAAATAATCCTAAGATTTGAATGGAACCAGAAGAGACCACGAATAGCCAGAGGAATATTGAGAAAGAAAAGCAAAGCTGGCGGCATCACAATTCTGGACTTCCAGCTCTATGACAAAGCTGTCATCATCAAGACGGTATGGTACTGGCACAAAAACAGACACATAGATCCATGGAACAGAATCGAGAGCCCAGAAATGGACCCTCAACTCTATGGTCAACTTATCTTTGACAGAGCAGGAAAGAATGTCCAATGGCAAAAAGAGAGTCTCTTCAACAACTGGAGTTGTGGAAATTGGACAGCCCCATGCAGAAGAATGACACTGGACCATTTCCTGACACCACACACAAAAATAGACTCCAAATGTTTGAAAGACCTCAGTGTGAGACAGGACTCCATCAAAATCCTAAAGGAGAACACAGGTAGCAAGCTCTTCGACCTCAGCCGCAGCAACTTCTTCCTACAAACATCACCAAAGGCACGGGAAGCCAGGGCAAAAAGGAACTATTGGGATTTCATCAAGATAAAAACCTTTGGCACAGCAAAAGAAACAGTCCACAAAACCAAAAGACAACCGACAGAATGGGAGAAATTATTTACGAATGACATATCAGATAAAGGGCTACTATCCAATATGTATAAAAACGTATCAAACTCAACACCCAAAGAACAAATAATCCAATCAAAAAATAGGCAGAAGACATGAACAGACATTTTTCCAAAGAACACATCCAAATGGCCAACAGGCACAGGAAAAAGTGCTCAACACGGCTCGGCATCAGGGAAATCCACATCAAAACCTCAATGAGATACCCCCTCACACCCGTCAGAATGGCTCAAATGAACAAGTCAGGGAACGACAGAGGTTGGCGGGGATGTGGAGAAAGGGGAACCCTCCTACACTGGTGGTGGGAATGCAAGCTGGTGCAACCCCTCTGGAAAACAGGATGGAGGTTCCTCAAATAGTTGAAATTAGAGCTACCATCCGATCCAGCAATTGCACTCCTGGGTATTTACCCCAAAGATACAAATGTAGGGACCCGAAGCGGTACGTGCACCCCATTGTTTATAGCAGCAATGTCCACAATAGCCAAACTGTTGAAAGAGCCAAGATGTCCATCGACAGATGAGTGGATAAAGAAGAGGTGGTATATATATACACAATGGAATATTACGCAGCCATCAAAAGGAATGAGATGTTGCCATGGACAACGACGTGGATGGAACTGGAGGGTCCGATGATTAGTGAAATAAGTCAATCAGAGAAAGACATGTATCATATGACCTCACTGATATGAGGAATTCTTAATCTCAGGAACAGAGTGAGGCTTGCTGGAGTGGTCGGGGGTGGGAGGGATGGGCTGGCTGGGTGATAGACATTGGGGAGGGTATGAGCTACGGTGAGCGCTGTGAATTGTGTAAGACTGTTGAATCACAGATCTCTACTTCTGAAACAAATAACGCAACATATTTTAAGAATAAAGGAAAAGAAGGAGATAGCAGGAGAGGAAGAATGAAGGGGAGTTAGTGAGAGGGGGAGACAGACCAGGAGAGATGATGGATTCTGAAAAAAAATCCGAGGTTTCTAGAGGGGAGGTGGGTCGGGGGATTGGTTAGCCTGGTGATGGGTATTAAAGAGGGCACATTCTGCATGGAGCACTGTGTGTTCGGAACAAACAATGAATCATGGGACACTACACCAAAACAAATGATGTAGTACATGGTGATTAACAAAGCAATAAAAAACAAAGACTGTAATAAGAGATGAAGAAGGACACTATATCCTACTTAAAGGGTCTATCCAAGAAGAAGATCTAACAATTGTTAATGTCTATGCCCCGAACATGGGAGCATCCAATTATATAAGGCAATTTAGAAGAAAAGGAAAGAAAGACATTGACAACCATACAATCATAGTGGGGGACTTTAACACCCCCCTGACTGAAATGGCCAGATCATCTAAGCAAAAGATCAACAAGGAAATAAAGACTTTAAATGACACACTGGACCAAATGGACTTCACAGACATATTCAGAACGTTCCATCCCGAAGCAACGGAATACACATTCTTCTCTAGGGCCCATGGAACGTTCTCCAGAATGGATCACATCCTAGGTCACAAATCAGGTCTCAACCGGTACCCAAAGATTGGGATCATTCCCTGCACATTTTCAGACCACAATGCTTTGAAACTAGAACTCAATCACAAGAGGAAAGTCGGAAAGAACTCACATACATGGAGGGTAAAGAGCATCCTACGAAAGAATGAATGGGTCAACCAGGAAATTAAAGAAGAATTTAAAAATTCATGGAAACCAATGAAAATGAAAACACAACTGTCCAAAATCTTTGGGATACAGCCAAGGCAGTCCTTCGAGGAAAGTATATAGCAATACAAGCCTTTCTCAAGAAACATGAAAGGTCTCAAATACACACCCTAACCCTACACCTAAAGGAGCTGGAGAAAGAACGGCCAATAAAGCCTAAACCCAGCAGGAGAAGAGAAATCATGCAGATCAGAGCAGAAATCAATGAAATAGAACCCAAAAGAACAGTAGAACAGATCAACGGAACTAGGAGCTGGTTCTTTGAAAGAATTCACAAGATTGATACACCCCTGTCCAGGCTGATGAAAAAGAAAAGAGAAATGACCCAAATCAACAAAATCATGAATGAAGGAGGAGAGATCACAACCAACACCAAAGAAATACAAACGATTATAAGAACGTAATCTGAGCAACCCTAGGGCAGCATATTCCATAACCTGGAAGAAATGGGTGCATTCCTAGAGATGTGTCAACTACCAAAACTGACCCAGGAAGAAAGAGAAAACCTGAACAGTCCTATAACCACGAAGGCAATTGAAGTAGTCATCAAAAACCTCCCAAGAAACCAAAGCCCAGGGCCAGATGGATTCCCAGGGGAATTCTATCCGACATTTAAAGAAGAATTAATACCTATTCTCCTGAAACTGTTCCAAACAATAGAAATGGAAGGAAAACTTCCAAACTCATTTTATGAGGCCACCATTACCTTGATCCCAAAACCAGACAAAGATCCCATCAAAAAGGAGTATTAGAGACCAATATCCTTGATGAACATCGATGCAAAAATTCTCACCAAAATACTAGCCAAGAGGACCCAACAGTACATGAAAAGGAGTATTCACCATGACCAAGTGGGATTTATCCCTGGGCTGCAAGGCTGGTTCAACATCCGCAAATCAATCAACGTGATAAAACACATTAACCAAAGAAAGAACAAGAATCATATGATCCTCTCAATAGATGCAGAAAAACCATTTGACAAAGTAAAGCACACTTTCTGGATCAAAACTCTTCAGAGTACAGGGACAGCGGGTACATACCTCAATATCATAAAAGCCATCTACGAACAACCTACAGCGAATATCATTCTCAATGGGGAAAAGCTGAGATCTTTTCCCCTAAGGTCAGGAACGCGGCAGGGATAGCCACTCTCACCACTGCTATTCAACATAGTATTAGAAGTCCTAGCCACAGCAATCAGACAACAAAAAGAAAACAAAGGCATCCAAATCGGCAGAGAGGAAGTCAAACTCTCACTCTTTGCAGATGATATGATACTTTATGTGGAAAACCCAAAAGACTCGACCCCAAAAATGCTACAACTCACACAGCAATTCCGTCAAGTAGCAGGCTATAAAATCAATGCACAGACATCAGTGGCATTCCTATACACCAACAACAAGACAGAAGAGAGACAAATCAAGAGTCGATCCCATTCACAACTGCACCCAAAACCAGAAGAGACCTAGGAATACATTGAACCCAAGAGGCAAAGGATCTGTACCCCGAAAACTACCAAATACTCAGGAAAGAAATTGAAGAAGACACAAAGAAACGGAAAAAAGTTCCATGCTCATGGACTGGGAGAACCAACATTGTGAAGAGGTCAATGCTACCTAGAGCAATCTACACATGCAATGCAATCCCCATCAAAATACCATCCACTTTTTTCCAAGAAATGGAACAAATAATCCTAAGATTTGAATGGAACCAGAAGAGACCACGAATAGCCAGAGGAATATTGAGAAAGAAAAGCAAAGCTGGCGGCATCACAATTCTGGACTTCCAGCTCTATGACAAAGCTGTCATCATCAAGACGGTATGGTACTGGCACAAAAACAGACACATAGATCCATGGAACAGAATCGAGAGCCCAGAAATGGACCCTCAACTCTATGGTCAACTTATCTTTGACAGAGCAGGAAAGAATGTCCAATGGCAAAAAGAGAGTCTCTTCAACAACTGGAGTTGTGGAAATTGGACAGCCCCATGCAGAAGAATGACACTGGACCATTTCCTGACACCACACACAAAAATAGACTCCAAATGTTTGAAAGACCTCAGTGTGAGACAGGACTCCATCAAAATCCTAAAGGAGAACACAGGTAGCAAGCTCTTCGACCTCAGCCGCAGCAACTTCTTCCTACAAACATCACCAAAGGCACGGGAAGCCAGGGCAAAAAGGAACTATTGGGATTTCATCAAGATAAAAACCTTTGGCACAGCAAAAGAAACAGTCCACAAAACCAAAAGACAACCGACAGAATGGGAGAAATTATTTACGAATGACATATCAGATAAAGGGCTACTATCCAATATGTATAAAAACGTATCAAACTCAACACCCAAAGAACAAATAATCCAATCAAAAAATAGGCAGAAGACATGAACAGACATTTTTCCAAAGAACACATCCAAATGGCCAACAGGCACAGGAAAAAGTGCTCAACACGGCTCGGCATCAGGGAAATCCACATCAAAACCTCAATGAGATACCCCCTCACACCCGTCAGAATGGCTCAAATGAACAAGTCAGGGAACGACAGAGGTTGGCGGGGATGTGGAGAAAGGGGAACCCTCCTACACTGGTGGTGGGAATGCAAGCTGGTGCAACCCCTCTGGAAAACAGGATGGAGGTTCCTCAAATAGTTGAAATTAGAGCTACCATCCGATCCAGCAATTGCACTCCTGGGTATTTACCCCAAAGATACAAATGTAGGGACCCGAGCGGTACGTGCACCCCATTGTTTATAGCAGCAATGTCCACAATAGCCAAACTGTTGAAAGAGCCAAGATGTCCATCGACAGATGAGTGGATAAAGAAGAGGTGGTATATATATACACAATGGAATATTACGCAGCCATCAAAAGGAATGAGATGTTGCCATGGACAACGACGTGGATGGAAGTGGAGGGTCCGATGATTAGTGAAATAAGTCAATCAGAGAAAGACATGTATCATATGACCTCACTGATATGAGGAATTCTTAATCTCAGGAACAGAGTGAGGCTTGCTGGAGTGGTCGGGGGTGGGAGGGATGGGCTGGCTGGGTGATAGACATTGGGGAGGGTATGAGCTATGGTGAGCGCTGTGAATTGTGTAAGACTGTTGAATCACAGATCTCTACTTCTGAAACAAATAACGCAACATATTTTAAGAATAAAGGAAAAGAAGGAGATAGCAGGAGAGGAAGAATGAAGGGGAGTTAGTGAGAGGGGGAGACAGACCAGGAGAGATGATGGATTCTGAAAAAAAATCCGAGGTTTCTAGAGGGGAGGTGGGTCGGGGGATTGGTTAGCCTGGTGATGGGTATTAAAGAGGGCACATTCTGCATGGAGCACTGTGTGTTCGGAACAAACAATGAATCATGGGACACTACACCAAAACAAATGATGTAGTACATGGTGATTAACAAAGCAATAAAAAACAAAGACTGTAATAAGAGATGAAGAAGGACACTATATCCTACTTAAAGGGTCTATCCAAGAAGAAGATCTAACAATTGTAAATGTCTATGCCCCGAACATGGGAGCATCCAATTATATAAGGCAATTTAGAAGAAAAGCAAAGAAAGACATTGACAACCATACAATCATAGTGGGGGACTTTAACACCCCCCTGACTGAAATGGCCAGATCATCTAAGCAAAAGATCAACAAGGAAATAAAGACTTTAAATGACACACTGGACCAAATGGACTTCACAGACATATTCAGAACGTTCCATCCCGAAGCAACGGAATACACATTCTTCTCTAGGGCCCATGGAACGTTCTCCAGAATGGATCACATCCTAGGTCACAAATCAGGTCTCAACCGGTACCCAAAGATTGGGATCATTCCCTGCACATTTTCAGACCACAATGCTTTGAAACTAGAACTCAATCACAAGAGGAAAGTCGGAAAGAACTCAAATACATGGAGGCTAAAGAGCATCCTACGAAAGAATGAATGGGTCAACCAGGAAATTAAAGAAGAATTTAAAAATTCATGGAAACCAATGAAAATGAAAACACAACTGTCCAAAATCTTTGGGATACAGCCAAGGCAGTCCTGCGAGGAAAGTATATAGCAATACAAGCCTTTCTCAAGAAACATGAAAGGTCTCAAATACACACCCTAACCCTACACCTAAAGGAGCTGGAGAAAGAACGGCCAATAAAGCCTAAACCCAGCAGGAGAAGAGAAATCATGCAGATCAGAGCAGAAATCAATGAAATAGAACCCAAAAGAACAGTAGAACAGATCAACGGAACTAGGAGCTGGTTCTTTGAAAGAATTCACAAGATTGATACACCCCTGTCCAGGCTGATCCAAAAGAAAAGAGAAATGACCCAAATCAACAAAATCATGAATGAAGGAGGAGAGATCACAACCAACACCAAAGAAATACAAACGATTATAAGAACGTAATCTGAGCAACCCTATGGCAGCATATTCCATAACCTGGAAGAAATGGGTGCATTCCTAGAGATGTGTCAACTACCAAAACTGACCCAGGAAGAAAGAGAAAACCTGAACAGTCCTATAACCACGAAGGCAATTGAAGTAGTCATCAAAAACCTCCCAAGAAACCAAAGCCCAGGGCCAGATGGATTCCCAGGGGAATTCTATCCGACATTTAAAGAAGAATTAATACCTATTCTCCTGAAACTGTTCCAAACAATAGAAATGGAAGGAAAACTTCCAAACTCATTTTATGAGGCCACCATTACCTTGATCCCAAAACCAGACAAAGATCCCATCAAAAAGGAGTATTAGAGACCAATATCCTTGATGAACATCGATGCAAAAATTCTCACCAAAATACTAGCCAAGAGGACCCAACAGTACATGAAAAGGAGTATTCACCATGACCAAGTGGGATTTATCCCTGGGCTGCAAGGCTGGTTCAACATCCGCAAATCAATCAACGTGATAAAACACATTAACCAAAGAAAGAACAAGAATCATATGATCCTCTCAATAGATGCAGAAAAACCATTTGACAAAGTAAAGCACACTTTCTGGATCAAAACTCTTCAGAGTACAGGGACAGCGGGTACATACCTCAATATCATAAAAGCCATCTACGAACAACCTACAGCGAATATCATTCTCAATGGGGAAAAGCTGAGATCTTTTCCCCTAAGGTCAGGAACGCGGCAGGGATAGCCACTCTCACCACTGCTATTCAACATAGTATTAGAAGTCCTAGCCACAGCAATCAGACAACAAAAAGAAATCCAAGGCATCCAAATCGGCAGAGAGGAAGTCAAACTCTCACTCTTTGCAGATGATATGATACTTTATGTGGAAAACCCAAAAGACTCCACCCCAAAACTGCTACAACTCACACAGCAATTCCGTCAAGTAGCAGGCTATAAAATCAATGCACAGACATCAGTGGCATTCCTATACACCAACAACAAGACAGAAGAGAGACAAATCAAGGAGTCGATCCCATTCACAACTGCACCCAAAACCAGAAGAGACCTAGGAATAAATTGAACCCAAGATGCAAAGGATCTGTAACCCGAAAACTACCAAATACTCAGGAAAGAAATTGAAGAAGACACAAAGAAACGGAAAAACGTTCCATGCTCATGGATTGGGAGAACCAACATTGTGAAGAGGTCAAGGCTACCTAGAGCAATCTACACATGCAATGCAATCCCCGTCAAAATACCATCCACTTTTTTCCAAGAAATGGAACAAATAATCCTAAGATTTGAATGGAACCAGAAGAGACCACGAATAGCCAGAGGAATATTGAGAAAGAAACGCAAAGCTGGCGGCATCACAATTCTGGACTTCCAGCTCTATGACAAAGCTGTCATCATCAAGACAGTATGGTACTGGCACAAAAACAGACACATAGATCCATGGAACAGAATCGAGAGCCCAGAAATGGACCCTCAACTCTATGGTCAACTTATCTTTGACAGAGCAGGAAAGAATGTCCAATGGCAAAATGAGAGTCTCTTCAACAACTGGAGTTGTGGAAATGGGACGGCCCCATGCAGAAGAATGACACTGGACCATTTCCTGACACCACACACAAAAATAGACTCCAAATGTTTGAAAGACCTCAGGGTGAGACAGGACTCCATCAAAATCGTAAAGGAGAACACAGGTAGAAAGCTCTTCGACCTCAGCCGCAGCAACTTCTTCCTACAAACATCACCAAAGGCACGGGAAGCCAGGGCAAAAAGGAACTATTGGGATTTCATCAAGATAAAAACCTTTGGCACAGCAAAAGAAACAGTCCACAAAACCAAAACACAACCGACAGAATGGGAGAAATTATTTACGTATGACATATCAGATAAAGGGCTACTATCCAATATGAATAAAAACGTATCAAACTCAACACCCAAAGAACAAATAATCCAATCAAAAAATAGGCAGAAGACATGAACAGACATTTTTCCAAAGAAGACATCCAAATGGCCAACAGGCACAGGAAAAAGTGCTCAACACGGCTCGGCATCAGGGAAATCCACATCAAAACCTCAATGAGATACCCTCTCACACCCGTCAGAATGGTTCAAATGAACAAGTCAGGGAACGACAGAGGTTGGCGGGGATGTGGAGAAAGGGGAACCCTCCTACACTGGTGGTGGGAATGCAAGCTGGGGCAACCCCTCTGGAAAACAGGATGGAGGTTCCTCAAATAGTTGAAATTAGAGCTACCATCCGATCCAGCAATTGCACTCCTGGGTATTTACCCCAAAGATACAAATGTAGGGACCCGAAGCGGTACGTGCACCCCATTGTTTATAGCAGCAATGTCCACAATAGCCAAACTGTTGAAAGAGCCAAGATGTCCATCGACAGATGTGTGGATAAAGAAGAAGTGGTATATATATACACAATGGTATATTACGCAGCCATCAAAAGGAATGAGATGTTGCCATGGACAACGACGTGGATGGAACTGGAGGGTCCGATGATTAGTGAAATAAGTCAATCAGAGAAAGACATGTATCATATGACCTCACTGATATGAGGAATTCTTAATCTCAGGAACAGAGTGAGGCTTGCTGGAGTGGTCGGGGGTGGGAGGGATGGGCTGGCTGGGTGATAGACATTGGGGAGGGTATGAGCTACGGTGAGCGCTGTGAATTGTGTAAGACTGTTGAATCACAGATCTCTACTTCTGAAACAAATAACGCAACATATTTTAAGAATAAAGGAAAAGAAGGAGATAGCAGGAGAGGAAGAATGAAGGGGAGTTAGTGAGAGGGGGAGACAGACCAGGAGAGATGATGGATTCTGAAAAAAAATCCGAGGTTTCTAGAGGGGAGGTGGGTCGGGGGATTGGTTAGCCTGGTGATGGGTATTAAAGAGGGCACATTCTGCATGGAGCACTGTGTGTTCGGAACAAACAATGAATCATGGGACACTACACCAAAACAAATGATGTAGTACATGGTGATTAACAAAGCAATAAAAAACAAAGACTGTAATAAGAGATGAAGAAGGACACTATATCCTACTTAAAGGGTCTATCCAAGAAGAAGATCTAACAATTGTAAATGTCTATGCCCCGAACATGGGAGCATCCAATTATATAAGGCAATTTAGAAGAAAAGCAAAGAAAGACATTGACAACCATACAATCATAGTGGGGGACTTTAACACCCCCCTGACTGAAATGGCCAGATCATCTAAGCAAAAGATCAACAAGGAAATAAAGACTTTAAATGACACACTGGACCAAATGGACTTCACAGACATATTCAGAACGTTCCATCCCGAAGCAACGGAATACACATTCTTCTCTAGGGCCCATGGAACGTTCTCCAGAATGGATCACATCCTAGGTCACAAATCAGGTCTCAACCGGTACCCAAAGATTGGGATCATTCCCTGCACATTTTCAGACCACAATGCTTTGAAACTAGAACTCAATCACAAGAGGAAAGTCGGAAAGAACTCAAATACATGGAGGCTAAAGAGCATCCTACGAAAGAAAGAATGGGTCAACCAGGAAATTAAAGAAGAATTTAAAAATTCATGGAAACCAATGAAAATGAAAACACAACTGTCCAAAATCTTTGGGATACAGCCAAGGCAGTCCTGCGAGGAAAGCATATAGCAATACAAGCCTTTCTCAAGAAACATGAAAGGTCTCAAATACACACCCTAACCCTACACCTAAAGGAGCTGGAGAAAGAACGGCCAATAAAGCCTAAACCCAGCAGGAGAAGAGAAATCATGCAGATCAGAGCAGAAATCAATGAAATAGAACCCAAAAGAACAGTAGAACAGATCAACGGAACTAGGAGCTGGTTCTTTGAAAGAATTCACAAGATTGATACACCCCTGTCCAGGCTGATCAAAAAGAAAAGAGAAATGACCCAAATCAACAAAATCATGAATGAAAGAGGAGAGATCACAACCAACACCAAAGAAATACAAGCGATTATAAGAACGTAATCTGAGCAACCCTATGGCAGCATATTCCATAACCTGGAAGAAATGGGTGCATTCCTAGAGATGTGTCAACTACCAAAACTGACCCAGGAAGAAAGAGAAAACCTGAACAGTCCTATAACCACGAAGGCAATTGAAGTAGTCATCAAAAACCTCCCAAGAAACCAAAGCCCAGGGCCAGATGGATTCCCAGGGGAATTCTATCCGACATTTAAAGAAGAATTAATACCTATTCTCCTGAAACTGTTCCAAACAATAGAAATGGAAGGAAAACTTCCAAACTCATTTTATGAGGCCACCATTACCTTGATCCCCAAACCAGACAAAGATCCCATCAAAAAGGAGTATTAGAGACCAATATCCTTGATGAACATCGATGCAAAAATTCTCACCAAAATACTAGCCAAGAGGATCCAACAGTACATGAAAAGGAGTATTCACCATGACCAAGTGGGATTTATCCCTGGGCTGCAAGGCTGGTTCAACATCCGCAAATCAATCAACGTGATAAAACACATTAACCAAAGAAAGAAAAAGAATCATATGATCCTCTCAATAGATGCAGAAAAACCATTTGACAAAGTAAAGCACACTTTCTGGATCAAAACTCTTCAGAGTACAGGGACAGCGGGTACATACCTCAATATCATAAAAGCCATCTACGAACAACCTACAGCGAATATCATTCTCAATGGGGAAAAGCTGAGATCTTTTCCCCTAAGGTCAGGAACGCGGCAGGGATAGCCACTCTCACCACTGCTATTCAACATAGTATTAGAAGTCCTAGCCACAGCAATCAGACAACAAAAAGAAATCAAAGGCATCCAAATCGGCAGAGAGGAAGTCAAACTCTCACTCTTTGCAGATGATATGATAGTTTATGTGGAAAACCCAAAAGACTCCACCCCAAAACTGCTACAACTCACACAGCAATTCCGTCAAGTAGCAGGCTATAAAATCAATGCACAGACATCAGTGGCATTCCTACACACCAACAACAAGACAGAATAGAGACAAATCAAGGAGTCGATCCCATTCACAACTGCACCCAAAACCAGAAGACACCTAGGAATACATTGAACCCAAGAGGCAAAGGATCTGTACTCAGAAAACTACCAAATACTCAGGAAAGAAATTGAAGAAGACACAAAGAAACGGAAAAACGTTCCATGCTCATGGACTGGGAGAACCAACATTGTGAAGAGGTCAATGCTACCTAGAGCAATCTACACATGCAATGCAATCCCCATCAAAATACCATCCACTTTTTTCCAAGAAATGGAACAAATAATCCTAAGATTTGAATGGAACCAGAAGAGACCACGAATAGCCAGAGGAATATTGAGAAAGAAAAGCAAAGCTGGCGGCATCACAATTCTGGACTTCCAGCTCTATGACAAAGCTGTCATCATCAAGACAGTATGGTACTGGCACAAAAACAGACACATAGATCCATGGAACAGAATCGAGAGCCCAGAAGTGGACCCTCAACTCTATGGTCAACTTACCTTTGACAGAGCAGGAAAAAATGTCCAATGGCAAAAAGAGAGTCTCTTCAACAACTGGAGTTGTGGAAATTGGACAGCCCCATGCAGAAGAATGACACTGGACCATTTCCTGACACCACACACAAAAATAGAGTCCAAATGTTTGAAAGACCTCAATGTAAGACAGGACTCCATCAAAATCCTAAAGGAGAACACAGGTAGCAAGCTCTTCGACCTCAGCCGCAGCAACTTCTTCCTACAAACATCACCAAAGGCACGGGAAGCAAGGGCAAAAATGAACTATTGGGATTTCATCAAGATAAAAACCTTTGGCACAGCAAAAGAAACAGTCCACAAAACCAAAACACAACCGACAGAATGGGAGAAATTATTTACGAATGACATACCAGATAAAGGGCTACTATCCAATATGTATAAAAACGTATCAAACTCAACACCCAAAGAACAAATAATCCAATCAAAAAATAGGCAGAAGACATGAACAGACATTTTTCCAAAGAAGATATCCAAATGGCCAACAGGCACAGGAAAAAGTGCTCAACACGGCTCGGCATCAGGGAAATCCACATGAAAACCTCAATGAGATACCCCCTCACACCCGTCAGAATGGCTCAAATGAACAAGTCAGGGAACGACAGAGGTTGGCGGGGATGTGGAGAAAGGGGAACCCTCCTACACGGGTGGTGGGAATGCAAGCTGGTGCAACCCCTCTGGAAAACAGGATGGAGGTTCCTCAAATAGTTGAAATTAGAGCTACCATCCGATCCAGCAATTGCACTCCTGGGTATTTACCCCAAAGATACAAATGTAGGGACCCGAAGCGGTACGTGCACCCCATTGTTTATAGCAGCAATGTCCACAATAGCCAAACTCTTGAAAGAGCCAAGATGTCCATCGACAGATGAGTGGATAAAGAAGAGGTGGTATATATATATACACAATGGAATATTACGCAGCCATCAAAAGGAATGAGATGTTGCCATGGACAACGACGTGGATGGAACTGGAGGGTCCGATGATTAGTGAAATAAGACAATCAGAGAAAGACATGTATCATATGACCTCACTGATATGAGGAATTCTTAATCTCAGGAACAGAGTGAGGCTTGCTGGAATGGTCGGGGGTGGGAGGGATGGGTTGGCTGGGTGATAGACATTGGGGAGGGTATGAGCTACGGTGAGCGCTGTGAATTGTGTAAGACTGTTGAATCACAGATCTCTACTTCTGAAACAAATAACGCATCATATTTTAAGAATAAAGGAAAAGAAGGAGATAGCAGGAGAGGAAGAATGAAGGGGAGTTAGTGAGAGGGGGAGACAGACCAGGAGAGATGATGGATTCTGAAAAAAAATCCGAGGTTTCTAGAGGGGAGGTGGGTCGGGGGATTGGTTAGCCTGGTGATGGGTATTAAAGTGGGCACATTCTGCATGGAGCACTGTGTGTTCGGAACAAACAATGAATCATGGGACACTACACCAAAACAAATGATGTAGTACATGGTGATTAACAAAGCAATAAAAAACAAAGACTGTAATAAGAGATGAAGAAGGACACTATATCCTACTTAAGGGTCTATCCAAGAAGAAGATCTAACAATTGTAAATGTCTATGCCCCGAACATGGGAGCATCCAATTATATAAGGCAATTTAGAAGAAAAGCAAAAAAAGACATTGACAAACATACAATCAGAGTGGGGGACTTTAACACCCCCCTGACTGAAATGGCCAGATCATCTAAGCAAAAGATCAACAAGGAAATAAAGACTTTAAATGACACACTGGACCAAATGGACTTCACAGACATATTCAGAACGTTCCATCCCGAAGCAACGGAATACACATTCTTCTCTAGTGCCCATGGAACGTTCTCCAGAATGGATCACATCCTAGGTCACAAATCAGGTCTCAACCGGTACCCAAAGATTGGGATCATTCCCTGCACATTTTCAGACCACAATGCTTTGAAACTAGAACTCAATCACAAGAGGAAAGTCGGAAAGAACTCAAATACATGGAGGCTAAAGAGCATCCTACGAAAGAATGAATGGGTCAACCAGGAAATTAAAGAAGAATTTAAAAATTCCTGGAAACCAATGAAAATGAAAACACAACTGTCCAAAATCTTTGGGATACAGCCAAGGCAGTCCTGCGAGGAAAGTATATAGCAATACAAGCCTTTCTCAAGAAACATGAAAGGTCTCAAATACACACCCTAACGCTACACCTAAAGGAGCTGGAGAAAGAACGGCCAATAAAGCCTAAACCCAGCAGGAGAAGAGAAATCATGCAGATCAGAGCAGAAATCAATGAAAAGAACCCAAAAGAACAGTAGAACAGATCAACGGAACTAGGAGCTGGTTCTTTGAAAGAATTCACAAGATTGATACACCCCTGTCCAGGCTGATCCAAAAGAAAAGAGAAATGACCCAAATCAACAAAATCATGAATGAAGGAGGAGAGATCACAACCAACACCAAAGAAATACAAACGATTATAAGAACGTAATCTGAGCAACCCTATGGCAGCCTATTCCATAACCTGGAAGAAATGGGTGCATTCCTAGAGATGTGTCAACTACCAAAACTGACCCAGGAAGAAAGAGAAAACCTGAACAGTCCTATAACCACGAAGGCAATTGAAGTAGTCATCAAAAACCTCCCAAGAAACCAAAGCCCAGGGCCAGATGGATTCCCAGGGGAATTCTATCCGACATTTAAAGAAGAATTAATACCTATTCTCCTGAAACTGTTCCAAACAATAGAAATGGAAGGAAAACTTCCAAACTCATTTTATGAGGCCACCATTACCTTGATCCCAAAACCAGACAAAGATCCCATCAAAAAGGAGTATTAGAGACCAATATCCTTGATGAACATCGATGCAAAAATTCTCACCAAAATACTAGCCAAGAGGACCCAACAGTACATGAAAAGGAGTATTCACCATGACCAAGTGGGATTTATCCCTGGGCTGCAAGGCTGGTTCAACATCCGCAAATCAATCAACGTGATAAAACACATTAACCAAAGAAAGAACAAGAATCATATGATCCTCTCAATAGATGCAGAAAAACCATTTGACAAAGTAAAGCACACTTTCTGGATCAAAACTCTTCAGAGTACAGGGACAGCGGGTACATACCTCAATATCATAAAAGCCATCTACGAACAACCTACAGCGAATATCATTCTCAATGGGGAAAAGCTGAGATCTTTTCCCCTAAGGTCAGGAACGCGGCAGGGATAGCCACTCTCACCACTGCTATTCAACATAGTATTAGAAGTCCTAGCCACAGCAATCAGACAACAAAAAGAAATCCAAGGCATCCAAATCGGCAGAGAGGAAGTCAAACTCTCACTCTTTGCAGATGATATGATACTTTATGTGGAAAACCCAAAAGACACCACCCCAAAACTGCTACAACTCACACAGCAATTCCGTCAAGTAGCAGGCTATAAAATCAATGCACAGACATCAGTGGCATTTCTATACACCAACAACAAGACAGAAGAGAGACAAATCAAGGAGTCGATCCCATTCACAACTGCACCCAAAACCAGAAGAGACCTAGGAATAAATTGAACCCAAGAGGCAAAGGATCTGTACCCCGAAAACTACCAAATACTCAGGAAAGAAATTGAAGAAGACACAACGAAACGGAAAAACGTTCCATGCTCATGGATTGGGAGAACCAACATTGTGAAGAGGTCAATGCTACCTAGAGCAATCTACACATGCAATGCAATCCCCGTCAAAATACCATCCACTTTTTTCCAAGAAATGGAACAAATAATCCTAAGATTTGAATGGAACCAGAAGAGACCACGAATAGACAGAGGAATATTGAGAAAGAAAAGCAAAGCTGGCGGCATCACAATTCTGGACTTCCAGCTCTATGACAAAGCTGTCATCATCAAGACAGTATGGTACTGGCACAAAAACAGATACATAGATCCATGGAACAGAATCGAGAGCCCAGAAATGGACCCTCAACTCTATGGTCAACTTATCTTTGACAGAGCAGGAAAGAATGTCCAATGGCAAAAAGAGAGTCTCTTCAACAACTGGAGTTGTGGAAATTGGACAGCCCCATGCAGAAGAATGACACTGGACCATTTCCTGACACCACACACAAAAATAGACTCCAAATGCTTGAAAGACCTCAGTGTGAGACAGGACTCCATCAAAATCCTAAAGGAGAACACAGGTAGCAAGCTCTTCGACCTCAGCCGCAGCAACTTCTTCCTAGAAACATCACCAAAGGCACGGGAAGCCAGGGCAAAAAGGAAATATTGGGATTTCATCAAGATAAAAACCTTTGGCACAGCAAAAGAAACAGTCCACAAAACCAAAACACAACCGACAGAATGGGAGAAATTATTTACGAATGACATATCAGATAAAGGGCTACTATCCAATATGTATAAAAACGTATCAAACTCAACACCCAAAGAACAAATAATCCAATCAAAAAATAGGCAGAAGAGATGAACAGACATTTTTCCAAAGAAGACATCCAAATGGCCAACAGGCACATGAAAAAGTGCTCAACACGGCTCGGCATCAGGGAAATCCACATGAAAACCTCAATGAGATACCCCCTCACACCCGTCAGAATGGCTCAAATGAACAAGTCAGGGAACGACAGAGGTTGGCGGGGATGTGGAGAAAGGGGAACCCTCCTACACTGGTGGTGGGAATGCAAGCTGGTGCAACCCCTCTGGAAAACAGGATGGAGGTTCCTCAAATAGTTGAAATTAGAGCTACCATCCGAACCAGCAATTGCACTCCTGGGTATTTACCCCAAAGATACAAATGTAGGGACCCGAAGCGGTACGTGCACCCCATTGTTTATAGCAGCAATGTCCACAATAGCCAAACTGTTGAAAGAGCCAAGATGTCCATCGACAGATGAGTGGATAAAGAAGAGGTGGTATATATATACACAATGGAATATTACGCAGCCATCAAAAGGAATGAGATGTTGCCATGGACAACGACGTGGATGGAACTGGAGGGTCCGATGATTAGTGAAATAAGACAATCAGAGAAAGACATGTATCATATGACCTCACTGATATGAGGAATTCTTAATCTCAGGAACAGAGTGAGGCTTGCTGGAGTGGTCGGGGGTGGGAGGGATGGGCTGGCTGGGTGATAGACATTGGGGAGGGTATGAGCTACGGTGAGCGCTGTGAATTGTGTAAGACTGTTGAATCACAGATCTCTACTTCTGAAACAAATAACGCATCATATTTTAAGAATAAAGGAAAAGAAGGAGATAGCAGGAGAGGAAGAATGAAGGGGAGTTAGTGAGAGGGGGAGACAGACCAGGGGAGATGATGGATTCTGAAAAAAAATCCGAGGTTTCTAGAGGGGATGTGGGTCGGGGGATTGGTTAGCCTGGTGATGGGTATTAAAGAGGGCACATTCTGCATGGAGCACTGTGTGTTCGGAACAAACAATGAATCATGGGAAACTACACCAAAACAAATGATGTAGTACATGGTGATTAACAAAGCAATAAAAAACAAAGACTGTAATAAGAGATGAAGAAGGACACTATATCCTACTTAAAGGGTCTATCCAAGAAGAAGATCTAACAATTGTAAATGTCTATGCCCCGAACATGGGAGCATCCAATTATATAAGGCAATTTAGAAGAAAAGCAAAGAAAGACATTGACAACCATACAATCAGAGTGGGGGACTTTAACACCCCCCTGACTGAAATGGCCAGATCATCTAAGCAAAAGATCAACAAGGAAATAAAGACTTTAAATGACACACTGGACCAAATGGACTTCACAGACATATTCAGAACGTTCCTTCCCGAAGCAACGGAATACACATTCTTCTCTAGGGCCCATGGAACGTTCTCCAGAATGGATCACATCCTAGGTCACAAATCAGGTCTCAACCGGTACCCAAAGATTGGGATCATTCCCTGCACATTTTCAGACCACAATGCTTTGAAACTAGAACTCAATCACAAGAGGAAAGTCGGAAAGAACTCAAATACATGGAGGCTAAAGAGCATCCTACGAAAGAATGAATGGGTCAACCAGGAAATTAAAGAAGAATTTAAAAATTCATGGAAACCAATGAAAATGAAAACACAACTGTCCAAAATCTTTGGGATACAGCCAAGGCAGTCCTGCGAGGAAAGCATATAGCAATACAAGCCTTTCTCAAGAAACATGAAAGGTCTCAAATACACAACCTAACCCTACACCTAAAGGAGCTGGAGAAAGAACGGCCAATAAAGCCTAAACCCAGCAGGAGAAGAGAAATCATGCAGATCAGAGCAGAAATCAATGAAATAGAACCCAAAAGAACAGTAGAACAGATCAACGGAACTAGGAGCTGGTTCTTTGAAAGAATTCACAAGATTGATACACCCCTGTCCAGGCTGATCAAAAAGAAAAGAGAAATGACCCAAATCAACAAAATCATGAATGAAAGAGGAGAGATAACAACCAACACCAAAGAAATACAAGCGATTATAAGAACGTAATCTGAGCAACCCTATGGCAGCATATTCCATAACCTGGAAGAAATGGGTGCATTCCTAGAGATGTGTCAACTACCAAAACTGACCCAGGAAGAAAGAGAAAACCTGAACAGTCCTATAACCACGAAAGCAATTGAAGTAGTCATCAAAAACCTCCCAAGAAACCAAAGCCCAGGGCCAGATGGATTCCCAGGGGAATTCTATCCGACATTTAAAGAAGAATTAATACCTATTCTCCTGAAACTGTTCCAAACAATAGAAATGGAAGGAAAACTTCCAAACTCATTTTATGAGGCCACCATTACCTTGATCCCAAAACCAGACAAAGATCCCATCAAAAAGGAGTATTAGAGACCAATATCCTTGATGAACATCGATGCAAAAATTCTCACCAAAATACTAGCCAAGAGGACCCAACAGTACATGAAAAGGAGTATTCACCATGACCAAGTGGGATTTATCCCTGGGCTGCAAGGCTGGTTCAACATCCGCAAATCAATCAACGTGATAAAACACATTAACCAAAGAAAGAACAAGAATCATATGATCCTCTCAATAGATGCAGAAAAACCATTTGACAAAGTAAAGCACACTTTCTGGATCAAAACTCTTCAGAGTACAGGGACAGCGGGTACATACCTCAATATCATAAAAGCCATCTACGAACAACCTACACCGAATATCATTCTCAATGGGGAAAAGCTGAGATCTTTTCCCCTAAGGTCAGGAACGCGGCAGGGATAGCCACTCTCACCACTGCTATTCAACATAGTATTAGAAGTCCTAGCCACAGCAATCAGACAACAAAAAGAAATCCAAGGCATCCAAATCGGCAGAGAGGAAGTCAAACTCTCACTCTTTGCAGATGATATGATACTTTATGTGGAAAACCCAAAATACTCCACCCCAAAACTGCTACAACTCACACAGCAATTGGGTCAAGTAGCAGGCTATAAAATCAATGCACAGACATCAGTGGCATTCCTATACACCAACAACAAGACAGAAGAGAGACAAATCAAGGAGTCGATCCCATTCACAACTGCACCCAAAACCAGAAGAGACCTAGGAATAAATTGAACCCAAGAGGCAAAGGATCTGTAACCCGAAAACTACCAAATACTCAGGAAAGAAATTGAAGAAGACACAAAGAAACGGAAAAACGTTCCATGCTCATGGATTGGGAGAACCAACATTGTGAAGAGGTCAATGCTACCTAGAGCAATCTACACATGCAATGCAATCCCCATCAAAATACCATCCACTTTTTTCCAAGAAATGGAACAAATAATCCTAAGATTTGAATGGAACCAGAAGAGACCACGAATAGCCAGAGGAATATTGAGAAAGAAAAGCAAAGCTGGCGGCATCACAATTCTGGACTTCCAGCTCTATGACAAAGCTGTCATCATCAAGACAGTAGGGTACTGGCACAAAAACAGACACATAGATCCATGGAACAGAATCGAGAGCCCAGAAATGGACCCTCAACTCTATGGTCAACTTATCTTTGACAGAGCAGGAAAGAATGTCCAATGGCAAAAAGAGAGTCTCTTCAACAACTGGAGTTGTGGAAATGGGACGGCCCCATGCAGAAGAATGACACTGGACCATTTCCTGACACCACACACAAAAATAGACTCCAAATGTTTGAAAGACCTCAGGGTGAGACAGGACTCCATCAAAATCCTAAAGGAGAACACAGGTAGAAAGCTCTTCGACCTCAGCCGCAGCAACTTCTTCCTACAAACATCACCAAAGGCACGGGAAGCCAGGGCAAAAATGAACTATTGGGATTTCATCAAGATAAAAACCTTTGGCACAGCAAAAGAAACAGTCCACAAAACCAAAACACAACCGACAGAATGGGAGAAATTATTTACGAATGACATATCAGATAAAGGGCTACTATCCAATATGAATAAAAACGTATCAAACTCAACACCCAAAGAACAAATAATCCAATCAAAAAATAGGCAGAAGACATGAACAGACATTTTTCCAAAGAAGACATCCAAATGGCCAACAGGCACAGGAAAAAGTGCTCAACACGGCTCGGCATCAGGGAAATCCACATCAAAACCTCCATGAGATACCCTCTCACACCCGTCAGAATGGCTCAAATGAACAAGTCAGGGAACGACAGAGGTTGGCGGGGATGTGGAGAAAGGGGAACCCTCCTACACTGGTGGTGGGAATGCAAGCTGGGGCAACCCCTCTGGAAAACAGGATGGAGGTTCCTCAAATAGTTGAAATTAGAGCTACCATCCGATCCAGCAATTGCACTCCTGGGTATTTACCCCAAAGATACAAATGTAGGGACCCGAAGCGGTACGTGCACCCCATTGTTTATAGCAGCAATGTCCACAATAGCCAAACTGTTGAAAGAGCCAAGATGTCCATCGACAGATGAGTGGATAAAGAAGAAGTGGTATATATATACACAATGGAATATTACGCAGCCATCAAAAGGAATGAGATGTTGCCATGGACAACGACGTGGATGGAACTGGAGGGTCCGATGATTAGTGAAATAAGTCAATCAGAGAAAGACATGTATCATATGACCTCACTGATATGAGGAATTCTTAATCTCAGGAACAGAGTGAGGCTTGCTGGAGTGGTCGGGGGTGGGAGGGATGGGCTGGCTGGGTGATAGACATTGGGGAGGGTATGAGCTACGGTGAGCGCTGTGAATTGTGTAAGACTGTTGAATCACAGATCTCTACTTCTGAAACAAATAACGCAACATATTTTAAGAATAAAGGAAAAGAAGGAGATAGCAGGAGAGGAAGAATGAAGGGGAGTTAGTGAGAGGGGGAGACAGACCAGGAGAGATGATGGATTCTGAAAAAAAATCCGAGGTTTCTAGAGGGGAGGTGGGTCGGGGGATTGGTTAGCCTGGTGATGGGTATTAAAGAGGGCACATTCTGCATGGAGCACTGTGTGTTCGGAACAAACAATGAATCATGGGACACTACACCAAAACAAATGATGTAGTACATGGTGATTAACAAAGCAATAAAAAACAAAGACTGTAATAAGAGATGAAGAAGGACACTATATCCTACTTAAAGGGTCTATCCAAGAAGAAGATCTAACAATTGTAAATGTCTATGCCCCGAACATGGGAGCATCCAATTATATAAGGCAATTTAGAAGAAAAGCAAAGAAAGACATTGACAACCATACAATCATAGTGGGGGACTTTAACACCCCCCTGACTGAAATGGCCAGATCATCTAAGCAAAAGTTCAACAAGGAAATAAAGACTTTAAATGACACACTGGACCAAATGGACTTCACAGACATATTCAGAATGTTCCATCCCGAAGCAACGGAATACACATTCTTCTCTAGGGCCCATGGAACGTTCTCCAGAATGGATCACATCCTAGGTCACAAATCAGGTCTCAACCGGTACCCAAAGATTGGGATCATTCCCTGCACATTTTCAGACCACAATGCTTTGAAACTAGAACTCAATCACAAGAGGAAAGTCGGAAAGAACTCAAATACATGGAGGCTAAAGAGCATCCTACGAAAGAATGAATGGGTCAACCAGGAAATTAAAGAAGAATTTAAAAATTCATGGAAACCAATGAAAATGAAAACACAACTGTCCAAAATCTTTGGGATACAGCCAAGGCAGTCCTGCGAGGAAAGCATATAGCAATACAAGCCTTTCTCAAGAAACATGAAAGGTCTCAAATACACACCCTAACCCTACACCTAAAGGAGCTGGAGAAAGAACGGCCAATAAAGCCTAAACCCAGCAGGAGAAGAGAAATCATGCAGATCAGAGCAGAAATCAATGAAATAGAACCCAAAAGAACAGTAGAACAGATCAACGGAACTAGGAGCTGGTTCTTTGAAAGAATTCACAAGATTGATACACCCCTGTCCAGGCTGATCAAAAAGAAAAGAGAAATGACCCAAATCAACAAAATCATGAATGAAAGAGGAGAGATCACAACCAACACCAAAGAAATACAAGCGATTATAAGAACGTAATCTGAGCAACCCTATGGCAGCATATTCCATAACCTGGAAGAAATGGGTGCATTCCTAGAGATGTGTCAACTACCAAAACTGACCCAGGAAGAAAGAGAAAACCTGAACAGTCCTATAACCACGAAGGCAATTGAAGTAGTCATCAAAAACCTCCCAAGAAACCAAAGCCCAGGGCCAGATGGATTCCCAGGGGAATTCTATCCGACATTTAAAGAAGAATTAATACCTATTCTCCTGAAACTGTTCCAAACAATAGAAATGGAAGGAAAACTTCCAAACTCATTTTATGAGGCCACCATTACCTTGATCCCAAAACCAGACAAAGATCCCATCAAAAAGGAGTATTAGAGACCAATATCCTTGATGAACATCGATGCAAAAATTCTCACCAAAATACTAGCCAAGAGGATCCAACAGTACATGAAAAGGAGTATTCACCATGACCAAGTGGGATTTATCCCTGGGCTGCAAGGCTGGTTCAACATCCGCAAATCAATCAACGTGATAAAACACATTAACCAAAGAAAGAACAAGAATCATATGATCCTCTCAATAGATGCAGAAAAACCATTTGACAAAGTAAAGCACACTTTCTGGATCAAAACTCTTCAGAGTACAGGGACAGCGGGTACATACCTCAATATCATAAAAGCCATCTACGAACAACCTACAGCGAATATCATTCTCAATGGGGAAAAGCTGAGATCTTTTCCCCTAAGGTCAGGAACGCGGCAGGGATAGCCACTCTCACCACTGCTATTCAACATAGTATTAGAAGTCCTAGCCACAGCAATCAGACAACAAAAAGAAATCAAAGGCATCCAAATCGGCAGAGAGGAAGTCAAACTCTCACTCTTTGCAGATGATATGATACTTTATGTGGAAAACCCAAAAGACTCCACCCCAAAACTGCTACAACTCACACAGCAATTCCGTCAAGTAGCAGGCTATAAAATCAATGCACAGACATCAGTGGCATTCCTACACACCAACAACAAGACAGAAGAGAGACAAATCAAGGAGTCGATCCCATTCACAACTGCACCCAAAACCAGAAGACACCTAGGAATATATTGAACCCAAGAGGCAAAGGATCTGTACTCAGAAAACTACCAAATACTCAGGAAAGAAATTGAAGAAGACACAAAGAAACGGAAAAACGTTCCATGCTCATGGACTGGGAGAACCAACATTGTGAAGAGGTCAATGCTACCTAGAGCAATCTACACATGCAATGCAATCCCCATCAAAATACCATCCACTTTTTTCCAAGAAATGGAACAAATAATCCTAAGATTTGAATGGAACCAGAAGAGACCACGAATAGCCAGAGGAATATTGAGAAAGAAAAGCAAAGCTGGCGGCATCACAATTCTGGACTTCCAGCTCTATGACAAAGCTGTCATCATCAAGACAGTATGGTACTGGCACAAAAACAGACACATAGATCCATGGAACAGAATCGAGAGCCCAGAAGTGGACCCTCAACTCTATGGTCAACTTACCTTTGACAGAGCAGGAAAAAATGTCCAATGGCAAAAAGAGAGTCTCTTCAACAACTGGAGTTGTGGAAATTGGACAGCCCCATGCAGAAGAATGACACTGGACCATTTCCTGACACCACACACAAAAATAGAGTCCAAATGTTTGAAAGACCTCAATGTGAGACAGGACTCCATCAAAATCCTAAAGGAGAACACAGGTAGCAAGCTCTTCGACCTCAGCCGCAGCAACTTCTTCCTACAAACATCACCAAAGGCACGGGAAGCAAGGGCAAAAATGAACTATTGGGATTTCATCAAGATAAAAACCTTTGGCACAGCAAAAGGAACAGTCCACAAAAACAAAACACAACCGACAGAATGGGAGAAATTATTTACGAATGACATATCAGATAAAGGGCTACTATCCAATATGTATAAAAACGTATCAAACTCAACACCCAAAGAACAAATAATCCAATCAAAAAATAGGCAGAAGACATGAACAGACATTTTTCCAAAGAAGATATCCAAATGGCCAACAGGCACAGGAAAAAGTGCTCAACACGGCTCGGCATCAGGGAAATCCACATCAAAACCTCAATGAGATACCCCCTCACACCCGTCAGAATGGCTCAAATGAACAAGTCAGGGAACGACAGAGGTTGGCGGGGATGTGGAGAAAGGGGAACCCTCCTACACTGGTGGTGGGAATGCAAGCTGGGGCAACCCCTCTGGAAAACAGGATGGAGGTTCCTCAAATAGTTGAAATTAGAGCTACCATCCGATCCAGCAATTGCACTCCTGGGTATTTACCCCAAAGATACAAATGTAGGGACCCGAAGCGGTACGTGCACCCCATTGTTTATAGCAGCAATGTCCACAATAGCCAAACTGTTGAAAGAGCCAAGATGTCCATCGACAGAAGAGTGGATAAACAAGAAGTGGTATATATATACACAATGGAATATTACGCAGCCATCAAAAGGAATGAGATGTTGCCATGGACAACGACGTGGATGGAACTGGAGGGTCCGATGATTAGTGAAATAAGTCAATCAGAGAAAGACATGTATCATATGATCTCACTGATATGAGGAATTCTTAATCTCAGGAACAGAGTGAGGCTTGCTGGAGTGGTCGGGGGTGGGAGGGATGGGCTGGCTGGGTGATAGACATTGGGGAGGGTATGAGCTACGGTGAGCGCTGTGAATTGTGTAAGACTGTTGAATCACAGATCTCTACTTCTGAAACAAATAACGCAACATATTTTAAGAATAAAGGAAAAGAAGGAGATAGCAGGAGAGGAAGAATGAAGGGGAGTTAGTGAGAGGGGGAGACAGACCAGGAGAGATGAGGGATTCTGAAAAAAAATCCGAGGTTTCTAGAGGGGAGGTGGGTCGGGGGATTGGTTAGCCTGGTGATGGGTATTAAAGAGGGCACATTCTGCATGGAGCACTGTGTGTTCGGAACAAACAATGAATCATGGGACACTACACCAAAACAAATGATGTAGTACATGGTGATTAACAAAGCAATAAAAAACAAAGACTGTAATAAGAGATGAAGAAGGACACTATATCCTACTTAAAGGGTCTATCCAAGAAGAAGATCTAACTATTGTAAATGTCTATGCCCCGAACATGGGAGCATCCAATTATATAAGGCAATTTAGAAGAAAAGCAAAGAAAGACATTGACAACCATACAATCATAGTGGGGGACTTTAACACCCCCCTGACTGAAATGGCCAGATCATCTAAGCAAAAGATCAACAAGGAAATAAAGACTTTAAATGACACACTGGACCAAATGGACTTCACAGACATATTCAGAACGTTCCATCCCGAAGCAACGGAATACACATTCTTCTCTAGGGCCCATGGAACGTTCTCCAGAATGGATCACATCCTAGGTCACAAATCAGGTCTCAACCGGTACCCAAAGATTGGGATCATTCCCTGCACATTTTCAGACCACAATGCTTTGAAACTAGAACCCAATCACAAGAGGAAAGTCGGAAAGAACTCAAATACATGGAGGCTAAAGAGCATCCTACGAAAGAATGAATGGGTCAACCAGGAAATTAAAGAAGAATTTAAAAATTCATGGAAACCAATGAAAATGAAAACACAACTGTCCAAAATCTTTGGGATACAGCCAAGGCAGTCCTGCGAGGAAAGTATATAGCAATACAAGCCTTTCTCAAGAAACATGAAAGGTCTCAAATACACACCCTAACCCTACACCTAAAGGAGCTGGAGAAAGAACGGCCAATAAAGCCTAAACCCAGCAGGAGAAGAGAAATCATGCAGATCAGAGCAGAAATCAATGAAATAGAACCCAAAAGAACAGTAGAACAGATCAACGGAACTAGGAGCTGGTTCTTTGAAAGAATTCACAAGATTGATACACCCCTGTCCAGGCTGATCAAAAAGAAAAGAGAAATGACCCAAATCAACAAAATCATGAATGAAGGAGGAGAGATCACAACCAACACCAAAGAAATACAAACGATTATAAGAACGTAATCTGAGCAACCCTATGGCAGCATATTCCATAACCTGGAAGAAATGGGTGCATTCCTAGAGATGTGTCAACTACCAAAACTGACCCAGGAAGAAAGAGAAAACCTGAACAGTCCTATAACCACGAAGGCAATTGAAGTAGTCATCAAAAACCTCCCAAGAAACCAAAGCCCAGGGCCAGATGGATTCCCAGGGGAATTCTATCAGACATTTAAAGAAGAATTAATACCTATTCTCCTGAAACTGTTCCAAACAATAGAAATGGAAGGAAAACTTCCAAACTCATTTTATGAGGCCACCATTACCTTGATCCCAAAACCAGACAAAGATCCCATCAAAAAGGAGTATTAGAGACCAATATCCTTGATGAACATCGATGCAAAAATTCTCACCAAAATACTAGCCAAGAGGACCCAACAGTACATGAAAAGGAGTATTCACCATGACCAAGTGGGATTTATCCCTGGGCTGCAAGGCTGGTTCAACATCCGCAAATCAATCAACGTGATAAAACACATTAACCAAAGAAAGAACAAGAATCATATGATCCTCTCAATAGATGCAGAAAAACCATTTGACAAAGTAAAGCACACTTTCTGGATCAAAACTCTTCAGAGTACAGGGACAGCGGGTACATACCTCAATATCATAAAAGCCATCTACGAACAACCTACAGCGAATATCATTCTCAATGGGGAAAAGCTGAGATCTTTTCCCCTAAGGTCAGGAACGCGGCAGGGATAGCCACTCTCACCACTGCTATTCAACATAGTATTAGAAGTCCTAGCCACAGCAATCAGACAACAAAAAGAAATCAAAGGCATCCAAATCGGCAGAGAGGAAGTCAAACTCTCACTCTTTGCAGATGATATGATACTTTATGTGGAAAACCCAAAAGACTCCACCCCAAAACTGCTACAACTCACACAGCAATTCCGTCAAGTAGCAGGCTATAAAATCAATGCACAGACATCAGTGGCATTCCTACACACCAACAACAAGACAGAATAGAGACAAATCAAGGAGTCGATCCCATTCACAACTGCACCCAAAACCAGAAGACACCTAGGAATACATTGAACCCAAGAGGCAAAGGATCTGTCCTCAGAAAACTACCAAATACTCAGGAAAGAAATTGAAGAAGACACAAAGAAACGGAAAAACGTTCCATGCTCATGGACTGGGAGAACCAACATTGTGAAGAGGTCAATGCTACCTAGAGCAATCTACACATGCAATGCAATCCCCATCAAAATACCATCCACTTTTCTCCAAGAAATCGAACAAATAATCCTAAGATTTGAATGGAACCAGAAGAGACCACGAATAGCCAGAGGAATATTGAGAAAGAAAAGCAAAGCTGGCGGCATCACAATTCTGGACTTCCAGCTCTATGACAAAGCTGTCATCATCAAGACAGTATGGTACTGGCACAAAAACAGACACATAGATCCATGGAACAGAATCGAGAGCCCAGAAGTGGACCCTCAACTCTATGGTCAACTTACCTTTGACAGAGCAGGAAAAAATGTCCAATGGCAAAAAGAGAGTCTCTTCAACAACTGGAGTTGAGGAAATTGGACAGCCCCATGCAGAAGAATGACACTGGACCATTTCCTGACACCACACACAAAAATAGAGTCCAAATGTTTGAAAGACCTCAATGTGAGACAGGACTCCATCAAAATCCTAAAGGAGAACACAGGTAGCAAGCTCTTCGACCTCAGCCGCAGCAACTTCTTCCTACAAACATCACCAAAGGCACGGGAAGCAAGGGCAAAAATGAACTATTGGGATTTCATCAAGATAAAAACCTTTGGCACAGCAAAAGAAACAGTCCACAAAACCAAAACACAACCGACAGAATGGGAGAAATTATTTACGAATGACATATCAGATAAAGGGCTACTATCCAATATGTATAAAAACGTATCAAACTCAACACCCAAAGAACAAATAATCCAATCAAAAAATAGGCAGAAGACATGAAGAGACATTTTTCCAAAGAAGATATCCAAATGGCCAACAGGCACAGGAAAAAGTGCTCAACACGGCTCGGCATCAGGGAAATCCACATCAAAACCTCAATGAGATACCCCCTCACACCCGTCAGAATGGCTCAAATGAACAAGTCAGGAAACGACAGAGGTTGGCGGGGATGTGGAGAAAGGGGAACCCTCCTACACTGGTGGTGGGAATGCAAGCTGGTGCAACCCCTCTGGAAAACAGGATGGAGGTTCCTCAAATAGTTGAAATTAGAGCTACCATCCGATCCAGCAATTGCACTCCTGGGTATTTACCCCAAAGATACAAATGTAGGGACCCGAAGCGGTACGTGCACCCCATTGTTTATAGCAGCAATGTCCACAATAGCCAAACTGTTGAAAGAGCCAAGATGTCCATCGACAGAAGAGTGGATAAAGAAGAAGTGGTATATATATACACAATGGAATATTACGCAGCCATCAAAAGGAATGAGATGTTGCCATGGACAACGACGTGGATGGAAGTGGAGGGTCCGATGATTAGTGAAATAAGTCAATCAGAGAAAGACATGTATCATATGACCTCACTGATATGAGGAATTCTTAATCTCAAGAACAGAGTGAGGCTTGCTGGAGTGGTCGTGGGTGGGAGGGATGGGCTGGCTGGGTGATAGACATTGGGGAGGGTATGAGCTACGGTGAGCGCTGTGAATTGTGTAAGACTGTTGAATCACAGATCTCTACTTCTGAAACAAATAACGCAACATATTTTAAGAATAAAGGAAAAGAAGGAGATAGCAGGAGAGGAAGAATGAAGGGGAGTTAGTGAGAGGGGGAGACAGACCAGGAGAGATGATGGATTCTGAAAAAAAATCCGAGGTTTCTAGAGGGGAGGTGGGTCAGGGGATTGGTTAGCCTGGTGATGGGTATTAAAGAGGGCACATTCTGCATGGAGCACTGTGTGTTCGGAACAAACAATGAATCATGGGACACTACACCAAAACAAATGATGTAGTACATGGTGATTAACAAAGCAATAAAAAACAAAGACTGTAATAAGAGATGAAGAAGGACACTATATCCTACTTAAAGGGTCTATCCAAGAAGAAGATCTAACAATTGTAAATGTCTATGCCCCGAACATGGGAGCATCCAATTATATAAGGCAATTTAGAAGAAAAGCAAAGAAAGACATTGACAACCATACAATCATAGTGGGGGACTTTAACACCCCCCTGACTGAAATGGCCAGATCATCTAAGCAAAAGATCAACAAGGAAATAAAGACTTTAAATGACACACTGGACCAAATGGACTTCATAGACATATTCAGAACGTTCCATCCCGAAGCAACGGAATACACATTCTTCTCTAGGGCCCATGGAACGTTCTCCAGAATGGATCACATCCTAGGTCACAAATCAGGTCTCAACCGGTACCCAAAGATTGGGATCATTCCCTGCACATTTTCAGACCACAATGCTTTGAAACTAGAACCCAATCACAAGAGGAAAGTCGTAAAGAACTCAAATACATGGAGGCTAAAGAGCATCCTACGAAAGAATGAATGGGTCAACCAGGAAATTAAAGAAGAATTTAAAAATTCATGGAAACCAATGAAAATGAAAACACAACTGTCCAAAATCTTTGGGATACAGCCAAGGCAGTCCTGCGAGGAAAGTATATAGCAATACAAGCCTTTCTCAAGAAACATGAAAGGTCTCAAATACACACCCTAACCCTACACCTAAAGGAGCTGGAGAAAGAACGGCCAATAAAGCCTAAACCCAGCAGGAGAAGAGAAATCATGCAGATCAGAGCAGAAATCAATGAAATAGAACCCAAAAGAACAGTAGAACAGATCAACGGAACTAGGAGCTGGTTCTTTGAAAGAATTCACAAGATTGATACACCCCTGTCCAGGCTGATCTAAAAGAAAAGAGAAATGACCCAAATCAACAAAATCATGAATGAAGGAGGAGAGATCACAACCAACACCAAAGAAATACAAACGATTATAAGAACGTAATCTGAGCAACCCTATGGCAGCATATTCCATAACCTGGAAGAAATGGGTGCATTCCTAGAGATGTGTCAACTACCAAACTGACCCAGGAAGAAAGAGAAAACCTGAACAGTCCTATAACCACGAAGGCAATTGAAGTAGTCATCAAAAACCTCCCAAGAAACCAAAGCCCAGGGCCAGATGGATTCCCAGGGGAATTCTATCAGACATTTAAAGAAGAATTAATACCTATTCTCCTGAAACTGTTCCAAACAATAGAAATGGAAGGAAAACTTCCAAACTCATTTTATGAGGCCACCATTACCTTGATCCCAAAACCAGACAAAGATCCCATCAAAAAGGAGTATTAGAGACCAATATCCTTGATGAACATCGATGCAAAAATTCTCACCAAAATACTAGCCAAGAGGACCCAACAGTACATGAAAAGGAGTATTCACCATGACCAAGTGGGATTTATCCCTGGGCTGCAAGGCTGGTTCAACATCCGCAAATCAATCAACGTGATAAAACACATTAACCAAAGAAAGAACAAGAATCATATGATCCTCTCAATCGATGCAGAAAAACCATTTGACAAAGTAAAGCACACTTTCTGGATCAAAACTCTTCAGAGTACAGGGACAGCGGGTACATACCTCAATATCATAAAAGCCATCTACGAACAACCTACAGCGAATATCATTCTCAATGGGGAAAAGCTGAGATCTTTTCCCCTAAGGTCAGAAACGCGGCAGGGATAGCCACTCTCACCACTGCTATTCAACATAGTATTAGAAGTCCTAGCCACAGCAATCAGACAACAAAAAGAAATCCAAGGCATCCAAATCGGCAGAGAGGAAGTCAAACTCTCACTCTTTGCAGATGATATGATACTTTATGTGGAAAACCCAAAAGACTCGACCCCAAAAATGCTACAACTCACACAGCAATTCCGTCAAGTAGCAGGCTATAAAATCAATGCACAGACATCAGTGGCATTCCTATACACCAACAACAAGACAGAAGAGAGACAAATCAAGTAGTCGATCCCATTCACAACTGCACCCAAAACCAGAAGAGACCTAGGAATACATTGAACCCAAGAGGCAAAGGATCTGTCCTCAGAAAACTACCAAATACTCAGGAAAGAAATTGAAGAAGACACAAAGAAACGGAAAAACGTTCCATGCTCATGGATTGGGAGAACCAACATTGTGAAGAGGTCAATGCTACCTAGAGCAATCTACACATGCAATGCAATCCCCATCAAAATAACATCCACTTTTTTCCAAGAAATGGAACAAATAATCCTAAGATTTGAATGGAACCAGAAGAGACCACGAATAGCCAGAGGAATATTGAGAAAGAAAAGCAAAGCTGGCGGCATCACAATTCTGGACTTCCAGCTCTATGACAAAGCTGTCATCATAAAGACGGTATGGTACTGGCACAAAAACAGACAGATAGATCCATGGAACAGAATCGAGAGCCCAGAAATGGACCCTCAACTCTATGGTCAACTTATCTTTGACAGAGCAGGAAAGAATGTCCAATGGCAAAAAGAGAGTCTCTTCCACAACTGGAGTTGTGGAAATTGGACAGCCCCATGCAGAAGAATGACACTGGACCATTTCCTGACACCACACACAAAAATAGACTCCAAATGTTTGAAAGACCTCAGTGTGAGACAGGACTCCATCAAAATCCTAAAGGAGAACACAGGTAGCAAGCTCTTCGACCTCAGCCGCAGCAACTTCTTCCTACAAACATCACCAAAGGCACGGGAAGCCAGGGCAAAAAGGAACTATTGGGATTTCATCAAGATAAAAACCTTTGGCACAGCAAAAGAAACAGTCCACAAAACCAAAAGACAACCGACAGAATGGGAGAAATTATTTACGAATGACATACCAGATAAAGGGCTACTATCCAATATGTATAAAAACGTATCAAACTCAACACCCAAAGAACAAATAATCCAATCAAAAAATAGGCAGAAGACATGAACAGACATTTTTCCAAAGAAGACATCCAAATGGCCAACAGGCACAGGAAAAAGTGCTCAACACGGCTCGGCATCAGGGAAATCCACATCAAAACCTCAATGAGATACCCTCTCACACCCGTCAGAATGGCTCAAATGAACAAGTCAGGGAACGACAGAGATTGGCCGGGATGTGGAGAAAGGGGAACCCTCCTACACTGGTGGTGGGAATGCAAGCTGGGGCAACCCCTCTGGAAAACAGGATGGAGGTTCCTCAAATAGTTGAAATTAGAGCTACCATCCGATCCAGCAATTGCACTCCTGGGTATTTACCCCAAAGATACAAATGTAGGGACCCGAAGCGGTACGTGCATCCCATTGTTTATAGCTGCAATGTCCACAATAGCCAAACTGTTGAAAGAGCCAAGATGTCCATCGACAGATGAGTGGATAAAGAAGAGGTGGTATATATATACACAATGGAATATTACGCAGCCATCAAAAGGAATGAGATGTTGCCATGGACAACGACGTGGATGGAACTGGAGGGTCCGATGATTAGTGAAATAAGTCAATCAGAGAAAGACATGTATCATATGACCTCACTGATATGAGGAATTCTTAATCTCAGGAACAGAGTGAGGCTTGCTGGAGTGGTCGGGGGTGGGAGGGATGGGCTGGCTGGGTGATAGACATTGGGGAGGGTATGAGCTACGGTGAGCGCTGTGAATTGTGTAAGACTGTTGAATCACAGATCTCTACTTCTGAAACAAATAACGCATCATATTTTAAGAATAAAGGAAAAGAAGGAGATAGCAGGAGAGGAAGAATGAAGGGGAGTTAGTGAGAGGGGGAGACAGACCAGGAGAGATGATGGATTCTGAAAAAAAATCCGAGGTTTCTAGAGGGGAGGTGGGTCGGGGGATTGGTTAGCCTGGTGATGGGTATTAAAGAGGGCACATTCTGCATGGAGCACTGTGTGTTCGGAACAAACAATGAATCATGGGACACTACACCAAAACAAATGATGTAGTACATGGTGATTAACAAATCAATAAAAAACAAAGACTGTAATAAGAGATGAAGAAGGACACTATATCCTACTTAAAGGGTCTATCCAAGAAGAAGATCTAACAATTGTAAATGTCTATGCCCCGAACATGGGAGCATCCAATTATATAAGGCAATTTAGAAGAAAAGCAAAGAAAGACATTGACAACCATACAATCATAGTGGGGGACTTTAACACCCCCCTGACTGAAATGGCCAGATCATCTAAGCAAAAGATCAACAAGGAAATAAAGACTTTAAATGACACACTGGACCAAATGGACTTCACAGACATATTCAGAACGTTCCATCCCGAAGCAACGGAATACACATTCTTCTCTAGGGCCCATGGAACGTTCTCCAGAATGGATCACATCCTAGGTCACAAATCAGGTCTCAACCGGTACCCAAAGATTGGGATCATTCCTTGCACATTTTCAGACCACAATGCTTTGAAACTAGAACTCAATCACAAGAGGAAAGTCGGAAAGAACTCAAATACATGGAGGCTAAAGAGCATCCTACGAAAGAATGAATGGGTCAACCAGGAAATTAAAGAAGAATTTAAAAATTCATGGAAACCAATGAAAATGAAAACACAACTGTCCAAAATCTTTGGGATACAGCCAAGGCAGTCCTGCGAGGAAAGTATATAGCAATACAAGCCTTTCTCAAGAAACATGAAAGGTCTCAAATACACACCCTAACCCTACACCTAAAGGAGCTGGAGAAAGAACGGCCAATAAAGCCTAAACCCAGCAGGAGAAGAGAAATCATGCAGATCAGAGCAGAAATCAATGAAATACAACCCAAAAGAACAGTAGAACAGATCAACGGAACTAGGAGCTGGTTCTTTGAAAGAATTCACAAGATTGATACACCCCTGTCCAGGCTGATCAAAAAGAAAAGAGAAATGACCCAAATCAACAAAATCATGAATGAAGGAGGAGAGATCACAACCAACACCAAAGAAATACAAACGATTATAAGAACGTAATCTGAGCAACCCTATGGCAGCATATTCCATAACCTGGAAGAAATGGGTGCATTCCTAGAGATGTGTCAACTACCAAAACTGACCCAGGAAGAAAGAGAAAACCTGAACAGTCCTATAACCACGAAGGCAATTGAAGTAGTCATCAAAAACCTCCCAAGAAACCAAAGCCCAGGGCCAGATGGATTCCCAGGGGAATTCTATCAGACATTTAAAGAAGAATTAATACCTATTCTCCTGAAACTGTTCCAAACAATAGAAATGGAAGGAAAACTTCCAAACTCATTTTATGAGGCCACCATTACCTTGATCCCAAAACCAGACAAAGATCCCATCAAAAAGGAGTATTAGAGACCAATATCCTTGATGAACATCGATGCAAAAATTCTCACCAAAATACTAGCCAAGAGGATCCAACAGTACATGAAAAGGAGTATTCACCATGACCAAGTGGGATTTATCCCTGGGCTGCAAGGCTGGTTCAACATCCGCAAATCAATCAACGTGATAAAACACATTAACCAAAGAAAGAACAAGAATCATATGATCCTCTCAATAGATGCAGAAAAACCATTTGACAAAGTAAAGCACACTTTCTGGATCAAAACTCTTCAGAGTACAGGGACAGCGGGTACATACCTCAATATCATAAATGCCATCTACGAACAACCTACAGCGAATATCATTCTCAATGGGGAAAAGCTGAGATCTTTTCCCCTAAGGTCAGGAACGCGGCAGGGATAGCCACTCTCACCACTGCTATTCAACATAGTATTAGAAGTCCTAGCCACAGCAATCAGACAACAAAAAGAAATCAAAGGCATCCAAATCGGCAGAGAGGAAGTCAAACTCTCACTCTTTGCAGATGATATGATACTTTATGTGGAAAACCCAAAAGACTCCACCCCAAAACTGCTAGAACTCACACAGCAATTCCGTCAAGTAGCAGGCTATAAAATCAATGCACAGACATCAGTGGCATTCCTATACACCAACAACAAGACAGAAGAGAGACAAATCAAGGAGTCGATCCCATTCACAACTGCACCCAAAACCAGAAGAGACCTAGGAATACATTGAACCCAAGAGGCAAAGGATCTGTACTCAGAAAACTACCAAATACTCAGGAAAGAAATTGAAGAAGACACAAAGAAACGGAAAAAAGTTCCATGCTCATGGACTGGGAGAACCAACATTGTGAAGAGGTCAATGCTACCTAGAGCAATCTACACATGCAATGCAATCCCCATCAAAATACCATCCACTTTTTTCCAAGAAATCGAACAAATAATCCTAAGATTTGAATGGAACCAGAAGAGACCACGAATAGCCAGAGGAATATTGAGAAAGAAAAGCAAACCTGGCGGCATCACAATTCTGGACTTCCAGCTCTATGACAAAGCTGTCATCATCAAGACAGTATGGTACTGGCACAAAAACAGACACATAGATCCATGGAACAGAATCGAGAGCCCAGAAGTGGACCCTCAACTCTATGGTCAACTTATCTTTGACAGAGCAGGAAAGAATGTCCAATGGCAAAAAGAGAGTCTCTTCAACAACTGGAGTTGTGGAAATTGGACAGCCCCATGCAGAAGAATGACACTGGACCATTTCCTGACACCACACACAAAAATAGACTCCAAATGTTTGAAAGACCTCAGTGTGAGGCAGGACTCCATCAAAATCCTAAAGGAGAACACAGGTAGCAAGCTCTTCGACCTCAGCCGCAGCAACTTCTTCCTACAAACATCACCAAAGGCACGGGAATCCAGGGCAAAAAGGAACTATTGGGATTTCATCAAGGTAAAAACCTTTGGCACAGCAAAAGAAACAGTCCACAAAACCAAAAGACAACCGACAGAATGGGAGAAAATATTTACGAATGACATATCAGATAAAGGGCTACTATCCAATATGTATAAAAACGTATCAAACTCAACACCCAAAGAACAAATAATCCAATCAAAAAATAGGCAGAAGACATGAACAGACATTTTTCCAAAGAAGACATCCAAATGGCCAACAGGCACAGGAAAAAGTGATCAACACGGCTCGGCATCAGGGAAATCCACATCAAAACCTCAATGAGATACCCTCTGACACCCGTCAGAATGGCTCAAATGAACAAGTCAGGGAACGACAGAGATTGGCGGGGATGTGGAGAAAGGGGAACCCTCCTACACTGGTGGTGGGAATGCAAGCTGGTGCAACCCCTCTGGAAAACAGGATGGAGGTTCCTCAAATAGTTGAAATTAGAGCTACCATCCGATCCAGCAATTGCACTCCTGGGTATTTACCCCAAAGATACAAATGTAGGGACCCGAAGCGGTACGTGCACCCCATTGTTTATAGCTGCAATGTCCACAATAGCCAAACTGTTGAAAGAGCCAAGATGTCCATCGACAGATGAGTGGATAAAGAAGAGGTGGTATATATATACACAATGGAATATTACGCAGCCATCAAAAGGAATGAGATGTTGCCATGGACAACGACGTGGATGGAACTGGAGGGTCCGATGATTAGTGAAATAAGTCAATCAGAGAAAGACATGTATCATATGACCTCACTGATATGAGGAATTCTTAATCTCAGGAACAGAGTGAGGCTTGCTGGAGTGGTCGGGGGTGGGAGGGATGGGCTGGCTGGGTGATAGACATTGGGGAGGGTATGAGCTACGGTGAGCGCTGTGAATTGTGTAAGACTGTTGAATCACAGATCTCTACTTCTGAAACAAATAACGCATCATATTTTAAGAATAAAGGAAATGAAGGAGATAGCAGGAGAGGAAGAATGAAGGGGAGTTAGTGAGAGGGGGAGACAGACCAGGAGAGATGATGGATTCTGAAAAAAAATCCGAGGTTTCTAGAGGGGAGGTGGGTCGGGGGATTGGTTAGCCTGGTGATGGGTATTAAAGAGGGCACATTCTGCATGGAGCACTGTGTGTTCGGAACAAACAATGAATCATGGGACACTACACCAAAACAAATGATGTAGTACATGGTGATTAACAAAGCAATAAAAAACAAAGACTGTAATAAGAGATGAAGAAGGACACTATATCCTACTTAAAGGGTCTATCCAAGAAGAAGATCTAACAATTGTAAATGTCTATGCCCCGAACATGGGAGCATCCAATTATATAAGGCAATTTAGAAGAAAAGCAAAGAAAGACATTGACAACCATACAATCATAGTGGGGGACTTTAACACCCCCCTGACTGAAATGGCCAGATCATCTAAGCAAAAGATCAACAAGGAAATAAAGACTTTAAATGACACACTGGACCAAATGGACTTCACAGACATATTCAGAACGTTCCATCCCGAAGCAACGGAATACACATTCTTCTCTAGGGCCCATGGAACGTTCTCCAGAATGGATCACATCCTAGGTCACAAATCAGGTCTCAACCGGTACCCAAAGATTGGGATCATTCCCTGCACATTTTCAGACCACAATGCTTTGAAACTAGAACCCAATCACAAGAGGAAAGTCGGAAAGAACTCAAATACATGGAGGCTAAAGAGCATCCTACGAAAGAATGAATGGGTCAACCAGGAAATTAAAGAAGAATTTAAAAATTCATGGAAACCAATGAAAATGAAAACACAACTGTCCAAAATCTTTGGGATACAGCCAAGGCAGTCCTGCGAGGAAAGTATATAGCAATACAAGCCTTTCTCAAGAAACATGAAAGGTCTCAAATACACACCCTAACCCTACACCTAAAGGAGCTGGAGAAAGAACGGCCAATAAAGCCTAAACCCAGCAGGAGAAGAGAAATCATGCAGATCAGAGCAGAAATCAATGAAATAGAACCCAAAAGAACAGTAGAACAGATCAACGGAACTAGGAGCTGGTTCTTTGAAAGAATTCACAAGATTGATACACCCCTGTCCAGGCTGATCAAAAAGAAAAGAGAAATGACCCAAATCAACAAAATCATGAATGAAGGAGGAGAGATCACAACCAACACCAAAGAAATACAAACGATTATAAGAACGTAATCTGAGCAACCCTATGGCAGCATATTCCATAACCTGGAAGAAATGGGTGCATTCCTAGAGATGTGTCAACTACCAAAACTGACCCAGGAAGAAAGAGAAAACCTGAACAGTCCTATAACCACGAAGGCAATTGAAGTAGTCATCAAAAACCTCCCAAGAAACCAAAGCCCAGGGCCAGATGGATTCCCAGGGGAATTCTATCAGACATTTAAAGAAGAATTAATACCTATTCTCCTGAAACTGTTCCAAACAATAGAAATGGAAGGAAAACTTCCAAACTCATTTTATGAGGCCACCATTACCTTGATCCCAAAACCAGACAAAGATCCCATCAAAAAGGAGTATTAGAGACCAATATCCTTGATGAACATCGATGCAAAAATTCTCACCAAAATACTAGCCAAGAGGACCCAACAGTACATGAAAAGGAGTATTCACCATGACCAAGTGGGATTTATCCCTGGGCTGCAAGGCTGGTTCAACATCCGCAAATCAATCAACGTGATAAAACACATTAACCAAAGAAAGAACAAGAATCATATGATCCTCTCAATAGATGCAGAAAAACCATTTGACAAAGTAAAGCACACTTTCTGGATCAAAACTCTTCAGAGTACAGGGACAGCGGGTACATACCTCAATATCATAAAAGCCATCTACGAACAACCTACAGCGAATATCATTCTCAATGGGGAAAAGCTGAGATCTTTTCCCCTAAGGTCAGGAACGCGGCAGGGATAGCCACTCTCACCACTGCTATTCAACATAGTATTAGAAGTCCTAGCCACAGCAATCAGACAACAAAAAGAAATCCAAGGCATCCAAATCGGCAGAGAGGAAGTCAAACTCTCACTCTTTGCAGATGATATGATACTTTATGTGGAAAACCCAAAAGACTCCACCCCAAAACTGCTACAACTCACACAGCAATTCCGTCAAGTAGCAGGCTATAAAATCAATGCACAGACATCAGTGGCATTCCTATACACCAACAACAAGACAGAAGAGAGACAAATCAAGGAGTCGATCCCATTCACAACTGCACCCAAAACCAGAAGAGACCTAGGAATAAATTGAACCCAAGAGGCAAAGGATCTGTACTCAGAAAACTACCAAATACTCAGGAAAGAAATTGAAGAAGACACAAAGAAACGGAAAAACGTTCCATGCTCATGGATTGGGAGAACC
Source organism: Eumetopias jubatus (assembly GCF_037043125.1). Lineage (NCBI taxonomy): Eukaryota > Metazoa > Chordata > Mammalia > Carnivora > Otariidae > Eumetopias > Eumetopias jubatus. Next base: position 110,113 of record NW_028274848.1, read on the forward strand.
AACATTGTGAAGAGGTCAATGCTACCTAGAGCAATCTACACATGCAATGCAATCCCCGTCAAAATACCATCCACTTTTTTCCAAGAAATGGAACAAATAATCCTAAGATTTGAATGGAACCAGAAGAGACCACGAATAGCCAGAGGAATATTGAGAAAGAAAAGCAAAGCTGGCGGCATCACAATTCTGGACTTCCAGCTCTATGACAAAGCTGTCATCATCAAGACAGTAGGGTACTGGCACAAAAACAGACACATAGATCCATGGAACAGAATCGAGAGCCCAGAAATGGACCCTCAACTCTATGGTCAACTTATCTTTGACAGAGCAGGAAAGAATGTCCAATGGCAAAATGAGAGTCTCTTCAACAACTGGAGTTGTGGAAATTGGACAGCCCCATGCAGAAGAATGACACTGGACCATTTCCTGACACCACACACAAAAATAGACTCCAAATGTTTGAAAGACCTCAGTGTGAGACAGGACTCCATCAAAATCCTAAAGGAGAACACAGGTAGCAAGCTCTTCGACCTCAGCCGCAGCAACTCCTTCCTACAAACATCACCAAAGGCACGGGAAGCCAGGGCAAAAATGAACTATTGGGATTTCATCAAGATAAAAACCTTTGGCACAGCAAAAGAAACAGTCCACAAAACCAAAACACAACCGACAGAATGGGAGAAATTATTTACGAATGACATATCAGATAAAGGGCTACTATCCAATATGTATAAAAACGTATCAAACTCAACACCCAAAGAACAAATAATCCAATCAAAAAATAGGCAGAAGACATGAACAGACATTTTTCCAAAGAAGACATCCAAATGGCCCACAGGCACAGGAAAAAGTGCTCAACACGGCTCGGCATCAGGGAAATCCACATCAAAACCTCAATGAGATACCCCCTCACACCCGTCAGAATGGCTCAAATGAACAAGTCAGGGAACGACAGAGGTTGGCGGGGATGTGGAGAAAGGGGAACCCTCCTACACTGGTGGTGGGAATGCAAGCTGGTGCAACCCCTCTGGAAAACAGGATGGAGGTTCCTCAAATAGTTGAAATTAGAGCTACCATCCGATCCAGCAATTGCACTCCTGGGTATTTACCCCAAAGATACAAATGTAGGGACCCGAAGCGGTACGTGCACCCCATTGTTTATAGCAGCAATGTCCACAATAGCCAAACTGTTGAAAGAGCCAAGATGTCCATCGACAGAAGAGTGGATAAAGAAGAAGTGGTATATATATACACAATGGAATATTACGCAGCCATCAAAAGGAATGAGATGTTGCCATGGACAACGACGTGGATGGAAGTGGAGGGTCCGATGATTAGTGAAATAAGTCAATCTGAGAAAGACATGTATCATATGACCTCACTGATATGAGGAATTCTTAATCTCAGGAACAGAGTGAGGCTTGCTGGAGTGGTCGGGGGTGGGAGGGATGGGCTGGCTGGGTGATAGACATTGGGGAGGGTATGAGCTACGGTGAGCGCTGTGAATTGTGTAAGACTGTTGAATCACAGATCTCTACTTCTGAAACAAATAACGCAACATATTTTAAGAATAAAGGAAAAGAAGGAGATAGCAGGAGAGGAAGAATGAAGGGGAGTTAGTGAGAGGGGGAGACAGACCAGGAGAGATGATGGATTCTGAAAAAAAATCCGAGGTTTCTAGAGGGGAGGTGGGTCGGGGGATTGGTTAGCCTGGTGATGGGTATTAAAGAGGGCACATTCTGCATGGAGCACTGTGTGTTCGGAACAAACAATGAATCATGGGACACTACACCAAAACAAATGATGTAGTACATGGTGATTAACAAAGCAATAAAAAACAAAGGCTGTAATAAGAGATGAAGAAGGACACTATATCCTACTTAAAGGGTCTATCCAAGAAGAAGATCTAACAATTGTAAATGTCTATGCCCCGAACATGGGAGCATCCAATTATATAAGGCAATTTAGAAGAAAAGCAAAGAAAGACATTGACAACCATACAATCATAGTGGGGGACTTTAACACCCCCCTGACTGAAATGGCCAGATCATCTAAGCAAAAGATCAACAAGGAAATAAAGACTTTAAATGACACACTGGACCAAATGGACTTCACAGACATATTCAGAACGTTCCATCCCGAAGCAACGGAATACACATTCTTCTCTAGGGCCCATGGAACGTTCTCCAGAATGGATCACATCCTAGGTCACAAATCAGGTCTCAACCGGTACCCAAAGATTGGGATCATTCCCTGCACATTTTCAGACCACAATGCTTTGAAACTAGAACTCAATCACAAGAGGAAAGTCGGAAAGAACTCAAATACATGGAGGCTAAAGAGCATCCTACGAAAGAATGAATGGGTCAACCAGGAAATTAAAGAAGAATTTAAAAATTCATGGAAACCAATGAAAATGAAAACACAACTGTCCAAAATCTTTGGGATACAGCCAAGGCAGTCCTGCGAGGAAAGTATATAGCAATACAAGCCTTTCTCAAGAAACATGAAAGGTCTCAAATACACACCCTAACCGTACACCTAAAGGAGCTGGAGAAAGAACGGCCAATAAAGCCTAAACCCAGCAGGAGAAGAGAAATCATGCAGATCAGAGCAGAAATCAATGAAATAGAACCCAAAAGAACAGTAGAACAGATCAACGGAACTAGGAGCTGGTTCTTTGAAAGAATTCACAAGATTGATACACCCCTGTCCAGGCTGATCAAAAAGAAAAGAGAAATGACCCAAATCAACAAAATCATGAATGAAGGAGGAGAGATCACAACCAACACCAAAGAAATACAAACGATTATAAGAACGTAATCTGAGCAACCCTATGGCAGCATATTCCATAACCTGGAAGAAATGGGTGCATTCCTAGAGATGTGTCAACTACCAAAACTGACCCAGGAAGAAAGAGAAAACCTGAACAGTCCTATAACCACGAAGGCAATTGAAGTAGTCATCAAAAACCTCCCAAGAAACCAAAGCCCAGGGCCAGATGGATTCCCAGGGGAATTCTATCAGACATTTAAAGAAGAATTAATACCTATTCTCCTGAAACTGTTCCAAACAATAGAAATGGAAGGAAAACTTCCAAACTCATTTTATGAGGCCACCATTACCTTGATCCCAAAACCAGACAAAGATCCCATCAAAAAGGAGTATTAGAGACCAATATCCTTGATGAACATCGATGCAAAAATTCTCACCAAAATACTAGCCAAGAGGACCCAATAGTACATGAAAAGGAGTATTCACCATGACCAAGTGGGATTTATCCCTGGGCTGCAAGGCTGGTTCAACATCCGCAAATCAATCAACGTGATAAAACACATTAACCAAAGAAAGAACAAGAATCATATGATCCTCTCAATAGATGCAGAAAAACCATTTGACAAAGTAAAGCACACTTTCTGGATCAAAACTCTTCAGAGTACAGGGACAGCGGGTACATACCTCAATATCATAAAAGCCATCTACGAACAACCTACAGCGAATATCATTCTCAATGGGGAAAAGCTGAGATCTTTTCCCCTAAGGTCAGGAACGCGGCAGGGATAGCCACTCTCACCACTGCTATTCAACATAGTATTAGAAGTCCTAGCCACAGCAATCAGACAACAAAAAGAAATCCAAGGCATCCAAATCGGCAGAGAGGAAGTCAAACTCTCACTCTTTGCAGATGATATGATACTTTATGTGGAAAACCCAAAAGACTCCACCCCAAAACTGCTACAACTCACACAGCAATTCCGTCAAGTAGCAGGCTATAAAATCAATGCACAGACATCAGTGGCATTCCTATACACCAACAACAAGACAGAAGAGAGACAAATCAAGGAGTCGATCCCATTCACAACTGCACCCAAAACCAGAAGAGACCTAGGAATAAATTGAACCCAAGAGGCAAAGGATCTGTACTCAGAAAACTACCAAATACTCAGGAAAGAAATTGAAGAAGACACAAAGAAACGGAAAAAACGTTCCATGCTCATGGATTGGGAGAACCAACATTGTGAAGAGGTCAATGCTACCTAGAGCAATCTACACATGCAATGCAATCCCCGTCAAAATACCATCCACTTTTTTCCAAAAAATGGAACAAATAATCCTAAGATTTGAATGGAACCAGAAGAGACCACGAATAGCCAGAGGAATATTGAGAAAGAAAAGCAAAGCTGGCGGCATCACAATTCTGGACTTCCAGCTCTATGACAAAGCTGTCATCATCAAGACAGTAGGGTACTGGCACAAAAACAGACACATAGATCCATGGAACAGAATCGAGAGCCCAGAAATGGACCCTCAACTCTATGGTCAACTTATCTTTGACAGAGCAGGAAAGAATGTCCAATGGCAAAAAGAGAGTCTCTTCAACAACTGGAGTTGTGGAAATGGGACAGCCCCATGCAGAAGAATGACACTGGACCATTTCCTGACACCACACACAAAAATAGACTCCAAATGTTTGAAAGACCTCAGTGTGAGACAGGACTCCATCAAAATCCTAAAGGAGAACACAGGTAGCAAGCTCTTCGACCTCAGCCGCAGCAACTTCTTCCTACAAACATCACCAAAGGCACGGGAAGCCAGGGCAAAAAGGAACTATTGGGATTTCATCAAGATAAAAACCTTTGGCACAGCAAAAGAAACAGTCCACAAAACCAAAAGACAACCGACAGAATGGGAGAAATTATTTACGAATGACATATCAGATAAAGGGCTACTATCCAATATGTATAAAAACGTATCAAACTCAACACCCAAAGAACAAATAATCCAATCAAAAAATAGGCAGAAGTCATGAACAGACATTTTTCCAAAGAAGACATCCAAATGGCCAACAGGCACATGAAAAAGTGCTCAACACGGCTCGGCATCAGGGAAATCCACATCAAAACCTCAATGAGATACCCCCTCACACCCGTCAGAATGGCTCAAATGAACAAGTCAGGGAACGACAGAGGTTGGCGGGGATGTGGAGAAAGGGAAACCCTCCTACACTGGTGGTGGGAATGCAAGCTGGTGCAACCCCTCTGGAAAACAGGATGGAGGTTCCTCAAATAGTTGAAATTAGAGCTACCATCCGATCCAGCAATTGCACTCCTGGGTATTTACCCCAAAGATACAAATGTAGGGACCCGAAGCGGTACGTGCACCCCATTGTTTATAGCAGCAATGTCCACAATAGCCAAACTGTTGAAAGAGCCAAGATGTCCATCGACAGATGAGTGGATAAAGAAGAGGTGGTATATATATACACAATGGAATATTACGCAGCCATCAAAAGGAATGAGATGTTGCCATGGACAACGACGTGGATGGAACTGGAGGGTCCGATGATTAGTGAAATAAGTCAATCAGAGAAAGACATGTATCATATGACCTCACTGATATGAGGAATTCTTAATCTCAGGAACAGAGTGAGGCTTGCTGGAGTGGTCGGGGGTGGGAGGGATGGGCTGGCTGGGTGATAGACATTGGGGAGGGTATGAGCTACGGTGAGCGCTGTGAATTGTGTAAGACTGTTGAATCACAGATCTCTACTTCTGAAACAAATAACGCAACATATTTTAAGAATAAAGGAAAAGAAGGAGATAGCAGGAGAGGAAGAATGAAGGGGAGTTAGTGAGAGGGGGAGACAGACCAGGAGAGATGATGGATTCTGAAAAAAAATCCGAGGTTTCTAGAGGGGAGGTGGGTCGGGGGATTGGTTAGCCTGGTGATGGGTATTAAAGAGGGCACATTCTGCATGGAGCACTGTGTGTTCGGAACAAACAATGAATCATGGGACACTACACCAAAACAAATGATGTAGTACATGGTGATTAACAAAGCAATAAAAACAAAGACTGTAATAAGAGATGAAGAAGGACACTATATCCTACTTAAAGGGTCTATCCAAGAAGAAGATCTAACAATTGTAAATGTCTATGCCCCGAACATGGGAGCATCCAATTATATAAGGCAATTTAGAAGAAAAGCAAAGGAAGACATTGACAACCATACAATCATAGTGGGGGACTTTAACACCCCCCTGACTGAAATGGCCAGATCATCTAAGCAAAAGATCAACAAGGAAATAAAGACTTTAAATGACACACTGGACCAAATGGACTTCACAGACATATTCAGAACGTTCCATCCCGAAGCAACGGAATACACATTCTTCTCTAGGGCCCATGGAACGTTCTCCAGAATGGATCACATCCTAGGTCACAAATCAGGTCTCAACCGGTACGCAAAGATTGGGATCATTCCCTGCACATTTTCAGACCACAATGCTTTGAAACTAGAACTCAATCACAAGAGGAAAGTCGGAAAGAACTCAAATACATGGAGGCTAAAGAGCATCCTACGAAAGAATGAATGGGTCAACCAGGAAATTAAAGAAGAATTTAAAAATTCATGGAAACCAATGAAAATGAAAACACAACTGTCCAAAATCTTTGGGATACAGCCAAGGCAGTCCTGCGAAGAAAGTATATAGCAATACAAGCCTTTCTCAAGAAACATGAAAGGTCTCAAATACACACCCTAACCCTACACCTAAAGGAGCTGGAGAAAGAACGGCCAATAAAGGCTAAACCCAGCAGGAGAAGAGAAATCATGCAGATCAGAGCAGAAATCAATGAAATAGAAGCCAAAAGAACAGTAGAAGAGATCAACGGAACTAGGAGCTGGTTCTTTGAAAGAATTCACAAGATTGATACACCCCTGTCCAGGCTGATCAAAAAGAAAAGAGAAATGACCCAAATCAACAAAATCATGAATGAAAGAGGAGAGATCACAACCAACAACAAAGAAATACAAACGATTATAAGAACGTAATGTGAGCAACCCTATGGCAGCATATTCCATAACCTGGAAGAAATGGGTGCATTCCTAGAGATGTGTCAACTACCAAAACTGACCCAGGAAGAAAGAGAAAACCTGAACAGTCCTATAACCACGAAGGCAATTGAAGTAGTCATCAAAAACCTCCCAAGAAACCAAAGCCCAGGGCCAGATGGATTCCCAGGGGAATTCTATCCGACATTTCAAGAAGAATTAATACCTATTCTCCTGAAACTGTTCCAAACAATAGAAATGGAAGGAAAACTTCCAAACTCATTTTATGAGGCCACCATTACCTTGATCCCAAAACCAGACAAAGATCCCATCAAAAAGGAGTATTAGAGACCAATATCCTTGATGAACATCGATGCAAAAATTCTCACCAAAATACTAGCCAAGAGGATCCAACAGTACATGAAAAGGAGTATTCACCATGACCAAGTGGGATTTATCCCTGGGCTGCAAGGCTGGTTCAACATCCGCAAATCAATCAACGTGATAAAACACATTAACCAAAGAAAGAACAAGAATCATATGATCCTCTCAATAGATGCAGAAAAACCATTTGACAAAGTAAAGCACACTTTCTGGATCAAAACTCTTCAGAGTACAGGGACAGCGGGTACATACCTCAATATCATAAAAGCCATCTACGAACAACCTACAGCGAATATCATTCTCAATGGGGAAAAGCTGAGATCTTTTCCCCTAAGGTCAGGAACGCGGCAGGGATAGCCACTCTCACCACTGCTATTCAACATAGTATTAGAAGTCCTAGCCACAGCAATCAGACAACAAAAAGAAATCCAAGGCATCCAAATCGGCAGAGAGGAAGTCAAACTCTCACTCTTTGCAGATGATATGATACTTTATGTGGAAAACCCAAAAGACTCCACCCCAAAACTGCTACAACTCACACAGCAATTCCGTCAAGTAGCAGGCTATAAAATCAATGCACAGAAATCAGTGGCATTCCTATACACCAACAACAAGACAGAAGAGAGACAAATCAAGGAGTCGATCCCATTCACAACTGCACCCAAAACCAGAAGAGACCTAGGAATACATTGAACCCAAGAGGCAAAGGATCTGTACCCCGAAAACTACCAAATACTCAGGAAAGAAATTGAAGAAGACACAAAGAAACGGAAAAACTTTCCATGCTCATGGATTGGGAGAACCAACATTGTGAAGAGGTCAATGCTACCTAGAGCAATCTACACATGCAATGCAATCCCCATCAAAATACCATCCACTTTTTTCCAAGAAATGGAACAAATAATCCTAAGATTTGAATGGAACCAGAAGAGACCACGAATAGCCAGAGGAATATTGAGAAAGAAAAGCAAAGCTGGCGGCATCACAATTCTGGACTTCCAGCTCTATGACAAAGCTGTCATCATCAAGACAGTATGGTACTGGCACAAAAACAGACACATAGATCCATGGAACAGAATCGAGAGCCCAGAAATGGACCCTCAACTCTATGGTCAACTTATCTTTGACAGAGCAGGAAAGAATGTCCAATGGCAAAAAGAGAGTCTCTTCAACAACTGGAGTTGTGGAAATTGGACAGTCCCATGCAGAAGAATGACACTGGACCATTTCCTGACACCACACACAAAAATAGACTCCAAATGTTTGAAAGACCTCAGTGTGAGACAGGACTCCATCAAAATCCTAAAGGAGAACACAGGTAGCAAGCTCTTCGACCTCAGCCGCAGCAACTTCTTCCTACAAACATCACCAAAGGCACGGGAAGCCAGGGCAAAAATGAACTATTGGGATTTCATCAAGATAAAAACCTTTGGCACAGCAAAAGAAACAGTCCACAAAACCAAAAGACAACCGACAGAATGGGAGAAATTATTTACGAATGACATATCAGATAAAGGGCTACTATCCAATATGTATAAAAACGTATCAAACTCAACACCCAAAGAACAAATAATCCAATCAAAAAATAGGCAGAAGGCATGAACAGACATTTTTCCAAAGAAGACATCCAAATGGCCAACAGGCACATGAAAAAGTGCTCAAAACGGCTCGGCATCAGGGAAATCCACATCAAAACCTCAATGAGATACCCCCTCACACCCGTCAGAATGGCTCAAATGAACAAGTCAGGGAACGACAGAGGTTGGCGGGGATGTGGAGAAAGGGGAACCCTCCTACACTGGTGGTGGGAATGCAAGCTGGTGCAACCCCTCTGGAAAACAGGATGGAGGTTCCTCAAATAGTTGAAATTAGAGCTACCATCCGATCCAGCAATTGCACTCCTGGGTATTTACCCCAAAGATACAAATGTAGGGACCCGAAGCGGTACGTGCACCCCATTGTTTATAGCAGCAATGTCCACAATAGCCAAACTGTTGAAAGAGCCAAGATGTCCATCGACAGATGAGTGGATAAAGAAGAGGTGGTATATATATACACAATGGAATATTACGCAGCCATCAAAAGGAATGAGATGTTGCCATGGACAACGACGTGGATGGAAGTGGAGGGTCCGATGATTAGTGAAATAAGTCAATCAGAGAAAGACATGTATCATATGACCTCACTGATATGAGGAATTCTTAATCTCAGGAACAGAGTGAGGCTTGCTGGAGTGGTCGGGGGTGGGAGGGATGGGCTGGCTGGGTGATAGACATTGGGGAGGGTATGAGCTACGGTGAGCGCTGTGAATTGTGTAAGACTGTTGAATCACAGATCTCTACTTCTGAAACAAATAACACAACATATTTTAAGAATAAAGGAAAAGAAGGAGATAGCAGGAGAGGAAGAATGAAGGGGAGTTAGTGAGAGGGGGAGACAGACCAGGAGAGATGATGGATTCTGAAAAAAAATCCGAGGTTTCTAGAGGGGAGGTGGGTCGGGGGATTGGTTAGCCTGGTGATGGGTATTAAAGAGGGCACATTCTGCATGGAGCACTGTGTGTTCGGAACAAACAATGAATCATGGGACACTACACCAAAACAAATGATGTAGTACATGGTGATTAACAAAGCAATAAAAAACAAAGACTGTAATAAGAGATGAAGAAGGACACTATATCCTACTTAAAGGGTCTATCCAAGAAGAAGATCTAACAATTGTAAATGTCTATGCCCCGAACATGGGAGCATCCAATTATATAAGGCAATTTAGAAGAAAAGCAAAGGAAGACATTGACAACCATACAATCATAGTGGGGGACTTTAACACCCCCCTGACTGAAATGGCCAGATCATCTAAGCAAAAGATCAACAAGGAAATAAAGACTTTAAATGACACACTGGACCAAATGGACTTCACAGACATATTCAGAACGTTCCATCCCGAAGCAACGGAATACACATTCTTCTCTAGGGCCCATGGAACGTTCTCCAGAATGGATCACATCCTAGGTCACAAATCAGGTCTCAACCGGTACCCAAAGATTGGGATCATTCCCTGCACATTTTCAGACCACAATGCTTTGAAACTAGAACTCAATCACAAGAGGAAAGTCGGAAAGAACTCAAATACATGGAGGGTAAAGAGCATCCTACGAAAGAATGAATGGGTCAACCAGGAAATTAAAGAAGAATTTAAAAATTCATGGAAACCAATGAAAATGAAAACACAACTGTCCAAAATCTTTGGGATACAGCCAAGGCAGTCCTTCGAGGAAAGTATATAGCAATACAAGCCTTTCTCAAGAAACATGAAAGGTCTCAAATACACACCCTAACCCTACACCTAAAGGAGCTGGAGAAAGAACGGCCAATAAAGCCTAAACCCACCAGGAGAAGAGAAATCATGCAGATCAGAGCAGAAATCAATGAAATAGAACCCAAGAGAACAGTAGAACAGATCAACGGAACTAGGAGTTGGTTCTTTGAAAGAATTCACAAGATTGATAAACCCCTGTCCAGGCTGATCAAAAAGAAAAGAGAAATGACCCAAATCAACAAAATCATGAATGAAGGAGGAGAGATCACAACCAACACCAAAGAAATACAAACGATTATAAGAACGTAATATGAGCAACCCTAGGGCAGCTTATTCCATAACCTGGAAGAAATGGGTGCATTCCTAGAGATGTGTCAACTACCAAAACTGACCCAGGAAGAAAGAGAAAACATGAACAGTCCTATAACCACGAAGGCAATTGAAGTAGTCATCAAAAACCTCCCAAGAAACCAAAGCCCAGGGCCAGATGGATTCCCAGGGGAATTCTATCCGACATTTAAAGAAGAATTAATACCTATTCTCCTGAAACTGTTCCAAACAATAGAAATGGAAGGAAAACTTCCAAACTCATTTTATGAGGCCACCATTACCTTGATCCCAAAACCAGACAAAGATCCCATCAAAAAGGAGTATTAGAGACCAATATCCTTGATGAACATCGATGCAAAAATTCTCACCAAAATACTAGCCAAGAGGACCCAACAGTACATGAAAAGGAGTATTCACCATGACCAAGTGGGATTTATCCCGGGGCTGCAAGGCTGGTTCAACATCCGCAAATCAATCAACGTGATAAAACACATTAACCAAAGAAAGAACAAGAATCATATGATCCTCTCAATAGATGCAGAAAAACCATTTGACAAACTAAAGCACACTTTCTGGATCAAAACTCTTCAGAGTACAGGGACAGCGGGTACATACCTCAATATCATAAAAGCCATCTACGAACAACCTACAGCGAATATCATTCTCAATGGGGAAAAGCTGAGATCTTTTCCCCTAAGGTCAGGAACGCGGCAGGGATAGCCACTCTCACCACTGCTATTCAACATAGTATTAGAAGTCCTAGCCACAGCAATCAGACAACAAAAAGAAAACAAAGGCATCCAAATCGGCAGAGAGGAAGTCAAACTCTCACTCTTTGCAGATGATATGATACTTTATGTGGAAAACCCAAAAGACTCCACCCCAAAAATGCTACAACTCACACAGCAATTCCGTCAAGTAGCAGGCTATAAAATCAATGCACAGACATCAGTGGCATTCCTATACACCAACAACAAGACAGAAGAGAGACAAATCAAGGAGTCGATCCCATTCACAACTGCACCCAAAACCAGAAGAGACCTAGGAATAAATTGAACCCAAGAGGCAAAGGATCTGTACCCCGAAAACTACCAAATACTCAGGAAAGAAATTGAAGAAGACACAAAGAAACGGAAAAAAGTTCCATGCTCATGGACTGGGAGAACCAACATTGTGAAGAGGTCAATGCTACCTAGAGCAATCTACACATGCAATGCAATCCCCATCAAAATACCATCCACTTTTTTCCAAGAAATGGAACAAATAATCCTAAGATTTGAATGGAACCAGAAGAGACCACGAATAGCCAGAGGAATATTGAGAAAGAAAAGCAAAGCTGGCGGCATCACAATTCTGGACTTCCAGCTCTATGACAAAGCTGTCATCATCAAGACGGTATGGTACTGGCACAAAAACAGACACATAGATCCATGGAACAGAATCGAGAGCCCAGAAATGGACCCTCAACTCTATGGTCAACTTATCTTTGACAGAGCAGGAAAGAATGTCCAATGGCAAAAAGAGAGTCTCTTCAACAACTGGAGTTGTGGAAATTGGACAGCCCCATGCAGAAGAATGACACTGGACCATTTCCTGACACCACACACAAAAATAGACTCCAAATGTTTGAAAGACCTCAGTGTGAGACAGGACTCCATCAAAATCCTAAAGGAGAACACAGGTAGCAAGCTCTTCGACCTCAGCCGCAGCAACTCCTTCCTACAAACATCACCAAAGGCACGGGAAGCCAGGGCAAAAAGGAACTATTGGGATTTCATCAAGATAAAAACCTTTGGCACAGCAAAAGAAACAGTCCACAAAACCAAAAGACAACCGACAGAATGGGAGAAATTATTTACGAATGACATATCAGATAAAGGGCTACTATCCAATATGTATAAAAACGTATCAAACTCAACACCCAAAGAACAAATAATCCAATCAAAAAATAGGAAGAAGACATGAACAGACATTTTTCCAAAGAACACATCCAAATGGCCAACAGGCACATGAAAAAGTGCTCAACACGGCTCGGCATCAGGGAAATCCACATCAAAACCTCAATGAGATACCCCCTCACACCCGTCAGAATGGCTCAAATGAACAAGTCAGGGAACGACAGAGGTTGGCGGGGATGTGGAGAAAGGGGAACCCTCCTACACTGGTGGTGGGAATGCAAGCTGGTGCAACCCCTCTGGAAAACAGGATGGAGGTTCCTCAAATAGTTGAAATTAGAGCTACCATCCGATCCAGCAATTGCACTCCTGGGTATTTACCCCAAAGATACAAATGTAGGGACCCGAAGCGGTACGTGCACCCCATTGTTTATAGCAGCAATGTCCACAATAGCCAAACTGTTGAAAGAGCCAAGATGTCCATCGACAGATGAGTGGATAAAGAAGAGGTGGTATATATATACACAATGGAATATTACGCAGCCATCAAAAGGAATGAGATGTTGCCATGGACAACGACGTGGATGGAACTGGAGGGTCCGATGATTAGTGAAATAAGTCAATCAGAGAAAGACATGTATCATATGACCTCACTGATATGAGGAATTCTTAATCTCAGGAACAGAGTGAGGCTTGCTGGAGTGGTCGGGGGTGGGAGGGATGGGCTGGCTGGGTGATAGACATTGGGGAGGGTATGAGCTACGGTGAGCGCTGTGAATTGTGTAAGACTGTTGAATCACAGATCTCTACTTCTGAAACAAATAACGCAACATATTTTAAGAATAAAGGAAAAGAAGGAGATAGCAGGAGAGGAAGAATGAAGGGGAGTTAGTGAGAGGGGGAGACAGACCAGGAGAGATGATGGATTCTGAAAAAAAATCCGAGGTTTCTAGAGGGGAGGTGGGTCGGGGGATTGGTTAGCCTGGTGATGGGTATTAAAGAGGGCACATTCTGCATGGAGCACTGTGTGTTCGGAACAAACAATGAATCATGGGACACTACACCAAAACAAATGATGTAGTACATGGTGATTAACAAAGCAATAAAAAACAAAGACTGTAATAAGAGATGAAGAAGGACACTATATCCTACTTAAAGGGTCTATCCAAGAAGAAGATCTAACAATTGTAAATGTCTATGCCCCGAACATGGGAGCATCCAATTATATAAGGCAATTTAGAAGAAAAGGAAAGAAAGACATTGACAACCATACAATCATAGTGGGGGACTTTAACACCCCCCTGACTGAAATGGCCAGATCATCTAAGCAAAAGATCAACAAGGAAATAAAGACTTTAAATGACACACTGGACCAAATGGACTTCACAGACATATTCAGAACGTTCCATCCCGAAGCAACGGAATACACATTCTTCTCTAGGGCCCATGGAACGTTCTCCAGAATGGATCACATCCTAGGTCACAAATCAGGTCTCAACCGGTACCCAAAGATTGGGATCATTCCCTGCACATTTTCAGACCACAATGCTTTGAAACTAGAACTCAATCACAAGAGGAAAGTCGGAAAGAACTCACATACATGGAGGGTAAAGAGCATCCTACGAAAGAATGAATGGGTCAACCAGGAAATTAAAGAAGAATTTAAAAATTCATGGAAACCAATGAAAATGAAAACACAACTGTCCAAAATCTTTGGGATACAGCCAAGGCAGTCCTTCGAGGAAAGTATATAGCAATACAAGCCTTTCTCAAGAAACATGAAAGGTCTCAAATACACACCCTAACCCTACACCTAAAGGAGCTGGAGAAAGAACGGCCAATAAAGCCTAAACCCAGCAGGAGAAGAGAAATCATGCAGATCAGAGCAGAAATCAATGAAATAGAACCCAAAAGAACAGTAGAACAGATCAACGGAACTAGGAGCTGGTTCTTTGAAAGAATTCACAAGATTGATACACCCCTGTCCAGGCTGATCAAAAAGAAAAGAGAAATGACCCAAATCAACAAAATCATGAATGAAGAAGGAGAGATCACAACCAACACCAAAGAAATACAAACGATTATAAGAACGTAATCTGAGCAACCCTAGGGCAGCATATTCCATAACCTGGAAGAAATGGGTGCATTCCTAGAGATGTGTCAACTACCAAAACTGACCCAGGAAGAAAGAGAAAACCTGAACAGTCCTATAACCACGAAGGCAATTGAAGTAGTCATCAAAAACCTCCCAAGAAACCAAAGCCCAGGGCCAGATGGATTCCCAGGGGAATTCTATCCGACATTTAAAGAAGAATTAATACCTATTCTCCTGAAACTGTTCCAAACAATAGAAATGGAAGGAAAACTTCCAAACTCATTTTATGAGGCCACCATTACCTTGATCCCAAAACCAGACAAAGATCCCATCAAAAAGGAGTATTAGAGACCAATATCCTTGATGAACATCGATGCAAAAATTCTCACCAAAATACTAGCCAAGAGGACGCAACAGTACATGAAAAGGAGTATTCACCATGACCAAGTGGGATTTATCCCTGGGCTGCAAGGCTGGTTCAACATCCGCAAATCAATCAACGTGATAAAACACATTAACCAAAGAAAGAACAAGAATCATATGATCCTCTCAATAGATGCAGAAAAACCATTTGACAAAGTAAAGCACAGTTTCTGGATCAAAACTCTTCAGAGTACAGGGACAGCGGGTACATACCTCAATATCATAAAAGCCATCTACGAACAACCTACAGCGAATATCATTCTCAATGGGGAAAAGCTGAGATCTTTTCCCCTAAGGTCAGGAACGCGGCAGGGATAGCCACTCTCACCACTGCTATTCAACATAGTATTAGAAGTCCTAGCCACAGCAATCAGACAACAAAAAGAAATCAAAGGCATCCAAATCGGCAGAGAGGAAGTCAAAATCTCACTCTTTGCAGATGATATGATACTTTATGTGGAAAACCCAAAAGACTCCACCCCAAAACTGCTACAACTCACAGAGCAATTCCGTCAAGTAGCAGGCTATAAAATCAATGCACAGAAATCAGTGGCATTCCTATACACCAACAACAAGACAGAAGAGAGACAAATCAAGGAGTCGATCCCATTCACAACTGCACCCAAAACCAGAAGAGACCTAGGAATAAATTGAACCCAAGAGGCAAAGGATCTGTACTCAGAAAACTACCAAATACTCAGGAAAGAAATTGAAGAAGACACAAAGAAACGGAAAAACGTTCCATGATCATGGACTGGGAGAACCAACATTGTGAAGAGGTCAATGCTACCTAGAGCAATCTACACATGCAATGCAATCCCCATCAAAATACCA
Organism: Eumetopias jubatus; assembly: GCF_037043125.1. Lineage (NCBI taxonomy): Eukaryota > Metazoa > Chordata > Mammalia > Carnivora > Otariidae > Eumetopias > Eumetopias jubatus. The sequence continues at coordinate 126,226 of NW_028274848.1, forward strand.
TCCACTTTTTTCCAAGAAATCGAACAAATAATCCTAAGATTTGAATGGAACCAGAAGAGACCACGAATAGCCAGAGGAATATTGAGAAAGAAAAGCAAAGCTGGCGGCATCACAATTCTGGACTTCCAGCTCTATGACAAAGCTGTCATCATCAAGACAGTATGGTACTGGCACAAAACAGACACATAGATCCATGGAACAGAATCGAGAGCCCAGAAGTGGACCCTCAACTCTATGGTCAACTTATCTTTGACAGAGCAGGAAAGAATGTCCAATGGCAAAAAGAGAGTCTCTTCCACAACTGGAGTTGTGGAAATTGGACAGCCCCATGCAGAAGAATGACACTGGACCATTTCCTGACACCACACACAAAAATAGACTCCAAATGTTTGAAAGACCTCAGTGTGAGACAAGACTCCATCAAAATCCTAAAGGAGAACACAGGTAGCAAGCTCTTCGACCTCAGCCGCAGCAACTTCTTCCTACAAACATCACCAAAGCCACGGGAATCCAGGGCAAAAAGGAACTATTGGGATTTCATCAAGATAAAAACCTTTGGCACAGCAAAAGAAACAGTCCACAAAACCAAAAGACAACCGACAGAATGGGAGAAATTATTTACGAATGACATATCAGATAAAGGGCTACTATCCAATATGTATAAAAACGTATCAAACTCAACACCCAAAGAACAAATAATCCAATCAAAAAATAGGCAGAAGACATGAACAGACATTTTTCCAAAGAACACATCCAAATGGCCAACAGGCACAGGAAAAAGTGCTCAACACGGCTCGGCATCAGGGAAATCCACATCAAAACCTCAATGAGATACCCCCTCACACCCGTCAGAATGGCTCAAATGAACAAGTCAGGGAACGACAGAGGTTGGCGGGGATGTGGAGAAAGGGGAACCCTCCTACACTGGTGGTGGGAATGAAAGCTGGTGCAACCCCTCTGGAAAACAGGATGGAGGTTCCTCAAATAGTTGAAATTAGAGCTACCATCCGATCCAGCAATTGCACTCCTGGGTATTTACCCCAAAGATACAAATGTAGGGACCCGAAGCGGTACGTGCACCCCATTGTTTATAGCAGCAATGTCCACAATAGCCAAACTGTTGAAAGAGCCAAGATGTCCATCGACAGATGAGTGGATAAAGAAGAGGTGGTATATATATACACAATGGAATATTACGCAGCCATCAAAAGGAATGAGATGTTGCCATGGACAACGACGTGGATGGAAGTGGAGGGTCCGATGATTAGTGAAATAAGTCAATCAGAGAAAGACATGTATCATATGACCTCACTGATATGAGGAATTCTTAATCTCAGGAACAGAGTGAGGCTTGCTGGAGTGGTCGGGGGTGGGAGGGATGGGCTGGCTGGGTGATAGACATTGGGGAGGGTATGAGCTACGGTGAGCGCTGTGAATTGTGTAAGACTGTTGAATCACAGATCTCTACTTCTGAAACAAATAACACAACATATTTTAAGAATAAAGGAAAAGAAGGAGATAGCAGGAGAGGAAGAATGAAGGGGAGTTAGTGAGAGGGGGAGACAGACCAGGAGAGATGATGGATTCTGAAAAAAAATCCGAGGTTTCTAGAGGGGAGGTGGGTCGGGGGATTGGTTAGCCTGGTGATGGGTATTAAAGAGGGCACATTCTGCATGGAGCACTGTGTGTTCGGAACAAACAATGAATCATGGGACACTACACCAAAACAAATGATGTAGTACATGGTGATTAACAAAGCAATAAAAAACAAAGACTGTAATAAGAGATGAAGAAGGACACTATATCCTACTTAAAGGGTCTATCCAAGAAGAAGATCTAACAATTGTAAATGTCTATGCCCCGAACATGGGAGCATCCAATTATATAAGGCAATTTAGAAGAAAAGGAAAGAAAGACATTGACAACCATACAATCATAGTGGGGGACTTTAACACCCCCCTGACTGAAATGGCCAGATCATCTAAGCAAAAGATCAACAAGGAAATAAAGACTTTAAATGACACACTGGACCAAATGGACTTCACAGACATATTCAGAACGTTCCATCCCGAAGCAACGGAATACACATTCTTCTCTAGGGCCCATGGAACGTTCTCCAGAATGGATCACATCCTAGGTCACAAATCAGGTCTCAACCGGTACCCAAAGATTGGGATCATTCCCTGCACATTTTCAGACCACAATGCTTTGAAACTAGAACTCAATCACAAGAGGAAAGTCGGAAAGAACTCAAATACATGGAGGGTAAAGAGCATCCTACGAAAGAATGAATGGGTCAACCAGGAAATTAAAGAAGAATTTAAAAATTCATGGAAACCAATGAAAATGAAAACACAACTGTCCAAAATCTTTGGGATACAGCCAAGGCAGTCCTTCGAGGAAAGTATATAGCAATACAAGCCTTTCTCAAGAAACATGAAAGGTCTCAAATACACACCCTAACCCTACACCTAAAGGAGCTGGAGAAAGAACGGCCAATAAAGCCTAAACCCACCAGGAGAAGAGAAATCATGCAGATCAGAGCAGAAATCAATGAAATAGAACCCAAGAGAACAGTAGAACAGATCAACGGAACTAGGAGTTGGTTCTTTGAAAGAATTCACAAGATTGATACACCCCTGTCCAGGCTGATCAAAAAGAAAAGAGAAATGACCCAAATCAACAAAATCATGAATGAAGGAGGAGAGATCACAACCAACACCAAAGAAATACAAACGATTATAAGAACGTAATCTGAGCAACCCTAGGGCAGCTTATTCCATAACCTGGAAGAAATGGGTGCATTCCTAGAGATGTGTCAACTACCAAAACTGACCCAGGAAGAAAGAGAAAACCTGAACAGTCCTATAACCACGAAGGCAATTGAAGTAGTCATCAAAAACCTCCCAAGAAACCAAAGCCCAGGGCCAGATGGATTCCCAGGGGAATTCTATCCGACATTTAAAGAAGAATTAATACCTATTCTCCTGAAACTGTTCCAAACAATAGAAATGGAAGGAAAACTTCCAAACTCATTTTATGAGGCCACCATTACCTTGATCCCAAAACCAGACAAAGATCCCATCAAAAAGGAGTATTAGAGACCAATATCCTTGATGAACATCGATGCAAAAATTCTCACCAAAATACTAGCCAAGAGGACCCAACAGTACATGAAAAGGAGTATTCACCATGACCAAGTGGGATTTATCCCGGGGCTGCAAGGCTGGTTCAACATCCGCAAATCAATCAACGTGATAAAACACATTAACCAAAGAAAGAACAAGAATCATATGATCCTCTCAATAGATGCAGAAAAACCATTTGACAAAGTAAAGCACACTTTCTGGATCAAAACTCTTCAGAGTACAGGGACAGCGGGTACATACCTCAATATCATAAAAGCCATCTACGAACAACCTACAGCGAATATCATTCTCAATGGGGAAAAGCTGAGATCTTTTCCCCTAAGGTCAGGAACGCGGCAGGGATAGCCACTCTCACCACTGCTATTCAACATAGTATTAGAAGTCCTAGCCACAGCAATCAGACAACAAAAACAAATCCAAGGCATCCAAATCGGCAGAGAGGAAGTCAAACTCTCACTCTTTGCAGATGATATGATACTTTATGTGGAAAACCCAAAAGACTCCACCCCAAAACTGCTACAACTCACACAGCAATTCCGTCAAGTAGCAGGCTATAAAATCAATGCACAGACATCAGTGGCATTCCTATACACCAACAACAAGACAGAAGAGAGACAAATCAAGGAGTCGATCCCATTCACAACTGCACCCAAAACCAGAAGAGACCTAGGAATACATTGAACCCAAGAGGCAAAGGATCTGTACCCCGAAAACTACCAAATACTCAGGAAAGAAATTGAAGAAGACACAAAGAAACGGAAAAAAGTTCCATGCTCATGGACTGGGAGAACCAACATTGTGAAGAGGTCAATGCTACCTAGAGCAATCTACACATGCAATGCAATCCCCATCAAAATACCATCCACTTTTTTCCAAGAAATGGAACAAATAATCCTAAGATTTGAATGGAACCAGAAGAGACCACGAATAGCCAGAGGAATATTGAGAAAGAAAAGCAAAGCTGGCGGCATCACAATTCTGGACTTCCAGCTCTATGACAAAGCTGTCATCATCAAGACGGTATGGTACTGGCACAAAAACAGACACATAGATCCATGGAACAGAATCGAGAGCCCAGAAATGGACCCTCAACTCTATGGTCAACTTATCTTTGACAGAGCAGGAAAGAATGTCCAATGGCAAAAAGAGAGTCTCTTCAACAACTGGAGTTGTGGAAATTGGACAGCCCCATGCAGAAGAATGACACTGGACCATTTCCTGACACCACACACAAAAATAGACTCCAAATGTTTGAAAGACCTCAGTGTGAGACAGGACTCCATCAAAATCCTAAAGGAGAACACAGGTAGCAAGCTCTTCGACCTCAGCCGCAGCAACTTCTTCCTACAAACATCACCAAAGGCACGGGAAGCCAGGGCAAAAAGGAACTATTGGGATTTCATCAAGATAAAAACCTTTGGCACAGCAAAAGAAACAGTCCACAAAACCAAAAGACAACCGACAGAATGGGAGAAATTATTTACGAATGACATATCAGATAAAGGGCTACTATCCAATATGTATAAAAACGTATCAAACTCAACACCCAAAGAACAAATAATCCAATCAAAAAATAGGCAGAAGACATGAACAGACATTTTTCCAAAGAACACATCCAAATGGCCAACAGGCACAGGAAAAAGTGCTCAACACGGCTCGGCATCAGGGAAATCCACATCAAAACCTCAATGAGATACCCCCTCACACCCGTCAGAATGGCTCAAATGAACAAGTCAGGGAACGACAGAGGTTGGCGGGGATGTGGAGAAAGGGGAACCCTCCTACACTGGTGGTGGGAATGCAAGCTGGTGCAACCCCTCTGGAAAACAGGATGGAGGTTCCTCAAATAGTTGAAATTAGAGCTACCATCCGATCCAGCAATTGCACTCCTGGGTATTTACCCCAAAGATACAAATGTAGGGACCCGAAGCGGTACGTGCACCCCATTGTTTATAGCAGCAATGTCCACAATAGCCAAACTGTTGAAAGAGCCAAGATGTCCATCGACAGATGAGTGGATAAAGAAGAGGTGGTATATATATACACAAAGGAATATTACGCAGCCATCAAAAGGAATGAGATGTTGCCATGGACAACGACGTGGATGGAACTGGAGGGTCCGATGATTAGTGAAATAAGTCAATCAGAGAAAGACATGTATCATATGACCTCACTGATATGAGGAATTCTTAATCTCAGGAACAGAGTGAGGCTTGCTGGAGTGGTCGGGGGTGGGAGGGATGGGCTGGCTGGGTGATAGACATTGGGGAGGGTATGAGCTACGGTGAGCGCTGTGAATTGTGTAAGACTGTTGAATCACAGATCTCTACTTCTGAAACAAATAACGCAACATATTTTAAGAATAAAGGAAAAGAAGGAGATAGCAGGAGAGGAAGAATGAAGGGGAGTTAGTGAGAGGGGGAGACAGACCAGGAGAGATGATGGATTCTGAAAAAAAATCCGAGGTTTCTAGAGGGGAGGTGGGTCGGGGGATTGGTTAGCCTGGTGATGGGTATTAAAGAGGGCACATTCTGCATGGAGCACTGTGTGTTCGGAACAAACAATGAATCATGGGACACTACACCAAAACAAATGATGTAGTACATGGTGATTAACAAAGCAATAAAAAACAAAGACTGTAATAAGAGATGAAGAAGGACACTATATCCTACTTAAAGGGTCTATCCAAGAAGAAGATCTAACAATTGTAAATGTCTATGCCCCGAACATGGGAGCATCCAATTATATAAGGCAATTTAGAAGAAAAGGAAAGAAAGACATTGACAACCATACAATCAGAGTGGGGGACTTTAACACCCCCCTGACTGAAATGGCCAGATCATCTAAGCAAAAGATCAACAAGGAAATAAAGACTTTAAATGACACACTGGACCAAATGGACTTCACAGACATATTCAGAACGTTCCATCCCGAAGCAACGGAATACACATTCTTCTCTAGGGCCCATGGAACGTTCTCCAGAATGGATCACATCCTAGGTCACAAATCAGGTCTCAACCGGTACCCAAAGATTGGGATCATTCCCTGCACATTTTCAGACCACAATGCTTTGAAACTAGAACTCAATCACAAGAGGAAAGTCGGAAAGAACTCAAATACATGGAGGGTAAAGAGCATCCTACGAAAGAATGAATGGGTCAACCAGGAAATTAAAGAAGAATTTAAAAATTCATGGAAACCAATGAAAATGAAAACACAACTGTCCAAAATCTTTGGGATACAGCCAAGGCAGTCCTTCGAGGAAAGTATATAGCAATACAAGCCTTTCTCAAGAAACATGAAAGGTCTCAAATACACACCCTAACCCTACACCTAAAGGAGCTGGAGAAAGAACGGCCAATAAAGCCTAAACCCACCAGGAGAAGAGAAATCATGCAGATCAGAGCAGAAATCAATGAAATAGAACCCAAGAGAACAGTAGAACAGATCAACGGAACTAAGAGTTGGTTCTTTGAAAGAATTCACAAGATTGATAAACCCCTGTCCAGGCTGATCAAAAAGAAAAGAGAAATGACCCAAATCAACAAAATCATGAATGAAGGAGGAGAGATCACAACCAACACCAAAGAAATACAAACGATTATAAGAACGTAATCTGAGCAACCCTAGGGCAGCTTATTCCATAACCTGGAAGAAATGGGTGCATTCCTAGAGATGTGTCAACTACCAAAACTGACCCAGGAAGAAAGAGAAAACCTGAACAGTCCTATAACCACGAAGGCAATTGAAGTAGTCATCAAAAACCTCCCAAGAAACCAAAGCCCAGGGCCAGATGGATTCCCAGGGGAATTCTATCCGACATTTAAAGAAGAATTAATACCTATTCTCCTGAAACTGTTCCAAACAATAGAAATGGAAGGAAAACTTCCAAACTCATTTTATGAGGCCACCATTACCTTGATCCCAAAACCAGACAAAGATCCCATCAAAAAGGAGTATTAGAGACCAATATCCTTGATGAACATCGATGCAAAAATTCTCACCAAAATACTAGCCAAGAGGACCCAACAGTACATGAAAAGGAGTATTCACCATGACCAAGTGGGATTTATCCCGGGGCTGCAAGGCTGGTTCAACATCCGCAAATCAATCAACGTGATAAAACACATTAACCAAAGAAAGAACAAGAATCATATGATCCTCTCAATAGATGCAGAAAAACCATTTGACAAAGTAAAGCACACTTTCTGGATCAAAACTCTTCAGAGTACAGGGACAGCGGGTACATACCTCAATATCATAAAAGCCATCTACGAACAACCTACAGCGAATATCATTCTCAATGGGGAAAAGCTGAGATCTTTTCCCCTAAGGTCAGGAACGCGGCAGGGATAGCCACTCTCACCACTGCTATTCAACATAGTATTAGAAGTCCTAGCCACAGCAATCAGACAACAAAAAGAAAACAAAGGCATCCAAATCGGCAGAGAGGAAGTCAAACTCTCACTCTTTGCAGATGATATGATACTTTATGTGGAAAACCCAAAAGACTCGACCCCAAAAATGCTACAACTCACACAGCAATTCCGTCAAGTAGCAGGCTATAAAATCAATGCACAGACATCAGTGGCATTCCTATACACCAACAACAAGACAGAAGAGAGACAAATCAAGGAGTCGATCCCATTCACAACTGCACCCAAAACCAGAAGAGACCTAGGAATAAATTGAACCCAAGAGGCAAAGGATCTGTACCCCGAAAACTACCAAATACTCAGGAAAGAAATTGAAGAAGACACAAAGAAACGGAAAAAAGTTCCATGCTCATGGACTGGGAGAACCAACATTGTGAAGAGGTCAATGCTACCTAGAGCAATCTACACATGCAATGCAATCCCCATCAAAATACCATCCACTTTTTTCCAAGAAATGGAACAAATAATCCTAAGATTTGAATGGAACCAGAAGAGACCACGAATAGCCAGAGGAATATTGAGAAAGAAAAGCAAAGCTGGCGGCATCACAATTCTGGACTTCCAGCTCTATGACAAAGCTGTCATCATCAAGACGGTATGGTACTGGCACAAAAACAGACACATAGATCCATGGAACAGAATCGAGAGCCCAGAAATGGACCCTCAACTCTATGGTCAACTTATCTTTGACAGAGCAGGAAAGAATGTCCAATGGCAAAAAGAGAGTCTCTTCAACAACTGGAGTTGTGGAAATTGGACAGCCCCATGCAGAAGAATGACACTGGACCATTTCCTGACACCACACACAAAAATAGACTCCAAATGTTTGAAAGACCTCAGTGTGAGACAGGACTCCATCAAAATCCTAAAGGAGAACACAGGTAGCAAGCTCTTCGACCTCAGCCGCAGCAACTTCTTCCTACAAACATCACCAAAGGCACGGGAAGCCAGGGCAAAAAGGAACTATTGGGATTTCATCAAGATAAAAACCTTTGGCACAGCAAAAGAAACAGTCCACAAAACCAAAAGACAACCGACAGAATGGGAGAAATTATTTACGAATGACATATCAGATAAAGGGCTACTATCCAATATGTATAAAAACGTATCAAACTCAACACCCAAAGAACAAATAATCCAATCAAAAAATAGGCAGAAGGCATGAACAGACATTTTTCCAAAGAACACATCCAAATGGCCAACAGGCACAGGAAAAAGTGCTCAACACGGCTCGGCATCAGGGAAATCCACATCAAAACCTCAATGAGATACCCCCTCACACCCGTCAGAATGGCTCAAATGAACAAGTCAGGGAACGACAGAGGTTGGCGGGGATGTGGAGAAAGGGGAACCCTCCTACACTGGTGGTGGGAATGCAAGCTGGTGCAACCCCTCTGGAAAACAGGATGGAGGTTCCTCAAATAGTTGAAATTAGAGCTACCATCCGATCCAGCAATTGCACTCCTGGGTATTTACCCCAAAGATACAAATGTAGGGACCCGAAGCGGTACGTGCACCCCATTGTTTATAGCAGCAATGTCCACAATAGCCAAACTGTTGAAAGAGCCAAGATGTCCATCGACAGATGAGTGGATAAAGAAGAGGTGGTATATATATACACAATGGAATATTACGCAGCCATCAAAAGGAATGAGATGTTGCCATGGACAACGACGTGGATGGAACTGGAGGGTCCGATGATTAGTGAAATAAGTCAATCAGAGAAAGACATGTATCATATGACCTCACTGATATGAGGAATTCTTAATCTCAGGAACAGAGTGAGGCTTGCTGGAGTGGTCGGGGGTGGGAGGGATGGGCTGGCTGGGTGATAGACATTGGGGAGGGTATGAGCTACGGTGAGCGCTGTGAATTGTGTAAGACTGTTGAATCACAGATCTCTACTTCTGAAACAAATAACGCAACATATTTTAAGAATAAAGGAAAAGAAGGAGATAGCAGGAGAGGAAGAATGAAGGGGAGTTAGTGAGAGGGGGAGACAGACCAGGAGAGATGATGGATTCTGAAAAAAAATCCGAGGTTTCTAGAGGGGAGGTGGGTCGGGGGATTGGTTAGCCTGGTGATGGGTATTAAAGAGGGCACATTCTGCATGGAGCACTGTGTGTTCGGAACAAACAATGAATCATGGGACACTACACCAAAACAAATGATGTAGTACATGGTGATTAACAAAGCAATAAAAAACAAAGACTGTAATAAGAGATGAAGAAGGACACTATATCCTACTTAAAGGGTCTATCCAAGAAGAAGATCTAACAATTGTAAATGTCTATGCCCCGAACATGGGAGCATCCAATTATATAAGGCAATTTAGAAGAAAAGGAAAGAAAGACATTGACAACCATACAATCATAGTGGGGGACTTTAACACCCCCCTGACTGAAATGGCCAGATCATCTAAGCAAAAGATCAACAAGGAAATAAAGACTTTAAATGACACACTGGACCAAATGGACTTCACAGACATATTCAGAACGTTCCATCCCGAAGCAACGGAATACACATTCTTCTCTAGGGCCCATGGAACGTTCTCCAGAATGGATCACATCCTAGGTCACAAATCAGGTCTCAACCGGTACCCAAAGATTGGGATCATTCCCTGCACATTTTCAGACCACAATGCTTTGAAACTAGAACTCAATCACAAGAGGAAAGTCGGAAAGAACTCACATACATGGAGGGTAAAGAGCATCCTACGAAAGAATGAATGGGTCAACCAGGAAATTAAAGAAGAATTTAAAAATTCATGGAAACCAATGAAAATGAAAACACAACTGTCCAAAATCTTTGGGATACAGCCAAGGCAGTCCTTCGAGGAAAGTATATAGCAATACAAGCCTTTCTCAAGAAACATGAAAGGTCTCCAATACACACCCTAACCCTACACCTAAAGGAGCTGGAGAAAGAACGGCCAATAAAGCCTAAACCCAGCAGGAGAAGAGAAATCATGCAGATCAGAGCAGAAATCAATGAAATAGAACCCAAGAGAACAGTAGAACAGATCAACGGAACTAAGAGTTGGTTCTTTGAAAGAATTCACAAGATTGATAAACCCCTGTCCAGGCTGATCAAAAAGAAAAGAGAAATGACCCAAATCAACAAAATCATGAATGAAGGAGGAGAGATCACAACCAACACCAAAGAAATACAAACGATTATAAGAACGTAATCTGAGCAACCCTAGGGCAGCTTATTCCATAACCTGGAAGAAATGGGTGCATTCCTAGAGATGTGTCAACTACCAAAACTGACCCAGGAAGAAAGAGAAAACCTGAACAGTCCTATAACCACGAAGGCAATTGAAGTAGTCATCAAAAACCTCCCAAGAAACCAAAGCCCAGGGCCAGATGGATTCCCAGGGGAATTCTATCCGACATTTAAAGAAGAATTAATACCTATTCTCCTGAAACTGTTCCAAACAATAGAAATGGAAGGAAAACTTCCAAACTCATTTTATGAGGCCACCATTACCTTGATCCCAAAACCAGACAAAGATCCCATCAAAAAGGAGTATTAGAGACCAATATCCTTGATGAACATCGATGCAAAAATTCTCACCAAAATACTAGCCAAGAGGACCCAACAGTACATGAAAAGGAGTATTCACCATGACCAAGTGGGATTTATCCCGGGGCTGCAAGGCTGGTTCAACATCCGCAAATCAATCAACGTGATAAAACACATTAACCAAAGAAAGAACAAGAATCATATGATCCTCTCAATAGATGCAGAAAAACCATTTGACAAAGTAAAGCACACTTTCTGGATCAAAACTCTTCAGAGTACAGGGACAGCGGGTACATACCTCAATATCATAAAAGCCATCTACGAACAACCTACAGCGAATATCATTCTCAATGGGGAAAAGCTGAGATCTTTTCCCCTAAGGTCAGGAACGCGGCAGGGATAGCCACTCTCACCACTGCTATTCAACATAGTATTAGAAGTCCTAGCCACAGCAATCAGACAACAAAAAGAAAACAAAGGCATCCAAATCGGCAGAGAGGAAGTCAAACTCTCACTCTTTGCAGATGATATGATACTTTATGTGGAAAACCCAAAAGACTCGACCCCAAAAATGCTACAACTCACACAGCAATTCCGTCAAGTAGCAGGCTATAAAATCAATGCACAGACATCAGTGGCATTCCTATACACCAACAACAAGACAGAAGAGAGACAAATCAAGGAGTCGATCCCATTCACAACTGCACCCAAAACCAGAAGAGACCTAGGAATAAATTGAACCCAAGAGGCAAAGGATCTGTACCCCGAAAACTACCAAATACTCAGGAAAGAAATTGAAGAAGACACAAAGAAACGGAAAAAAGTTCCATCCTCATGGACTGGGAGAACCAACATTGTGAAGAGGTCAATGCTACCTAGAGCAATCTACACATGCAATGCAATCCCCATCAAAATACCATCCACTTTTTTCCAAGAAATGGAACAAATAATCCTAAGATTTGAATGGAACCAGAAGAGACCACGAATAGCCAGAGGAATATTGAGAAAGAAAAGCAAAGCTGGCGGCATCACAATTCTGGACTTCCAGCTCTATGACAAAGCTGTCATCATCAAGACGGTATGGTACTGGCACAAAAACAGACACATAGATCCATGGAACAGAATCGAGAGCCCAGAAATGGACCCTCAACTCTATGGTCAACTTATCTTTGACAGAGCAGGAAAGAATGTCCAATGGCAAAAAGAGAGTCTCTTCAACAACTGGAGTTGTGGAAATTGGACAGCCCCATGCAGAAGAATGACACTGGACCATTTCCTGACACCACACACAAAAATAGACTCCAAATGTTTGAAAGACCTCAGTGTGAGACAGGACTCCATCAAAATCCTAAAGGAGAACACAGGTAGCAAGCTCTTCGACCTCAGCCGCAGCAACTTCTTCCTACAAACATCACCAAAGGCACGGGAAGCCAGGGCAAAAAGGAACTATTGGGATTTCATCAAGATAAAAACCTTTGGCACAGCAAAAGAAACAGTCCACAAAACCAAAAGACAACCGACAGAATGGGAGAAATTATTTACGAATGACATATCAGATAAAGGGCTACTATCCAATATGTATAAAAACGTATCAAACTCAACACCCAAAGAACAAATAATCCAATCAAAAAATAGGCAGAAGGCATGAACAGACATTTTTCCAAAGAACACATCCAAATGGCCAACAGGCACAGGAAAAAGTGCTCAACACGGCTCGGCATCAGGGAAATCCACATCAAAACCTCAATGAGATACCCCCTCACACCCGTCAGAATGGCTCAAATGAACAAGTCAGGGAACGACAGAGGTTGGCGGGGATGTGGAGAAAGGGGAACCCTCCTACACTGGTGGTGGGAATGCAAGCTGGTGCAACCCCTCTGGAAAACAGGATGGAGGTTCCTCAAATAGTTGAAATTAGAGCTACCATCCGATCCAGCAATTGCACTCCTGGGTATTTACCCCAAAGATACAAATGTAGGGACCCGAAGCGGTACGTGCACCCCATTGTTTATAGCAGCAATGTCCACAATAGCCAAACTGTTGAAAGAGCCAAGATGTCCATCGACAGATGAGTGGATAAAGAAGAGGTGGTATATATATACACAATGGAATATTACGCAGCCATCAAAAGGAATGAGATGTTGCCATGGACAACGACGTGGATGGAACTGGAGGGTCCGATGATTAGTGAAATAAGTCAATCAGAGAAAGACATGTATCATATGACCTCACTGATATGAGGAATTCTTAATCTCAGGAACAGAGTGAGGCTTGCTGGAGTGGTCGGGGGTGGGAGGGATGGGCTGGCTGGGTGATAGACATTGGGGAGGGTATGAGCTACGGTGAGCGCTGTGAATTGTGTAAGACTGTTGAATCACAGATCTCTACTTCTGAAACAAATAACGCAACATATTTTAAGAATAAAGGAAAAGAAGGAGATAGCAGGAGAGGAAGAATGAAGGGGAGTTAGTGAGAGGGGGAGACAGACCAGGAGAGATGATGGATTCTGAAAAAAAATCCGAGGTTTCTAGAGGGGAGGTGGGTCGGGGGATTGGTTAGCCTGGTGATGGGTATTAAAGAGGGCACATTCTGCATGGAGCACTGTGTGTTCGGAACAAACAATGAATCATGGGACACTACACCAAAACAAATGATGTAGTACATGGTGATTAACAAAGCAATAAAAAACAAAGACTGTAATAAGAGATGAAGAAGGACACTATATCCTACTTAAAGGGTCTATCCAAGAAGAAGATCTAACAATTGTAAATGTCTATGCCCCGAACATGGGAGCATCCAATTATATAAGGCAATTTAGAAGAAAAGGAAAGAAAGACATTGACAACCATACAATCATAGTGGGGGACTTTAACACCCCCCTGACTGAAATGGCCAGATCATCTAAGCAAAAGATCAACAAGGAAATAAAGACTTTAAATGACACACTGGACCAAATGGACTTCACAGACATATTCAGAACGTTCCATCCCGAAGCAACGGAATACACATTCTTCTCTAGGGCCCATGGAACGTTCTCCAGAATGGATCACATCCTAGGTCACAAATCAGGTCTCAACCGGTACCCAAAGATTGGGATCATTCCCTGCACATTTTCAGACCACAATGCTTTGAAACTAGAACTCAATCACAAGAGGAAAGTCGGAAAGAACTCACATACATGGAGGGTAAAGAGCATCCTACGAAAGAATGAATGGGTCAACCAGGAAATTAAAGAAGAATTTAAAAATTCATGGAAACCAATGAAAATGAAAACACAACTGTCCAAAATCTTTGGGATACAGCCAAGGCAGTCCTTCGAGGAAAGTATATAGCAATACAAGCCTTTCTCAAGAAACATGAAAGGTCTCAAATACACACCCTAACCCTACACCTAAAGGAGCTGGAGAAAGAACGGCCAATAAAGCCTAAACCCACCAGGAGAAGAGAAATCATGCAGATCAGAGCAGAAATCAATGAAATAGAACCCAAAAGAACAGTAGAACAGATCAACGGAACTAGGAGCTGGTTCTTTGAAAGAATTCACAAGATTGATACACCCCTGTCCAGGCTGATCAAAAAGAAAAGAGAAATGACCCAAATCAACAAAATCATGAATGAAGGAGGAGAGATCACAACCAACACCAAAGAAATACAAACGATTATAAGAACGTAATCTGAGCAACCCTAGGGCAGCATATTCCATAACCTGGAAGAAATGGGTGCATTCCTAGAGATGTGTCAACTACCAAAACTGACCCAGGAAGAAAGAGAAAACCTGAACAGTCCTATAACCACGAAGGCAATTGAAGTAGTCATCAAAAACCTCCCAAGAAACCAAAGCCCAGGGCCAGATGGATTCCCAGGGGAATTCTATCCGACATTTAAAGAAGAATTAATACCTATTCTCCTGAAACTGTTCCAAACAATAGAAATGGAAGGAAAACTTCCAAACTCATTTTATGAGGCCACCATTACCTGGATCCCAAAACCAGACAAAGATCCCATCAAAAAGGAGTATTAGAGACCAATATCCTTGATGAACATCGATGCAAAAATTCTCACCAAAATACTAGCCAAGAGGACGCAACAGTACATGAAAAGGAGTATTCACCATGACCAAGTGGGATTTATCCCTGGGCTGCAAGGCTGGTTCAACATCCGCAAATCAATCAACGTGATAAAACACATTAACCAAAGAAAGAACAAGAATCATATGATCCTCTCAATAGATGCAGAAAAACCATTTGACAAAGTAAAGCACACTTTCTGGATCAAAACTCTTCAGAGTACAGGGACAGCGGGTACATACCTCAATATCATAAAAGCCATCTACGAACAACCTACAGCGAATATCATTCTCAATGGGGAAAAGCTGAGATCTTTTCCCCTAAGGTCAGGAACGCGGCAGGGATAGCCACTCTCACCACTGCTATTCAACATAGTATTAGAAGTCCTAGCCACAGCAATCAGACAACAAAAAGAAATCCAAGGCATCCAAATCGGCAGAGAGGAAGTCAAACTCTCACTCTTTGCAGATGATATGATACTTTATGTGGAAAACCCAAAAGACTCCACCCCAAAACTGCTACAACTCACACAGCAATTCCGTCAAGTAGCAGGCTATAAAATCAATGCACAGACATCAGTGGCATTCCTATACACCAACAACAAGACAGAAGAGAGACAAATCAAGGAGTCGATCCCATTCACAACTGCACCCAAAACCAGAAGAGACCTAGGAATAAATTGAACCCAAGAGGCAAAGGATCTGTACCCCGAAAACTACCAAATACTCAGGAAAGAAATTGAAGAAGACATAAAGAAACGGAAAAACGTTCCATGCTCATGGATTGGGAGAACCAACATTGTGAAGAGGTCAATGCTACCTAGAGCAATCTACACATGCAATGCAATCCCCGTCAAAATACCATCCACTTTTTTCCAAGAAATGGAACAAATAATCCTAAGATTTGAATGGAACCAGAAGAGACCACGAATAGCCAGAGGAATATTGAGAAAGAAAAGCAAAGCTGGCGGCATCACAATTCTGGACTTCCAGCTCTATGACAAAGCTGTCATCATCAAGACAGTATGGTACTGGCACAAAAACAGACACATAGATCCATGGAACAGAATCGAGAGCCCAGAAATGGACCCTCAACTCTATGGTCTACTTATCTTTGACAGAGCAGGAAAGAATGTCCAATGGCAAAAAGAGAGTCTCTTCAACAACTGGAGTTGTGGAAATGGGACGGCCCCATGCAGAAGAATGACACTGGACCATTTCCTGACACCACACACAAAAATATACTCCAAATGTTTGAAAGACCTCAGTGTGAGACAGGACTCCATCAAAATCCTAAAGGAGAACACAGGTAGCAAGCTCTTCGACCTCAGCCGCAGCAACTTCTTCCTACAAACATCACCAAAGGCACGGGAAGCCAGGGCAAAAAGGAACTATTGGGATTTCATCAAGATAAAAACCTTTGGCACAGCAAAAGAAACAGTCCACAAAACCAAAAGACAACCGACAGAATGGGAGAAATTATTTACGAATGACATATCAGATAAAGGGCTACTATCCAATATGTATAAAAACGTATCAAACTCAACACCCAAAGAACAAATAATCCAATCAAAAAATAGGCAGAAGACATGAACAGACATTTTTCCAAAGAACACATCCAAATGGCCAACAGGCACATGAAAAAGTGCTCAACACGGCTCGGCATCAGGGGAATCCACATCAAAACCTCAATGAGATACCCCCTCACACCCGTCAGAATGGCTCAAATTAACAAGTCAGGGAACGACAGAGGTTGGCGGGGATGTGGAGAAAGGGGAACCCTCCTACACTGGTGGTGGGAATGCAAGCTGGTGCAACCCCTCTGGAAAACAGGATGGAGGTTCCTCAAATAGTTGAAATTAGAGCTACCATCCGATCCAGCAATTGCACTCCTGGGTATTTACCCCAAAGATACAAATGTAGGGACCCGAAGCGGTACGTGCACCCCATTGTTTATAGCAGCAATGTCCACAATAGCCAAACTGTTGAAAGAGCCAAGATGTCCATCGACAGATGAGTGGATAAAGAAGAGGTGGTATATATATACACAATGGAATATTACGCAGCCATCAAAAGGAATGAGATGTTGCCATGGACAACGACGTGGATGGAACTGGAGGGTCCGATGATTAGTGAAATAAGTCAATCAGAGAAAGACATGTATCATATGACCTCACTGATATGAGGAATTCTTAATCTCAGGAACAGAGTGAGGCTTGCTGGAGTGGTCGGGGGTGGGAGGGATGGGCTGGCTGGGTGATAGACATTGGGGAGGGTATGAGCTACGGTGAGCGCTGTGAATTGTGTAAGACTGTTGAATCACAGATCTCTACTTCTGAAACAAATAACGCAACATATTTTAAGAATAAAGGAAAAGAAGGAGATAGCAGGAGAGGAAGAATGAAGGGGAGTTAGAGAGAGGGGGAGACAGACCAGGAGAGATGATGGATTCTGAAAAAAAATCCGAGGTTTCTAGAGGGGAGGTGGGTCGGGGGATTGGTTAGCCTGGTGATGGGTATTAAAGAGGGCACATTCTGCATGGAGCACTGTGTGTTCGGAACAAACAATGAATCATGGGACACTACACCAAAACAAATGATGTAGTACATGGTGATTAACAAAGCAATAAAAAACAAAGACTGTAATAAGAGATGAAGAAGGACACTATATCCTACTTAAAGGGTCTATCCAAGAAGAAGATCTAACAATTGTAAATGTCTATGCCCCGAACATGGGAGCATCCAATTATATAAGGCAATTTAGAAGAAAAGCACAGAAAGACATTGACAACCATACAATCAGAGTGGGGGACTTTAACACCCCCCTGACTGAAATGGCCAGATCATCTAAGCAAAAGATCAACAAGGAAATAAAGACTTTAAATGACACACTGGACCAAATGGACTTCACAGACATATTCAGAACGTTCCATCCCGAAGCAACGGAATACACATTCTTCTCTAGGACCCATGGAACGTTCTCCAGAATGGATCACATCCTAGGTCACAAATCAGGTCTCAACCGGTACCCAAAGATTGGGATCATTCCCTGCACATTTTCAGACCACAATGCTTTGAAACTAGAACTCAATCACAAGAGGAAAGTCGGAAAGAACTCAAATACATGGAGGCTAAAGAGCATCCTACGAAAGAATGAATGGGTCAACCAGGAAATTAAAGAAGAATTTAAAAATTCATGGAAACCAATGAAAATGAAAACACAACTGTCCAAAATCTTTGGGATACAGCCAAGGCAGTCCTGCGAGGAAAGTATATAGCAATACAAGCCTTTCTCAAGAAACATGAAAGGTCTCAAATACACACCCTAACCCTACACCTAAAGGAGCTGGAGAAAGAACGGCCAATAAAGCCTAAACCCAGCAGGAGAAGAGAAATCATGCAGATCAGAGCAGAAATCAATGAAATAGAACCCAAAAGAACAGTAGAACAGATCAACGGAACTAGGAGCTGGTTCTTTGAAAGAATTCACAAGATTGATACACCCCTGTCCAGGCTGATCAAAAAGAAAAGAGAAATGACCCAAATCAACAAAATCATGAATGAAGGAGGAGAGATCACAACCAACACCAAAGAAATACAAACGATTATAAGAACGTAATCTGAGCAACCCTATGGCAGCATATTCCATAACCTGGAAGAAATGGGTGCATTCCTAGAGATGTGTCAACTACCAAAACTGACCCAGGAAGAAAGAGAAAACCTGAACAGTCCTATAACCACGAAGGCAATTGAAGTAGTCATCAAAAACCTCCCAAGAAACCAAAGCCCAGGGCCAGATGGATTCCCAGGGGAATTCTATCCGACATTTAAAGAAGAATTAATACCTATTCTCCTGAAACTGTTCCAAACAATAGAAATGGAAGGAAAACTTCCAAACTCATTTTATGAGGCCACCATTACCTTGATCCCAAAACCAGACAAAGATCCCATCAAAAAGGAGTATTAGAGACCAATATCCTTGATGAACATCGATGCAAAAATTCTCACCAAAATACTAGCCAAGAGGACCCAACAGTACATGAAAAGGAGTATTCACCATGACCAAGTGGGATTTATCCCTGGGCTGCAAGGCTGGTTCAACATCCGCAAATCAATCAACGTGATAAAACACATTAACCAAAGAAAGAACAAGAATCATATGATCCTCTCAATAGATGCAGAAAAACCATTTGACAAAGTAAAGCACACTTTCTGGATCAAAACTCTTCAGAGTACAGGGACAGCGGGTACATACCTCAATATCATAAAAGCCATCTACGAACAACCTACAGCGAATATCATTCTCAATGGGGAAAAGCTGAGATCTTTTCCCCTAAGGTCAGGAACGCGGCAGGGATAGCCACTCTCACCACTGCTATTCAACATAGTATTAGAAGTCCTAGCCACAGCAATCAGACAACAAAAAGAAATCAAAGGCATCCAAATCGGCAGAGAGGAAGTCAAACTCTCACTCTTTGCAGATGATATGATACTTTATGTGGAAAACCCAAAAGACTCGACCCCAAAAATGCTACAACTCACACAGCAATTCCGTCAAGTAGCAGGCTATAAAATCAATGCACAGACATCAGTGGCATTCCTATACACCAACAACAAGACAGAAGAGAGACAAATCAAGTAGTCGATCCCATTCACAACTGCACCCAAAACCAGAAGAGACCTAGGAATACATTGAACCCAAGAGGCAAAGGATCTGTACTCAGAAAACTACCAAATACTCAGGAAAGAAATTGAAGAAGACACAAAGAAACGGAAAAACGTTCCATGCTCATGGATTGGGAGAACCAACATTGTGAAGAGGTCAATGCTACCTAGAGCAATCTACACATGCAATGCAATCCCCATCAAAATAACATCCACTTTTTTCCAAGAAATGGAACAAATATTCCTAAGATTTGAATGGAACCAGAAGAGACCACGAATAGCCAGAGGAATATTGAGAAAGAAAACAAAAGCTGGCGGCATCACAATTCTGGACTTCCAGCTCTATGACAAAGCTGTCATCATCAAGACGGTATGGTACTGGCACAAAAACAGACAGATAGATCCATGGAACAGAATCGAGAGCCCAGAAATGGACCCTCAACTCTATGGTCAACTTATCTTTGACAGAGCAGGAAAGAATGTCCAATGGCAAAAAGAGAGTCTCTTCCACAAAGGGAGTTGTGGAAATTGGACAGCCCCATGCAGAAGAATGACACTGGACCATTTCCTGACACCACACACAAAAATAGACTCCAAATGCTTGAAAGACCTCAGTGTGAGACAGGACTCCATCAATATCCTAAAGGAGAACACAGGTAGCAAGCTCTTCGACCTCAGCCGCAGCAACTTCTTCCTAGAAACATCACCAAAGGCACGGGAAGCCAGGGCAAAAAGGAACTATTGGGATTTCATCAAGATAAAAACCTTTGGCACAGCAAAAGAAACAGTCCACAAAACCAAAAGACAACTGACAGAATGGGAGAAATTATTTACGAATGACATACCAGATAAAGGGCTACTATCCAATATGTATAAAAACGTATCAAACTCAACACCCAAAGAACAAAAAATCCAATCAAAAAATAGGCAGAAGACATGAACAGACATTTTTCCAAAGAAGACATCCAAATGGCCAACAGGCACAGGAAAAAGTGCTCAACACGGCTCGGCATCAGGGAAATCCACATCAAAACCTCAATGAGATACCCTCTCACACCCGTCAGAATGGCTCAAATGAACAAGTCAGGGAACGACAGAGATTGGCCGGGATGTGGAGAAAGGGGAACCCTCCTACACTGGTGGTGGGAATGCAAGCTGGGGCAACCCCTCTGGAAAACAGGATGGAGGTTCCTCAAATAGTTGAAATTAGAGCTACCATCCGATCCAGCAATTGCACTCCTGGGTATTTACCCCAAAGATACAAATGTAGGGACCCGAAGCGGTACGTGCACCCCATTGTTTATAGCTGCAATGTCCACAATAGCCAAACTGTTGAAAGAGCCAAGATGTCCATCGACAGATGAGTGGATAAAGAAGAGGTGGTATATATATACACAATGGAATATTACGCAGCCATCAAAAGGAATGAGATGTTGCCATGGACAACGACGTGGATGGAACTGGAGGGTCCGATGATTAGTGAAATAAGTCAATCAGAGAAAGACATTTATCATATGACCTCACTGATATGAGGAATTCTTAATCTCAGGAACAGAGTGAGGCTTGCTGGAGTGGTCGGGGGTGGGAGGGATGGGCTGGCTGGGTGATAGACATTGGGGAGGGTATGAGCTACGGTGAGCGCTGTGAATTGTGTAAGACTGTTGAATCACAGATCTCTACTTCTGAAACAAATAACGCATCATATTTTAAGAATAAAGGAAAAGAAGGAGATAGCAGGAGAGGAAGAATGAAGGGGAGTTAGTGAGAGGGGGAGACAGACCAGGAGAGATGATGGATTCTGAAAAAAAATCCGAGGTTTCTAGAGGGGAGGTGGGTCGGGGGATTGGTTAGCCTGGTGATGGGTATTAAAGTGGGCACATTCTGCATGGAGCACTGTGTGTTCGGAACAAACAATGAATCATGGGACACTACACCAAAACAAATGATGTAGTACATGGTGATTAACAAAGCAATAAAAAACAAAGACTGTAATAAGAGATGAAGAAGGACACTATATCCTACTTAAAGGGTCTATCCAAGAAGAAGATCTAACAATTGTAAATGTCTATGCCCCGAACATGGGAGCATCCAATTATATAAGGCAATTTAGAAGAAAAGCAAAAAAAGACATTGACAACCATACAATCAGAGTGGGGGACTTTAACACCCCCCTGACTGAAATGGCCAGATCATCTAAGCAAAAGATCAACAAGGAAATAAAGACTTTAAATGACACACTGGACCAAATGGACTTCACAGACATATTCAGAACGTTCCATCCCGAAGCAACGGAATACACATTCTTCTCTAGGGCCCATGGAACGTTCTCCAGAATGGATCACATCCTAGGTCACAAATCAGGTCTCAACCGGTACCCAAAGATTGGGATCATTCCCTGCACATTTTCAGACCACAATGCTTTGAAACTAGAACTCAATCACAAGAGGAAAGTCGGAAAGAACTCAAATACATGGAGGCTAAAGAGCATCCTACGAAAGAATGAATGGGTCAACCAGGAAATTAAAGAAGAATTTAAAAATTCCTGGAAACCAATGAAAATGAAAACACAACTGTCCAAAATCTTTGGGATACAGACAAGGCAGTCCTGCGAGGAAAGTATATAGCAATACAAGCCTTTCTCAAGAAACATGAAAGGTCTCAAATACACACCCTAACGCTACACCTAAAGGAGCTGGAGAAAGAACGGCCAATAAAGCCTAAACCCAGCAGGAGAAGAGAAATCATGCAGATCAGAGCAGAAATCAATGAAAAGAACCCAAAAGAACAGTAGAACAGATCAACGGAACTAGGAGCTGGTTCTTTGAAAGAATTCACAAGATTGATACACCCCTGTCCAGGCTGATCCAAAAGAAAAGAGAAATGACCCAAATCAACAAAATCATGAATGAAGGAGGAGAGATCACAACCAACACCAAAGAAATACAAACGATTATAAGAACGTAATCTGAGCAACCCTATGGCAGCCTATTCCATAACCTGGAAGAAATGGGTGCATTCCTAGAGATGTGTCAACTACCAAAACTGACCCAGGAAGAAAGAGAAAACCTGAACAGTCCTATAACCACGAAGGCAATTGAAGTAGTCATCAAAAACCTCCCAAGAAACCAAAGCCCAGGGCCAGATGGATTCCCAGGGGAATTCTATCCGACATTTAAAGAAGAATTAATACCTATTCTCCTGAAACTGTTCCAAACAATAGAAATGGAAGGAAAACTTCCAAACTCATTTTATGAGGCCACCATTACCTTGATCCCAAAACCAGACAAAGATCCCATCAAAAAGGAGTATTAGAGACCAATATCCTTGATGAACATCGATGCAAAAATTCTCACCAAAATACTAGCCAAGAGGACCCAACAGTACATGAAAAGGAGTATTCACCATGACCAAGTGGGATTTATCCCTGGGCTGCAAGGCTGGTTCAACATCCGCAAATCAATCAACGTGATAAAACACATTAACCAAAGAAAGAACAAGAATCATATGATCCTCTCAATAGATGCAGAAAAACCATTTGACAAAGTAAAGCACACTTTCTGGATCAAAACTCTTCAGAGTACAGGGACAGCGGGTACATACCTCAATATCATAAAAGCCATCTACGAACAACCTACAGCGAATATCATTCTCAATGGGGAAAAGCTGAGATCTTTTCCCCTAAGGTCAGGAACGCGGCAGGGATAGCCACTCTCACCACTGCTATTCAACATAGTATTAGAAGTCCTAGCCACAGCAATCAGACAACAAAAAGAAATCCAAGGCATCCAAATCGGCAGAGAGGAAGTCAAACTCTCACTCTTTGCAGATGATATGATACTTTATGTGGAAAACCCAAAAGACTCCACCCCAAAACTGCTACAACTCACACAGCAATTCCGTCAAGTAGCAGGCTATAAAATCAATGCACAGACATCAGTGGCATTCCTATACACCAACAACAAGACAGAAGAGAGACAAATCAAGGAGTCGATCCCATTCACAACTGCACCCAAAACCAGAAGAGACCTAGGAATAAATTGAACCCAAGAGGCAAAGGATCTGTACCCCGAAAACTACCAAATACTCAGGAAAGAAATTGAAGAAGACACAACGAAACGGAAAAACGTTCCATGCTCATGGATTGGGAGAACCAACATTGTGAAGAGGTCAATGCTACCTAGAGCAATCTACACATGCAATGCAATCCCCGTCAAAATACCATCCACTTTTTTCCAAGAAATGGAACAAATAATCCTAAGATTTGAATGGAACCAGAAGAGACCACGAATAGACAGAGGAATATTGAGAAAGAAAAGCAAAGCTGGCGGCATCACAATTCTGGACTTCCAGCTCTATGACAAAGCTGTCATCATCAAGACAGTATGGTACTGGCACAAAAACAGATACATAGATCCATGGAACAGAATCGAGAGCCCAGAAATGGACCCTCAACTCTATGGTCAACTTATCTTTGACAGAGCAGGAAAGAATGTCCAATGGCAAAAAGAGAGTCTCTTCAACAACTGGAGTTGTGGAAATTGGACAGCCCCATGCAGAAGAATGACACTGGACCATTTCCTGACACCACACACAAAAATAGACTCCAAATGCTTGAAAGACCTCAGTGTGAGACAGGACTCCATCAAAATCCTAAAGGAGAACACAGGTAGCAAGCTCTTCGACCTCAGCCGCAGCAACTTCTTCCTAGAAACATCACCAAAGGCACGGGAAGCCAGGGCAAAAAGGAAATATTGGGATTTCATCAAGATTAAAACCTTTGGCACAGCAAAAGAAACAGTCCACAAAACCAAAACACAACCGACAGAATGGGAGAAATTATTTACGAATGACATATCAGATAAAGGGCTACTATCCAATATGTATAAAAACGTATCAAACTCAACACCCAAAGAACAAATAATCCAATCAAAAAATAGGCAGAAGAGATGAACAGACATTTTTCCAAAGAAGACATCCAAATGGCCAACAGGCACATGAAAAAGTGCTCAACACGGCTCGGCATCAGGGAAATCCACATGAAAACCTCAATGAGATACCCCCTCACACCCGTCAGAATGGCTCAAATGAACAAGTCAGGGAACGACAGAGGTTGGCGGGGATGTGGAGAAAGGGGAACCCTCCTACACTGGTGGTGGGAATGCAAGCTGGTGCAACCCCTCTGGAAAACAGGATGGAGGTTCCTCAAATAGTTGAAATTAGAGCTACCATCCGATCCAGCAATTGCACTCCTGGGTATTTACCCCAAAGATACAAATGTAGGGACCCGAAGCGGTACGTGCACCCCATTGTTTATAGCAGCAATGTCCACAATAGCCAAACTGTTGAAAGAGCCAAGATGTCCATCGACAGATGAGTGGATAAAGAAGAGGTGGTATATATATACACAATGGAATATTACGCAGCCATCAAAAGGAATGAGATGTTGCCATGGACAACGACGTGGATGGAACTGGAGGGTCCGATGATTAGTGAAATAAGACAATCAGAGAAAGACATGTATCATATGACCTCACTGATATGAGGAATTCTTAATCTCAGGAACAGAGTGAGGCTTGCTGGAGTGGTCGGGGGTGGGAGGGATGGGCTGGCTGGGTGATAGACATTGGGGAGGGTATGAGCTACGGTGAGCGCTGTGAATTGTGTAAGACTGTTGAATCACAGATCTCTACTTCTGAAACAAATAACGCATCATATTTTAAGAATAAGGGAAAAGAAGGAGATAGCAGGAGAGGAAGAATGAAGGGGAGTTAGTGAGAGGGGGAGACAGACCAGGGGAGATGATGGATTCTGAAAAAAAATCCGAGGTTTCTAGAGGGGATGTGGGTCGGGGGATTGGTTAGCCTGGTGATGGGTATTAAAGAGGGCACATTCTGCATGGAGCACTGTGTGTTCGGAACAAACAATGAATCATGGGACACTACACCAAAACAAATGATGTAGTACATGGTGATTAACAAAGCAATAAAAAACAAAGACTGTAATAAGAGATGAAGAAGGACACTATATCCTACTTAAAGGGTCTATCCAAGAAGAAGATCTAACAATTGTAAATGTCTATGCCCCGAACATGGGAGCATCCAATTATATAAGGCAATTTAGAAGAAAAGCAAAGAAAGACATTGACAACCATACAATCAGAGTGGGGGACTTTAACACCCCCCTGACTGAAATGGCCAGATCATCTAAGCAAAAGATCAACAAGGAAATAAAGACTTTAAATGACACACTGGACCAAATGGACTTCACAGACATATTCAGAACGTTCCTTCCCGAAGCAACGGAATACACATTCTTCTCTAGGGCCCATGGAACGTTCTCCAGAATGGATCACATCCTAGGTCACAAATCAGGTCTCAACCGGTACCCAAAGATTGGGATCATTCCCTGCACATTTTCAGACCACAATGCTTTGAAACTAGAACTCAATCACAAGAGGAAAGTCGGAAAGAACTCAAATACATGGAGGCTAAAGAGCATCCTACGAAAGAATGAATGGGTCAACCAGGAAATTAAAGAAGAATTTAAAAATTCCTGGAAACCAATGAAAATGAAAACACAACTGTCCAAAATCTTTGGGATACAGCCAAGGCAGTCCTGCGAGGAAAGTATATAGCAATACAAGCCTTTCTCAAGAAACATGAAAGGTCTCAAATACACACCCTAACGCTACACCTAAAGGAGCTGGAGAAAGAACGGCCAATAAAGCCTAAACCCAGCAGGAGAAGAGAAATCATGCAGATCAGAGCAGAAATCAATGAAAAGAACCCAAAAGAACAGTAGAACAGATCAACGGAACTAGGAGCTGGTTCTTTGAAAGAATTCACAAGATTGATACACCCCTGTCCAGGCTGATCCAAAAGAAAAGAGAAATGACCCAAATCAACAAAATCATGAATGAAGGAGGAGAGATCACAACCAACACCAAAGAAATACAAACGATTATAAGAACGTAATCTGAGCAACCCTATGGCAGCCTATTCCATAACCTGGAAGAAATGGGTGCATTCCTAGAGATGTGTCAACTACCAAAACTGACCCAGGAAGAAAGAGAAAACCTGAACAGTCCTATAACCACGAAGGCAATTGAAGTAGTCATCAAAAACCTCCCAAGAAACCAAAGCCCAGGGCCAGATGGATTCCCAGGGGAATTCTATCCGACATTTAAAGAAGAATTAATACCTATTCTCCTGAAACTGTTCCAAACAATAGAAATGGAAGGAAAACTTCCAAACTCATTTTATGAGGCCACCATTACCTTGATCCCAAAACCAGACAAAGATCCCATCAAAAAGGAGTATTAGAGACCAATATCCTTGATGAACATCGATGCAAAAATTCTCACCAAAATACTAGCCAAGAGGACCCAACAGTACATGAAAAGGAGTATTCACCATGACCAAGTGGGATTTATCCCTGGGCTGCAAGGCTGGTTCAACATCCGCAAATCAATCAACGTGATAAAACACATTAACCAAAGAAAGAACAAGAATCATATGATCCTCTCAATAGATGCAGAAAAACCATTTGACAAAGTAAAGCACACTTTCTGGATCAAAACTCTTCAGAGTACAGGGACAGCGGGTACATACCTCAATATCATAAAAGCCATCTACGAACAACCTACAGCGAATATCATTCTCAATGGGGAAAAGCTGAGATCTTTTCCCCTAAGGTCAGGAACGCGGCAGGGATAGCCACTCTCACCACTGCTATTCAACATAGTATTAGAAGTCCTAGCCACAGCAATCAGACAACAAAAAGAAATCCAAGGCATCCAAATCGGCAGAGAGGAAGTCAAACTCTCACTCTTTGCAGATGATATGATACTTTATGTGGAAAACCCAAAAGACTCCACCCCAAAACTGCTACAACTCACACAGCAATTCCGTCAAGTAGCAGGCTATAAAATCAATGCACAGACATCAGTGGCATTCCTATACACCAACAAGACAGAAGAGAGACAAATCAAGGAGTCGATCCCATTCACAACTGCACCCAAAACCAGAAGAGACCTAGGAATAAATTGAACCCAAGAGGCAAAGGATCTGTACCCCGAAAACTACCAAATACTCAGGAAAGAAATTGAAGAAGACACAACGAAACGGAAAAACGTTCCATGCTCATGGATTGGGAGAACCAACATTGTGAAGAGGTCAATGCTACCTAGAGCAATCTACACATGCAATGCAATCCCCGTCAAAATACCATCCACTTTTTTCCAAGAAATGGAACAAATAATCCTAAGATTTGAATGGAACCAGAAGAGACCACGAATAGACAGAGGAATATTGAGAAAGAAAAGCAAAGCTGGCGGCATCACAATTCTGGACTTCCAGCTCTATGACAAAGCTGTCATCATCAAGACAGTATGGTACTGGCACAAAAACAGATACATAGATCCATGGAACAGAATCGAGAGCCCAGAAATGGACCCTCAACTCTATGGTCAACTTATCTTTGACAGAGCAGGAAAGAATGTCCAATGGCAAAAAGAGAGTCTCTTCAACAACTGGAGTTGTGGAAATTGGACAGCCCCATGCAGAAGAATGACACTGGACCATTTCCTGACACCACACACAAAAATAGACTCCAAATGCTTGAAAGACCTCAGTGTGAGACAGGACTCCATCAAAATCCTAAAGGAGAACACAGGTAGCAAGCTCTTCGACCTCAGCCGCAGCAACTTCTTCCTAGAAACATCACCAAAGGCACGGGAAGCCAGGGCAAAAAGGAAATATTGGGATTTCATCAAGATTAAAACCTTTGGCACAGCAAAAGAAACAGTCCACAAAACCAAAACACAACCGACAGAATGGGAGAAATTATTTACGAATGACATATCAGATAAAGGGCTACTATCCAATATGTATAAAAACGTATCAAACTCAACACCCAAAGAACAAATAATCCAATCAAAAAATAGGCAGAAGAGATGAACAGACATTTTTCCAAAGAAGACATCCAAATGGCCAACAGGCACATGAAAAAGTGCTCAACACGGCTCGGCATCAGGGAAATCCACATGAAAACCTCAATGAGATACCCCCTCACACCCGTCAGAATGGCTCAAATGAACAAGTCAGGGAACGACAGAGGTTGGCGGGGATGTGGAGAAAGGGGAACCCTCCTACACTGGTGGTGGGAATGCAAGCTGGTGCAACCCCTCTGGAAAACAGGATGGAGGTTCCTCAAATAGTTGAAATTAGAGCTACCATCCGATCCAGCAATTGCACTCCTGGGTATTTACCCCAAAGATACAAATGTAGGGACCCGAAGCGGTACGTGCACCCCATTGTTTATAGCAGCAATGTCCACAATAGCCAAACTGTTGAAAGAGCCAAGATGTCCATCGACAGATGAGTGGATAAAGAAGAGGTGGTATATATATACACAATGGAATATTACGCAGCCATCAAAAGGAATGAGATGTTGCCATGGACAACGACGTGGATGGAACTGGAGGGTCCGATGATTAGTGAAATAAGACAATCAGAGAAAGACATGTATCATATGACCTCACTGATATGAGGAATTCTTAATCTCAGGAACAGAGTGAGGCTTGCTGGAGTGGTCGGGGGTGGGAGGGATGGGCTGGCTGGGTGATAGACATTGGGGAGGGTATGAGCTACGGTGAGCGCTGTGAATTGTGTAAGACTGTTGAATCACAGATCTCTACTTCTGAAACAAATAACGCATCATATTTTAAGAATAAAGGAAAAGAAGGAGATAGCAGGAGAGGAAGAATGAAGGGGAGTTAGTGAGAGGGGGAGACAGACCAGGGGAGATGATGGATTCTGAAAAAAAATCCGAGGTTTCTAGAGGGGATGTGGGTCGGGGGATTGGTTAGCCTGGTGATGGGTATTAAAGAGGGCACATTCTGCATGGAGCACTGTGTGTTCGGAACAAACAATGAATCATGGGACACTACACCAAAACAAATGATGTAGTACATGGTGATTAACAAAGCAATAAAAAACAAAGACTGTAATAAGAGATGAAGAAGGACACTATATCCTACTTAAAGGGTCTATCCAAGAAGAAGATCTAACAATTGTAAATGTCTATGCCCCGAACATGGGAGCATCCAATTATATAAGGCAATTTAGAAGAAAAGCAAAGAAAGACATTGACAACCATACAATCAGAGTGGGGGACTTTAACACCCCCCTGACTGAAATGGCCAGATCATCTAAGCAAAAGATCAACAAGGAAATAAAGACTTTAAATGACACACTGGACCAAATGGACTTCACAGACATATTCAGAACGTTCCTTCCCGAAGCAACGGAATACACATTCTTCTCTAGGGCCCATGGAACGTTCTCCAGAATGGATCACATCCTAGGTCACAAATCAGGTCTCAACCGGTACCCAAAGATTGGGATCATTCCCTGCACATTTTCAGACCACAATGCTTTGAAACTAGAACTCAATCACAAGAGGAAAGTCGGAAAGAACTCAAATACATGGAGGCTAAAGAGCATCCTACGAAAGAATGAATGGGTCAACCAGGAAATTAAAGAAGAATTTAAAAATTCATGGAAACCAATGAAAATGAAAACACAACTGTCCAAAATCTTTGGGATACAGCCAAGGCAGTCCTGCGAGGAAAGCATATAGCAATACAAGCCTTTCTCAAGAAACATGAAAGGTCTCAAATACACACCCTAACCCTACACCTAAAGGAGCTGGAGAAAGAACGGCCAATAAAGCCTAAACCCAGCAGGAGAAGAGAAATCATGCAGATCAGAGCAGAAATCAATGAAATAGAACCCAAAAGAACAGTAGAACAGATCAACGGAACTAGGAGCTGGTTCTTTGAAAGAATTCACAAGATTGATACACCCCTGTCCAGGCTGATCAAAAAGAAAAGAGAAATGACCCAAATCAACAAAATCATGAATGAAAGAGGAGAGATCACAACCAACACCAAAGAAATACAAGCGATTATAAGAACGTAATCTGAGCAACCCTATGGCAGCATATTCCATAACCTGGAAGAAATGGGTGCATTCCTAGAGATGGGTCAACTACCAAAACTGACCCAGGAAGAAAGAGAAAACCTGAACAGTCCTATAACCACGAAAGCAATTGAAGTAGTCATCAAAAACCTCCCAAGAAACCAAAGCCCAGGGCCAGATGGATTCCCAGGGGAATTCTATCCGACATTTAAAGAAGAATTAATACCTATTCTCCTGAAACTGTTCCAAACAATAGAAATGGAAGGAAAACTTCCAAACTCATTTTATGAGGCCACCATTACCTTGATCCCAAAACCAGACAAAGATCCCATCAAAAAGGAGTATTAGAGACCAATATCCTTGATGAACATCGATGCAAAAATTCTCACCAAAATACTAGCCAAGAGGACCCAACAGTACATGAAAAGGAGTATTCACCATGACCAAGTGGGATTTATCCCTGGGCTGCAAGGCTGGTTCAACATCCGCAAATCAATCAACGTGATAAAACACATTAACCAAAGAAAGCACAAGAATCATATGATCCTCTCAATAGATGCAGAAAAACCATTTGACAAAGTAAAGCACACTTTCTGGATCAAAACTCTTCAGAGTACAGGGACAGCGGGTACATACCTCAATATCATAAAAGCCATCTACGAACAACCTACACCGAATATCATTCTCAATGGGGAAAAGCTGAGATCTTTTCCCCTAAGGTCAGGAACGCGGCAGGGATAGCCACTCTCACCACTGCTATTCAACATAGTATTAGAAGTCCTAGCCACAGCAATCAGACAACAAAAAGAAATCCAAGGCATCCAAATCGGCAGAGAGGAAGTCAAACTCTCACTCTTTGCAGATGATATGATACTTTATGTGGAAAACCCAAAATACTCCACCCCAAAACTGCTACAACTCACACAGCAATTGGGTCAAGTAGCAGGCTATAAAATCAATGCACAGACATCAGTGGCATTCCTATACACCAACAACAAGACAGAAGAGAGACAAATCAAGGAGTCGATCCCATTCACAACTGCACCCAAAACCAGAAGAGACCTAGGAATAAATTGAACCCAAGAGGCAAAGGATCTGTAACCCGAAAACTACCAAATACTCAGGAAAGAAATTGAAGAAGACACAAAGAAACGGAAAAACGTTCCATGCTCATGGATTGGGAGAACCAACATTGTGAAGAGGTCAATGCTACCTAGAGCAATCTACACATGCAATGCAATCCCCATCAAAATACCATCCACTTTTTTCCAAGAAATGGAACAAATAATCCTAAGATTTGAATGGAACCAGAAGAGACCACGAATAGCCAGAGGAATATTGAGAAAGAAAAGCAAAGCTGGCGGCATCACAATTCTGGACTTCCAGCTCTATGACAAAGCTGTCATCATCAAGACAGTAGGGTACTGGCACAAAAACAGACACATAGATCCATGGAACAGAATCGAGAGCCCAGAAGTGGACCCTCAACTCTATGGTCAACTTACCTTTGACAGAGCAGGAAAAAATGTCCAATGGCAAAAAGAGAGTCTCTTCAACAACTGGAGTTGTGGAAATTGGACAGCCCCATGCAGAAGAATGACACTGGACCATTTCCTGACACCACACACAAAAATAGAGTCCAAATGTTTGAAAGACCTCAATGTAAGACAGGACTCCATCAAAATCCTAAAGGAGAACACAGGTAGCAAGCTCTTCGACCTCAGCCGCAGCAACTTCTTCCTACAAACATCACCAAAGGCACGGGAAGCAAGGGCAAAAATGAACTATTGGGATTTCATCAAGATAAAAACCTTTGGCACAGCAAAAGAAACAGTCCACAAAACCAAAACACAACCGACAGAATGGGAGAAATTATTTACGAATGACATACCAGATAAAGGGCTACTATCCAATATGTATAAAAACGTATCAAACTCAACACCCAAAGAACAAATAATCCAATCAAAAAATAGGCAGAAGACATGAACAGACATTTTTCCAAAGAAGATATCCAAATGGCCAACAGGCACAGGAAAAAGTGCTCAACACGGCTCGGCATCAGGGAAATCCACATGAAAACCTCAATGAGATACCCCCTCACACCCGTCAGAATGGCTCAAATGAACAAGTCAGGGAACGACAGAGGTTGGCGGGGATGTGGAGAAAGGGGAACCCTCCTACACGGGTGGTGGGAATGCAAGCTGGTGCAACCCCTCTGGAAAACAGGATGGAGGTTCCTCAAATAGTTGAAATTAGAGCTACCATCCGATCCAGCAATTGCACTCCTGGGTATTTACCCCAAAGATACAAATGTAGGGACCCGAAGCGGTACGTGCACCCCATTGTTTATAGCAGCAATGTCCACAATAGCCAAACTGTTGAAAGAGCCAAGATGTCCATCGACAGATGAGTGGATAAAGAAGAGGTGGTATATATATACACAATGGAATATTACGCAGCCATCAAAAGGAATGAGATGTTGCCATGGACAACGACGTGGATGGAACTGGAGGGTCCGATGATTAGTGAAATAAGACAATCAGAGAAAGACATGTATCATATGACCTCACTGATATGAGGAATTCTTAATCTCAGGAACAGAGTGAGGCTTGCTGGAGTGGTCGGGTGTGGGAGGGATGGGTTGGCTGGGTGATAGACATTGGGGAGGGTATGAGCTACGGTGAGCGCTGTGAATTGTGTAAGAATGTTGAATCACAGATCTCTACTTCTGAAACAAATAACGCATCATATTTTAAGAATAAAGGAAAAGAAGGAGATAGCAGGAGAGGAAGAATGAAGGGGAGTTAGTGAGAGGGGGAGACAGACCAGGAGAGATGATGGATTCTGAAAAAAAATCCGAGGTTTCTAGAGGGGAGGTGGGTCGGGGGATTGGTTAGCCTGGTGATGGGTATTAAAGTGGGCACATTCTGCATGGAGCACTGTGTGTTCGGAACAAACAATGAATCATGGGACACTACACCAAAACAAATGATGTAGTACATGGTGATTAACAAAGCAATAAAAAACAAGGACTGTAATAAGAGATGAAGAAGGACACTATATCCTACTTAAAGGGTCTATCCAAGAAGAAGATCTAACAATTGTAAATGTCTATGCCCCGAACATGGGAGCATCCAATTATATAAGGCAATTTAGAAGAAAAGCAAAAAAAGACATTGACAACCATACAATCAGAGTGGGGGACTTTAACACCCCCCTGACTGAAATGGCCAGATCATCTAAGCAAAAGATCAACAAGGAAATAAAGACTTTAAATGACACACTGGACCAAATGGACTTCACAGACATATTCAGAACGTTCCATCCCGAAGCAACGGAATACACATTCTTCTCTAGGGCCCATGGAACGTTCTCCAGAATGGATCACATCCTAGGTCACAAATCAGGTCTCAACCGGTACCCAAAGACTGGGATCATTCCCTGCACATTTTCAGACCACAATGCTTTGAAACTAGAACTCAATCACAAGAGGAAAGTCGGAAAGAACTCAAATACATGGAGGCTAAAGAGCATCCTACGAAAGAATGAATGGGTCAACCAGGAAATTAAAGAAGAATTTAAAAATTCCTGGAAACCAATGAAAATGAAAACACAACTGTCCAAAATCTTTGGGATACAGCCAAGGCAGTCCTGCGAGGAAAGTATATAGCAATACAAGCCTTTCTCAAGAAACATGAAAGGTCTCAAATACACACCCTAACGCTACACCTAAAGGAGCTGGAGAAAGAACGGCCAATAAAGCCTAAACCCAGCAGGAGAAGAGAAATCATGCAGATCAGAGCAGAAATCAATGAAAAGAACCCAAAAGAACAGTAGAACAGATCAACGGAACTAGGAGCTGGTTCTTTGAAAGAATTCACAAGATTGATACACCCCTGTCCAGGCTGATCCAAAAGAAAAGAGAAATGACCCAAATCAACAAAATCATGAATGAAGGAGGAGAGATCACAACCAACACCAAAGAAATACAAACGATTATAAGAACGTAATCTGAGCAACCCTATGGCAGCCTATTCCATAACCTGGAAGAAATGGGTGCATTCCTAGAGATGTGTCAACTACCAAAACTGACCCAGGAAGAAAGAGAAAACCTGAACAGTCCTATAACCACGAAGGCAATTGAAGTAGTCATCAAAAACCTCCCAAGAAACCAAAGCCCAGGGCCAGATGGATTCCCAGGGGAATTCTATCCGACATTTAAAGAAGAATTAATACCTATTCTCCTGAAACTGTTCCAAACAATAGAAATGGAAGGAAAACTTCCAAACTCATTTTATGAGGCCACCATTACCTTGATCCCAAAACCAGACAAAGATCCCATCAAAAAGGAGTATTAGAGACCAATATCCTTGATGAACATCGATGCAAAAATTCTCACCAAAATACTAGCCAAGAGGACCCAACAGTACATGAAAAGGAGTATTCACCATGACCAAGTGGGATTTATCCCTGGGCTGCAAGGCTGGTTCAACATCCGCAAATCAATCAACGTGATAAAACACATTAACCAAAGAAAGAACAAGAATCTTATGATCCTCTCAATAGATGCAGAAAAACCATTTGACAAAGTAAAGCACACTTTCTGGATCAAAACTCTTCAGAGTACAGGGACAGCGGGTACATACCTCAATATCATAAAAGCCATCTACGAACAACCTACAGCGAATTTCATTCTCAATGGGGAAAAGCTGAGATCTTTTCCCCTAAGGTCAGGAACGCGGCAGGGATAGCCACTCTCACCACTGCTATTCAACATAGTATTAGAAGTCCTAGCCACAGCAATCAGACAACAAAAAGAAATCCAAGGCATCCAAATCGGCAGAGAGGAAGTCAAACTCTCACTCTTTGCAGATGATATGATACTTTATGTGGAAAACCCAAAAGACTCCACCCCAAAACTGCTACAACTCACACAGCAATTCCGTCAAGTAGCAGGCTATAAAATCAATGCACAGACATCAGTGGCATTCCTATACACCAACAACAAGACAGAAGAGAGACAAATCAAGGAGTCGATCCCATTCACAACTGCACCCAAAACCAGAAGAGACCTAGGAATAAATTGAACCCAAGAGGCAAAGGATCTGTACCCCGAAAACTACCAAATACTCAGGAAAGAAATTGAAGAAGACACAACGAAACGGAAAAACGTTCCATGCTCATGGATTGGGAGAACCAACATTGTGAAGAGGTCAATGCTACCTAGAGCAATCTACACATGCAATGCAATCCCCGTCAAAATACCATCCACTTTTTTCCAAGAAATGGAACAAATAATCCTAAGATTTGAATGGAACCAGAAGAGACCACGAATAGACAGAGGAATATTGAGAAAGAAAAGCAAAGCTGGCGGCATCACAATTCTGGACTTCCAGCTCTATGACAAAGCTGTCATCATCAAGACAGTATGGTACTGGCACAAAAACAGATACATAGATCCATGGAACAGAATCGAGAGCCCAGAAATGGACCCTCAACTCTATGGTCAACTTATCTTTGACAGAGCAGGAAAGAATGTCCAATGGCAAAAAGAGAGTCTCTTCAACAACTGGAGTTGTGGAAATTGGACAGCCCCATGCAGAAGAATGACACTGGACCATTTCCTGACACCACACACAAAAATAGACTCCAAATGCTTGAAAGACCTCAGTGTGAGACAGGACTCCATCAAAATCCTAAAGGAGAACACAGGTAGCAAGCTCTTCGACCT
Source organism: Eumetopias jubatus (assembly GCF_037043125.1). NCBI lineage: Eukaryota > Metazoa > Chordata > Mammalia > Carnivora > Otariidae > Eumetopias > Eumetopias jubatus. The sequence goes on from NW_028274848.1 coordinate 162,782, forward strand.
CAGCCGCAGCAACTTCTTCCTAGAAACATCACCAAAGGCACGGGAAGCCAGGGCAAAAAGGAAATATTGGGATTTCATCAAGATTAAAACCTTTGGCACAGCAAAAGAAACAGTCCACAAAACCAAAACACAACCGACAGAATGGGAGAAATTATTTACGAATGACATATCAGATAAAGGGCTACTATCCAATATGTATAAAAACGTATCAAACTCAACACCCAAAGAACAAATAATCCAATCAAAAAATAGGCAGAAGAGATGAACAGACATTTTTCCAAAGAAGACATCCAAATGGCCAACAGGCACATGAAAAAGTGCTCAACACGGCTCGGCATCAGGGAAATCCACATGAAAACCTCAATGAGATACCCCCTCACACCCGTCAGAATGGCTCAAATGAACAAGTCAGGGAACGACAGAGGTTGGCGGGGATGTGGAGAAAGGGGAACCCTCCTACACTGGTGGTGGGAATGCAAGCTGGTGCAACCCCTCTGGAAAACAGGATGGAGGTTCCTCAAATAGTTGAAATTAGAGCTACCATCCGATCCAGCAATTGCACTCCTGGGTATTTACCCCAAAGATACAAATGTAGGGACCCGAAGCGGTACGTGCACCCCATTGTTTATAGCAGCAATGTCCACAATAGCCAAACTGTTGAAAGAGCCAAGATGTCCATCGACAGATGAGTGGATAAAGAAGAGGTGGTATATATATACACAATGGAATATTACGCAGCCATCAAAAGGAATGAGATGTTGCCATGGACAACGACGTGGATGGAACTGGAGGGTCCGATGATTAGTGAAATAAGACAATCAGAGAAAGACATGTATCATATGACCTCACTGATATGAGGAATTCTTAATCTCAGGAACAGAGTGAGGCTTGCTGGAGTGGTCGGGGGTGGGAGGGATGGGCTGGCTGGGTGATAGACATTGGGGAGGGTATGAGCTACGGTGAGCGCTGTGAATTGTGTAAGACTGTTGAATCACAGATCTCTACTTCTGAAACAAATAACGCATCATATTTTAAGAATAAAGGAAAAGAAGGAGATAGCAGGAGAGGAAGAATGAAGGGGAGTTAGTGAGAGGGGGAGACAGACCAGGGGAGATGATGGATTCTGAAAAAAAATCCGAGGTTTCTAGAGGGGATGTGGGTCGGGGGATTGGTTAGCCTGGTGATGGGTATTAAAGAGGGCACATTCTGCATGGAGCACTGTGTGTTCGGAACAAACAATGAATCATGGGACACTACACCAAAACAAATGATGTAGTACATGGTGATTAACAAAGCAATAAAAAACAAAGACTGTAATAAGAGATGAAGAAGGACACTATATCCTACTTAAAGGGTCTATCCAAGAAGAAGATCTAACAATTGTAAATGTCTATGCCCCGAACATGGGAGCATCCAATTATATAAGGCAATTTAGAAGAAAAGCAAAGAAAGACATTGACAACCATACAATCAGAGTGGGGGACTTTAACACCCCCCTGACTGAAATGGCCAGATCATCTAAGCAAAAGATCAACAAGGAAATAAAGACTTTAAATGACACACTGGACCAAATGGACTTCACAGACATATTCAGAACGTTCCTTCCCGAAGCAACGGAATACACATTCTTCTCTAGGGCCCATGGAACGTTCTCCAGAATGGATCACATCCTAGGTCACAAATCAGGTCTCAACCGGTACCCAAAGATTGGGATCATTCCCTGCACATTTTCAGACCACAATGCTTTGAAACTAGAACTCAATCACAAGAGGAAAGTCGGAAAGAACTCAAATACATGGAGGCTAAAGAGCATCCTACGAAAGAATGAATGGGTCAACCAGGAAATTAAAGAAGAATTTAAAAATTCCTGGAAACCAATGAAAATGAAAACACAACTGTCCAAAATCTTTGGGATACAGCCAAGGCAGTCCTGCGAGGAAAGTATATAGCAATACAAGCCTTTCTCAAGAAACATGAAAGGTCTCAAATACACACCCTAACGCTACACCTAAAGGAGCTGGAGAAAGAACGGCCAATAAAGCCTAAACCCAGCAGGAGAAGAGAAATCATGCAGATCAGAGCAGAAATCAATGAAAAGAACCCAAAAGAACAGTAGAACAGATCAACGGAACTAGGAGCTGGTTCTTTGAAAGAATTCACAAGATTGATACACCCCTGTCCAGGCTGATCCAAAAGAAAAGAGAAATGACCCAAATCAACAAAATCATGAATGAAGGAGGAGAGATCACAACCAACACCAAAGAAATACAAACGATTATAAGAACGTAATCTGAGCAACCCTATGGCAGCCTATTCCATAACCTGGAAGAAATGGGTGCATTCCTAGAGATGTGTCAACTACCAAAACTGACCCAGGAAGAAAGAGAAAACCTGAACAGTCCTATAACCACGAAGGCAATTGAAGTAGTCATCAAAAACCTCCCAAGAAACCAAAGCCCAGGGCCAGATGGATTCCCAGGGGAATTCTATCCGACATTTAAAGAAGAATTAATACCTATTCTCCTGAAACTGTTCCAAACAATAGAAATGGAAGGAAAACTTCCAAACTCATTTTATGAGGCCACCATTACCTTGATCCCAAAACCAGACAAAGATCCCATCAAAAAGGAGTATTAGAGACCAATATCCTTGATGAACATCGATGCAAAAATTCTCACCAAAATACTAGCCAAGAGGACCCAACAGTACATGAAAAGGAGTATTCACCATGACCAAGTGGGATTTATCCCTGGGCTGCAAGGCTGGTTCAACATCCGCAAATCAATCAACGTGATAAAACACATTAACCAAAGAAAGAACAAGAATCTTATGATCCTCTCAATAGATGCAGAAAAACCATTTGACAAAGTAAAGCACACTTTCTGGATCAAAACTCTTCAGAGTACAGGGACAGCGGGTACATACCTCAATATCATAAAAGCCATCTACGAACAACCTACAGCGAATTTCATTCTCAATGGGGAAAAGCTGAGATCTTTTCCCCTAAGGTCAGGAACGCGGCAGGGATAGCCACTCTCACCACTGCTATTCAACATAGTATTAGAAGTCCTAGCCACAGCAATCAGACAACAAAAAGAAATCCAAGGCATCCAAATCGGCAGAGAGGAAGTCAAACTCTCACTCTTTGCAGATGATATGATACTTTATGTGGAAAACCCAAAAGACTCCACCCCAAAACTGCTACAACTCACACAGCAATTCCGTCAAGTAGCAGGCTATAAAATCAATGCACAGACATCAGTGGCATTCCTATACACCAACAACAAGACAGAAGAGAGACAAATCAAGGAGTCGATCCCATTCACAACTGCACCCAAAACCAGAAGAGACCTAGGAATAAATTGAACCCAAGAGGCAAAGGATCTGTACCCCGAAAACTACCAAATACTCAGGAAAGAAATTGAAGAAGACACAACGAAACGGAAAAACGTTCCATGCTCATGGATTGGGAGAACCAACATTGTGAAGAGGTCAATGCTACCTAGAGCAATCTACACATGCAATGCAATCCCCGTCAAAATACCATCCACTTTTTTCCAAGAAATGGAACAAATAATCCTAAGATTTGAATGGAACCAGAAGAGACCACGAATAGACAGAGGAATATTGAGAAAGAAAAGCAAAGCTGGCGGCATCACAATTCTGGACTTCCAGCTCTATGACAAAGCTGTCATCATCAAGACAGTATGGTACTGGCACAAAAACAGATACATAGATCCATGGAACAGAATCGAGAGCCCAGAAATGGACCCTCAACTCTATGGTCAACTTATCTTTGACAGAGCAGGAAAGAATGTCCAATGGCAAAAAGAGAGTCTCTTCAACAACTGGAGTTGTGGAAATTGGACAGCCCCATGCAGAAGAATGACACTGGACCATTTCCTGACACCACACACAAAAATAGACTCCAAATGCTTGAAAGACCTCAGTGTGAGACAGGACTCCATCAAAATCCTAAAGGAGAACACAGGTAGCAAGCTCTTCGACCTCAGCCGCAGCAACTTCTTCCTAGAAACATCACCAAAGGCACGGGAAGCCAGGGCAAAAAGGAAATATTGGGATTTCATCAAGATTAAAACCTTTGGCACAGCAAAAGAAACAGTCCACAAAACCAAAACACAACCGACAGAATGGGAGAAATTATTTACGAATGACATATCAGATAAAGGGCTACTATCCAATATGTATAAAAACGTATCAAACTCAACACCCAAAGAACAAATAATCCAATCAAAAAATAGGCAGAAGAGATGAACAGACATTTTTCCAAAGAAGACATCCAAATGGCCAACAGGCACATGAAAAAGTGCTCAACACGGCTCGGCATCAGGGAAATCCACATGAAAACCTCAATGAGATACCCCCTCACACCCGTCAGAATGGCTCAAATGAACAAGTCAGGGAACGACAGAGGTTGGCGGGGATGTGGAGAAAGGGGAACCCTCCTACACTGGTGGTGGGAATGCAAGCTGGTGCAACCCCTCTGGAAAACAGGATGGAGGTTCCTCAAATAGTTGAAATTAGAGCTACCATCCGATCCAGCAATTGCACTCCTGGGTATTTACCCCAAAGATACAAATGTAGGGACCCGAAGCGGTACGTGCACCCCATTGTTTATAGCAGCAATGTCCACAATAGCCAAACTGTTGAAAGAGCCAAGATGTCCATCGACAGATGAGTGGATAAAGAAGAGGTGGTATATATATACACAATGGAATATTACGCAGCCATCAAAAGGAATGAGATGTTGCCATGGACAACGACGTGGATGGAACTGGAGGGTCCGATGATTAGTGAAATAAGACAATCAGAGAAAGACATGTATCATATGACCTCACTGATATGAGGAATTCTTAATCTCAGGAACAGAGTGAGGCTTGCTGGAGTGGTCGGGGGTGGGAGGGATGGGCTGGCTGGGTGATAGACATTGGGGAGGGTATGAGCTACGGTGAGCGCTGTGAATTGTGTAAGACTGTTGAATCACAGATCTCTACTTCTGAAACAAATAACGCATCATATTTTAAGAATAAAGGAAAAGAAGGAGATAGCAGGAGAGGAAGAATGAAGGGGAGTTAGTGAGAGGGGGAGACAGACCAGGGGAGATGATGGATTCTGAAAAAAAATCCGAGGTTTCTAGAGGGGATGTGGGTCGGGGGATTGGTTAGCCTGGTGATGGGTATTAAAGAGGGCACATTCTGCATGGAGCACTGTGTGTTCGGAACAAACAATGAATCATGGGACACTACACCAAAACAAATGATGTAGTACATGGTGATTAACAAAGCAATAAAAAACAAAGACTGTAATAAGAGATGAAGAAGGACACTATATCCTACTTAAAGGGTCTATCCAAGAAGAAGATCTAACAATTGTAAATGTCTATGCCCCGAACATGGGAGCATCCAATTATATAAGGCAATTTAGAAGAAAAGCAAAGAAAGACATTGACAACCATACAATCAGAGTGGGGGACTTTAACACCCCCCTGACTGAAATGGCCAGATCATCTAAGCAAAAGATCAACAAGGAAATAAAGACTTTAAATGACACACTGGACCAAATGGACTTCACAGACATATTCAGAACGTTCCTTCCCGAAGCAACGGAATACACATTCTTCTCTAGGGCCCATGGAACGTTCTCCAGAATGGATCACATCCTAGGTCACAAATCAGGTCTCAACCGGTACCCAAAGATTGGGATCATTCCCTGCACATTTTCAGACCACAATGCTTTGAAACTAGAACTCAATCACAAGAGGAAAGTCGGAAAGAACTCAAATACATGGAGGCTAAAGAGCATCCTACGAAAGAATGAATGGGTCAACCAGGAAATTAAAGAAGAATTTAAAAATTCCTGGAAACCAATGAAAATGAAAACACAACTGTCCAAAATCTTTGGGATACAGCCAAGGCAGTCCTGCGAGGAAAGTATATAGCAATACAAGCCTTTCTCAAGAAACATGAAAGGTCTCAAATACACACCCTAACGCTACACCTAAAGGAGCTGGAGAAAGAACGGCCAATAAAGCCTAAACCCAGCAGGAGAAGAGAAATCATGCAGATCAGAGCAGAAATCAATGAAAAGAACCCAAAAGAACAGTAGAACAGATCAACGGAACTAGGAGCTGGTTCTTTGAAAGAATTCACAAGATTGATACACCCCTGTCCAGGCTGATCCAAAAGAAAAGAGAAATGACCCAAATCAACAAAATCATGAATGAAGGAGGAGAGATCACAACCAACACCAAAGAAATACAAACGATTATAAGAACGTAATCTGAGCAACCCTATGGCAGCCTATTCCATAACCTGGAAGAAATGGGTGCATTCCTAGAGATGTGTCAACTACCAAAACTGACCCAGGAAGAAAGAGAAAACCTGAACAGTCCTATAACCACGAAGGCAATTGAAGTAGTCATCAAAAACCTCCCAAGAAACCAAAGCCCAGGGCCAGATGGATTCCCAGGGGAATTCTATCCGACATTTAAAGAAGAATTAATACCTATTCTCCTGAAACTGTTCCAAACAATAGAAATGGAAGGAAAACTTCCAAACTCATTTTATGAGGCCACCATTACCTTGATCCCAAAACCAGACAAAGATCCCATCAAAAAGGAGTATTAGAGACCAATATCCTTGATGAACATCGATGCAAAAATTCTCACCAAAATACTAGCCAAGAGGACCCAACAGTACATGAAAAGGAGTATTCACCATGACCAAGTGGGATTTATCCCTGGGCTGCAAGGCTGGTTCAACATCCGCAAATCAATCAACGTGATAAAACACATTAACCAAAGAAAGAACAAGAATCATATGATCCTCTCAATAGATGCAGAAAAACCATTTGACAAAGTAAAGCACACTTTCTGGATCAAAACTCTTCAGAGTACAGGGACAGCGGGTACATACCTCAATATCATAAAAGCCATCTACGAACAACCTACAGCGAATATCATTCTCAATGGGGAAAAGCTGAGATCTTTTCCCCTAAGGTCAGGAACGCGGCAGGGATAGCCACTCTCACCACTGCTATTCAACATAGTATTAGAAGTCCTAGCCACAGCAATCAGACAACAAAAAGAAATCCAAGGCATCCAAATCGGCAGAGAGGAAGTCAAACTCTCACTCTTTGCAGATGATATGATACTTTATGTGGAAAACCCAAAAGACTCCACCCCAAAACTGCTACAACTCACACAGCAATTCCGTCAAGTAGCAGGCTATAAAATCAATGCACAGACATCAGTGGCATTCCTATACACCAACAACAAGACAGAAGAGAGACAAATCAAGGAGTCGATCCCATTCACAACTGCACCCAAAACCAGAAGAGACCTAGGAATAAATTGAACCCAAGAGGCAAAGGATCTGTACCCCGAAAACTACCAAATACTCAGGAAAGAAATTGAAGAAGACACAACGAAACGGAAAAACGTTCCATGCTCATGGATTGGGAGAACCAACATTGTGAAGAGGTCAATGCTACCTAGAGCAATCTACACATGCAATGCAATCCCCGTCAAAATACCATCCACTTTTTTCCAAGAAATGGAACAAATAATCCTAAGATTTGAATGGAACCAGAAGAGACCACGAATAGACAGAGGAATATTGAGAAAGAAAAGCAAAGCTGGCGGCATCACAATTCTGGACTTCCAGCTCTATGACAAAGCTGTCATCATCAAGACAGTATGGTACTGGCACAAAAACAGATACATAGATCCATGGAACAGAATCGAGAGCCCAGAAATGGACCCTCAACTCTATGGTCAACTTATCTTTGACAGAGCAGGAAAGAATGTCCAATGGCAAAAAGAGAGTCTCTTCAACAACTGGAGTTGTGGAAATTGGACAGCCCCATGCAGAAGAATGACACTGGACCATTTCCTGACACCACACACAAAAATAGACTCCAAATGCTTGAAAGACCTCAGTGTGAGACAGGACTCCATCAAAATCCTAAAGGAGAACACAGGTAGCAAGCTCTTCGACCTCAGCCGCAGCAACTTCTTCCTAGAAACATCACCAAAGGCACGGGAAGCCAGGGCAAAAAGGAAATATTGGGATTTCATCAAGATTAAAACCTTTGGCACAGCAAAAGAAACAGTCCACAAAACCAAAACACAACCGACAGAATGGGAGAAATTATTTACGAATGACATATCAGATAAAGGGCTACTATCCAATATGTATAAAAACGTATCAAACTCAACACCCAAAGAACAAATAATCCAATCAAAAAATAGGCAGAAGAGATGAACAGACATTTTTCCAAAGAAGACATCCAAATGGCCAACAGGCACATGAAAAAGTGCTCAACACGGCTCGGCATCAGGGAAATCCACATGAAAACCTCAATGAGATACCCCCTCACACCCGTCAGAATGGCTCAAATGAACAAGTCAGGGAACGACAGAGGTTGGCGGGGATGTGGAGAAAGGGGAACCCTCCTACACTGGTGGTGGGAATGCAAGCTGGTGCAACCCCTCTGGAAAACAGGATGGAGGTTCCTCAAATAGTTGAAATTAGAGCTACCATCCGATCCAGCAATTGCACTCCTGGGTATTTACCCCAAAGATACAAATGTAGGGACCCGAAGCGGTACGTGCACCCCATTGTTTATAGCAGCAATGTCCACAATAGCCAAACTGTTGAAAGAGCCAAGATGTCCATCGACAGATGAGTGGATAAAGAAGAGGTGGTATATATATACACAATGGAATATTACGCAGCCATCAAAAGGAATGAGATGTTGCCATGGACAACGACGTGGATGGAACTGGAGGGTCCGATGATTAGTGAAATAAGACAATCAGAGAAAGACATGTATCATATGACCTCACTGATATGAGGAATTCTTAATCTCAGGAACAGAGTGAGGCTTGCTGGAGTGGTCGGGGGTGGGAGGGATGGGCTGGCTGGGTGATAGACATTGGGGAGGGTATGAGCTACGGTGAGCGCTGTGAATTGTGTAAGACTGTTGAATCACAGATCTCTACTTCTGAAACAAATAACGCATCATATTTTAAGAATAAAGGAAAAGAAGGAGATAGCAGGAGAGGAAGAATGAAGGGGAGTTAGTGAGAGGGGGAGACAGACCAGGGGAGATGATGGATTCTGAAAAAAAATCCGAGGTTTCTAGAGGGGATGTGGGTCGGGGGATTGGTTAGCCTGGTGATGGGTATTAAAGAGGGCACATTCTGCATGGAGCACTGTGTGTTCGGAACAAACAATGAATCATGGGACACTACACCAAAACAAATGATGTAGTACATGGTGATTAACAAAGCAATAAAAAACAAAGACTGTAATAAGAGATGAAGAAGGACACTATATCCTACTTAAAGGGTCTATCCAAGAAGAAGATCTAACAATTGTAAATGTCTATGCCCCGAACATGGGAGCATCCAATTATATAAGGCAATTTAGAAGAAAAGCAAAGAAAGACATTGACAACCATACAATCAGAGTGGGGGACTTTAACACCCCCCTGACTGAAATGGCCAGATCATCTAAGCAAAAGATCAACAAGGAAATAAAGACTTTAAATGACACACTGGACCAAATGGACTTCACAGACATATTCAGAACGTTCCTTCCCGAAGCAACGGAATACACATTCTTCTCTAGGGCCCATGGAACGTTCTCCAGAATGGATCACATCCTAGGTCACAAATCAGGTCTCAACCGGTACCCAAAGATTGGGATCATTCCCTGCACATTTTCAGACCACAATGCTTTGAAACTAGAACTCAATCACAAGAGGAAAGTCGGAAAGAACTCAAATACATGGAGGCTAAAGAGCATCCTACGAAAGAATGAATGGGTCAACCAGGAAATTAAAGAAGAATTTAAAAATTCATGGAAACCAATGAAAATGAAAACACAACTGTCCAAAATCTTTGGGATACAGCCAAGGCAGTCCTGCGAGGAAAGCATATAGCAATACAAGCCTTTCTCAAGAAACATGAAAGGTCTCAAATACACACCCTAACCCTACACCTAAAGGAGCTGGAGAAAGAACGGCCAATAAAGCCTAAACCCAGCAGGAGAAGAGAAATCATGCAGATCAGAGCAGAAATCAATGAAATAGAACCCAAAAGAACAGTAGAACAGATCAACGGAACTAGGAGCTGGTTCTTTGAAAGAATTCACAAGATTGATACACCCCTGTCCAGGCTGATCAAAAAGAAAAGAGAAATGACCCAAATCAACAAAATCATGAATGAAAGAGGAGAGATCACAACCAACACCAAAGAAATACAAGCGATTATAAGAACGTAATCTGAGCAACCCTATGGCAGCATATTCCATAACCTGGAAGAAATGGGTGCATTCCTAGAGATGGGTCAACTACCAAAACTGACCCAGGAAGAAAGAGAAAACCTGAACAGTCCTATAACCACGAAAGCAATTGAAGTAGTCATCAAAAACCTCCCAAGAAACCAAAGCCCAGGGCCAGATGGATTCCCAGGGGAATTCTATCCGACATTTAAAGAAGAATTAATACCTATTCTCCTGAAACTGTTCCAAACAATAGAAATGGAAGGAAAACTTCCAAACTCATTTTATGAGGCCACCATTACCTTGATCCCAAAACCAGACAAAGATCCCATCAAAAAGGAGTATTAGAGACCAATATCCTTGATGAACATCGATGCAAAAATTCTCACCAAAATACTAGCCAAGAGGACCCAACAGTACATGAAAAGGAGTATTCACCATGACCAAGTGGGATTTATCCCTGGGCTGCAAGGCTGGTTCAACATCCGCAAATCAATCAACGTGATAAAACACATTAACCAAAGAAAGAACAAGAATCATATGATCCTCTCAATAGATGCAGAAAAACCATTTGACAAAGTAAAGCACACTTTCTGGATCAAAACTCTTCAGAGTACAGGGACAGCGGGTACATACCTCAATATCATAAAAGCCATCTACGAACAACCTACACCGAATATCATTCTCAATGGGGAAAAGCTGAGATCTTTTCCCCTAAGGTCAGGAACGCGGCAGGGATAGCCACTCTCACCACTGCTATTCAACATAGTATTAGAAGTCCTAGCCACAGCAATCAGACAACAAAAAGAAATCCAAGGCATCCAAATCGGCAGAGAGGAAGTCAAACTCTCACTCTTTGCAGATGATATGATACTTTATGTGGAAAACCCAAAATACTCCACCCCAAAACTGCTACAACTCACACAGCAATTGGGTCAAGTAGCAGGCTATAAAATCAATGCACAGTCATCAGTGGCATTCCTATACACCAACAACAAGACAGAAGAGAGACAAATCAAGGAGTCGATCCCATTCACAACTGCACCCAAAACCAGAAGAGACCTAGGAATAAATTGAACCCAAGAGGCAAAGGATCTGTAACCCGAAAACTACCAAATACTCAGGAAAGAAATTGAAGAAGACACAAAGAAACGGAAAAACGTTCCATGCTCATGGATTGGGAGAACCAACATTGTGAAGAGGTCAATGCTACCTAGAGCAATCTACACATGCAATGCAATCCCCATCAAAATACCATCCACTTTTTTCCAAGAAATGGAACAAATAATCCTAAGATTTGAATGGAACCAGAAGAGACCACGAATAGCCAGAGGAATATTGAGAAAGAAAAGCAAAGCTGGCGGCATCACAATTCTGGACTTCCAGCTCTATGACAAAGCTGTCATCATCAAGACAGTAGGGTACTGGCACAAAAACAGACACATAGATCCATGGAACAGAATCGAGAGCCCAGAAATGGACCCTCAACTCTATGGTCAACTTATCTTTGACAGAGCAGGAAAGAATGTCCAATGGCAAAAAGAGAGTCTCTTCAACAACTGGAGTTGTGGAAATGGGACGGCCCCATGCAGAAGAATGACACTGGACCATTTCCTGACACCACACACAAAAATAGACTCCAAATGTTTGAAAGACCTCAGGGTGAGACAGGACTCCATCAAAATCCTAAAGGAGAACACAGGTAGCAAGCTCTTCGACCTCAGCCGCAGCAACTTCTTCCTACAAACATCACCAAAGGCACCGGAAGCCAGGGCAAAAATGAACTATTGGGATTTCATCAAGATAAAAACCTTTGGCACAGCAAAAGAAACAGTCCACAAAACCAAAACACAACCGACAGAATGGGAGAAATTATTTACGAATGACATATCAGATAAAGGGCTACTATCCAATATGAATATAAACGTATCAAACTCAACACCCAAAGAACAAATAATCCAATCAAAAAATAGGCAGAAGACATGAACAGACATTTTTCCAAAGAAGACATCCAAATGGCCAACAGGCACAGGAAAAAGTGCTCAACACGGCTCGGCATTAGGGAAATCCACATCAAAACCTCCATGAGATACCCTCTCACACCCGTCAGAATGGCTCAAATGAACAAGTCAGGGAACGACAGAGGTTGGCGGGGATGTGGAGAAAGGGGAACCCTCCTACACTGGTGGTGGGAATGCAAGCTGGGGCAACCCCTCTGGAAAACAGGATGGAGGTTCCTCAAATAGTTGAAATTAGAGCTACCATCCGATCCAGCAATTGCACTCCTGGGTATTTACCCCAAAGATACAAATGTAGGGACCCGAAGCGGTACGTGCACCCCATTGTTTATAGCAGCAATGTCCACAATAGCCAAACTGTTGAAAGAGCCAAGATGTCCATCGACAGATGAGTGGATAAAGAAGAAGTGGTATATATATACACAATGGAATATTACGCAGCCATCAAAAGGAATGAGATGTTGCCATGGACAACGACGTGGATGGAACTGGAGGGTCCGATGATTAGTGAAATAAGTCAATCAGAGAAAGACATGTATCATATGACCTCACTGATATGAGGAATTCTTAATCTCAGGAACAGAGTGAGGCTTGCTGGAGTGGTCGGTGGTGGGAGGGATGGGCTGGCTGGGTGATAGACATTGGGGAGGGTATGAGCTACGGTGAGCGCTGTGAATTGTGTAAGACTGTTGAATCACAGATCTCTACTTCTGAAACAAATAACGCATCATATTTTAAGAATAAAGGAAAAGAAGGAGATAGCAGGAGAGGAAGAATGAAGGGGAGTTAGTGAGAGGGGGAGACAGACCAGGGGAGATGATGGATTCTGAAAAAAAATCCGAGGTTTCTAGAGGGGATGTGGGTCGGGGGATTGGTTAGCCTGGTGATGGGTATTAAAGAGGGCACATTCTGCATGGAGCACTGTGTGTTCGGAACAAACAATGAATCATGGGACACTACACCAAAACAAATGATGTAGTACATGGTGATTAACAAAGCAATAAAAAACAAAGACTGTAATAAGAGATGAAGAAGGACACTATATCCTACTTAAAGGGTCTATCCAAGAAGAAGATCTAACAATTGTAAATGTCTATGCCCCGAACATGGGAGCATCCAATTATATAAGGCAATTTAGAAGAAAAGCAAAGAAAGACATTGACAACCATACAATCAGAGTGGGGGACTTTAACACCCCCCTGACTGAAATGGCCAGATCATCTAAGCAAAAGATCAACAAGGAAATAAAGACTTTAAATGACACACTGGACCAAATGGACTTCACAGACATATTCAGAACGTTCCTTCCCGAAGCAACGGAATACACATTCTTCTCTAGGGCCCATGGAACGTTCTCCAGAATGGATCACATCCTAGGTCACAAATCAGGTCTCAACCGGTACCCAAAGATTGGGATCATTCCCTGCACATTTTCAGACCACAATGCTTTGAAACTAGAACTCAATCACAAGAGGAAAGTCGGAAAGAACTCAAATACATGGAGGCTAAAGAGCATCCTACGAAAGAATGAATGGGTCAACCAGGAAATTAAAGAAGAATTTAAAAATTCATGGAAACCAATGAAAATGAAAACACAACTGTCCAAAATCTTTGGGATACAGCCAAGGCAGTCCTGCGAGGAAAGCATATAGCAATACAAGCCTTTCTCAAGAAACATGAAAGGTCTCAAATACACACCCTAACCCTACACCTAAAGGAGCTGGAGAAAGAACGGCCAATAAAGCCTAAACCCAGCAGGAGAAGAGAAATCATGCAGATCAGAGCAGAAATCAATGAAATAGAACCCAAAAGAACAGTAGAACAGATCAACGGAACTAGGAGCTGGTTCTTTGAAAGAATTCACAAGATTGATACACCCCTGTCCAGGCTGATCAAAAAGAAAAGAGAAATGACCCAAATCAACAAAATCATGAATGAAAGAGGAGAGATCACAACCAACACCAAAGAAATACAAGCGATTATAAGAACGTAATCTGAGCAACCCTATGGCAGCATATTCCATAACCTGGAAGAAATGGGTGCATTCCTAGAGATGGGTCAACTACCAAAACTGACCCAGGAAGAAAGAGAAAACCTGAACAGTCCTATAACCACGAAAGCAATTGAAGTAGTCATCAAAAACCTCCCAAGAAACCAAAGCCCAGGGCCAGATGGATTCCCAGGGGAATTCTATCCGACATTTAAAGAAGAATTAATACCTATTCTCCTGAAACTGTTCCAAACAATAGAAATGGAAGGAAAACTTCCAAACTCATTTTATGAGGCCACCATTACCTTGATCCCAAAACCAGACAAAGATCCCATCAAAAAGGAGTATTAGAGACCAATATCCTTGATGAACATCGATGCAAAAATTCTCACCAAAATACTAGCCAAGAGGACCCAACAGTACATGAAAAGGAGTATTCACCATGACCAAGTGGGATTTATCCCTGGGCTGCAAGGCTGGTTCAACATCCGCAAATCAATCAACGTGATAAAACACATTAACCAAAGAAAGAACAAGAATCATATGATCCTCTCAATAGATGCAGAAAAACCATTTGACAAAGTAAAGCACACTTTCTGGATCAAAACTCTTCAGAGTACAGGGACAGCGGGTACATACCTCAATATCATAAAAGCCATCTACGAACAACCTACACCGAATATCATTCTCAATGGGGAAAAGCTGAGATCTTTTCCCCTAAGGTCAGGAACGCGGCAGGGATAGCCACTCTCACCACTGCTATTCAACATAGTATTAGAAGTCCTAGCCACAGCAATCAGACAACAAAAAGAAATCCAAGGCATCCAAATCGGCAGAGAGGAAGTCAAACTCTCACTCTTTGCAGATGATATGATACTTTATGTGGAAAACCCAAAATACTCCACCCCAAAACTGCTACAACTCACACAGCAATTGGGTCAAGTAGCAGGCTATAAAATCAATGCACAGACATCAGTGGCATTCCTATACACCAACAACAAGACAGAAGAGAGACAAATCAAGGAGTCGATCCCATTCACAACTGCACCCAAAACCAGAAGAGACCTAGGAATAAATTGAACCCAAGAGGCAAAGGATCTGTAACCCGAAAACTACCAAATACTCAGGAAAGAAATTGAAGAAGACACAAAGAAACGGAAAAACGTTCCATGCTCATGGATTGGGAGAACCAACATTGTGAAGAGGTCAATGCTACCTAGAGCAATCTACACATGCAATGCAATCCCCATCAAAATACCATCCACTTTTTTCCAAGAAATGGAACAAATAATCCTAAGATTTGAATGGAACCAGAAGAGACCACGAATAGCCAGAGGAATATTGAGAAAGACAAGCAAAGCTGGCGGCATCACAATTCTGGACTTCCAGCTCTATGACAAAGCTGTCATCATCAAGACAGTAGGGTACTGGCACAAAAACAGACACATAGATCCATGGAACAGAATCGAGAGCCCAGAAATGGACCCTCAACTCTATGGTCAACTTATCTTTGACAGAGCAGGAAAGAATGTCCAATGGCAAAAAGAGAGTCTCTTCAACAACTGGAGTTGTGGAAATGGGACGGCCCCATGCAGAAGAATGACACTGGACCATTTCCTGACACCACACACAAAAATAGAGTCCAAATGTTTGAAAGACCTCAATGTGAGACAGGACTCCATCAAAATCCTAAAGGAGAACACAGGTAGCAAGCTCTTCGACCTCAGCCGCAGCAACTTCTTCCTACAAACATCACCAAAGGCACGGGAAGCAAGGGCAAAAATGAACTATTGGGATTTCATCAAGATAAAAACCTTTGGCACAGCAAAAGAAACAGTCCACAAAACCAAAACACAACCGACAGAATGGGAGAAATTATTTACGAATGACATATCAGATAAAGGGCTACTATCCAATATGTATAAAAACGTATCAAACTCAACACCCAAAGAACAAATAATCCAATCAAAAAATAGGCAGAAGACATGAACAGACATTTTTCCAAAGAAGATATCCAAATGGCCAACAGGCACAGGAAAAAGTGCTCAACACGCCTCGGCATCAGGGAAATCCACATCAAAACCTCAATGAGATACCCCCTCACACCCGTCAGAATGGCTCAAATGAACAAGTCAGGGAACGACAGAGGTTGGCGGGGATGTGGAGAAAGGGGAACCCTCCTACACTGGTGGTGGGAATGCAAGCTGGGGCAACCCCTCTGGAAAACAGGATGGAGGTTCCTCAAATAGTTGAAATTAGAGCTACCATCCGATCCAGCAATTGCACTCCTGGGTATTTACCCCAAAGATACAAATGTAGGGACCCGAAGCGGTACGTGCACCCCATTGTTTATAGCAGCAATGTCCACAATAGCCAAACTGTTGAAAGAGCCAAGATGTCCATCGACAGAAGAGTGGATAAACAAGAAGTGGTATATATATACACAATGGAATATTACGCAGCCATCAAAAGGAATGAGATGTTGCCATGGACAACGACGTGGATGGAACTGGAGGGTCCGATGATTAGTGAAATAAGTCAATCAGAGAAAGACATGTATCATATGATCTCACTGATATGAGGAATTCTTAATCTCAGGAACAGAGTGAGGCTTGCTGGAGTGGACGGGGGTGGGAGGGATGGGCTGGCTGGGTGATAGACATTGGGGAGGGTATGAGCTACGGTGAGCGCTGTGAATTGTGTAAGACTGTTGAATCACAGATCTCTACTTCTGAAACAAATAACGCAACATATTTTAAGAATAAAGGAAAAGAAGGAGATAGCAGGAGAGGAAGAATGAAGGGGAGTTAGTGAGAGGGGGAGACAGACCAGGAGAGATGAGGGATTCTGAAAAAAAATCCGAGGTTTCTAGAGGGGAGGTGGGTCGGGGGATTGGTTAGCCTGGTGATGGGTATTAAAGAGGGCACATTCTGCATGGAGCACTGTGTGTTCGGAACAAACAATGAATCATGGGACACTACACCAAAACAAATGATGTAGTACATGGTGATTAACAAAGCAATAAAAAACAAAGACTGTAATAAGAGATGAAGAAGGACACTATATCCTACTTAAAGGGTCTATCCAAGAAGAAGATCTAACAATTGTAAATGTCTATGCCCCGAACATGGGAGCATCCAATTATATAAGGCAATTTAGAAGAAAAGCAAAGAAAGACATTGACAACCATACAATCATAGTGGGGGACTTTAACACCCCCCTGACTGAAATGGCCAGATCATCTAAGCAAAAGATCAACAAGGAAATAAAGACTTTAAATGACACACTGGACCAAATGGACTTCACAGACATATTCAGAACGTTCCATCCCGAAGCAACGGAATACACATTCTTCTCTAGGGCCCATGGAACGTTCTCCAGAATGGATCACATCCTAGGTCACAAATCAGGTCTCAACCGGTACCCAAAGATTGGGATCATTCCCTGCACATTTTCAGACCACAATGCTTTGAAACTAGAACCCAATCACAAGAGGAAAGTCGGAAAGAACTCAAATACATGGAGGCTAAAGAGCATCCTACGAAAGAATGAATGGGTCAACCAGGAAATTAAAGAAGAATTTAAAAATTCATGGAAACCAATGAAAATGAAAACACAACTGTCCAAAATCTTTGGGATACAGCCAAGGCAGTCCTGCGAGGAAAGTATATAGCAATACAAGCCTTTCTCAAGAAACATGAAAGGTCTCAAATACACACCCTAACCCTACACCTAAAGGAGCTGGAGAAAGAACGGCCAATAAAGCCTAAACCCAGCAGGAGAAGAGAAATCATGCAGATCAGAGCAGAAATCAATGAAATAGAACCCAAAAGAACAGTAGAACAGATCAACGGAACTAGGAGCTGGTTCTTTGAAAGAATTCACAAGATTGATACACCCCTGTCCAGGCTGATCCAAAAGAAAAGAGAAATGACCCAAATCAACAAAATCATGAATGAAGGAGGAGAGATCACAACCAACACCAAAGAAATACAAACGATTATAAGAACGTAATCTGAGCAACCCTATGGCAGCATATTCCATAACCTGGAAGAAATGGGTGCATTCCTAGAGATGTGTCAACTACCAAAACTGACCCAGGAAGAAAGAGAAAACCTGAACAGTCCTATAACCACGAAGGCAATTGAAGTAGTCATCAAAAACCTCCCAAGAAACCAAAGCCCAGGGCCAGATGGATTCCCAGGGGAATTCTATCCGACATTTAAAGAAGAATTAATACCTATTCTCCTGAAACTGTTCCAAACAATAGAAATGGAAGGAAAACTTCCAAACTCATTTTATGAGGCCACCATTACCTTGATCCCAAAACCAGACAAAGATCCCATCAAAAAGGAGTATTAGAGACCAATATCCTTGATGAACATCGATGCAAAAATTCTCACCAAAATACTAGCCAAGAGGACCCAACAGTACATGAAAAGGAGTATTCACCATGACCAAGTGGGATTTATCCCTGGGCTGCAAGGCTGGTTCAACATCCGCAAATCAATCAACGTGATAAAACACATTAACCAAAGAAAGAACAAGAATCATATGATCCTCTCAATAGATGCAGAAAAACCATTTGACAAA
This sequence comes from Eumetopias jubatus, assembly GCF_037043125.1. NCBI lineage: Eukaryota > Metazoa > Chordata > Mammalia > Carnivora > Otariidae > Eumetopias > Eumetopias jubatus. Next base: position 181,693 of record NW_028274848.1, read on the forward strand.
GTAAAGCACACTTTCTGGATCAAAACTCTTCAGAGTACAGGGACAGCGGGTACATACCTCAATATCATAAAAGCCATCTACGAACAACCTACAGCGAATATCATTCTCAATGGGGAAAAGCTGAGATCTTTTCCCCTAAGGTCAGGAACGCGGCAGGGATAGCCACTCTCACCACTGCTATTCAACATAGTATTAGAAGTCCTAGCCACAGCAATCAGACAACAAAAAGAAATCCAAGGCATCCAAATCGGCAGAGAGGAAGTCAAACTCTCACTCTTTGCAGATGATATGATACTTTATGTGGAAAACCCAAAAGACTCCACCCCAAAACTGCTACAACTCACACAGCAATTCCGTCAAGTAGCAGGCTATAAAATCAATGCACAGACATCAGTGGCATTCCTATACACCAACAACAAGACAGAAGAGAGACAAATCAAGGAGTCGATCCCATTCACAACTGCACCCAAAACCAGAAGAGACCTAGGAATAAATTGAACCCAAGAGGCAAAGGATCTGTACCCAGAAAACTACCAAATACTCAGGAAAGAAATTGAAGAAGACACAAAGAAACGGAAAAACGTTCCATGCTCATGGATTGGGAGAACCAACATTGTGAAGAGGTCAATGCTACCTAGAGCAATCTACACATGCAATGCAATCCCCGTCAAAATACCATCCACTTTTTTCCAAGAAATGGAACAAATAATCCTAAGATTTGAATGGAACCAGAAGAGACCACGAATAGCCAGAAGAATATTGAGAAAGAAAAGCAAAGCTGGCGGCATCACAATTCTGGACTTCCAGCTCTATGACAAAGCTGTCATCATCAAGACAGTAGGGTACTGGCACAAAAACAGACACATAGATCCATGGAACAGAATCGAGAGCCCAGAAATGGACCCTCAACTCTATGGTCAACTTATCTTTGACAGAGCAGGAAAGAATGTCCAATGGCAAAAAGAGAGTCTCTTCAACAACTGGAGTTGTGGAAATTGGACAGCCCCATGCAGAAGAATGACACTGGACCATTTCCTGACACCACACACAAAAATAGACTCCAAATGTTTGAAAGACCTCAGTGTGAGACAGGACTCCATCAAAATCCTAAAGGAGAACACAGGTAGCAAGCTCTTCGACCTCAGCCGCAGCAACTCCTTCCTACAAACATCACCAAAGGCACGGGAAGCCAGGGCAAAAATGAACTATTGGGATTTCATCAAGATAAAAACCTTTGGCACAGCAAAAGAAACAGTCCACAAAACCAAAACACAACCGACAGATTGGGAGAAATTATTTACGAATGACATATCAGATAAAGGGCTACTATCCAATATGTTTAAAAACGTATCAAACTCAACACCCAAAGAACAAATAATCCAATCAAAAAATAGGCAGAAGACATGAACAGACATTTTTCCAAAGAAGACATCCAAATGGCCCACAGGCACAGGAAAAAGTGCTCAACACGGCTCGGCATCAGGGAAATCCACATCAAAACCTCAATGAGATACCCTCTCACACCCGTCAGAATGGCTCAAATGAACAAGTCAGGGAACGACAGAGGTTGGCGGGGATGTGGAGAAAGGGGAACCCTCCTACACTGGTGGTGGGAATGCAAGCTGGGGCAACCCCTCTGGAAAACAGGATGGAGGTTCCTCAAATAGTTGAAATTAGAGCTACCATCCGATCCAGCAATTGCACTCCTGGGTATTTACCCCAAAGATACAAATGTAGGGACCCGAAGCGGTACGTGCACCCCATTGTTTATAGCAGCAATGTCCACAGTAGCCAAACTTTTGAAAGAGCCAAGATGTCCATCGACAGATGAGTGGATAAAGAAGAGGTGGTATATATATACACAATGGAATATTACGCAGCCATCAAAAGGAATGAGATGTTGCCATGGACAACGACGTGGATGGAAGTGGAGGGTCCGATGATTAGTGAAATAAGTCAATCAGAGAAAGACATGTATCATATGGCCTCACTGATATGAGGAATTCTTAATCTCAGGAACAGAGTGAGGGTTGCTGGAGTGGTCGGGGGTGGGAGGGATGGGCTGGCTGGGTGATAGACATTGGGGAGGGTATGAGCTACGGTGAGCGCTGTGAATTGTGTAAGACTGTTGAATCACAGATCTCTACTTCTGAAACAAATAACGCAACATATTTTAAGAATAAAGGAAAAGAAGGAGATAGCAGGAGAGGAAGAATGAAGGGGAGTTAGTGAGAGGGGGAGACAGACCAGGAGAGATGATGGATTCTGAAAAAAAATCCGAGGTTTCTAGAGGGGAGGTGGGTCGGGGGATTGGTTAGCCTGGTGATGGGTATTAAAGAGGGCACATTCTGCATGGAGCACTGTGTGTTCGGAACAAAAAATGAATCATGGGACACTACACCAAAACAAATGATGTAGTACATGGTGATTAACAAAGGAATAAAAAACAAAGAGTGTAATAAGAGATGAAGAAGGACACTATATCCTACTTAAAGGGTCTATCCAAGAAGAAGATGTAACAATTGTAAATGTCTATGCCCCGAACATGGGAGCATCCAATTATATAAGGCAATTTAGAAGAAAAGCAAAGAAAGACATTGACAACCATACAATCATAGTGGGGGACTTTAACACCCCCCTGACTGAAATGGCCAGATCATCTAAGCAAAAGATCAACAAGGAAATAAAGACTTTAAATGACACACTGGACCAAATGGACTTCACAGACATATTCAGAACGTTCCATCCCGAAGCAACGGAATACACATTCTTCTCTAGGGCCCATGGAACGTTCTCCAGAATGGATCACATCCTAGGTCACAAATCAGGTCTCAACCGGTACCCAAAGATTGGGATCATTCCCTGCACATTTTCAGACCACAATGCTTTGAAACTAGAACTCAATCACAAGAGGAAAGTCGGAAAGAACTCAAATACATGGAGGCTAAAGAGCATCCTACGAAAGAAAGAATGGGTCAACCAGGAAATTAAAGAAGAATTTAAAAATTCATGGAAACCAATGAAAATGAAAACACAACTGTCCAAAATCTTTGGGATACAGCCAAGGCAGTCCTGCGAGGAAAGTATATAGCAATACAAGCCTTTCTCAAGAAACATGAAAGGTCTCAAATACACACCCTAACCGTACACCTAAAGGAGCTGGAGAAAGAACGGCCAATAAAGCCTAAACCCAGCAGGAGAAGAGAAATCATGCAGATCAGAGCAGAAATCAATGAAATAGAACCCAAAAGAACAGTAGAACAGATCAACGGAACTAGGAGCTGGTTCTTTGAAAGAATTCACAAGATTGATACACCCCTGTCCAGGCTGATCAAAAAGAAAAGAGAAATGACCCAAATCAACAAAATCATGAATGAAGGAGGAGAGATCACAACCAACACCAAAGAAATACAAACGATTATAAGAACGTAATCTGAGCAACCCTATGGCAGCATATTCCATAACCTGGAAGAAATGGGTGCATTCCTAGAGATGTGTCAACTACCAAAACTGACCCAGGAAGAAAGAGAAAACCTGAACAGTCCTATAACCACGAAGGCAATTGAAGTAGTCATCAAAAACCTCCCAAGAAACCAAAGCCCAGGGCCAGATGGATTCCCAGGGGAATTCTATCAGACATTTAAAGAAGAATTAATACCTATTCTCCTGAAACTGTTCCAAACAATAGAAATGGAAGGAAAACTTCCAAACTCATTTTATGAGGCCACCATTACCTTGATCCCAAAACCAGACAAAGATCCCATCAAAAAGGAGTATTAGAGACCAATATCCTTGATGAACATCGATGCAAAAATTCTCACCAAAATACTAGCCAAGAGGATCCAACAGTACATGAAAAGGAGTATTCACCATGACCAAGTGGGATTTATCCCTGGGCTGCAAGGCTGGTTCAACATCCGCAAATCAATCAACGTGATAAAACACATTAACCAAAGAAAGAACAAGAATCATATGATCCTCTCAATAGATGCAGAAAAACCATTTGACAAAGTAAAGCACACTTTCTGGATCAAAACTCTTCAGAGTACAGGGACAGCGGGTACATACCTCAATATCATAAAAGCCATCTACGAACAACCTACAGCGAATATCATTCTCAATGGGGAAAAGCTGAGATCTTTTCCCCTAAGGTCAGGAACGCGGCAGGGATAGCCACTCTCACCACTGCTATTCAACATAGTATTAGAAGTCCTAGCCACAGCAATCAGACAACAAAAAGAAATCCAAGGCATCCAAATCGGCAGAGAGGAAGTCAAACTCTCACTCTTTGCAGATGATATGATACTTTATGTGGAAAACCCAAAAGACTCCACCCCAAAACTGCTAGAACTCACACAGCAATTCCGTCAAGTAGCAGGCTATAAAATCAATGCACAGACATCAGTGGCATTCCTATACACCAACAACAAGACAGAAGAGAGACAAATCAAGGAGTCGATCCCATTCACAACTGCACCCAAAACCAGAAGAGACCTAGGAATAAATTGAACCCAAGAGGCAAAGGATCTGTACTCAGAAAACTACCAAATACTCAGGAAAGAAATTGAAGAAGACACAAAGAAACGGAAAAAACGTTCCATGCTCATGGATTGGGAGAACCAACATTGTGAAGAGGTCAATGCTACCTAGAGCAATCTACACATGCAATGCAATCCCCGTCAAAATACCATCCACTTTTTTCCAAGAAATGGAACAAATAATCCTAAGATTTGAATGGAACCAGAAGAGACCACGAATAGCCAGAGGAATATTGAGAAAGAAAAGCAAAGCTGGCGGCATCACAATTCTGGACTTCCAGCTCTATGACAAAGCTGTCATCATCAAGACAGTAGGGTACTGGCACAAAAACAGACACATAGATCCATGGAACAGAATCGAGAGCCCAGAAATGGACCCTCAACTCTATGGTCAACTTATCTTTGACAGAGCAGGAAAGAATGTCCAATGGCAAAAAGAGAGTCTCTTCAACAACTGGAGTTGTGGAAATGGGACAGCCCCATGCAGAAGAATGACACTGGACCATTTCCTGACACCACACACAAAAATAGACTCCAAATGTTTGAAAGACCTCAGTGTGAGACAGGACTCCATCAAAATCCTAAAGGAGAACACAGGTAGCAAGCTCTTCGACCTCAGCCGCAGCAACTCCTTCCTACAAACATCACCAAAGGCACGGGAATCCAGGGCAAAAAGGAACTATTGGGATTTCATCAAGATAAAAACCTTTGGCACAGCAAAAGAAACAGTCCACAAAACCAAAAGACAACCGACAGAATGGGAGAAAATATTTACGAATGACATATCAGATAAAGGGCTACTATCCAATATGTATAAAAACGTATCAAACTCAACACCCAAAGAACAAATAATCCAATCAAAAAATAGGCAGAAGACATGAACAGACATTTTTCCAAAGAAGACATCCAAATGGCCAACAGGCACAGGAAAAAGTGCTCAACACGGCTCGGCATCAGGGAAATCCACATCAAAACCTCAATGAGATACCCTCTCACACCCGTCAGAATGGCTCAAATGAACAAGTCAGGGAACGACAGAGATTGGCGGGGATGTGGAGAAAGGGGAACCCTCCTACACTGGTGGTGGGAATGCAAGCTGGTGCAACCCCTCTGGAAAACAGGATGGAGGTTCCTCAAATAGTTGAAATTAGAGCTACCATCCGATCCAGCAATTGCACTCCTGGGTATTTACCCCAAAGATACAAATGTAGGGACCCGAAGCGGTACGTGCACCCCATTGTTTATAGCTGCAATGTCCACAATAGCCAAACTGTTGAAAGAGCCAAGATGTCCATCGACAGATGAGTGGATAAAGAAGAGGTGATATATATATACACAATGGAATATTACGCAGCCATCAAAAGGAATGAGATGTTGCCATGGACAACGACGTGGATGGAACTGGAGGGTCCGATGATTAGTGAAATAAGTCAATCAGAGAAAGACATGTATCATATGACCTCACTGATATGAGGAATTCTTAATCTCAGGAACAGAGTGAGGCTTGCTGGAGTGGTCGGGGGTGGGAGGGATGGGCTGGCTGGGTGATAGACATTGGGGAGGGTATGAGCTACGGTGAGCGCTGTGAATTGTGTAAGACTGTTGAATCACAGATCTCTACTTCTGAAACAAATAACGCATCATATTTTAAGAATAAAGGAAAAGAAGGAGATAGCAGGAGAGGAAGAATGAAGGGGAGTTAGTGAGAGGGGGAGACAGACCAGGAGAGATGATGGATTCTGAAAAAAAATCCGAGGTTTCTAGAGGGGAGGTGGGTCGGGGGATTGGTTAGCCTGGTGATGGGTATTAAAGAGGGCACATTCTGCATGGAGCACTGTGTGTTCGGAACAAACAATGAATCATGGGACACTACACCAAAACAAATGATGTAGTACATGGTGATTAACAAAGCAATAAAAAACAAAGACTGTAATAAGAGATGAAGAAGGACACTATATCCTACTTAAAGGGTCTATCCAAGAAGAAGATCTAACAATTGTAAATGTCTATGCCCCGAACATGGGAGCATCCAATTATATAAGGCAATTTAGAAGAAAAGCAAAGAAAGACATTGACAACCATACAATCATAGTGGGGGACTTTAACACCCCCCTGACTGAAATGGCCAGATCATCTAAGCAAAAGATCAACAAGGAAATAAAGACTTTAAATGACACACTGGACCAAATGGACTTCACAGACATATTCAGAACGTTCCTTCCCGAAGCAACGGAATACACATTCTTCTCTAGGGCCCATGGAACGTTCTCCAGAATGGATCACATCCTAGGTCACAAATCAGGTCTCAACCGGTACCCAAAGATTGGGATCATTCCCTGCACATTTTCAGACCACAATGCTTTGAAACTAGAACTCAATCACAAGAGGAAAGTCGGAAAGAACTCAAATACATGGAGGCTAAAGAGCATCCTACGAAAGAATGAATGGGTCAACCAGGAAATTAAAGAAGAATTTAAAAATTCATGGAAACCAATGAAAATGAAAACACAACTGTCCAAAATCTTTGGGATACAGCCAAGGCAGTCCTGCGAGGAAAGTATATAGCAATACAAGCCTTTCTCAAGAAACATGAAAGGTCTCAAATACACACCCTAACCGTACACCTAAAGGAGCTGGAGAAAGAACGGCCAATAAAGCCTAAACCCAGCAGGAGAAGAGAAATCATGCAGATCAGAGCAGAAATCAATGAAATAGAACCCAAAAGAACAGTAGAACAGATCAACGGAACTAGGAGCTGGTTCTTTGAAAGAATTCACAAGATTGATACACCCCTGTCCAGGCTGATCAAAAAGAAAAGAGAAATGACCCAAATCAACAAAATCATGAATGAAGGAGGAGAGATCACAACCAACACCAAAGAAATACAAACGATTATAAGAACGTAATCTGAGCAACCCTATGGCAGCATATTCCATAACCTGGAAGAAATGGGTGCATTCCTAGAGATGTGTCAACTACCAAAACTGACCCAGGAAGAAAGAGAAAACCTGAACAGTCCTATAACCACGAAGGCAATTGAAGTAGTCATCAAAAACCTCCCAAGAAACCAAAGCCCAGGGCCAGATGGATTCCCAGGGGAATTCTATCAGACATTTAAAGAAGAATTAATACCTATTCTCCTGAAACTGTTCCAAACAATAGAAATGGAAGGAAAACTTCCAAACTCATTTTATGAGGCCACCATTACCTTGATCCCAAAACCAGACAAAGATCCCATCAAAAAGGAGTATTAGAGACCAATATCCTTGATGAACATCGATGCAAAAATTCTCACCAAAATACTAGCCAAGAGGACCCAATAGTACATGAAAAGGAGTATTCACCATGACCAAGTGGGATTTATCCCTGGGCTGCAAGGCTGGTTCAACATCCGCAAATCAATCAACGTGATAAAACACATTAACCAAAGAAAGAACAAGAATCATATGATCCTCTCAATAGATGCAGAAAAACCATTTGACAAAGTAAAGCACACTTTCTGGATCAAAACTCTTCAGAGTACAGGGACAGCGGGTACATACCTCAATATCATAAAAGCCATCTACGAACAACCTACAGCGAATATCATTCTCAATGGGGAAAAGCTGAGATCTTTTCCCCTAAGGTCAGGAACGCGGCAGGGATAGCCACTCTCACCACTGCTATTCAACATAGTATTAGAAGTCCTAGCCACAGCAATCAGACAACAAAAAGAAATCCAAGGCATCCAAATCGGCAGAGAGGAAGTCAAACTCTCACTCTTTGCAGATGATATGATACTTTATGTGGAAAACCCAAAAGACTCCACCCCAAAACTGCTACAACTCACACAGCAATTCCGTCAAGTAGCAGGCTATAAAATCAATGCACAGACATCAGTGGCATTCCTATACACCAACAACAAGACAGAAGAGAGACAAATCAAGGAGTCGATCCCATTCACAACTGCACCCAAAACCAGAAGAGACCTAGGAATAAATTGAACCCAAGAGGCAAAGGATCTGTACTCAGAAAACTACCAAATACTCAGGAAAGAAATTGAAGAAGACACAAAGAAACGGAAAAAACGTTCCATGCTCATGGATTGGGAGAACCAACATTGTGAAGAGGTCAATGCTACCTAGAGCAATCTACACATGCAATGCAATCCCCGTCAAAATACCATCCACTTTTTTCCAAAAAATGGAACAAATAATCCTAAGATTTGAATGGAACCAGAAGAGACCACGAATAGCCAGAGGAATATTGAGAAAGAAAAGCAAAGCTGGCGGCATCACAATTCTGGACTTCCAGCTCTATGACAAAGCTGTCATCATCAAGACAGTAGGGTACTGGCACAAAAACAGACACATAGATCCATGGAACAGAATCGAGAGCCCAGAAATGGACCCTCAACTCTATGGTCAACTTATCTTTGACAGAGCAGGAAAGAATGTCCAATGGCAAAAAGAGAGTCTCTTCAACAACTGGAGTTGTGGAAATGGGACAGCCCCATGCAGAAGAATGACACTGGACCATTTCCTGACACCACACACAAAAATAGACTCCAAATGTTTGAAAGACCTCAGTGTGAGACAGGACTCCATCAAAATCCTAAAGGAGAACACAGGTAGCAAGCTCTTCGACCTCAGCCGCAGCAACTTCTTCCTACAAACATCACCAAAGGCACGGGAAGCCAGGGCAAAAAGGAACTATTGGGATTTCATCAAGATAAAAACCTTTGGCACAGCAAAAGAAACAGTCCACAAAACCAAAAGACAACCGACAGAATGGGAGAAATTATTTACGAATGACATATCAGATAAAGGGCTACTATCCAATATGTATAAAAACGTATCAAACTCAACACCCAAAGAACAAATAATCCAATCAAAAAATAGGCAGAAGTCATGAACAGACATTTTTCCAAAGAAGACATCCAAATGGCCAACAGGCACATGAAAAAGTGCTCAACACGGCTCGGCATCAGGGAAATCCACATCAAAACCTCAATGAGATACCCCCTCACACCCGTCAGAATGGCTCAAATGAACAAGTCAGGGAACGACAGAGGTTGGCGGGGATGTGGAGAAAGGGAAACCCTCCTACACTGGTGGTGGGAATGCAAGCTGGTGCAACCCCTCTGGAAAACAGGATGGAGGTTCCTCAAATAGTTGAAATTAGAGCTACCATCCGATCCAGCAATTGCACTCCTGGGTATTTACCACAAAGATACAAATGTAGGGACCCGAAGCGGTACGTGCACCCCATTGTTTATAGCAGCAATGTCCACAATAGCCAAACTGTTGAAAGAGCCAAGATGTCCATCGACAGATGAGTGGATAAAGAAGAGGTGGTATATATATACACAATGGAATATTACGCAGCCATCAAAAGGAATGAGATGTTGCCATGGACAACGACGTGGATGGAACTGGAGGGTCCGATGATTAGTGAAATAAGTCAATCAGAGAAAGACATGTATCATATGACCTCACTGATATGAGGAATTCTTAATCTCAGGAACAGAGTGAGGCTTGCTGGAGTGGTCGGGGGTGGGAGGGATGGGCTGGCTGGGTGATAGACATTGGGGAGGGTATGAGCTACGGTGAGCGCTGTGAATTGTGTAAGACTGTTGAATCACAGATCTCTACTTCTGAAACAAATAACGCAACATATTTTAAGAATAAAGGAAAAGAAGGAGATAGCAGGAGAGGAAGAATGAAGGGGAGTTAGAGAGAGGGGGAGACAGACCAGGAGAGATGATGGATTCTGAAAAAAAATCCGAGGTTTCTAGAGGGGAGGTGGGTCGGGGGATTGGTTAGCCTGGTGATGGGTATTAAAGAGGGCACATTCTGCATGGAGCACTGTGTGTTCGGAACAAACAATGAATCATGGGACACTACACCAAAACAAATGATGTAGTACATGGTGATTAACAAAGCAATAAAAAACAAAGACTGTAATAAGAGATGAAGAAGGACACTATATCCTACTTAAAGGGTCTATCCAAGAAGAAGATCTAACAATTGTAAATGTCTATGCCCCGAACATGGGAGCATCCAATTATATAAGGCAATTTAGAAGAAAAGCAAAGAAAGACATTGACAACCATACAATCATAGTGGGGGACTTTAACACCCCCCTGACTGAAATGGCCAGATCATCTAAGCAAAAGATCAACAAGGAAATAAAGACTTTAAATGACACACTGGACCAAATGGACTTCACAGACATATTCAGAACGTTCCATCCCGAAGCAACGGAATACACATTCTTCTCTAGGGCCCATGGAACGTTCTCCAGAATGGATCACATCCTAGGTCACAAATCAGGTCTCAACCGGTACCCAAAGATTGGGATCATTCCCTGCACATTTTCAGACCACAATGCTTTGAAACTAGAACTCAATCACAAGAGGAAAGTCGGAAAGAACTCAAATACATGGAGGCTAAAGAGCATCCTACGGAAGAATGAATGGGTCAACCAGGAAATTAAAGAAGAATTTAAAAATTCATGGAAACCAATGAAAATGAAAACACAACTGTCCAAAATCTTTGGGATACAGCCAAGGCAGTCCTGCGAGGAAAGTATATAGCAATACAAGCCTTTCTCAAGAAACATGAAAGGTCTCAAATACACACCCTAACCCTACACCTAAAGGAGCTGGAGAAAGAACGGCCAATAAAGCCTAAACCCAGCAGGAGAAGAGAAATCATGCAGATCAGAGCAGAAATCAATGAAATAGAACCCAAAAGAACAGTAGAACAGATCAACGGAACTAGGAGCTGGTTCTTTGAAAGAATTCACAAGATTGATACACCCCTGTCCAGGCTGATCAAAAAGAAAAGAGAAATGACCCAAATCAACAAAATCATGAATGAAGGAGGAGAGATCACAACCAACACCAAAGAAATACAAACGATTATAAGAACGTAATCTGAGCAACCCTATGGCAGCATATTCCATAACCTGGAAGAAATGGGTGCATTCCTAGAGATGGGTCAACTACCAAAACTGACCCAGGAAGAAAGAGAAAACCTGAACAGTCCTATAACCACGAAGGCAATTGAAGTAGTCATCAAAAACCTCCCAAGAAACCAAAGCCCAGGGCCAGATGGATTCCCAGGGGAATTCTATCCGACATTTCAAGAAGAATTAATACCTATTCTCCTGAAACTGTTCCAAACAATAGAAATGGAAGGAAAACTTCCAAACTCATTTTATGAGGCCACCATTACCTTGATCCCAAAACCAGACAAAGATCCCATCAAAAAGGAGTATTAGAGACCAATATCCTTGATGAACATCGATGCAAAAATTCTCACCAAAATACTAGCCAAGAGGATCCAACAGTACATGAAAAGGAGTATTCACCATGACCAAGTGGGATTTATCCCTGGGCTGCAAGGCTGGTTCAACATCCGCAAATCAATCAACGTGATAAAACACATTAACCAAAGAAAGAACAAGAATCATATGATCCTCTCAATAGATGCAGAAAAACCATTTGACAAAGTAAAGCACACTTTCTGGATCAAAACTCTTCAGAGTACAGGGACAGCGGGTACATACCTCAATATCATAAAAGCCATCTACGAACAACCTACAGCGAATATCATTCTCAATGGGGAAAAGCTGAGATCTTTTCCCCTAAGGTCAGGAACGCGGCAGGGATAGCCACTCTCACCACTGCTATTCAACATAGTATTAGAAGTCCTAGCCACAGCAATCAGACAACAAAAAGAAATCCAAGGCATCCAAATCGGCAGAGAGGAAGTCAAACTCTCACTCTTTGCAGATGATATGATACTTTATGTGGAAAACCCAAAAGACTCGACCCCAAAAATGCTACAACTCACACAGCAATTCCGTCAAGTAGCAGGCTATAAAATCAATGCACAGACATCAGTGGCATTCCTATACACCAACAACAAGACAGAAGAGAGACAAATCAAGTAGTCGATCCCATTCACAACTGCACCCAAAACCAGAAGAGACCTAGGAATACATTGAACCCAAGAGGCAAAGGATCTGTACTCAGAAAACTACCAAATACTCAGGAAAGAAATTGAAGAAGACACAAAGAAACGGAAAAACGTTCCATGCTCATGGATTGGGAGAACCAACATTGTGAAGAGGTCAATGCTACCTAGAGCAATCTACACATGCAATGCAATCCCCATCAAAATAACATCCACTTTTTTCCAAGAAATGGAACAAATATTCCTAAGATTTGAATGGAACCAGAAGAGACCACGAATAGCCAGAGGAATATTGAGAAAGAAAACAAAAGCTGGCGGCATCACAATTCTGGACTTCCAGCTCTATGACAAAGCTGTCATCATCAAGACGGTATGGTACTGGCACAAAAACAGACAGATAGATCCATGGAACAGAATCGAGAGCCCAGAAATGGACCCTCAACTCTATGGTCAACTTATCTTTGACAGAGCAGGAAAGAATGTCCAATGGCAAAAAGAGAGTCTCTTCCACAAAGGGAGTTGTGGAAATTGGACAGCCCCATGCAGAAGAATGACACTGGACCATTTCCTGACACCACACACAAAAATAGACTCCAAATGTTTGAAAGACCTCAGTGTGAGACAGGACTCCATCAATATCCTAAAGGAGAACACAGGTAGCAAGCTCTTCGACCTCAGCCGCAGCAACTTCTTCCTAGAAACATCACCAAAGGCACGGGAAGCCAGGGCAAAAAGGAACTATTGGGATTTCATCAAGATAAAAACCTTTGGCACAGCAAAAGAAACAGTCCACAAAACCAAAAGACAACTGACAGAATGGGAGAAATTATTTACGAATGACATACCAGATAAAGGGCTACTATCCAATATGTATAAAAACGTATCAAACTCAACACCCAAAGAACAAAAAATCCAATCAAAAAATAGGCAGAAGACATGAACAGACATTTTTCCAAAGAAGACATCCAAATGGCCAACAGGCACAGGAAAAAGTGCTCAACACGGCTCGGCATCAGGGAAATCCACATCAAAACCTCAATGAGATACCCTCTCACACCCGTCAGAATGGCTCAAATGAACAAGTCAGGGAACGACAGAGATTGGCCGGGATGTGGAGAAAGGGGAACCCTCCTACACTGGTGGTGGGAATGCAAGCTGGGGCAACCCCTCTGGAAAACAGGATGGAGGTTCCTCAAATAGTTGAAATTAGAGCTACCATCCGATCCAGCAATTGCACTCCTGGGTATTTACCCCAAAGATACAAATGTAGGGACCCGAAGCGGTACGTGCACCCCATTGTTTATAGCTGCAATGTCCACAATAGCCAAACTGTTGAAAGAGCCAAGATGTCCATCGACAGATGAGTGGATAAAGAAGAGGTGGTATATATATACACAATGGAATATTACGCAGCCATCAAAAGGAATGAGATGTTGCCATGGACAACGACGTGGATGGAACTGGAGGGTCCGATGATTAGTGAAATAAGTCAATCAGAGAAAGACATTTATCATATGACCTCACTGATATGAGGAATTCTTAATCTCAGGAACAGAGTGAGGCTTGCTGGAGTGGTCGGGGGTGGGAGGGATGGGCTGGCTGGGTGATAGACATTGGGGAGGGTATGAGCTACGGTGAGCGCTGTGAATTGTGTAAGACTGTTGAATCACAGATCTCTACTTCTGAAACAAATAACGCATCATATTTTAAGAATAAAGGAAAAGAAGGAGATAGCAGGAGAGGAAGAATGAAGGGGAGTTAGTGAGAGGGGGAGACAGACCAGGAGAGATGATGGATTCTGAAAAAAAATCCGAGGTTTCTAGAGGGGAGGTGGGTCGGGGGATTGGTTAGCCTGGTGATGGGTATTAAAGAGGGCACATTCTGCATGGAGCACTGTGTGTTCGGAACAAACAATGAATCATGGGACACTACACCAAAACAAATGATGTAGTACATGGTGATTAACAAAGCAATAAAAAACAAAGACTGTAATAAGAGATGAAGAAGGACACTATATCCTACTTAAAGGGTCTATCCAAGAAGAAGATCTAACAATTGTAAATGTCTATGCCCCGAACATGGGAGCATCCAATTATATAAGGCAATTTAGAAGAAAAGCAAAGAAAGACATTGACAACCATACAATCATAGTGGGGGACTTTAACACCCCCCTGACTGAAATGGCCAGATCATCTAAGCAAAAGATCAACAAGGAAATAAAGACTTTAAATGACACACTGGACCAAATGGACTTCACAGACATATTCAGAACGTTCCATCCCGAAGCAACGGAATACACATTCTTCTCTAGGGCCCATGGAACGTTCTCCAGAATGGATCACATCCTAGGTCACAAATCAGGTCTCAACCGGTACCCAAAGATTGGGATCATTCCCTGCACATTTTCAGACCACAATGCTTTGAAACTAGAACTCAATCACAAGAGGAAAGTCGGAAAGAACTCAAATACATGGAGGCTAAAGAGCATCCTACGAAAGAATGAATGGGTCAACCAGGAAATTAAAGAAGAATTTAAAAATTCATGGAAACCAATGAAAATGAAAACACAACTGTCCAAAATCTTTGGGATACAGCCAAGGCAGTCCTGCGAGGAAAGCATATAGCAATACAAGCCTTTCTCAAGAAACATGAAAGGTCTCAAATACACACCCTAACCCTACACCTAAAGGAGCTGGAGAAAGAACGGCCAATAAAGCCTAAACCCAGCAGGAGAAGAGAAATCATGCAGATCAGAGCAGAAATCAATGAAATAGAACCCAAACGAACAGTAGAACAGATCAACGGAACTAGGAGCTGGTTCTTTGAAAGAATTCACAAGATTGATACACCCCTGTCCAGGCTGATCAAAAAGAAAAGAGAAATGACCCAAATCAACAAAATCATGAATGAAAGAGGAGAGATCACAACCAACACCAAAGAAATACAAGCGATTATAAGAACGTAATCTGAGCAACCCTATGGCAGCATATTCCATAACCTGGAAGAAATGGGTGCATTCCTAGAGATGTGTCAACTACCAAAACTGACCCAGGAAGAAAGAGAAAACCTGAACAGTCCTATAACCACGAAGGCAATTGAAGTAGTCATCAAAAACCTCCCAAGAAACCAAAGCCCAGGGCCAGATGGATTCCCAGGGGAATTCTATCCGACATTTAAAGAAGAATTAATACCTATTCTCCTGAAACTGTTCCAAACAATAGAAATGGAAGGAAAACTTCCAAACTCATTTTATGAGGCCACCATTACCTTGATCCCAAAACCAGACAAAGATCCCATCAAAAAGGAGTATTAGAGACCAATATCCTTGATGAACATCGATGCAAAAATTCTCACCAAAATACTAGCCAAGAGGACCCAACAGTACATGAAAAGGAGTATTCACCATGACCAAGTGGGATTTATCCCTGGGCTGCAAGGCTGGTTCAACATCCGCAAATCAATCAACGTGATAAAACACATTAACCAAAGAAAGAACAAGAATCATATGATCCTCTCAATAGATGCAGAAAAACCATTTGACAAAGTAAAGCACACTTTCTGGATCAAAACTCTTCAGAGTACAGGGACAGCGGGTACATACCTCAATATCATAAAAGCCATCTACGAACAACCTACAGCGAATATCATTCTCAATGGGGAAAAGCTGAGATCTTTTCCCCTAAGGTCAGGAACGCGGCAGGGATAGCCACTCTCACCACTGCTATTCAACATAGTATTAGAAGTCCTAGCCACAGCAATCAGACAACAAAAAGAAATCAAAGGCATCCAAATCGGCAGAGAGGAAGTCAAACTCTCACTCTTTGCAGATGATATGATAGTTTATGTGGAAAACCCAAAAGACTCCACCCCAAAACTGCTACAACTCACACAGCAATTCCGTCAAGTAGCAGGCTATAAAATCAATGCACAGACATCAGTGGCATTCCTACACACCAACAACAAGACAGAATAGAGACAAATCAAGGAGTCGATCCCATTTACAACTGCACCCAAAACCAGAAGACACCTAGGAATACATTGAACCCAAGAGGCAAAGGATCTGTACTCAGAAAACTACCAAATACTCAGGAAAGAAATTGAAGAAGACACAAAGAAACGGAAAAACGTTCCATGCTCATGGACTGGGAGAACCAACATTGTGAAGAGGTCAATGCTACCTAGAGCAATCTACACATGCAATGCAATCCCCATCAAAATACCATCCACTTTTTTCCAAGAAATGGAACAAATAATCCTAAGATTTGAATGGAACCAGAAGAGACCACGAATAGCCAGAGGAATATTGAGAAAGAAAAGCAAAGCTGGCGGCATCACAATTCTGGACTTCCAGCTCTATGACAAAGCTGTCATCATCAAGACAGTAGGGTACTGGCACAAAAACAGACACATAGATCCATGGAACAGAATCGAGAGCCCAGAAGTGGACCCTCAACTCTATGGTCAACTTACCTTTGACAGAGCAGGAAAAAATGTCCAATGGCAAAAAGAGAGTCTCTTCAACAACTGGAGTTGTGGAAATTGGACAGCCCCATGCAGAAGAATGACACTGGACCATTTCCTGACACCACACACAAAAATAGAGTCCAAATGTTTGAAAGACCTCAATGTAAGACAGGACTCCATCAAAATCCTAAAGGAGAACACAGGTAGCAAGCTCTTCGACCTCAGCCGCAGCAACTTCTTCCTACAAACATCAACAAAGGCACGGGAAGCAAGGGCAAAAATGAACTATTGGGATTTCATCAAGATAAAAACCTTTGGCACAGCAAAAGAAACAGTCCACAAAACCAAAACACAACCGACAGAATGGGAGAAATTATTTACGAATGACATACCAGATAAAGGGCTACTATCCAATATGTATAAAAACGTATCAAACTCAACACCCAAAGAACAAATAATCCAATCAAAAAATAGGCAGAAGACATGAACAGACATTTTTCCAAAGAAGATATCCAAATGGCCAACAGGCACAGGAAAAAGTGCTCAACACGGCTCGGCATCAGGGAAATCCACATGAAAACCTCAATGAGATACCCCCTCACACCCGTCAGAATGGCTCAAATGAACAAGTCAGGGAACGACAGAGGTTGGCGGGGATGTGGAGAAAGGGGAACCCTCCTACACGGGTGGTGGGAATGCAAGCTGGTGCAACCCCTCTGGAAAACAGGATGGAGGTTCCTCAAATAGTTGAAATTAGAGCTACCATCCGATCCAGCAATTGCACTCCTGGGTATTTACCCCAAAGATACAAATGTAGGGACCCGAAGCGGTACGTGCACCCCATTGTTTATAGCAGCAATGTCCACAATAGCCAAACTGTTGAAAGAGCCAAGATGTCCATCGACAGATGAGTGGATAAAGAAGAGGTGGTATATATATACACAATGGAATATTACGCAGCCATCAAAAGGAATGAGATGTTGCCATGGACAACGACGTGGATGGAACTGGAGGGTCCGATGATTAGTGAAATAAGACAATCAGAGAAAGACATGTATCATATGACCTCACTGATATGAGGAATTCTTAATCTCAGGAACAGAGTGAGGCTTGCTGGAGTGGTCGGGGGTGGGAGGGATGGGTTGGCTGGGTGATAGACATTGGGGAGGGTATGAGCTACGGTGAGCGCTGTGAATTGTGTAAGACTGTTGAATCACAGATCTCTACTTCTGAAACAAATAACGCATCATATTTTAAGAATAAAGGAAAAGAAGGAGATAGCAGGAGAGGAAGAATGAAGGGGAGTTAGTGAGAGGGGGAGACAGACCAGGAGAGATGATGGATTCTGAAAAAAAATCCGAGGTTTCTAGAGGGGAGGTGGGTCGGGGGATTGGTTAGCCTGGTGATGGGTATTAAAGTGGGCACATTCTGCATGGAGCACTGTGTGTTCGGAACAAACAATGAATCATGGGACACTACACCAAAACAAATGATGTAGTACATGGTGATTAACAAAGCAATAAAAAACAAAGACTGTAATAAGAGATGAAGAAGGACACTATATCCTACTTAAAGGGTCTATCCAAGAAGAAGATCTAACAATTGTAAATGTCTATGCCCCGAACATGGGAGCATCCAATTATATAAGGCAATTTAGAAGAAAAGCAAAAAAAGACATTGACAACCATACAATCAGAGTGGGGGACTTTAACACCCCCCTGACTGAAATGGCCAGATCATCTAAGCAAAAGATCAACAAGGAAATAAAGACTTTAAATGACACACTGGACCAAATGGACTTCACAGACATATTCAGAACGTTCCATCCCGAAGCAACGGAATACACATTCTTCTCTAGGGCCCATGGAACGTTCTCCAGAATGGATCACATCCTAGGTCACAAATCAGGTCTCAACCGGTACCCAAAGATTGGGATCATTCCCTGCACATTTTCAGACCACAATGCTTTGAAACTAGAACTCAATCACAAGAGGAAAGTCGGAAAGAACTCAAATACATGGAGGCTAAAGAGCATCCTACGAAAGAATGAATGGGTCAACCAGGAAATTAAAGAAGAATTTAAAAATTCCTGGAAACCAATGAAAATGAAAACACAACTGTCCAAAATCTTTGGGATACAGCCAAGGCAGTCCTGCGAGGAAAGTATATAGCAATACAAGCCTTTCTCAAGAAACATGAAAGGTCTCAAATACACACCCTAACGCTACACCTAAAGGAGCTGGAGAAAGAACGGCCAATAAAGCCTAAACCCAGCAGGAGAAGAGAAATCATGCAGATCAGAGCAGAAATCAATGAAAAGAACCCAAAAGAACAGTAGAACAGATCAACGGAACTAGGAGCTGGTTCTTTGAAAGAATTCACAAGATTGATACACCCCTGTCCAGGCTGATCCAAAAGAAAAGAGAAATGACCCAAATCAACAAAATCATGAATGAAGGAGGAGAGATCACAACCAACACCAAAGAAATACAAACGATTATAAGAACGTAATCTGAGCAACCCTATGGCAGCCTATTCCATAACCTGGAAGAAATGGGTGCATTCCTAGAGATGTGTCAACTACCAAAACTGACCCAGGAAGAAAGAGAAAACCTGAACAGTCCTATAACCACGAAGGCAATTGAAGTAGTCATCAAAAACCTCCCAAGAAACCAAAGCCCAGGGCCAGATGGATTCCCAGGGGAATTCTATCCGACATTTAAAGAAGAATTAATACCTATTCTCCTGAAACTGTTCCAAACAATAGAAATGGAAGGAAAACTTCCAAACTCATTTTATGAGGCCACCATTACCTTGATCCCAAAACCAGACAAAGATCCCATCAAAAAGGAGTATTAGAGACCAATATCCTTGATGAACATCGATGCAAAAATTCTCACCAAAATACTAGCCAAGAGGACCCAACAGTACATGAAAAGGAGTATTCACCATGACCAAGTGGGATTTATCCCTGGGCTGCAAGGCTGGTTCAACATCCGCAAATCAATCAACGTGATAAAACACATTAACCAAAGAAAGAACAAGAATCATATGATCCTCTCAATAGATGCAGAAAAACCATTTGACAAAGTAAAGCACACTTTCTGGATCAAAACTCTTCAGAGTACAGGGACAGCGGGTACATACCTCAATATCATAAAAGCCATCTACGAACAACCTACAGCGAATATCATTCTCAATGGGGAAAAGCTGAGATCTTTTCCCCTAAGGTCAGGAACGCGGCAGGGATAGCCACTCTCACCACTGCTATTCAACATAGTATTAGAAGTCCTAGCCACAGCAATCAGACAACAAAAAGAAATCCAAGGCATCCAAATCGGCAGAGAGGAAGTCAAACTCTCACTCTTTGCAGATGATATGATACTTTATGTGGAAAACCCAAAAGACTCCACCCCAAAACTGCTACAACTCACACAGCAATTCCGTCAAGTAGCAGGCTATAAAATCAATGCACAGACATCAGTGGCATTCCTATACACCAACAACAAGACAGAAGAGAGTCAAATCAAGGAGTCGATCCCATTCACAACTGCACCCAAAACCAGAAGAGACCTAGGAATAAATTGAACCCAAGAGGCAAAGGATCTGTACCCCGAAAACTACCAAATACTCAGGAAAGAAATTGAAGAAGACACAACGAAACGGAAAAACGTTCCATGCTCATGGATTGGGAGAACCAACATTGTGAAGAGGTCAATGCTACCTAGAGCAATCTACACATGCAATGCAATCCCCGTCAAAATACCATCCACTTTTTTCCAAGAAATGGAACAAATAATCCTAAGATTTGAATGGAACCAGAAGAGACCACGAATAGACAGAGGAATATTGAGAAAGAAAAGCAAAGCTGGCGGCATCACAATTCTGGACTTCCAGCTCTATGACAAAGCTGTCATCATCAAGACAGTATGGTACTGGCACAAAAACAGATACATAGATCCATGGAACAGAATCGAGAGCCCAGAAATGGACCCTCAACTCTATGGTCAACTTATCTTTGACAGAGCAGGAAAGAATGTCCAATGGCAAAAAGAGAGTCTCTTCAACAACTGGAGTTGTGGAAATTGGACAGCCCCATGCAGAAGAATGACACTGGACCATTTCCTGACACCACACACAAAAATAGACTCCAAATGCTTGAAAGACCTCAGTGTGAGACAGGACTCCATCAAAATCCTAAAGGAGAACACAGGTAGCAAGCTCTTCGACCTCAGCCGCAGCAACTTCTTCCTAGAAACATCACCAAAGGCACGGGAAGCCAGGGCAAAAAGGAAATATTGGGATTTCATCAAGATTAAAACCTTTGGCACAGCAAAAGAAACAGTCCACAAAACCAAAACACAACCGACAGAATGGGAGAAATTATTTACGAATGACATATCAGATAAAGGGCTACTATCCAATATGTATAAAAACGTATCAAACTCAACACCCAAAGAACAAATAATCCAATCAAAAAATAGGCAGAAGAGATGAACAGACATTTTTCCAAAGAAGACATCCAAATGGCCAACAGGCACATGAAAAAGTGCTCAACACGGCTCGGCATCAGGGAAATCCACATGAAAACCTCAATGAGATACCCCCTCACACCCGTCAGAATGGCTCAAATGAACAAGTCAGGGAACGACAGAGGTTGGCGGGGATGTGGAGAAAGGGGAACCCTCCTACACTGGTGGTGGGAATGCAAGCTGGTGCAACCCCTCTGGAAAACAGGATGGAGGTTCCTCAAATAGTTGAAATTAGAGCTACCATCCGATCCAGCAATTGCACTCCTGGGTATTTACCCCAAAGATACAAATGTAGGGACCCGAAGCGGTACGTGCACCCCATTGTTTATAGCAGCAATGTCCACAATAGCCAAACTGTTGAAAGAGCCAAGATGTCCATCGACAGATGAGTGGATAAAGAAGAGGTGGTATATATATACACAATGGAATATTACGCAGCCATCAAAAGGAATGAGATGTTGCCATGGACAACGACGTGGATGGAACTGGAGGGTCCGATGATTAGTGAAATAAGACAATCAGAGAAAGACATGTATCATATGACCTCACTGATATGAGGAATTCTTAATCTCAGGAACAGAGTGAGGCTTGCTGGAGTGGTCGGGGGTGGGAGGGATGGGCTGGCTGGGTGATAGACATTGGGGAGGGTATGAGCTACGGTGAGCGCTGTGAATTGTGTAAGACTGTTGAATCACAGATCTCTACTTCTGAAACAAATAACGCATCATATTTTAAGAATAAAGGAAAAGAAGGAGATAGCAGGAGAGGAAGAATGAAGGGGAGTTAGTGAGAGGGGGAGACAGACCAGGGGAGATGATGGATTCTGAAAAAAAATCCGAGGTTTCTAGAGGGGATGTGGGTCGGGGGATTGGTTAGCCTGGTGATGGGTATTAAAGAGGGCACATTCTGCATGGAGCACTGTGTGTTCGGAACAAACAATGAATCATGGGACACTACACCAAAACAAATGATGTAGTACATGGTGATTAACAAAGCAATAAAAAACAAAGACTGTAATAAGAGATGAAGAAGGACACTATATCCTACTTAAAGGGTCTATCCAAGAAGAAGATCTAACAATTGTAAATGTCTATGCCCCGAACATGGGAGCATCCAATTATATAAGGCAATTTAGAAGAAAAGCAAAGAAAGACATTGACAACCATACAATCAGAGTGGGGGACTTTAACACCCCCCTGACTGAAATGGCCAGATCATCTAAGCAAAAGATCAACAAGGAAATAAAGACTTTAAATGACACACTGGACCAAATGGACTTCACAGACATATTCAGAACGTTCCTTCCCGAAGCAACGGAATACACATTCTTCTCTAGGGCCCATGGAACGTTCTCCAGAATGGATCACATCCTAGGTCACAAATCAGGTCTCAACCGGTACCCAAAGATTGGGATCATTCCCTGCACATTTTCAGACCACAATGCTTTGAAACTAGAACTCAATCACAAGAGGAAAGTCGGAAAGAACTCAAATACATGGAGGCTAAAGAGCATCCTACGAAAGAATGAATGGGTCAACCAGGAAATTAAAGAAGAATTTAAAAATTCCTGGAAACCAATGAAAATGAAAACACAACTGTCCAAAATCTTTGGGATACAGCCAAGGCAGTCCTGCGAGGAAAGTATATAGCAATACAAGCCTTTCTCAAGAAACATGAAAGGTCTCAAATACACACCCTAACGCTACACCTAAAGGAGCTGGAGAAAGAACGGCCAATAAAGCCTAAACCCAGCAGGAGAAGAGAAATCATGCAGATCAGAGCAGAAATCAATGAAAAGAACCCAAAAGAACAGTAGAACAGATCAACGGAACTAGGAGCTGGTTCTTTGAAAGAATTCACAAGATTGATACACCCCTGTCCAGGCTGATCCAAAAGAAAAGAGAAATGACCCAAATCAACAAAATCATGAATGAAGGAGGAGAGATCACAACCAACACCAAAGAAATACAAACGATTATAAGAACGTAATCTGAGCAACCCTATGGCAGCCTATTCCATAACCTGGAAGAAATGGGTGCATTCCTAGAGATGTGTCAACTACCAAAACTGACCCAGGAAGAAAGAGAAAACCTGAACAGTCCTATAACCACGAAGGCAATTGAAGTAGTCATCAAAAACCTCCCAAGAAACCAAAGCCCAGGGCCAGATGGATTCCCAGGGGAATTCTATCCGACATTTAAAGAAGAATTAATACCTATTCTCCTGAAACTGTTCCAAACAATAGAAATGGAAGGAAAACTTCCAAACTCATTTTATGAGGCCACCATTACCTTGATCCCAAAACCAGACAAAGATCCCATCAAAAAGGAGTATTAGAGACCAATATCCTTGATGAACATCGATGCAAAAATTCTCACCAAAATACTAGCCAAGAGGACCCAACAGTACATGAAAAGGAGTATTCACCATGACCAAGTGGGATTTATCCCTGGGCTGCAAGGCTGGTTCAACATCCGCAAATCAATCAACGTGATAAAACACATTAACCAAAGAAAGAACAAGAATCATATGATCCTCTCAATAGATGCAGAAAAACCATTTGACAAAGTAAAGCACACTTTCTGGATCAAAACTCTTCAGAGTACAGGGACAGCGGGTACATACCTCAATATCATAAAAGCCATCTACGAACAACCTACAGCGAATATCATTCTCAATGGGGAAAAGCTGAGATCTTTTCCCCTAAGGTCAGGAACGCGGCAGGGATAGCCACTCTCACCACTGCTATTCAACATAGTATTAGAAGTCCTAGCCACAGCAATCAGACAACAAAAAGAAATCCAAGGCATCCAAATCGGCAGAGAGGAAGTCAAACTCTCACTCTTTGCAGATGATATGATACTTTATGTGGAAAACCCAAAAGACTCCACCCCAAAACTGCTACAACTCACACAGCAATTCCGTCAAGTAGCAGGCTATAAAATCAATGCACAGACATCAGTGGCATTCCTATACACCAACAACAAGACAGAAGAGAGACAAATCAAGGAGTCGATCCCATTCACAACTGCACCCAAAACCAGAAGAGACCTAGGAATAAATTGAACCCAAGAGGCAAAGGATCTGTACCCCGAAAACTACCAAATACTCAGGAAAGAAATTGAAGAAGACACAACGAAACGGAAAAACGTTCCATGCTCATGGATTGGGAGAACCAACATTGTGAAGAGGTCAATGCTACCTAGAGCAATCTACACATGCAATGCAATCCCCGTCAAAATACCATCCACTTTTTTCCAAGAAATGGAACAAATAATCCTAAGATTTGAATGGAACCAGAAGAGACCACGAATAGACAGAGGAATATTGAGAAAGAAAAGCAAAGCTGGCGGCATCACAATTCTGGACTTCCAGCTCTATGACAAAGCTGTCATCATCAAGACAGTATGGTACTGGCACAAAAACAGATACATAGATCCATGGAACAGAATCGAGAGCCCAGAAATGGACCCTCAACTCTATGGTCAACTTATCTTTGACAGAGCAGGAAAGAATGTCCAATGGCAAAAAGAGAGTCTCTTCAACAACTGGAGTTGTGGAAATTGGACAGCCCCATGCAGAAGAATGACACTGGACCATTTCCTGACACCACACACAAAAATAGACTCCAAATGCTTGAAAGACCTCAGTGTGAGACAGGACTCCATCAAAATCCTAAAGGAGAACACAGGTAGCAAGCTCTTCGACCTCAGCCGCAGCAACTTCTTCCTAGAAACATCACCAAAGGCACGGGAAGCCAGGGCAAAAAGGAAATATTGGGATTTCATCAAGATTAAAACCTTTGGCACAGCAAAAGAAACAGTCCACAAAACCAAAACACAACCGACAGAATGGGAGAAATTATTTACGAATGACATATCAGATAAAGGGCTACTATCCAATATGTATAAAAACGTATCAAACTCAACACCCAAAGAACAAATAATCCAATCAAAAAATAGGCAGAAGAGATGAACAGACATTTTTCCAAAGAAGACATCCAAATGGCCAACAGGCACATGAAAAAGTGCTCAACACGGCTCGGCATCAGGGAAATCCACATGAAAACCTCAATGAGATACCCCCTCACACCCGTCAGAATGGCTCAAATGAACAAGTCAGGGAACGACAGAGGTTGGCGGGGATGTGGAGAAAGGGGAACCCTCCTACACTGGTGGTGGGAATGCAAGCTGGTGCAACCCCTCTGGAAAACAGGATGGAGGTTCCTCAAATAGTTGAAATTAGAGCTACCATCCGATCCAGCAATTGCACTCCTGGGTATTTACCCCAAAGATACAAATGTAGGGACCCGAAGCGGTACGTGCACCCCATTGTTTATAGCAGCAATGTCCACAATAGCCAAACTGTTGAAAGAGCCAAGATGTCCATCGACAGATGAGTGGATAAAGAAGAGGTGGTATATATATACACAATGGAATATTACGCAGCCATCAAAAGGAATGAGATGTTGCCATGGACAACGACGTGGATGGAACTGGAGGGTCCGATGATTAGTGAAATAAGACAATCAGAGAAAGACATGTATCATATGACCTCACTGATATGAGGAATTCTTAATCTCAGGAACAGAGTGAGGCTTGCTGGAGTGGTCGGGGGTGGGAGGGATGGGCTGGCTGGGTGATAGACATTGGGGAGGGTATGAGCTACGGTGAGCGCTGTGAATTGTGTAAGACTGTTGAATCACAGATCTCTACTTCTGAAACAAATAACGCATCATATTTTAAGAATAAAGGAAAAGAAGGAGATAGCAGGAGAGGAAGAATGAAGGGGAGTTAGTGAGAGGGGGAGACAGACCAGGGGAGATGATGGATTCTGAAAAAAAATCCGAGGTTTCTAGAGGGGATGTGGGTCGGGGGATTGGTTAGCCTGGTGATGGGTATTAAAGAGGGCACATTCTGCATGGAGCACTGTGTGTTCGGAACAAACAATGAATCATGGGACACTACACCAAAACAAATGATGTAGTACATGGTGATTAACAAAGCAATAAAAAACAAAGACTGTAATAAGAGATGAAGAAGGACACTATATCCTACTTAAAGGGTCTATCCAAGAAGAAGATCTAACAATTGTAAATGTCTATGCCCCGAACATGGGAGCATCCAATTATATAAGGCAATTTAGAAGAAAAGCAAAGAAAGACATTGACAACCATACAATCAGAGTGGGGGACTTTAACACCCCCCTGACTGAAATGGCCAGATCATCTAAGCAAAAGATCAACAAGGAAATAAAGACTTTAAATGACACACTGGACCAAATGGACTTCACAGACATATTCAGAACGTTCCTTCCCGAAGCAACGGAATACACATTCTTCTCTAGGGCCCATGGAACGTTCTCCAGAATGGATCACATCCTAGGTCACAAATCAGGTCTCAACCGGTACCCAAAGATTGGGATCATTCCCTGCACATTTTCAGACCACAATGCTTTGAAACTAGAACTCAATCACAAGAGGAAAGTCGGAAAGAACTCAAATACATGGAGGCTAAAGAGCATCCTACGAAAGAATGAATGGGTCAACCAGGAAATTAAAGAAGAATTTAAAAATTCATGGAAACCAATGAAAATGAAAACACAACTGTCCAAAATCTTTGGGATACAGCCAAGGCAGTCCTGCGAGGAAAGCATATAGCAATACAAGCCTTTCTCAAGAAACATGAAAGGTCTCAAATACACACCCTAACCCTACACCTAAAGGAGCTGGAGAAAGAACGGCCAATAAAGCCTAAACCCAGCAGGAGAAGAGAAATCATGCAGATCAGAGCAGAAATCAATGAAATAGAACCCAAAAGAACAGTAGAACAGATCAACGGAACTAGGAGCTGGTTCTTTGAAAGAATTCACAAGATTGATACACCCCTGTCCAGGCTGATCAAAAAGAAAAGAGAAATGACCCAAATCAACAAAATCATGAATGAAAGAGGAGAGATCACAACCAACACCAAAGAAATACAAGCGATTATAAGAACGTAATCTGAGCAACCCTATGGCAGCATATTCCATAACCTGGAAGAAATGGGTGCATTCCTAGAGATGGGTCAACTACCAAAACTGACCCAGGAAGAAAGAGAAAACCTGAACAGTCCTATAACCACGAAAGCAATTGAAGTAGTCATCAAAAACCTCCCAAGAAACCAAAGCCCAGGGCCAGATGGATTCCCAGGGGAATTCTATCCGACATTTAAAGAAGAATTAATACCTATTCTCCTGAAACTGTTCCAAACAATAGAAATGGAAGGAAAACTTCCAAACTCATTTTATGAGGCCACCATTACCTTGATCCCAAAACCAGACAAAGATCCCATCAAAAAGGAGTATTAGAGACCAATATCCTTGATGAACATCGATGCAAAAATTCTCACCAAAATACTAGCCAAGAGGACCCAACAGTACATGAAAAGGAGTATTCACCATGACCAAGTGGGATTTATCCCTGGGCTGCAAGGCTGGTTCAACATCCGCAAATCAATCAACGTGATAAAACACATTAACCAAAGAAAGAACAAGAATCATATGATCCTCTCAATAGATGCAGAAAAACCATTTGACAAAGTAAAGCACACTTTCTGGATCAAAACTCTTCAGAGTACAGGGACAGCGGGTACATACCTCAATATCATAAAAGCCATCTACGAACAACCTACACCGAATATCATTCTCAATGGGGAAAAGCTGAGATCTTTTCCCCTAAGGTCAGGAACGCGGCAGGGATAGCCACTCTCACCACTGCTATTCAACATAGTATTAGAAGTCCTAGCCACAGCAATCAGACAACAAAAAGAAATCCAAGGCATCCAAATCGGCAGAGAGGAAGTCAAACTCTCACTCTTTGCAGATGATATGATACTTTATGTGGAAAACCCAAAATACTCCACCCCAAAACTGCTACAACTCACACAGCAATTGGGTCAAGTAGCAGGCTATAAAATCAATGCACAGACATCAGTGGCATTCCTATACACCAACAACAAGACAGAAGAGAGACAAATCAAGGAGTCGATCCCATTCACAACTGCACCCAAAACCAGAAGAGACCTAGGAATAAATTGAACCCAAGAGGCAAAGGATCTGTAACCCGAAAACTACCAAATACTCAGGAAAGAAATTGAAGAAGACACAAAGAAACGGAAAAACGTTCCATGCTCATGGATTGGGAGAACCAACATTGTGAAGAGGTCAATGCTACCTAGAGCAATCTACACATGCAATGCAATCCCCATCAAAATACCATCCACTTTTTTCCAAGAAATGGAACAAATAATCCTAAGATTTGAATGGAACCAGAAGAGACCACGAATAGCCAGAGGAATATTGAGAAAGAAAAGCAAAGCTGGCGGCATCACAATTCTGGACTTCCAGCTCTATGACAAAGCTGTCATCATCAAGACAGTAGGGTACTGGCACAAAAACAGACACATAGATCCATGGAACAGAATCGAGAGCCCAGAAGTGGACCCTCAACTCTATGGTCAACTTACCTTTGACAGAGCAGGAAAAAATGTCCAATGGCAAAAAGAGAGTCTCTTCAACAACTGGAGTTGTGGAAATTGGACAGCCCCATGCAGAAGAATGACACTGGACCATTTCCTGACACCACACACAAAAATAGAGTCCAAATGTTTGAAAGACCTCAATGTAAGACAGGACTCCATCAAAATCCTAAAGGAGAACACAGGTAGCAAGCTCTTCGACCTCAGCCGCAGCAACTTCTTCCTACAAACATCACCAAAGGCACGGGAAGCAAGGGCAAAAATGAACTATTGGGATTTCATCAAGATAAAAACCTTTGGCACAGCAAAAGAAACAGTCCACAAAACCAAAACACAACCGACAGAATGGGAGAAATTATTTACGAATGACATACCAGATAAAGGGCTACTATCCAATATGTATAAAAACGTATCAAACTCAACACCCAAAGAACAAATAATCCAATCAAAAAATAGGCAGAAGATATGAACAGACATTTTTCCAAAGAAGATATCCAAATGGCCAACAGGCACAGGAAAAAGTGCTCAACACGGCTCGGCATCAGGGAAATCCACATGAAAACCTCAATGAGATACCCCCTCACACCCGTCAGAATGGCTCAAATGAACAAGTCAGGGAACGACAGAGGTTGGCGGGGATGTGGAGAAAGGGGAACCCTCCTACACGGGTGGTGGGAATGCAAGCTGGTGCAACCCCTCTGGAAAACAGGATGGAGGTTCCTCAAATAGTTGAAATTAGAGCTACCATCCGATCCAGCAATTGCACTCCTGGGTATTTACCCCAAAGATACAAATGTAGGGACCCGAAGCGGTACGTGCACCCCATTGTTTATAGCAGCAATGTCCACAATAGCCAAACTGTTGAAAGAGCCAAGATGTCCATCGACAGATGAGTGGATAAAGAAGAGGTGGTATATATATACACAATGGAATATTACGCAGCCATCAAAAGGAATGAGATGTTGCCATGGACAACGACGTGGGTGGAACTGGAGGGTCCGATGATTAGTGAAATAAGTCAATCAGAGAAAGACATGTATCATATGATCTCACTGATATGAGGAATTCTTAATCTCAGGAACAGAGTGAGGCTTGCTGGAGTGGACGGGGGTGGGAGGGATGGGCTGGCTGGGTGATAGACATTGGGGAGGGTATGAGCTACGGTGAGCGCTGTGAATTGTGTAAGACTGTTGAATCACAGATCTCTACTTCTGAAACAAATAACGCAACATATTTTAAGAATAAAGGAAAAGAAGGAGATAGCAGGAGAGGAAGAATGAAGGGGAGTTAGTGAGAGGGGGAGACAGACCAGGAGAGATGAGGGATTCTGAAAAAAAATCCGAGGTTTCTAGAGGGGAGGTGGGTCGGGGGATTGGTTAGCCTGGTGATGGGTATTAAAGAGGGCACATTCTGCATGGAGCACTGTGTGTTCGGAACAAACAATGAATCATGGGACACTACACCAAAACAAATGATGTAGTACATGGTGATTAACAAAGCAATAAAAAACAAAGACTGTAATAAGAGATGAAGAAGGACACTATATCCTACTTAAAGGGTCTATCCAAGAAGAAGATCTAACAATTGTAAATGTCTATGCCCCGAACATGGGAGCATCCAATTATATAAGGCAATTTAGAAGAAAAGCAAAGAAAGACATTGACAACCATACAATCATAGTGGGGGACTTTAACACCCCCCTGACTGAAATGGCCAGATCATCTAAGCAAAAGATCAACAAGGAAATAAAGACTTTAAATGACACACTGGACCAAATGGACTTCACAGACATATTCAGAACGTTCCATCCCGAAGCAACGGAATACACATTCTTCTCTAGGGCCCATGGAACGTTCTCCAGAATGGATCACATCCTAGGTCACAAATCAGGTCTCAACCGGTACCCAAAGATTGGGATCATTCCCTGCACATTTTCAGACCACAATGCTTTGAAACTAGAACCCAATCACAAGAGGAAAGTCGGAAAGAACTCAAATACATGGAGGCTAAAGAGCATCCTACGAAAGAATGAATGGGTCAACCAGGAAATTAAAGAAGAATTTAAAAATTCATGGAAACCAATGAAAATGAAAACACAACTGTCCAAAATCTTTGGGATACAGCCAAGGCAGTCCTGCGAGGAAAGTATATAGCAATACAAGCCTTTCTCAAGAAACATGAAAGGTCTCAAATACACACCCTAACCCTACACCTAAAGGAGCTGGAGAAAGAACGGCCAATAAAGCCTAAACCCAGCAGGAGAAGAGAAATCATGCAGATCAGAGCAGAAATCAATGAAATAGAACCCAAAAGAACAGTAGAACAGATCAACGGAACTAGGAGCTGGTTCTTTGAAAGAATTCACAAGATTGATACACCCCTGTCCAGGCTGATCCAAAAGAAAAGAGAAATGACCCAAATCAACAAAATCATGAATGAAGGAGGAGAGATCACAACCAACACCAAAGAAATACAAACGATTATAAGAACGTAATCTGAGCAACCCTATGGCAGCATATTCCATAACCTGGAAGAAATGGGTGCATTCCTAGAGATGTGTCAACTACCAAAACTGACCCAGGAAGAAAGAGAAAACCTGAACAGTCCTATAACCACGAAGGCAATTGAAGTAGTCATCAAAAACCTCCCAAGAAACCAAAGCCCAGGGCCAGATGGATTCCCAGGGGAATTCTATCCGACATTTAAAGAAGAATTAATACCTATTCTCCTGAAACTGTTCCAAACAATAGAAATGGAAGGAAAACTTCCAAACTCATTTTATGAGGCCACCATTACCTTGATCCCAAAACCAGACAAAGATCCCATCAAAAAGGAGTATTAGAGACCAATATCCTTGATGAACATCGATGCAAAAATTCTCACCAAAATACTAGCCAAGAGGACCCAACAGTACATGAAAAGGAGTATTCACCATGACCAAGTGGGATTTATCCCTGGGCTGCAAGGCTGGTTCAACATCCGCAAATCAATCAACGTGATAAAACACATTAACCAAAGAAAGAACAAGAATCATATGATCCTCTCAATAGATGCAGAAAAACCATTTGACAAAGTAAAGCACACTTTCTGGATCAAAACTCTTCAGAGTACAGGGACAGCGGGTACATACCTCAATATCATAAAAGCCATCTACGAACAACCTACAGCGAATATCATTCTCAATGGGGAAAAGCTGAGATCTTTTCCCCTAAGGTCAGGAACGCGGCAGGGATAGCCACTCTCACCACTGCTATTCAACATAGTATTAGAAGTCCTAGCCACAGCAATCAGACAACAAAAAGAAATCCAAGGCATCCAAATCGGCAGAGAGGAAGTCAAACTCTCACTCTTTGCAGATGATATGATACTTTATGTGGAAAACCCAAAAGACTCCACCCCAAAACTGCTACAACTCACACAGCAATTCCGTCAAGTAGCAGGCTATAAAATCAATGCACAGACATCAGTGGCATTCCTATACACCAACAACAAGACAGAAGAGAGACAAATCAAGGAGTCGATCCCATTCACAACTGCACCCAAAACCAGAAGAGACCTAGGAATAAATTGAACCCAAGAGGCAAAGGATCTGTACCCAGAAAACTACCAAATACTCAGGAAAGAAATTGAAGAAGACACAAAGAAACGGAAAAACGTTCCATGCTCATGGATTGGGAGAACCAACATTGTGAAGAGGTCAATGCTACCTAGAGCAATCTACACATGCAATGCAATCCCCGTCAAAATACCATCCACTTTTTTCCAAGAAATGGAACAAATAATCCTAAGATTTGAATGGAACCAGAAGAGACCACGAATAGCCAGAAGAATATTGAGAAAGAAAAGCAAAGCTGGCGGCATCACAATTCTGGACTTCCAGCTCTATGACAAAGCTGTCATCATCAAGACAGTAGGGTACTGGCACAAAAACAGACACATAGATCCATGGAACAGAATCGAGAGCCCAGAAATGGACCCTCAACTCTATGGTCAACTTATCTTTGACAGAGCAGGAAAGAATGTCCAATGGCAAAAAGAGAGTCTCTTCAACAACTGGAGTTGTGGAAATTGGACAGCCCCATGCAGAAGAATGACACTGGACCATTTCCTGACACCACACACAAAAATAGACTCCAAATGTTTGAAAGACCTCAGTGTGAGACAGGACTCCATCAAAATCCTAAAGGAGAACACAGGTAGCAAGCTCTTCGACCTCAGCCGCAGCAACTCCTTCCTACAAACATCACCAAAGGCACGGGAAGCCAGGGCAAAAATGAACTATTGGGATTTCATCAAGATAAAAACCTTTGGCACAGCAAAAGAAACAGTCCACAAAACCAAAACACAACCGACAGATTGGGAGAAATTATTTACGAATGACATATCAGATAAAGGGCTACTATCCAATATGTTTAAAAACGTATCAAACTCAACACCCAAAGAACAAATAATCCAATCAAAAAATAGGCAGAAGACATGAACAGACATTTTTCCAAAGAAGACATCCAAATGGCCCACAGGCACAGGAAAAAGTGCTCAACACGGCTCGGCATCAGGGAAATCCACATCAAAACCTCAATGAGATACCCTCTCACACCCGTCAGAATGGCTCAAATGAACAAGTCAGGGAACGACAGAGGTTGGCGGGGATGTGGAGAAAGGGGAACCCTCCTACACTGGTGGTGGGAATGCAAGCTGGGGCAACCCCTCTGGAAAACAGGATGGAGGTTCCTCAAATAGTTGAAATTAGAGCTACCATCCGATCCAGCAATTGCACTCCTGGGTATTTACCCCAAAGATACAAATGTAGGGACCCGAAGCGGTACGTGCACCCCATTGTTTATAGCAGCAATGTCCACAGTAGCCAAACTTTTGAAAGAGCCAAGATGTCCATCGACAGATGAGTGGATAAAGAAGAGGTGGTATATATATACACAATGGAATATTACGCAGCCATCAAAAGGAATGAGATGTTGCCATGGACAACGACGTGGATGGAAGTGGAGGGTCCGATGATTAGTGAAATAAGTCAATCAGAGAAAGACATGTATCATATGGCCTCACTGATATGAGGAATTCTTAATCTCAGGAACAGAGTGAGGGTTGCTGGAGTGGTCGGGGGTGGGAGGGATGGGCTGGCTGGGTGATAGACATTGGGGAGGGTATGAGCTACGGTGAGCGCTGTGAATTGTGTAAGACTGTTGAATCACAGATCTCTACTTCTGAAACAAATAACGCAACATATTTTAAGAATAAAGGAAAAGAAGGAGATAGCAGGAGAGGAAGAATGAAGGGGAGTTAGTGAGAGGGGGAGACAGACCAGGAGAGATGATGGATTCTGAAAAAAAATCCGAGGTTTCTAGAGGGGAGGTGGGTCGGGGGATTGGTTAGCCTGGTGATGGGTATTAAAGAGGGCACATTCTGCATGGAGCACTGTGTGTTCGGAACAAAAAATGAATCATGGGACACTACACCAAAACAAATGATGTAGTACATGGTGATTAACAAAGGAATAAAAAACAAAGAGTGTAATAAGAGATGAAGAAGGACACTATATCCTACTTAAAGGGTCTATCCAAGAAGAAGATGTAACAATTGTAAATGTCTATGCCCCGAACATGGGAGCATCCAATTATATAAGGCAATTTAGAAGAAAAGCAAAGAAAGACATTGACAACCATACAATCATAGTGGGGGACTTTAACACCCCCCTGACTGAAATGGCCAGATCATCTAAGCAAAAGATCAACAAGGAAATAAAGACTTTAAATGACACACTGGACCAAATGGACTTCACAGACATATTCAGAACGTTCCATCCCGAAGCAACGGAATACACATTCTTCTCTAGGGCCCATGGAACGTTCTCCAGAATGGATCACATCCTAGGTCACAAATCAGGTCTCAACCGGTACCCAAAGATTGGGATCATTCCCTGCACATTTTCAGACCACAATGCTTTGAAACTAGAACTCAATCACAAGAGGAAAGTCGGAAAGAACTCAAATACATGGAGGCTAAAGAGCATCCTACGAAAGAAAGAATGGGTCAACCAGGAAATTAAAGAAGAATTTAAAAATTCATGGAAACCAATGAAAATGAAAACACAACTGTCCAAAATCTTTGGGATACAGCCAAGGCAGTCCTGCGAGGAAAGTATATAGCAATACAAGCCTTTCTCAAGAAACATGAAAGGTCTCAAATACACACCCTAACCGTACACCTAAAGGAGCTGGAGAAAGAACGGCCAATAAAGCCTAAACCCAGCAGGAGAAGAGAAATCATGCAGATCAGAGCAGAAATCAATGAAATAGAACCCAAAAGAACAGTAGAACAGATCAACGGAACTAGGAGCTGGTTCTTTGAAAGAATTCACAAGATTGATACACCCCTGTCCAGGCTGATCAAAAAGAAAAGAGAAATGACCCAAATCAACAAAATCATGAATGAAGGAGGAGAGATCACAACCAACACCAAAGAAATACAAACGATTATAAGAACGTAATCTGAGCAACCCTATGGCAGCATATTCCATAACCTGGAAGAAATGGGTGCATTCCTAGAGATGTGTCAACTACCAAAACTGACCCAGGAAGAAAGAGAAAACCTGAACAGTCCTATAACCACGAAGGCAATTGAAGTAGTCATCAAAAACCTCCCAAGAAACCAAAGCCCAGGGCCAGATGGATTCCCAGGGGAATTCTATCAGACATTTAAAGAAGAATTAATACCTATTCTCCTGAAACTGTTCCAAACAATAGAAATGGAAGGAAAACTTCCAAACTCATTTTATGAGGCCACCATTACCTTGATCCCAAAACCAGACAAAGATCCCATCAAAAAGGAGTATTAGAGACCAATATCCTTGATGAACATCGATGCAAAAATTCTCACCAAAATACTAGCCAAGAGGATCCAACAGTACATGAAAAGGAGTATTCACCATGACCAAGTGGGATTTATCCCTGGGCTGCAAGGCTGGTTCAACATCCGCAAATCAATCAACGTGATAAAACACATTAACCAAAGAAAGAACAAGAATCATATGATCCTCTCAATAGATGCAGAAAAACCATTTGACAAAGTAAAGCACACTTTCTGGATCAAAACTCTTCAGAGTACAGGGACAGCGGGTACATACCTCAATATCATAAAAGCCATCTACGAACAACCTACAGCGAATATCATTCTCAATGGGGAAAAGCTGAGATCTTTTCCCCTAAGGTCAGGAACGCGGCAGGGATAGCCACTCTCACCACTGCTATTCAACATAGTATTAGAAGTCCTAGCCACAGCAATCAGACAACAAAAAGAAATCCAAGGCATCCAAATCGGCAGAGAGGAAGTCAAACTCTCACTCTTTGCAGATGATATGATACTTTATGTGGAAAACCCAAAAGACTCCACCCCAAAACTGCTAGAACTCACACAGCAATTCCGTCAAGTAGCAGGCTATAAAATCAATGCACAGACATCAGTGGCATTCCTATACACCAACAACAAGACAGAAGAGAGACAAATCAAGGAGTCGATCCCATTCACAACTGCACCCAAAACCAGAAGAGACCTAGGAATAAATTGAACCCAAGAGGCAAAGGATCTGTACTCAGAAAACTACCAAATACTCAGGAAAGAAATTGAAGAAGACACAAAGAAACGGAAAAAACGTTCCATGCTCATGGATTGGGAGAACCAACATTGTGAAGAGGTCAATGCTACCTAGAGCAATCTACACATGCAATGCAATCCCCGTCAAAATACCATCCACTTTTTTCCAAGAAATGGAACAAATAATCCTAAGATTTGAATGGAACCAGAAGAGACCACGAATAGCCAGAGGAATATTGAGAAAGAAAAGCAAAGCTGGCGGCATCACAATTCTGGACTTCCAGCTCTATGACAAAGCTGTCATCATCAAGACAGTAGGGTACTGGCACAAAAACAGACACATAGATCCATGGAACAGAATCGAGAGCCCAGAAATGGACCCTCAACTCTATGGTCAACTTATCTTTGACAGAGCAGGAAAGAATGTCCAATGGCAAAAAGAGAGTCTCTTCAACAACTGGAGTTGTGGAAATGGGACAGCCCCATGCAGAAGAATGACACTGGACCATTTCCTGACACCACACACAAAAATAGACTCCAAATGTTTGAAAGACCTCAGTGTGAGACAGGACTCCATCAAAATCCTAAAGGAGAACACAGGTAGCAAGCTCTTCGACCTCAGCCGCAGCAACTCCTTCCTACAAACATCACCAAAGGCACGGGAATCCAGGGCAAAAAGGAACTATTGGGATTTCATCAAGATAAAAACCTTTGGCACAGCAAAAGAAACAGTCCACAAAACCAAAAGACAACCGACAGAATGGGAGAAAATATTTACGAATGACATATCAGATAAAGGGCTACTATCCAATATGTATAAAAACGTATCAAACTCAACACCCAAAGAACAAATAATCCAATCAAAAAATAGGCAGAAGACATGAACAGACATTTTTCCAAAGAAGACATCCAAATGGCCAACAGGCACAGGAAAAAGTGCTCAACACGGCTCGGCATCAGGGAAATCCACATCAAAACCTCAATGAGATACCCTCTCACACCCGTCAGAATGGCTCAAATGAACAAGTCAGGGAACGACAGAGATTGGCGGGGATGTGGAGAAAGGGGAACCCTCCTACACTGGTGGTGGGAATGCAAGCTGGTGCAACCCCTCTGGAAAACAGGATGGAGGTTCCTCAAATAGTTGAAATTAGAGCTACCATCCGATCCAGCAATTGCACTCCTGGGTATTTACCCCAAAGATACAAATGTAGGGACCCGAAGCGGTACGTGCACCCCATTGTTTATAGCTGCAATGTCCACAATAGCCAAACTGTTGAAAGAGCCAAGATGTCCATCGACAGATGAGTGGATAAAGAAGAGGTGATATATATATACACAATGGAATATTACGCAGCCATCAAAAGGAATGAGATGTTGCCATGGACAACGACGTGGATGGAACTGGAGGGTCCGATGATTAGTGAAATAAGTCAATCAGAGAAAGACATGTATCATATGACCTCACTGATATGAGGAATTCTTAATCTCAGGAACAGAGTGAGGCTTGCTGGAGTGGTCGGGGGTGGGAGGGATGGGCTGGCTGGGTGATAGACATTGGGGAGGGTATGAGCTACGGTGAGCGCTGTGAATTGTGTAAGACTGTTGAATCACAGATCTCTACTTCTGAAACAAATAACGCATCATATTTTAAGAATAAAGGAAAAGAAGGAGATAGCAGGAGAGGAAGAATGAAGGGGAGTTAGTGAGAGGGGGAGACAGACCAGGAGAGATGATGGATTCTGAAAAAAAATCCGAGGTTTCTAGAGGGGAGGTGGGTCGGGGGATTGGTTAGCCTGGTGATGGGTATTAAAGAGGGCACATTCTGCATGGAGCACTGTGTGTTCGGAACAAACAATGAATCATGGGACACTACACCAAAACAAATGATGTAGTACATGGTGATTAACAAAGCAATAAAAAACAAAGACTGTAATAAGAGATGAAGAAGGACACTATATCCTACTTAAAGGGTCTATCCAAGAAGAAGATCTAACAATTGTAAATGTCTATGCCCCGAACATGGGAGCATCCAATTATATAAGGCAATTTAGAAGAAAAGCAAAGAAAGACATTGACAACCATACAATCATAGTGGGGGACTTTAACACCCCCCTGACTGAAATGGCCAGATCATCTAAGCAAAAGATCAACAAGGAAATAAAGACTTTAAATGACACACTGGACCAAATGGACTTCACAGACATATTCAGAACGTTCCTTCCCGAAGCAACGGAATACACATTCTTCTCTAGGGCCCATGGAACGTTCTCCAGAATGGATCACATCCTAGGTCACAAATCAGGTCTCAACCGGTACCCAAAGATTGGGATCATTCCCTGCACATTTTCAGACCACAATGCTTTGAAACTAGAACTCAATCACAAGAGGAAAGTCGGAAAGAACTCAAATACATGGAGGCTAAAGAGCATCCTACGAAAGAATGAATGGGTCAACCAGGAAATTAAAGAAGAATTTAAAAATTCATGGAAACCAATGAAAATGAAAACACAACTGTCCAAAATCTTTGGGATACAGCCAAGGCAGTCCTGCGAGGAAAGTATATAGCAATACAAGCCTTTCTCAAGAAACATGAAAGGTCTCAAATACACACCCTAACCGTACACCTAAAGGAGCTGGAGAAAGAACGGCCAATAAAGCCTAAACCCAGCAGGAGAAGAGAAATCATGCAGATCAGAGCAGAAATCAATGAAATAGAACCCAAAAGAACAGTAGAACAGATCAACGGAACTAGGAGCTGGTTCTTTGAAAGAATTCACAAGATTGATACACCCCTGTCCAGGCTGATCAAAAAGAAAAGAGAAATGACCCAAATCAACAAAATCATGAATGAAGGAGGAGAGATCACAACCAACACCAAAGAAATACAAACGATTATAAGAACGTAATCTGAGCAACCCTATGGCAGCATATTCCATAACCTGGAAGAAATGGGTGCATTCCTAGAGATGTGTCAACTACCAAAACTGACCCAGGAAGAAAGAGAAAACCTGAACAGTCCTATAACCACGAAGGCAATTGAAGTAGTCATCAAAAACCTCCCAAGAAACCAAAGCCCAGGGCCAGATGGATTCCCAGGGGAATTCTATCAGACATTTAAAGAAGAATTAATACCTATTCTCCTGAAACTGTTCCAAACAATAGAAATGGAAGGAAAACTTCCAAACTCATTTTATGAGGCCACCATTACCTTGATCCCAAAACCAGACAAAGATCCCATCAAAAAGGAGTATTAGAGACCAATATCCTTGATGAACATCGATGCAAAAATTCTCACCAAAATACTAGCCAAGAGGACCCAATAGTACATGAAAAGGAGTATTCACCATGACCAAGTGGGATTTATCCCTGGGCTGCAAGGCTGGTTCAACATCCGCAAATCAATCAACGTGATAAAACACATTAACCAAAGAAAGAACAAGAATCATATGATCCTCTCAATAGATGCAGAAAAACCATTTGACAAAGTAAAGCACACTTTCTGGATCAAAACTCTTCAGAGTACAGGGACAGCGGGTACATACCTCAATATCATAAAAGCCATCTACGAACAACCTACAGCGAATATCATTCTCAATGGGGAAAAGCTGAGATCTTTTCCCCTAAGGTCAGGAACGCGGCAGGGATAGCCACTCTCACCACTGCTATTCAACATAGTATTAGAAGTCCTAGCCACAGCAATCAGACAACAAAAAGAAATCCAAGGCATCCAAATCGGCAGAGAGGAAGTCAAACTCTCACTCTTTGCAGATGATATGATACTTTATGTGGAAAACCCAAAAGACTCCACCCCAAAACTGCTACAACTCACACAGCAATTCCGTCAAGTAGCAGGCTATAAAATCAATGCACAGACATCAGTGGCATTCCTATACACCAACAACAAGACAGAAGAGAGACAAATCAAGGAGTCGATCCCATTCACAACTGCACCCAAAACCAGAAGAGACCTAGGAATAAATTGAACCCAAGAGGCAAAGGATCTGTACTCAGAAAACTACCAAATACTCAGGAAAGAAATTGAAGAAGACACAAAGAAACGGAAAAAACGTTCCATGCTCATGGATTGGGAGAACCAACATTGTGAAGAGGTCAATGCTACCTAGAGCAATCTACACATGCAATGCAATCCCCGTCAAAATACCATCCACTTTTTTCCAAAAAATGGAACAAATAATCCTAAGATTTGAATGGAACCAGAAGAGACCACGAATAGCCAGAGGAATATTGAGAAAGAAAAGCAAAGCTGGCGGCATCACAATTCTGGACTTCCAGCTCTATGACAAAGCTGTCATCATCAAGACAGTAGGGTACTGGCACAAAAACAGACACATAGATCCATGGAACAGAATCGAGAGCCCAGAAATGGACCCTCAACTCTATGGTCAACTTATCTTTGACAGAGCAGGAAAGAATGTCCAATGGCAAAAAGAGAGTCTCTTCAACAACTGGAGTTGTGGAAATGGGACAGCCCCATGCAGAAGAATGACACTGGACCATTTCCTGACACCACACACAAAAATAGACTCCAAATGTTTGAAAGACCTCAGTGTGAGACAGGACTCCATCAAAATCCTAAAGGAGAACACAGGTAGCAAGCTCTTCGACCTCAGCCGCAGCAACTTCTTCCTACAAACATCACCAAAGGCACGGGAAGCCAGGGCAAAAAGGAACTATTGGGATTTCATCAAGATAAAAACCTTTGGCACAGCAAAAGAAACAGTCCACAAAACCAAAAGACAACCGACAGAATGGGAGAAATTATTTACGAATGACATATCAGATAAAGGGCTACTATCCAATATGTATAAAAACGTATCAAACTCAACACCCAAAGAACAAATAATCCAATCAAAAAATAGGCAGAAGTCATGAACAGACATTTTTCCAAAGAAGACATCCAAATGGCCAACAGGCACATGAAAAAGTGCTCAACACGGCTCGGCATCAGGGAAATCCACATCAAAACCTCAATGAGATACCCCCTCACACCCGTCAGAATGGCTCAAATGAACAAGTCAGGGAACGACAGAGGTTGGCGGGGATGTGGAGAAAGGGAAACCCTCCTACACTGGTGGTGGGAATGCAAGCTGGTGCAACCCCTCTGGAAAACAGGATGGAGGTTCCTCAAATAGTTGAAATTAGAGCTACCATCCGATCCAGCAATTGCACTCCTGGGTATTTACCACAAAGATACAAATGTAGGGACCCGAAGCGGTACGTGCACCCCATTGTTTATAGCAGCAATGTCCACAATAGCCAAACTGTTGAAAGAGCCAAGATGTCCATCGACAGATGAGTGGATAAAGAAGAGGTGGTATATATATACACAATGGAATATTACGCAGCCATCAAAAGGAATGAGATGTTGCCATGGACAACGACGTGGATGGAACTGGAGGGTCCGATGATTAGTGAAATAAGTCAATCAGAGAAAGACATGTATCATATGACCTCACTGATATGAGGAATTCTTAATCTCAGGAACAGAGTGAGGCTTGCTGGAGTGGTCGGGGGTGGGAGGGATGGGCTGGCTGGGTGATAGACATTGGGGAGGGTATGAGCTACGGTGAGCGCTGTGAATTGTGTAAGACTGTTGAATCACAGATCTCTACTTCTGAAACAAATAACGCAACATATTTTAAGAATAAAGGAAAAGAAGGAGATAGCAGGAGAGGAAGAATGAAGGGGAGTTAGAGAGAGGGGGAGACAGACCAGGAGAGATGATGGATTCTGAAAAAAAATCCGAGGTTTCTAGAGGGGAGGTGGGTCGGGGGATTGGTTAGCCTGGTGATGGGTATTAAAGAGGGCACATTCTGCATGGAGCACTGTGTGTTCGGAACAAACAATGAATCATGGGACACTACACCAAAACAAATGATGTAGTACATGGTGATTAACAAAGCAATAAAAAACAAAGACTGTAATAAGAGATGAAGAAGGACACTATATCCTACTTAAAGGGTCTATCCAAGAAGAAGATCTAACAATTGTAAATGTCTATGCCCCGAACATGGGAGCATCCAATTATATAAGGCAATTTAGAAGAAAAGCAAAGAAAGACATTGACAACCATACAATCATAGTGGGGGACTTTAACACCCCCCTGACTGAAATGGCCAGATCATCTAAGCAAAAGATCAACAAGGAAATAAAGACTTTAAATGACACACTGGACCAAATGGACTTCACAGACATATTCAGAACGTTCCATCCCGAAGCAACGGAATACACATTCTTCTCTAGGGCCCATGGAACGTTCTCCAGAATGGATCACATCCTAGGTCACAAATCAGGTCTCAACCGGTACCCAAAGATTGGGATCATTCCCTGCACATTTTCAGACCACAATGCTTTGAAACTAGAACTCAATCACAAGAGGAAAGTCGGAAAGAACTCAAATACATGGAGGCTAAAGAGCATCCTACGGAAGAATGAATGGGTCAACCAGGAAATTAAAGAAGAATTTAAAAATTCATGGAAACCAATGAAAATGAAAACACAACTGTCCAAAATCTTTGGGATACAGCCAAGGCAGTCCTGCGAGGAAAGTATATAGCAATACAAGCCTTTCTCAAGAAACATGAAAGGTCTCAAATACACACCCTAACCCTACACCTAAAGGAGCTGGAGAAAGAACGGCCAATAAAGCCTAAACCCAGCAGGAGAAGAGAAATCATGCAGATCAGAGCAGAAATCAATGAAATAGAACCCAAAAGAACAGTAGAACAGATCAACGGAACTAGGAGCTGGTTCTTTGAAAGAATTCACAAGATTGATACACCCCTGTCCAGGCTGATCAAAAAGAAAAGAGAAATGACCCAAATCAACAAAATCATGAATGAAGGAGG
This sequence comes from Eumetopias jubatus, assembly GCF_037043125.1. Classification (NCBI taxonomy): domain Eukaryota; kingdom Metazoa; phylum Chordata; class Mammalia; order Carnivora; family Otariidae; genus Eumetopias; species Eumetopias jubatus. The sequence goes on from NW_028274848.1 coordinate 225,188, forward strand.
AGAGATCACAACCAACACCAAAGAAATACAAACGATTATAAGAACGTAATCTGAGCAACCCTATGGCAGCATATTCCATAACCTGGAAGAAATGGGTGCATTCCTAGAGATGGGTCAACTACCAAAACTGACCCAGGAAGAAAGAGAAAACCTGAACAGTCCTATAACCACGAAGGCAATTGAAGTAGTCATCAAAAACCTCCCAAGAAACCAAAGCCCAGGGCCAGATGGATTCCCAGGGGAATTCTATCCGACATTTCAAGAAGAATTAATACCTATTCTCCTGAAACTGTTCCAAACAATAGAAATGGAAGGAAAACTTCCAAACTCATTTTATGAGGCCACCATTACCTTGATCCCAAAACCAGACAAAGATCCCATCAAAAAGGAGTATTAGAGACCAATATCCTTGATGAACATCGATGCAAAAATTCTCACCAAAATACTAGCCAAGAGGATCCAACAGTACATGAAAAGGAGTATTCACCATGACCAAGTGGGATTTATCCCTGGGCTGCAAGGCTGGTTCAACATCCGCAAATCAATCAACGTGATAAAACACATTAACCAAAGAAAGAACAAGAATCATATGATCCTCTCAATAGATGCAGAAAAACCATTTGACAAAGTAAAGCACACTTTCTGGATCAAAACTCTTCAGAGTACAGGGACAGCGGGTACATACCTCAATATCATAAAAGCCATCTACGAACAACCTACAGCGAATATCATTCTCAATGGGGAAAAGCTGAGATCTTTTCCCCTAAGGTCAGGAACGCGGCAGGGATAGCCACTCTCACCACTGCTATTCAACATAGTATTAGAAGTCCTAGCCACAGCAATCAGACAACAAAAAGAAATCCAAGGCATCCAAATCGGCAGAGAGGAAGTCAAACTCTCACTCTTTGCAGATGATATGATACTTTATGTGGAAAACCCAAAAGACTCGACCCCAAAAATGCTACAACTCACACAGCAATTCCGTCAAGTAGCAGGCTATAAAATCAATGCACAGACATCAGTGGCATTCCTATACACCAACAACAAGACAGAAGAGAGACAAATCAAGTAGTCGATCCCATTCACAACTGCACCCAAAACCAGAAGAGACCTAGGAATACATTGAACCCAAGAGGCAAAGGATCTGTACTCAGAAAACTACCAAATACTCAGGAAAGAAATTGAAGAAGACACAAAGAAACGGAAAAACGTTCCATGCTCATGGATTGGGAGAACCAACATTGTGAAGAGGTCAATGCTACCTAGAGCAATCTACACATGCAATGCAATCCCCATCAAAATAACATCCACTTTTTTCCAAGAAATGGAACAAATATTCCTAAGATTTGAATGGAACCAGAAGAGACCACGAATAGCCAGAGGAATATTGAGAAAGAAAACAAAAGCTGGCGGCATCACAATTCTGGACTTCCAGCTCTATGACAAAGCTGTCATCATCAAGACGGTATGGTACTGGCACAAAAACAGACAGATAGATCCATGGAACAGAATCGAGAGCCCAGAAATGGACCCTCAACTCTATGGTCAACTTATCTTTGACAGAGCAGGAAAGAATGTCCAATGGCAAAAAGAGAGTCTCTTCCACAAAGGGAGTTGTGGAAATTGGACAGCCCCATGCAGAAGAATGACACTGGACCATTTCCTGACACCACACACAAAAATAGACTCCAAATGTTTGAAAGACCTCAGTGTGAGACAGGACTCCATCAATATCCTAAAGGAGAACACAGGTAGCAAGCTCTTCGACCTCAGCCGCAGCAACTTCTTCCTAGAAACATCACCAAAGGCACGGGAAGCCAGGGCAAAAAGGAACTATTGGGATTTCATCAAGATAAAAACCTTTGGCACAGCAAAAGAAACAGTCCACAAAACCAAAAGACAACTGACAGAATGGGAGAAATTATTTACGAATGACATACCAGATAAAGGGCTACTATCCAATATGTATAAAAACGTATCAAACTCAACACCCAAAGAACAAAAAATCCAATCAAAAAATAGGCAGAAGACATGAACAGACATTTTTCCAAAGAAGACATCCAAATGGCCAACAGGCACAGGAAAAAGTGCTCAACACGGCTCGGCATCAGGGAAATCCACATCAAAACCTCAATGAGATACCCTCTCACACCCGTCAGAATGGCTCAAATGAACAAGTCAGGGAACGACAGAGATTGGCCGGGATGTGGAGAAAGGGGAACCCTCCTACACTGGTGGTGGGAATGCAAGCTGGGGCAACCCCTCTGGAAAACAGGATGGAGGTTCCTCAAATAGTTGAAATTAGAGCTACCATCCGATCCAGCAATTGCACTCCTGGGTATTTACCCCAAAGATACAAATGTAGGGACCCGAAGCGGTACGTGCACCCCATTGTTTATAGCTGCAATGTCCACAATAGCCAAACTGTTGAAAGAGCCAAGATGTCCATCGACAGATGAGTGGATAAAGAAGAGGTGGTATATATATACACAATGGAATATTACGCAGCCATCAAAAGGAATGAGATGTTGCCATGGACAACGACGTGGATGGAACTGGAGGGTCCGATGATTAGTGAAATAAGTCAATCAGAGAAAGACATTTATCATATGACCTCACTGATATGAGGAATTCTTAATCTCAGGAACAGAGTGAGGCTTGCTGGAGTGGTCGGGGGTGGGAGGGATGGGCTGGCTGGGTGATAGACATTGGGGAGGGTATGAGCTACGGTGAGCGCTGTGAATTGTGTAAGACTGTTGAATCACAGATCTCTACTTCTGAAACAAATAACGCATCATATTTTAAGAATAAAGGAAAAGAAGGAGATAGCAGGAGAGGAAGAATGAAGGGGAGTTAGTGAGAGGGGGAGACAGACCAGGAGAGATGATGGATTCTGAAAAAAAATCCGAGGTTTCTAGAGGGGAGGTGGGTCGGGGGATTGGTTAGCCTGGTGATGGGTATTAAAGAGGGCACATTCTGCATGGAGCACTGTGTGTTCGGAACAAACAATGAATCATGGGACACTACACCAAAACAAATGATGTAGTACATGGTGATTAACAAAGCAATAAAAAACAAAGACTGTAATAAGAGATGAAGAAGGACACTATATCCTACTTAAAGGGTCTATCCAAGAAGAAGATCTAACAATTGTAAATGTCTATGCCCCGAACATGGGAGCATCCAATTATATAAGGCAATTTAGAAGAAAAGCAAAGAAAGACATTGACAACCATACAATCATAGTGGGGGACTTTAACACCCCCCTGACTGAAATGGCCAGATCATCTAAGCAAAAGATCAACAAGGAAATAAAGACTTTAAATGACACACTGGACCAAATGGACTTCACAGACATATTCAGAACGTTCCATCCCGAAGCAACGGAATACACATTCTTCTCTAGGGCCCATGGAACGTTCTCCAGAATGGATCACATCCTAGGTCACAAATCAGGTCTCAACCGGTACCCAAAGATTGGGATCATTCCCTGCACATTTTCAGACCACAATGCTTTGAAACTAGAACTCAATCACAAGAGGAAAGTCGGAAAGAACTCAAATACATGGAGGCTAAAGAGCATCCTACGAAAGAATGAATGGGTCAACCAGGAAATTAAAGAAGAATTTAAAAATTCATGGAAACCAATGAAAATGAAAACACAACTGTCCAAAATCTTTGGGATACAGCCAAGGCAGTCCTGCGAGGAAAGCATATAGCAATACAAGCCTTTCTCAAGAAACATGAAAGGTCTCAAATACACACCCTAACCCTACACCTAAAGGAGCTGGAGAAAGAACGGCCAATAAAGCCTAAACCCAGCAGGAGAAGAGAAATCATGCAGATCAGAGCAGAAATCAATGAAATAGAACCCAAACGAACAGTAGAACAGATCAACGGAACTAGGAGCTGGTTCTTTGAAAGAATTCACAAGATTGATACACCCCTGTCCAGGCTGATCAAAAAGAAAAGAGAAATGACCCAAATCAACAAAATCATGAATGAAAGAGGAGAGATCACAACCAACACCAAAGAAATACAAGCGATTATAAGAACGTAATCTGAGCAACCCTATGGCAGCATATTCCATAACCTGGAAGAAATGGGTGCATTCCTAGAGATGTGTCAACTACCAAAACTGACCCAGGAAGAAAGAGAAAACCTGAACAGTCCTATAACCACGAAGGCAATTGAAGTAGTCATCAAAAACCTCCCAAGAAACCAAAGCCCAGGGCCAGATGGATTCCCAGGGGAATTCTATCCGACATTTAAAGAAGAATTAATACCTATTCTCCTGAAACTGTTCCAAACAATAGAAATGGAAGGAAAACTTCCAAACTCATTTTATGAGGCCACCATTACCTTGATCCCAAAACCAGACAAAGATCCCATCAAAAAGGAGTATTAGAGACCAATATCCTTGATGAACATCGATGCAAAAATTCTCACCAAAATACTAGCCAAGAGGACCCAACAGTACATGAAAAGGAGTATTCACCATGACCAAGTGGGATTTATCCCTGGGCTGCAAGGCTGGTTCAACATCCGCAAATCAATCAACGTGATAAAACACATTAACCAAAGAAAGAACAAGAATCATATGATCCTCTCAATAGATGCAGAAAAACCATTTGACAAAGTAAAGCACACTTTCTGGATCAAAACTCTTCAGAGTACAGGGACAGCGGGTACATACCTCAATATCATAAAAGCCATCTACGAACAACCTACAGCGAATATCATTCTCAATGGGGAAAAGCTGAGATCTTTTCCCCTAAGGTCAGGAACGCGGCAGGGATAGCCACTCTCACCACTGCTATTCAACATAGTATTAGAAGTCCTAGCCACAGCAATCAGACAACAAAAAGAAATCAAAGGCATCCAAATCGGCAGAGAGGAAGTCAAACTCTCACTCTTTGCAGATGATATGATAGTTTATGTGGAAAACCCAAAAGACTCCACCCCAAAACTGCTACAACTCACACAGCAATTCCGTCAAGTAGCAGGCTATAAAATCAATGCACAGACATCAGTGGCATTCCTACACACCAACAACAAGACAGAATAGAGACAAATCAAGGAGTCGATCCCATTTACAACTGCACCCAAAACCAGAAGACACCTAGGAATACATTGAACCCAAGAGGCAAAGGATCTGTACTCAGAAAACTACCAAATACTCAGGAAAGAAATTGAAGAAGACACAAAGAAACGGAAAAACGTTCCATGCTCATGGACTGGGAGAACCAACATTGTGAAGAGGTCAATGCTACCTAGAGCAATCTACACATGCAATGCAATCCCCATCAAAATACCATCCACTTTTTTCCAAGAAATGGAACAAATAATCCTAAGATTTGAATGGAACCAGAAGAGACCACGAATAGCCAGAGGAATATTGAGAAAGAAAAGCAAAGCTGGCGGCATCACAATTCTGGACTTCCAGCTCTATGACAAAGCTGTCATCATCAAGACAGTAGGGTACTGGCACAAAAACAGACACATAGATCCATGGAACAGAATCGAGAGCCCAGAAGTGGACCCTCAACTCTATGGTCAACTTACCTTTGACAGAGCAGGAAAAAATGTCCAATGGCAAAAAGAGAGTCTCTTCAACAACTGGAGTTGTGGAAATTGGACAGCCCCATGCAGAAGAATGACACTGGACCATTTCCTGACACCACACACAAAAATAGAGTCCAAATGTTTGAAAGACCTCAATGTAAGACAGGACTCCATCAAAATCCTAAAGGAGAACACAGGTAGCAAGCTCTTCGACCTCAGCCGCAGCAACTTCTTCCTACAAACATCAACAAAGGCACGGGAAGCAAGGGCAAAAATGAACTATTGGGATTTCATCAAGATAAAAACCTTTGGCACAGCAAAAGAAACAGTCCACAAAACCAAAACACAACCGACAGAATGGGAGAAATTATTTACGAATGACATACCAGATAAAGGGCTACTATCCAATATGTATAAAAACGTATCAAACTCAACACCCAAAGAACAAATAATCCAATCAAAAAATAGGCAGAAGACATGAACAGACATTTTTCCAAAGAAGATATCCAAATGGCCAACAGGCACAGGAAAAAGTGCTCAACACGGCTCGGCATCAGGGAAATCCACATGAAAACCTCAATGAGATACCCCCTCACACCCGTCAGAATGGCTCAAATGAACAAGTCAGGGAACGACAGAGGTTGGCGGGGATGTGGAGAAAGGGGAACCCTCCTACACGGGTGGTGGGAATGCAAGCTGGTGCAACCCCTCTGGAAAACAGGATGGAGGTTCCTCAAATAGTTGAAATTAGAGCTACCATCCGATCCAGCAATTGCACTCCTGGGTATTTACCCCAAAGATACAAATGTAGGGACCCGAAGCGGTACGTGCACCCCATTGTTTATAGCAGCAATGTCCACAATAGCCAAACTGTTGAAAGAGCCAAGATGTCCATCGACAGATGAGTGGATAAAGAAGAGGTGGTATATATATACACAATGGAATATTACGCAGCCATCAAAAGGAATGAGATGTTGCCATGGACAACGACGTGGATGGAACTGGAGGGTCCGATGATTAGTGAAATAAGACAATCAGAGAAAGACATGTATCATATGACCTCACTGATATGAGGAATTCTTAATCTCAGGAACAGAGTGAGGCTTGCTGGAGTGGTCGGGGGTGGGAGGGATGGGTTGGCTGGGTGATAGACATTGGGGAGGGTATGAGCTACGGTGAGCGCTGTGAATTGTGTAAGACTGTTGAATCACAGATCTCTACTTCTGAAACAAATAACGCATCATATTTTAAGAATAAAGGAAAAGAAGGAGATAGCAGGAGAGGAAGAATGAAGGGGAGTTAGTGAGAGGGGGAGACAGACCAGGAGAGATGATGGATTCTGAAAAAAAATCCGAGGTTTCTAGAGGGGAGGTGGGTCGGGGGATTGGTTAGCCTGGTGATGGGTATTAAAGTGGGCACATTCTGCATGGAGCACTGTGTGTTCGGAACAAACAATGAATCATGGGACACTACACCAAAACAAATGATGTAGTACATGGTGATTAACAAAGCAATAAAAAACAAAGACTGTAATAAGAGATGAAGAAGGACACTATATCCTACTTAAAGGGTCTATCCAAGAAGAAGATCTAACAATTGTAAATGTCTATGCCCCGAACATGGGAGCATCCAATTATATAAGGCAATTTAGAAGAAAAGCAAAAAAAGACATTGACAACCATACAATCAGAGTGGGGGACTTTAACACCCCCCTGACTGAAATGGCCAGATCATCTAAGCAAAAGATCAACAAGGAAATAAAGACTTTAAATGACACACTGGACCAAATGGACTTCACAGACATATTCAGAACGTTCCATCCCGAAGCAACGGAATACACATTCTTCTCTAGGGCCCATGGAACGTTCTCCAGAATGGATCACATCCTAGGTCACAAATCAGGTCTCAACCGGTACCCAAAGATTGGGATCATTCCCTGCACATTTTCAGACCACAATGCTTTGAAACTAGAACTCAATCACAAGAGGAAAGTCGGAAAGAACTCAAATACATGGAGGCTAAAGAGCATCCTACGAAAGAATGAATGGGTCAACCAGGAAATTAAAGAAGAATTTAAAAATTCCTGGAAACCAATGAAAATGAAAACACAACTGTCCAAAATCTTTGGGATACAGCCAAGGCAGTCCTGCGAGGAAAGTATATAGCAATACAAGCCTTTCTCAAGAAACATGAAAGGTCTCAAATACACACCCTAACGCTACACCTAAAGGAGCTGGAGAAAGAACGGCCAATAAAGCCTAAACCCAGCAGGAGAAGAGAAATCATGCAGATCAGAGCAGAAATCAATGAAAAGAACCCAAAAGAACAGTAGAACAGATCAACGGAACTAGGAGCTGGTTCTTTGAAAGAATTCACAAGATTGATACACCCCTGTCCAGGCTGATCCAAAAGAAAAGAGAAATGACCCAAATCAACAAAATCATGAATGAAGGAGGAGAGATCACAACCAACACCAAAGAAATACAAACGATTATAAGAACGTAATCTGAGCAACCCTATGGCAGCCTATTCCATAACCTGGAAGAAATGGGTGCATTCCTAGAGATGTGTCAACTACCAAAACTGACCCAGGAAGAAAGAGAAAACCTGAACAGTCCTATAACCACGAAGGCAATTGAAGTAGTCATCAAAAACCTCCCAAGAAACCAAAGCCCAGGGCCAGATGGATTCCCAGGGGAATTCTATCCGACATTTAAAGAAGAATTAATACCTATTCTCCTGAAACTGTTCCAAACAATAGAAATGGAAGGAAAACTTCCAAACTCATTTTATGAGGCCACCATTACCTTGATCCCAAAACCAGACAAAGATCCCATCAAAAAGGAGTATTAGAGACCAATATCCTTGATGAACATCGATGCAAAAATTCTCACCAAAATACTAGCCAAGAGGACCCAACAGTACATGAAAAGGAGTATTCACCATGACCAAGTGGGATTTATCCCTGGGCTGCAAGGCTGGTTCAACATCCGCAAATCAATCAACGTGATAAAACACATTAACCAAAGAAAGAACAAGAATCATATGATCCTCTCAATAGATGCAGAAAAACCATTTGACAAAGTAAAGCACACTTTCTGGATCAAAACTCTTCAGAGTACAGGGACAGCGGGTACATACCTCAATATCATAAAAGCCATCTACGAACAACCTACAGCGAATATCATTCTCAATGGGGAAAAGCTGAGATCTTTTCCCCTAAGGTCAGGAACGCGGCAGGGATAGCCACTCTCACCACTGCTATTCAACATAGTATTAGAAGTCCTAGCCACAGCAATCAGACAACAAAAAGAAATCCAAGGCATCCAAATCGGCAGAGAGGAAGTCAAACTCTCACTCTTTGCAGATGATATGATACTTTATGTGGAAAACCCAAAAGACTCCACCCCAAAACTGCTACAACTCACACAGCAATTCCGTCAAGTAGCAGGCTATAAAATCAATGCACAGACATCAGTGGCATTCCTATACACCAACAACAAGACAGAAGAGAGTCAAATCAAGGAGTCGATCCCATTCACAACTGCACCCAAAACCAGAAGAGACCTAGGAATAAATTGAACCCAAGAGGCAAAGGATCTGTACCCCGAAAACTACCAAATACTCAGGAAAGAAATTGAAGAAGACACAACGAAACGGAAAAACGTTCCATGCTCATGGATTGGGAGAACCAACATTGTGAAGAGGTCAATGCTACCTAGAGCAATCTACACATGCAATGCAATCCCCGTCAAAATACCATCCACTTTTTTCCAAGAAATGGAACAAATAATCCTAAGATTTGAATGGAACCAGAAGAGACCACGAATAGACAGAGGAATATTGAGAAAGAAAAGCAAAGCTGGCGGCATCACAATTCTGGACTTCCAGCTCTATGACAAAGCTGTCATCATCAAGACAGTATGGTACTGGCACAAAAACAGATACATAGATCCATGGAACAGAATCGAGAGCCCAGAAATGGACCCTCAACTCTATGGTCAACTTATCTTTGACAGAGCAGGAAAGAATGTCCAATGGCAAAAAGAGAGTCTCTTCAACAACTGGAGTTGTGGAAATTGGACAGCCCCATGCAGAAGAATGACACTGGACCATTTCCTGACACCACACACAAAAATAGACTCCAAATGCTTGAAAGACCTCAGTGTGAGACAGGACTCCATCAAAATCCTAAAGGAGAACACAGGTAGCAAGCTCTTCGACCTCAGCCGCAGCAACTTCTTCCTAGAAACATCACCAAAGGCACGGGAAGCCAGGGCAAAAAGGAAATATTGGGATTTCATCAAGATTAAAACCTTTGGCACAGCAAAAGAAACAGTCCACAAAACCAAAACACAACCGACAGAATGGGAGAAATTATTTACGAATGACATATCAGATAAAGGGCTACTATCCAATATGTATAAAAACGTATCAAACTCAACACCCAAAGAACAAATAATCCAATCAAAAAATAGGCAGAAGAGATGAACAGACATTTTTCCAAAGAAGACATCCAAATGGCCAACAGGCACATGAAAAAGTGCTCAACACGGCTCGGCATCAGGGAAATCCACATGAAAACCTCAATGAGATACCCCCTCACACCCGTCAGAATGGCTCAAATGAACAAGTCAGGGAACGACAGAGGTTGGCGGGGATGTGGAGAAAGGGGAACCCTCCTACACTGGTGGTGGGAATGCAAGCTGGTGCAACCCCTCTGGAAAACAGGATGGAGGTTCCTCAAATAGTTGAAATTAGAGCTACCATCCGATCCAGCAATTGCACTCCTGGGTATTTACCCCAAAGATACAAATGTAGGGACCCGAAGCGGTACGTGCACCCCATTGTTTATAGCAGCAATGTCCACAATAGCCAAACTGTTGAAAGAGCCAAGATGTCCATCGACAGATGAGTGGATAAAGAAGAGGTGGTATATATATACACAATGGAATATTACGCAGCCATCAAAAGGAATGAGATGTTGCCATGGACAACGACGTGGATGGAACTGGAGGGTCCGATGATTAGTGAAATAAGACAATCAGAGAAAGACATGTATCATATGACCTCACTGATATGAGGAATTCTTAATCTCAGGAACAGAGTGAGGCTTGCTGGAGTGGTCGGGGGTGGGAGGGATGGGCTGGCTGGGTGATAGACATTGGGGAGGGTATGAGCTACGGTGAGCGCTGTGAATTGTGTAAGACTGTTGAATCACAGATCTCTACTTCTGAAACAAATAACGCATCATATTTTAAGAATAAAGGAAAAGAAGGAGATAGCAGGAGAGGAAGAATGAAGGGGAGTTAGTGAGAGGGGGAGACAGACCAGGGGAGATGATGGATTCTGAAAAAAAATCCGAGGTTTCTAGAGGGGATGTGGGTCGGGGGATTGGTTAGCCTGGTGATGGGTATTAAAGAGGGCACATTCTGCATGGAGCACTGTGTGTTCGGAACAAACAATGAATCATGGGACACTACACCAAAACAAATGATGTAGTACATGGTGATTAACAAAGCAATAAAAAACAAAGACTGTAATAAGAGATGAAGAAGGACACTATATCCTACTTAAAGGGTCTATCCAAGAAGAAGATCTAACAATTGTAAATGTCTATGCCCCGAACATGGGAGCATCCAATTATATAAGGCAATTTAGAAGAAAAGCAAAGAAAGACATTGACAACCATACAATCAGAGTGGGGGACTTTAACACCCCCCTGACTGAAATGGCCAGATCATCTAAGCAAAAGATCAACAAGGAAATAAAGACTTTAAATGACACACTGGACCAAATGGACTTCACAGACATATTCAGAACGTTCCTTCCCGAAGCAACGGAATACACATTCTTCTCTAGGGCCCATGGAACGTTCTCCAGAATGGATCACATCCTAGGTCACAAATCAGGTCTCAACCGGTACCCAAAGATTGGGATCATTCCCTGCACATTTTCAGACCACAATGCTTTGAAACTAGAACTCAATCACAAGAGGAAAGTCGGAAAGAACTCAAATACATGGAGGCTAAAGAGCATCCTACGAAAGAATGAATGGGTCAACCAGGAAATTAAAGAAGAATTTAAAAATTCCTGGAAACCAATGAAAATGAAAACACAACTGTCCAAAATCTTTGGGATACAGCCAAGGCAGTCCTGCGAGGAAAGTATATAGCAATACAAGCCTTTCTCAAGAAACATGAAAGGTCTCAAATACACACCCTAACGCTACACCTAAAGGAGCTGGAGAAAGAACGGCCAATAAAGCCTAAACCCAGCAGGAGAAGAGAAATCATGCAGATCAGAGCAGAAATCAATGAAAAGAACCCAAAAGAACAGTAGAACAGATCAACGGAACTAGGAGCTGGTTCTTTGAAAGAATTCACAAGATTGATACACCCCTGTCCAGGCTGATCCAAAAGAAAAGAGAAATGACCCAAATCAACAAAATCATGAATGAAGGAGGAGAGATCACAACCAACACCAAAGAAATACAAACGATTATAAGAACGTAATCTGAGCAACCCTATGGCAGCCTATTCCATAACCTGGAAGAAATGGGTGCATTCCTAGAGATGTGTCAACTACCAAAACTGACCCAGGAAGAAAGAGAAAACCTGAACAGTCCTATAACCACGAAGGCAATTGAAGTAGTCATCAAAAACCTCCCAAGAAACCAAAGCCCAGGGCCAGATGGATTCCCAGGGGAATTCTATCCGACATTTAAAGAAGAATTAATACCTATTCTCCTGAAACTGTTCCAAACAATAGAAATGGAAGGAAAACTTCCAAACTCATTTTATGAGGCCACCATTACCTTGATCCCAAAACCAGACAAAGATCCCATCAAAAAGGAGTATTAGAGACCAATATCCTTGATGAACATCGATGCAAAAATTCTCACCAAAATACTAGCCAAGAGGACCCAACAGTACATGAAAAGGAGTATTCACCATGACCAAGTGGGATTTATCCCTGGGCTGCAAGGCTGGTTCAACATCCGCAAATCAATCAACGTGATAAAACACATTAACCAAAGAAAGAACAAGAATCATATGATCCTCTCAATAGATGCAGAAAAACCATTTGACAAAGTAAAGCACACTTTCTGGATCAAAACTCTTCAGAGTACAGGGACAGCGGGTACATACCTCAATATCATAAAAGCCATCTACGAACAACCTACAGCGAATATCATTCTCAATGGGGAAAAGCTGAGATCTTTTCCCCTAAGGTCAGGAACGCGGCAGGGATAGCCACTCTCACCACTGCTATTCAACATAGTATTAGAAGTCCTAGCCACAGCAATCAGACAACAAAAAGAAATCCAAGGCATCCAAATCGGCAGAGAGGAAGTCAAACTCTCACTCTTTGCAGATGATATGATACTTTATGTGGAAAACCCAAAAGACTCCACCCCAAAACTGCTACAACTCACACAGCAATTCCGTCAAGTAGCAGGCTATAAAATCAATGCACAGACATCAGTGGCATTCCTATACACCAACAACAAGACAGAAGAGAGACAAATCAAGGAGTCGATCCCATTCACAACTGCACCCAAAACCAGAAGAGACCTAGGAATAAATTGAACCCAAGAGGCAAAGGATCTGTACCCCGAAAACTACCAAATACTCAGGAAAGAAATTGAAGAAGACACAACGAAACGGAAAAACGTTCCATGCTCATGGATTGGGAGAACCAACATTGTGAAGAGGTCAATGCTACCTAGAGCAATCTACACATGCAATGCAATCCCCGTCAAAATACCATCCACTTTTTTCCAAGAAATGGAACAAATAATCCTAAGATTTGAATGGAACCAGAAGAGACCACGAATAGACAGAGGAATATTGAGAAAGAAAAGCAAAGCTGGCGGCATCACAATTCTGGACTTCCAGCTCTATGACAAAGCTGTCATCATCAAGACAGTATGGTACTGGCACAAAAACAGATACATAGATCCATGGAACAGAATCGAGAGCCCAGAAATGGACCCTCAACTCTATGGTCAACTTATCTTTGACAGAGCAGGAAAGAATGTCCAATGGCAAAAAGAGAGTCTCTTCAACAACTGGAGTTGTGGAAATTGGACAGCCCCATGCAGAAGAATGACACTGGACCATTTCCTGACACCACACACAAAAATAGACTCCAAATGCTTGAAAGACCTCAGTGTGAGACAGGACTCCATCAAAATCCTAAAGGAGAACACAGGTAGCAAGCTCTTCGACCTCAGCCGCAGCAACTTCTTCCTAGAAACATCACCAAAGGCACGGGAAGCCAGGGCAAAAAGGAAATATTGGGATTTCATCAAGATTAAAACCTTTGGCACAGCAAAAGAAACAGTCCACAAAACCAAAACACAACCGACAGAATGGGAGAAATTATTTACGAATGACATATCAGATAAAGGGCTACTATCCAATATGTATAAAAACGTATCAAACTCAACACCCAAAGAACAAATAATCCAATCAAAAAATAGGCAGAAGAGATGAACAGACATTTTTCCAAAGAAGACATCCAAATGGCCAACAGGCACATGAAAAAGTGCTCAACACGGCTCGGCATCAGGGAAATCCACATGAAAACCTCAATGAGATACCCCCTCACACCCGTCAGAATGGCTCAAATGAACAAGTCAGGGAACGACAGAGGTTGGCGGGGATGTGGAGAAAGGGGAACCCTCCTACACTGGTGGTGGGAATGCAAGCTGGTGCAACCCCTCTGGAAAACAGGATGGAGGTTCCTCAAATAGTTGAAATTAGAGCTACCATCCGATCCAGCAATTGCACTCCTGGGTATTTACCCCAAAGATACAAATGTAGGGACCCGAAGCGGTACGTGCACCCCATTGTTTATAGCAGCAATGTCCACAATAGCCAAACTGTTGAAAGAGCCAAGATGTCCATCGACAGATGAGTGGATAAAGAAGAGGTGGTATATATATACACAATGGAATATTACGCAGCCATCAAAAGGAATGAGATGTTGCCATGGACAACGACGTGGATGGAACTGGAGGGTCCGATGATTAGTGAAATAAGACAATCAGAGAAAGACATGTATCATATGACCTCACTGATATGAGGAATTCTTAATCTCAGGAACAGAGTGAGGCTTGCTGGAGTGGTCGGGGGTGGGAGGGATGGGCTGGCTGGGTGATAGACATTGGGGAGGGTATGAGCTACGGTGAGCGCTGTGAATTGTGTAAGACTGTTGAATCACAGATCTCTACTTCTGAAACAAATAACGCATCATATTTTAAGAATAAAGGAAAAGAAGGAGATAGCAGGAGAGGAAGAATGAAGGGGAGTTAGTGAGAGGGGGAGACAGACCAGGGGAGATGATGGATTCTGAAAAAAAATCCGAGGTTTCTAGAGGGGATGTGGGTCGGGGGATTGGTTAGCCTGGTGATGGGTATTAAAGAGGGCACATTCTGCATGGAGCACTGTGTGTTCGGAACAAACAATGAATCATGGGACACTACACCAAAACAAATGATGTAGTACATGGTGATTAACAAAGCAATAAAAAACAAAGACTGTAATAAGAGATGAAGAAGGACACTATATCCTACTTAAAGGGTCTATCCAAGAAGAAGATCTAACAATTGTAAATGTCTATGCCCCGAACATGGGAGCATCCAATTATATAAGGCAATTTAGAAGAAAAGCAAAGAAAGACATTGACAACCATACAATCAGAGTGGGGGACTTTAACACCCCCCTGACTGAAATGGCCAGATCATCTAAGCAAAAGATCAACAAGGAAATAAAGACTTTAAATGACACACTGGACCAAATGGACTTCACAGACATATTCAGAACGTTCCTTCCCGAAGCAACGGAATACACATTCTTCTCTAGGGCCCATGGAACGTTCTCCAGAATGGATCACATCCTAGGTCACAAATCAGGTCTCAACCGGTACCCAAAGATTGGGATCATTCCCTGCACATTTTCAGACCACAATGCTTTGAAACTAGAACTCAATCACAAGAGGAAAGTCGGAAAGAACTCAAATACATGGAGGCTAAAGAGCATCCTACGAAAGAATGAATGGGTCAACCAGGAAATTAAAGAAGAATTTAAAAATTCATGGAAACCAATGAAAATGAAAACACAACTGTCCAAAATCTTTGGGATACAGCCAAGGCAGTCCTGCGAGGAAAGCATATAGCAATACAAGCCTTTCTCAAGAAACATGAAAGGTCTCAAATACACACCCTAACCCTACACCTAAAGGAGCTGGAGAAAGAACGGCCAATAAAGCCTAAACCCAGCAGGAGAAGAGAAATCATGCAGATCAGAGCAGAAATCAATGAAATAGAACCCAAAAGAACAGTAGAACAGATCAACGGAACTAGGAGCTGGTTCTTTGAAAGAATTCACAAGATTGATACACCCCTGTCCAGGCTGATCAAAAAGAAAAGAGAAATGACCCAAATCAACAAAATCATGAATGAAAGAGGAGAGATCACAACCAACACCAAAGAAATACAAGCGATTATAAGAACGTAATCTGAGCAACCCTATGGCAGCATATTCCATAACCTGGAAGAAATGGGTGCATTCCTAGAGATGGGTCAACTACCAAAACTGACCCAGGAAGAAAGAGAAAACCTGAACAGTCCTATAACCACGAAAGCAATTGAAGTAGTCATCAAAAACCTCCCAAGAAACCAAAGCCCAGGGCCAGATGGATTCCCAGGGGAATTCTATCCGACATTTAAAGAAGAATTAATACCTATTCTCCTGAAACTGTTCCAAACAATAGAAATGGAAGGAAAACTTCCAAACTCATTTTATGAGGCCACCATTACCTTGATCCCAAAACCAGACAAAGATCCCATCAAAAAGGAGTATTAGAGACCAATATCCTTGATGAACATCGATGCAAAAATTCTCACCAAAATACTAGCCAAGAGGACCCAACAGTACATGAAAAGGAGTATTCACCATGACCAAGTGGGATTTATCCCTGGGCTGCAAGGCTGGTTCAACATCCGCAAATCAATCAACGTGATAAAACACATTAACCAAAGAAAGAACAAGAATCATATGATCCTCTCAATAGATGCAGAAAAACCATTTGACAAAGTAAAGCACACTTTCTGGATCAAAACTCTTCAGAGTACAGGGACAGCGGGTACATACCTCAATATCATAAAAGCCATCTACGAACAACCTACACCGAATATCATTCTCAATGGGGAAAAGCTGAGATCTTTTCCCCTAAGGTCAGGAACGCGGCAGGGATAGCCACTCTCACCACTGCTATTCAACATAGTATTAGAAGTCCTAGCCACAGCAATCAGACAACAAAAAGAAATCCAAGGCATCCAAATCGGCAGAGAGGAAGTCAAACTCTCACTCTTTGCAGATGATATGATACTTTATGTGGAAAACCCAAAATACTCCACCCCAAAACTGCTACAACTCACACAGCAATTGGGTCAAGTAGCAGGCTATAAAATCAATGCACAGACATCAGTGGCATTCCTATACACCAACAACAAGACAGAAGAGAGACAAATCAAGGAGTCGATCCCATTCACAACTGCACCCAAAACCAGAAGAGACCTAGGAATAAATTGAACCCAAGAGGCAAAGGATCTGTAACCCGAAAACTACCAAATACTCAGGAAAGAAATTGAAGAAGACACAAAGAAACGGAAAAACGTTCCATGCTCATGGATTGGGAGAACCAACATTGTGAAGAGGTCAATGCTACCTAGAGCAATCTACACATGCAATGCAATCCCCATCAAAATACCATCCACTTTTTTCCAAGAAATGGAACAAATAATCCTAAGATTTGAATGGAACCAGAAGAGACCACGAATAGCCAGAGGAATATTGAGAAAGAAAAGCAAAGCTGGCGGCATCACAATTCTGGACTTCCAGCTCTATGACAAAGCTGTCATCATCAAGACAGTAGGGTACTGGCACAAAAACAGACACATAGATCCATGGAACAGAATCGAGAGCCCAGAAGTGGACCCTCAACTCTATGGTCAACTTACCTTTGACAGAGCAGGAAAAAATGTCCAATGGCAAAAAGAGAGTCTCTTCAACAACTGGAGTTGTGGAAATTGGACAGCCCCATGCAGAAGAATGACACTGGACCATTTCCTGACACCACACACAAAAATAGAGTCCAAATGTTTGAAAGACCTCAATGTAAGACAGGACTCCATCAAAATCCTAAAGGAGAACACAGGTAGCAAGCTCTTCGACCTCAGCCGCAGCAACTTCTTCCTACAAACATCACCAAAGGCACGGGAAGCAAGGGCAAAAATGAACTATTGGGATTTCATCAAGATAAAAACCTTTGGCACAGCAAAAGAAACAGTCCACAAAACCAAAACACAACCGACAGAATGGGAGAAATTATTTACGAATGACATACCAGATAAAGGGCTACTATCCAATATGTATAAAAACGTATCAAACTCAACACCCAAAGAACAAATAATCCAATCAAAAAATAGGCAGAAGATATGAACAGACATTTTTCCAAAGAAGATATCCAAATGGCCAACAGGCACAGGAAAAAGTGCTCAACACGGCTCGGCATCAGGGAAATCCACATGAAAACCTCAATGAGATACCCCCTCACACCCGTCAGAATGGCTCAAATGAACAAGTCAGGGAACGACAGAGGTTGGCGGGGATGTGGAGAAAGGGGAACCCTCCTACACGGGTGGTGGGAATGCAAGCTGGTGCAACCCCTCTGGAAAACAGGATGGAGGTTCCTCAAATAGTTGAAATTAGAGCTACCATCCGATCCAGCAATTGCACTCCTGGGTATTTACCCCAAAGATACAAATGTAGGGACCCGAAGCGGTACGTGCACCCCATTGTTTATAGCAGCAATGTCCACAATAGCCAAACTGTTGAAAGAGCCAAGATGTCCATCGACAGATGAGTGGATAAAGAAGAGGTGGTATATATATACACAATGGAATATTACGCAGCCATCAAAAGGAATGAGATGTTGCCATGGACAACGACGTGGGTGGAACTGGAGGGTCCGATGATTAGTGAAATAAGACAATCAGAGAAAGACATGTATCATATGACCTCACTGATATGAGGAATTCTTAATCTCAGGAACAGAGTGAGGCTTGCTGGAGTGGTCGGGGGTGGGAGGGATGGGTTGGCTGGGTGATAGACATTGGGGAGGGTATGAGCTACGGTGAGCGCTGTGAATTGTGTAAGACTGTTGAATCACAGATCTCTACTTCTGAAACAAATAACGCATCATATTTTAAGAATAAAGGAAAAGAAGGAGATAGCAGGAGAGGAAGAATGAAGGGGAGTTAGTGAGAGGGGGAGACAGACCAGGAGAGATGATGGATTCTGAAAAAAAATCCGAGGTTTCTAGAGGGGAGGTGGGTCGGGGGATTGGTTAGCCTGGTGATGGGTATTAAAGTGGGCACATTCTGCATGGAGCACTGTGTGTTCGGAACAAACAATGAATCATGGGACACTACACCAAAACAAATGATGTAGTACATGGTGATTAACAAAGCAATAAAAAACAAAGACTGTAATAAGAGATGAAGAAGGACACTATATCCTACTTAAAGGGTCTATCCAAGAAGAAGATCTAACAATTGTAAATGTCTATGCCCCGAACATGGGAGCATCCAATTATATAAGGCAATTTAGAAGAAAAGCAAAAAAAAGACATTGACAACCATACAATCAGAGTGGGGGACTTTAACACCCCCCTGACTGAAATGGCCAGATCATCTAAGCAAAAGATCAACAAGGAAATAAAGACTTTAAATGACACACTGGACCAAATGGACTTCACAGACATATTCAGAACGTTCCATCCCGAAGCAACGGAATACACATTCTTCTCTAGGGCCCATGGAACGTTCTCCAGAATGGATCACATCCTAGGTCACAAATCAGGTCTCAACCGGTACCCAAAGATTGGGATCATTCCCTGCACATTTTCAGACCACAATGCTTTGAAACTAGAACTCAATCACAAGAGGAAAGTCGGAAAGAACTCAAATACATGGAGGCTAAAGAGCATCCTACGAAAGAATGAATGGGTCAACCAGGAAATTAAAGAAGAATTTAAAAATTCCTGGAAACCAATGAAAATGAAAACACAACTGTCCAAAATCTTTGGGATACAGCCAAGGCAGTCCTGCGAGGAAAGTATATAGCAATACAAGCCTTTCTCAAGAAACATGAAAGGTCTCAAATACACACCCTAACGCTACACCTAAAGGAGCTGGAGAAAGAACGGCCAATAAAGCCTAAACCCAGCAGGAGAAGAGAAATCATGCAGATCAGAGCAGAAATCAATGAAAAGAACCCAAAAGAACAGTAGAACAGATCAACGGAACTAGGAGCTGGTTCTTTGAAAGAATTCACAAGATTGATACACCCCTGTCCAGGCTGATCCAAAAGAAAAGAGAAATGACCCAAATCAACAAAATCATGAATGAAGGAGGAGAGATCACAACCAACACCAAAGAAATACAAACGATTATAAGAACGTAATCTGAGCAACCCTATGGCAGCCTATTCCATAACCTGGAAGAAATGGGTGCATTCCTAGAGATGTGTCAACTACCAAAACTGACCCAGGAAGAAAGAGAAAACCTGAACAGTCCTATAACCACGAAGGCAATTGAAGTAGTCATCAAAAACCTCCCAAGAAACCAAAGCCCAGGGCCAGATGGATTCCCAGGGGAATTCTATCCGACATTTAAAGAAGAATTAATACCTATTCTCCTGAAACTGTTCCAAACAATAGAAATGGAAGGAAAACTTCCAAACTCATTTTATGAGGCCACCATTACCTTGATCCCAAAACCAGACAAAGATCCCATCAAAAAGGAGTATTAGAGACCAATATCCTTGATGAACATCGATGCAAAAATTCTCACCAAAATACTAGCCAAGAGGACCCAACAGTACATGAAAAGGAGTATTCACCATGACCAAGTGGGATTTATCCCTGGGCTGCAAGGCTGGTTCAACATCCGCAAATCAATCAACGTGATAAAACACATTAACCAAAGAAAGAACAAGAATCATATGATCCTCTCAATAGATGCAGAAAAACCATTTGACAAAGTAAAGCACACTTTCTGGATCAAAACTCTTCAGAGTACAGGGACAGCGGGTACATACCTCAATATCATAAAAGCCATCTACGAACAACCTACAGCGAATATCATTCTCAATGGGGAAAAGCTGAGATCTTTTCCCCTAAGGTCAGGAACGCGGCAGGGATAGCCACTCTCACCACTGCTATTCAACATAGTATTAGAAGTCCTAGCCACAGCAATCAGACAACAAAAAGAAATCCAAGGCATCCAAATCGGCAGAGAGGAAGTCAAACTCTCACTCTTTGCAGATGATATGATACTTTATGTGGAAAACCCAAAAGACTCCACCCCAAAACTGCTACAACTCACACAGCAATTCCGTCAAGTAGCAGGCTATAAAATCAATGCACAGACATCAGTGGCATTCCTATACACCAACAACAAGACAGAAGAGAGACAAATCAAGGAGTCGATCCCATTCACAACTGCACCCAAAACCAGAAGAGACCTAGGAATAAATTGAACCCAAGAGGCAAAGGATCTGTACCCCGAAAACTACCAAATACTCAGGAAAGAAATTGAAGAAGACACAACGAAACGGAAAAACGTTCCATGCTCATGGATTGGGAGAACCAACATTGTGAAGAGGTCAATGCTACCTAGAGCAATCTACACATGCAATGCAATCCCCGTCAAAATACCATCCACTTTTTTCCAAGAAATGGAACAAATAATCCTAAGATTTGAATGGAACCAGAAGAGACCACGAATAGACAGAGGAATATTGAGAAAGAAAAGCAAAGCTGGCGGCATCACAATTCTGGACTTCCAGCTCTATGACAAAGCTGTCATCATCAAGACAGTATGGTACTGGCACAAAAACAGATACATAGATCCATGGAACAGAATCGAGAGCCCAGAAATGGACCCTCAACTCTATGGTCAACTTATCTTTGACAGAGCAGGAAAGAATGTCCAATGGCAAAAAGAGAGTCTCTTCAACAACTGGAGTTGTGGAAATTGGACAGCCCCATGCAGAAGAATGACACTGGACCATTTCCTGACACCACACACAAAAATAGACTCCAAATGCTTGAAAGACCTCAGTGTGAGACAGGACTCCATCAAAATCCTAAAGGAGAACACAGGTAGCAAGCTCTTCGACCTCAGCCGCAGCAAATTCTTCCTAGAAACATCACCAAAGGCACGGGAAGCCAGGGCAAAAAGGAAATATTGGGATTTCATCAAGATTAAAACCTTTGGCACAGCAAAAGAAACAGTCCACAAAACCAAAACACAACCGACAGAATGGGAGAAATTATTTACGAATGACATATCAGATAAAGGGCTACTATCCAATATGTATAAAAACGTATCAAACTCAACACCCAAAGAACAAATAATCCAATCAAAAAATAGGCAGAAGTGATGAACAGACATTTTTCCAAAGAAGACATCCAAATGGCCAACAGGCACATGAAAAAGTGCTCAACACGGCTCGGCATCAGGGAAATCCACATGAAAACCTCAATGAGATACCCCCTCACACCCGTCAGAATGGCTCAAATGAACAAGTCAGGGAACGACAGAGGTTGGCGGGGATGTGGAGAAAGGGGAACCCTCCTACACTGGTGGTGGGAATGCAAGCTGGTGCAACCCCTCTGGAAAACAGGATGGAGGTTCCTCAAATAGTTGAAATTAGAGCTACCATCCGATCCAGCAATTGCACTCCTGGGTATTTACCCCAAAGATACAAATGTAGGGACCCGAAGCGGTACGTGCACCCCATTGTTTATAGCAGCAATGTCCACAATAGCCAAACTGTTGAAAGAGCCAAGATGTCCATCGACAGATGAGTGGATAAAGAAGAGGTGGTATATATATACACAATGGAATATTACGCAGCCATCAAAAGGAATGAGATGTTGCCATGGACAACGACGTGGATGGAACTGGAGGGTCCGATGATTAGTGAAATAAGACAATCAGAGAAAGACATGTATCATATGACCTCACTGATATGAGGAATTCTTAATCTCAGGAACAGAGTGAGGCTTGCTGGAGTGGTCGGGGGTGGGAGGGATGGGCTGGCTGGGTGATAGACATTGGGGAGGGTATGAGCTACGGTGAGCGCTGTGAATTGTGTAAGACTGTTGAATCACAGATCTCTACTTCTGAAACAAATAACGCATCATATTTTAAGAATAAAGGAAAAGAAGGAGATAGCAGGAGAGGAAGAATGAAGGGGAGTTAGTGAGAGGGGGAGACAGACCAGGGGAGATGATGGATTCTGAAAAAAAATCCGAGGTTTCTAGAGGGGATGTGGGTCGGGGGATTGGTTAGCCTGGTGATGGGTATTAAAGAGGGCACATTCTGCATGGAGCACTGTGTGTTCGGAACAAACAATGAATCATGGGACACTACACCAAAACAAATGATGTAGTACATGGTGATTAACAAAGCAATAAAAAACAAAGACTGTAATAAGAGATGAAGAAGGACACTATATCCTACTTAAAGGGTCTATCCAAGAAGAAGATCTAACAATTGTAAATGTCTATGCCCCGAACATGGGAGCATCCAATTATATAAGGCAATTTAGAAGAAAAGCAAAGAAAGACATTGACAACCATACAATCAGAGTGGGGGACTTTAACACCCCCCTGACTGAAATGGCCAGATCATCTAAGCAAAAGATCAACAAGGAAATAAAGACTTTAAATGACACACTGGACCAAATGGACTTCACAGACATATTCAGAACGTTCCTTCCCGAAGCAACGGAATACACATTCTTCTCTAGGGCCCATGGAACGTTCTCCAGAATGGATCACATCCTAGGTCACAAATCAGGTCTCAACCGGTACCCAAAGATTGGGATCATTCCCTGCACATTTTCAGACCACAATGCTTTGAAACTAGAACTCAATCACAAGAGGAAAGTCGGAAAGAACTCAAATACATGGAGGCTAAAGAGCATCCTACGAAAGAATGAATGGGTCAACCAGGAAATTAAAGAAGAATTTAAAAATTCCTGGAAACCAATGAAAATGAAAACACAACTGTCCAAAATCTTTGGGATACAGCCAAGGCAGTCCTGCGAGGAAAGTATATAGCAATACAAGCCTTTCTCAAGAAACATGAAAGGTCTCAAATACACACCCTAACGCTACACCTAAAGGAGCTGGAGAAAGAACGGCCAATAAAGCCTAAACCCAGCAGGAGAAGAGAAATCATGCAGATCAGAGCAGAAATCAATGAAAAGAACCCAAAAGAACAGTAGAACAGATCAACGGAACTAGGAGCTGGTTCTTTGAAAGAATTCACAAGATTGATACACCCCTGTCCAGGCTGATCCAAAAGAAAAGAGAAATGACCCAAATCAACAAAATCATGAATGAAGGAGGAGAGATCACAACCAACACCAAAGAAATACAAACGATTATAAGAACGTAATCTGAGCAACCCTATGGCAGCCTATTCCATAACCTGGAAGAAATGGGTGCATTCCTAGAGATGTGTCAACTACCAAAACTGACCCAGGAAGAAAGAGAAAACCTGAACAGTCCTATAACCACGAAGGCAATTGAAGTAGTCATCAAAAACCTCCCAAGAAACCAAAGCCCAGGGCCAGATGGATTCCCAGGGGAATTCTATCCGACATTTAAAGAAGAATTAATACCTATTCTCCTGAAACTGTTCCAAACAATAGAAATGGAAGGAAAACTTCCAAACTCATTTTATGAGGCCACCATTACCTTGATCCCAAAACCAGACAAAGATCCCATCAAAAAGGAGTATTAGAGACCAATATCCTTGATGAACATCGATGCAAAAATTCTCACCAAAATACTAGCCAAGAGGACCCAACAGTACATGAAAAGGAGTATTCACCATGACCAAGTGGGATTTATCCCTGGGCTGCAAGGCTGGTTCAACATCCGCAAATCAATCAACGTGATAAAACACATTAACCAAAGAAAGAACAAGAATCATATGATCCTCTCAATAGATGCAGAAAAACCATTTGACAAAGTAAAGCACACTTTCTGGATCAAAACTCTTCAGAGTACAGGGACAGCGGGTACATACCTCAATATCATAAAAGCCATCTACGAACAACCTACAGCGAATATCATTCTCAATGGGGAAAAGCTGAGATCTTTTCCCCTAAGGTCAGGAACGCGGCAGGGATAGCCACTCTCACCACTGCTATTCAACATAGTATTAGAAGTCCTAGCCACAGCAATCAGACAACAAAAAGAAATCCAAGGCATCCAAATCGGCAGAGAGGAAGTCAAACTCTCACTCTTTGCAGATGATATGATACTTTATGTGGAAAACCCAAAAGACTCCACCCCAAAACTGCTACAACTCACACAGCAATTCCGTCAAGTAGCAGGCTATAAAATCAATGCACAGACATCAGTGGCATTCCTATACACCAACAACAAGACAGAAGAGAGACAAATCAAGGAGTCGATCCCATTCACAACTGCACCCAAAACCAGAAGAGACCTAGGAATAAATTGAACCCAAGAGGCAAAGGATCTGTACCCCGAAAACTACCAAATACTCAGGAAAGAAATTGAAGAAGACACAACGAAACGGAAAAACGTTCCATGCTCATGGATTGGGAGAACCAACATTGTGAAGAGGTCAATGCTACCTAGAGCAATCTACACATGCAATGCAATCCCCGTCAAAATACCATCCACTTTTTTCCAAGAAATGGAACAAATAATCCTAAGATTTGAATGGAACCAGAAGAGACCACGAATAGACAGAGGAATATTGAGAAAGAAAAGCAAAGCTGGCGGCATCACAATTCTGGACTTCCAGCTCTATGACAAAGCTGTCATCATCAAGACAGTATGGTACTGGCACAAAAACAGATACATAGATCCATGGAACAGAATCGAGAGCCCAGAAATGGACCCTCAACTCTATGGTCAACTTATCTTTGACAGAGCAGGAAAGAATGTCCAATGGCAAAAAGAGAGTCTCTTCAACAACTGGAGTTGTGGAAATTGGACAGCCCCATGCAGAAGAATGACACTGGACCATTTCCTGACACCACACACAAAAATAGACTCCAAATGCTTGAAAGACCTCAGTGTGAGACAGGACTCCATCAAAATCCTAAAGGAGAACACAGGTAGCAAGCTCTTCGACCTCAGCCGCAGCAACTTCTTCCTAGAAACATCACCAAAGGCACGGGAAGCCAGGGCAAAAAGGAAATATTGGGATTTCATCAAGATTAAAACCTTTGGCACAGCAAAAGAAACAGTCCACAAAACCAAAACACAACCGACAGAATGGGAGAAATTATTTACGAATGACATATCAGATAAAGGGCTACTATCCAATATGTATAAAAACGTATCAAACTCAACACCCAAAGAACAAATAATCCAATCAAAAAATAGGCAGAAGAGATGAACAGACATTTTTCCAAAGAAGACATCCAAATGGCCAACAGGCACATGAAAAAGTGCTCAACACGGCTCGGCATCAGGGAAATCCACATGAAAACCTCAATGAGATACCCCCTCACACCCGTCAGAATGGCTCAAATGAACAAGTCAGGGAACGACAGAGGTTGGCGGGGATGTGGAGAAAGGGGAACCCTCCTACACTGGTGGTGGGAATGCAAGCTGGTGCAACCCCTCTGGAAAACAGGATGGAGGTTCCTCAAATAGTTGAAATTAGAGCTACCATCCGATCCAGCAATTGCACTCCTGGGTATTTACCCCAAAGATACAAATGTAGGGACCCGAAGCGGTACGTGCACCCCATTGTTTATAGCAGCAATGTCCACAATAGCCAAACTGTTGAAAGAGCCAAGATGTCCATCGACAGATGAGTGGATAAAGAAGAGGTGGTATATATATACACAATGGAATATTACGCAGCCATCAAAAGGAATGAGATGTTGCCATGGACAACGACGTGGATGGAACTGGAGGGTCCGATGATTAGTGAAATAAGACAATCAGAGAAAGACATGTATCATATGACCTCACTGATATGAGGAATTCTTAATCTCAGGAACAGAGTGAGGCTTGCTGGAGTGGTCGGGGGTGGGAGGGATGGGCTGGCTGGGTGATAGACATTGGGGAGGGTATGAGCTACGGTGAGCGCTGTGAATTGTGTAAGACTGTTGAATCACAGATCTCTACTTCTGAAACAAATAACGCATCATATTTTAAGAATAAAGGAAAAGAAGGAGATAGCAGGAGAGGAAGAATGAAGGGGAGTTAGTGAGAGGGGGAGACAGACCAGGGGAGATGATGGATTCTGAAAAAAAATCCGAGGTTTCTAGAGGGGATGTGGGTCGGGGGATTGGTTAGCCTGGTGATGGGTATTAAAGAGGGCACATTCTGCATGGAGCACTGTGTGTTCGGAACAAACAATGAATCATGGGACACTACACCAAAACAAATGATGTAGTACATGGTGATTAACAAAGCAATAAAAAACAAAGACTGTAATAAGAGATGAAGAAGGACACTATATCCTACTTAAAGGGTCTATCCAAGAAGAAGATCTAACAATTGTAAATGTCTATGCCCCGAACATGGGAGCATCCAATTATATAAGGCAATTTAGAAGAAAAGCAAAGAAAGACATTGACAACCATACAATCAGAGTGGGGGACTTTAACACCCCCCTGACTGAAATGGCCAGATCATCTAAGCAAAAGATCAACAAGGAAATAAAGACTTTAAATGACACACTGGACCAAATGGACTTCACAGACATATTCAGAACGTTCCTTCCCGAAGCAACGGAATACACATTCTTCTCTAGGGCCCATGGAACGTTCTCCAGAATGGATCACATCCTAGGTCACAAATCAGGTCTCAACCGGTACCCAAAGATTGGGATCATTCCCTGCACATTTTCAGACCACAATGCTTTGAAACTAGAACTCAATCACAAGAGGAAAGTCGGAAAGAACTCAAATACATGGAGGCTAAAGAGCATCCTACGAAAGAATGAATGGGTCAACCAGGAAATTAAAGAAGAATTTAAAAATTCCTGGAAACCAATGAAAATGAAAACACAACTGTCCAAAATCTTTGGGATACAGCCAAGGCAGTCCTGCGAGGAAAGTATATAGCAATACAAGCCTTTCTCAAGAAACATGAAAGGTCTCAAATACACACCCTAACGCTACACCTAAAGGAGCTGGAGAAAGAACGGCCAATAAAGCCTAAACCCAGCAGGAGAAGAGAAATCATGCAGATCAGAGCAGAAATCAATGAAAAGAACCCAAAAGAACAGTAGAACAGATCAACGGAACTAGGAGCTGGTTCTTTGAAAGAATTCACAAGATTGATACACCCCTGTCCAGGCTGATCCAAAAGAAAAGAGAAATGACCCAAATCAACAAAATCATGAATGAAGGAGGAGAGATCACAACCAACACCAAAGAAATACAAACGATTATAAGAACGTAATCTGAGCAACCCTATGGCAGCCTATTCCATAACCTGGAAGAAATGGGTGCATTCCTAGAGATGTGTCAACTACCAAAACTGACCCAGGAAGAAAGAGAAAACCTGAACAGTCCTATAACCACGAAGGCAATTGAAGTAGTCATCAAAAACCTCCCAAGAAACCAAAGCCCAGGGCCAGATGGATTCCCAGGGGAATTCTATCCGACATTTAAAGAAGAATTAATACCTATTCTCCTGAAACTGTTCCAAACAATAGAAATGGAAGGAAAACTTCCAAACTCATTTTATGAGGCCACCATTACCTTGATCCCAAAACCAGACAAAGATCCCATCAAAAAGGAGTATTAGAGACCAATATCCTTGATGAACATCGATGCAAAAATTCTCACCAAAATACTAGCCAAGAGGACCCAACAGTACATGAAAAGGAGTATTCACCATGACCAAGTGGGATTTATCCCTGGGCTGCAAGGCTGGTTCAACATCCGCAAATCAATCAACGTGATAAAACACATTAACCAAAGAAAGAACAAGAATCATATGATCCTCTCAATAGATGCAGAAAAACCATTTGACAAAGTAAAGCACACTTTCTGGATCAAAACTCTTCAGAGTACAGGGACAGCGGGTACATACCTCAATATCATAAAAGCCATCTACGAACAACCTACAGCGAATATCATTCTCAATGGGGAAAAGCTGAGATCTTTTCCCCTAAGGTCAGGAACGCGGCAGGGATAGCCACTCTCACCACTGCTATTCAACATAGTATTAGAAGTCCTAGCCACAGCAATCAGACAACAAAAAGAAATCCAAGGCATCCAAATCGGCAGAGAGGAAGTCAAACTCTCACTCTTTGCAGATGATATGATACTTTATGTGGAAAACCCAAAAGACTCCACCCCAAAACTGCTACAACTCACACAGCAATTCCGTCAAGTAGCAGGCTATAAAATCAATGCACAGACATCAGTGGCATTCCTATACACCAACAACAAGACAGAAGAGAGACAAATCAAGGAGTCGATCCCATTCACAACTGCACCCAAAACCAGAAGAGACCTAGGAATAAATTGAACCCAAGAGGCAAAGGATCTGTACCCCGAAAACTACCAAATACTCAGGAAAGAAATTGAAGAAGACACAACGAAACGGAAAAACGTTCCATGCTCATGGATTGGGAGAACCAACATTGTGAAGAGGTCAATGCTACCTAGAGCAATCTACACATGCAATGCAATCCCCGTCAAAATACCATCCACTTTTTTCCAAGAAATGGAACAAATAATCCTAAGATTTGAATGGAACCAGAAGAGACCACGAATAGACAGAGGAATATTGAGAAAGAAAAGCAAAGCTGGCGGCATCACAATTCTGGACTTCCAGCTCTATGACAAAGCTGTCATCATCAAGACAGTATGGTACTGGCACAAAAACAGATACATAGATCCATGGAACAGAATCGAGAGCCCAGAAATGGACCCTCAACTCTATGGTCAACTTATCTTTGACAGAGCAGGAAAGAATGTCCAATGGCAAAAAGAGAGTCTCTTCAACAACTGGAGTTGTGGAAATTGGACAGCCCCATGCAGAAGAATGACACTGGACCATTTCCTGACACCACACACAAAAATAGACTCCAAATGCTTGAAAGACCTCAGTGTGAGACAGGACTCCATCAAAATCCTAAAGGAGAACACAGGTAGCAAGCTCTTCGACCTCAGCCGCAGCAACTTCTTCCTAGAAACATCACCAAAGGCACGGGAAGCCAGGGCAAAAAGGAAATATTGGGATTTCATCAAGATTAAAACCTTTGGCACAGCAAAAGAAACAGTCCACAAAACCAAAACACAACCGACAGAATGGGAGAAATTATTTACGAATGACATATCAGATAAAGGGCTACTATCCAATATGTATAAAAACGTATCAAACTCAACACCCAAAGAACAAATAATCCAATCAAAAAATAGGCAGAAGAGATGAACAGACATTTTTCCAAAGAAGACATCCAAATGGCCAACAGGCACATGAAAAAGTGCTCAACACGGCTCGGCATCAGGGAAATCCACATGAAAACCTCAATGAGATACCCCCTCACACCCGTCAGAATGGCTCAAATGAACAAGTCAGGGAACGACAGAGGTTGGCGGGGATGTGGAGAAAGGGGAACCCTCCTACACTGGTGGTGGGAATGCAAGCTGGTGCAACCCCTCTGGAAAACAGGATGGAGGTTCCTCAAATAGTTGAAATTAGAGCTACCATCCGATCCAGCAATTGCACTCCTGGGTATTTACCCCAAAGATACAAATGTAGGGACCCGAAGCGGTACGTGCACCCCATTGTTTATAGCAGCAATGTCCACAATAGCCAAACTGTTGAAAGAGCCAAGATGTCCATCGACAGATGAGTGGATAAAGAAGAGGTGGTATATATATACACAATGGAATATTACGCAGCCATCAAAAGGAATGAGATGTTGCCATGGACAACGACGTGGATGGAACTGGAGGGTCCGATGATTAGTGAAATAAGACAATCAGAGAAAGACATGTATCATATGACCTCACTGATATGAGGAATTCTTAATCTCAGGAACAGAGTGAGGCTTGCTGGAGTGGTCGGGGGTGGGAGGGATGGGCTGGCTGGGTGATAGACATTGGGGAGGGTATGAGCTACGGTGAGCGCTGTGAATTGTGTAAGACTGTTGAATCACAGATCTCTACTTCTGAAACAAATAACGCATCATATTTTAAGAATAAAGGAAAAGAAGGAGATAGCAGGAGAGGAAGAATGAAGGGGAGTTAGTGAGAGGGGGAGACAGACCAGGGGAGATGATGGATTCTGAAAAAAAATCCGAGGTTTCTAGAGGGGATGTGGGTCGGGGGATTGGTTAGCCTGGTGATGGGTATTAAAGAGGGCACATTCTGCATGGAGCACTGTGTGTTCGGAACAAACAATGAATCATGGGACACTACACCAAAACAAATGATGTAGTACATGGTGATTAACAAAGCAATAAAAAACAAAGACTGTAATAAGAGATGAAGAAGGACACTATATCCTACTTAAAGGGTCTATCCAAGAAGAAGATCTAACAATTGTAAATGTCTATGCCCCGAACATGGGAGCATCCAATTATATAAGGCAATTTAGAAGAAAAGCAAAGAAAGACATTGACAACCATACAATCAGAGTGGGGGACTTTAACACCCCCCTGACTGAAATGGCCAGATCATCTAAGCAAAAGATCAACAAGGAAATAAAGACTTTAAATGACACACTGGACCAAATGGACTTCACAGACATATTCAGAACGTTCCTTCCCGAAGCAACGGAATACACATTCTTCTCTAGGGCCCATGGAACGTTCTCCAGAATGGATCACATCCTAGGTCACAAATCAGGTCTCAACCGGTACCCAAAGATTGGGATCATTCCCTGCACATTTTCAGACCACAATGCTTTGAAACTAGAACTCAATCACAAGAGGAAAGTCGGAAAGAACTCAAATACATGGAGGCTAAAGAGCATCCTACGAAAGAATGAATGGGTCAACCAGGAAATTAAAGAAGAATTTAAAAATTCATGGAAACCAATGAAAATGAAAACACAACTGTCCAAAATCTTTGGGATACAGCCAAGGCAGTCCTGCGAGGAAAGCATATAGCAATACAAGCCTTTCTCAAGAAACATGAAAGGTCTCAAATACACACCCTAACCCTACACCTAAAGGAGCTGGAGAAAGAACGGCCAATAAAGCCTAAACCCAGCAGGAGAAGAGAAATCATGCAGATCAGAGCAGAAATCAATGAAATAGAACCCAAAAGAACAGTAGAACAGATCAACGGAACTAGGAGCTGGTTCTTTGAAAGAATTCACAAGATTGATACACCCCTGTCCAGGCTGATCAAAAAGAAAAGAGAAATGACCCAAATCAACAAAATCATGAATGAAAGAGGAGAGATCACAACCAACACCAAAGAAATACAAGCGATTATAAGAACGTAATCTGAGCAACCCTATGGCAGCATATTCCATAACCTGGAAGAAATGGGTGCATTCCTAGAGATGGGTCAACTACCAAAACTGACCCAGGAAGAAAGAGAAAACCTGAACAGTCCTATAACCACGAAAGCAATTGAAGTAGTCATCAAAAACCTCCCAAGAAACCAAAGCCCAGGGCCAGATGGATTCCCAGGGGAATTCTATCCGACATTTAAAGAAGAATTAATACCTATTCTCCTGAAACTGTTCCAAACAATAGAAATGGAAGGAAAACTTCCAAACTCATTTTATGAGGCCACCATTACCTTGATCCCAAAACCAGACAAAGATCCCATCAAAAAGGAGTATTAGAGACCAATATCCTTGATGAACATCGATGCAAAAATTCTCACCAAAATACTAGCCAAGAGGACCCAACAGTACATGAAAAGGAGTATTCACCATGACCAAGTGGGATTTATCCCTGGGCTGCAAGGCTGGTTCAACATCCGCAAATCAATCAACGTGATAAAACACATTAACCAAAGAAAGAACAAGAATCATATGATCCTCTCAATAGATGCAGAAAAACCATTTGACAAAGTAAAGCACACTTTCTGGATCAAAACTCTTCAGAGTACAGGGACAGCGGGTACATACCTCAATATCATAAAAGCCATCTACGAACAACCTACACCGAATATCATTCTCAATGGGGAAAAGCTGAGATCTTTTCCCCTAAGGTCAGGAACGCGGCAGGGATAGCCACTCTCACCACTGCTATTCAACATAGTATTAGAAGTCCTAGCCACAGCAATCAGACAACAAAAAGAAATCCAAGGCATCCAAATCGGCAGAGAGGAAGTCAAACTCTCACTCTTTGCAGATGATATGATACTTTATGTGGAAAACCCAAAATACTCCACCCCAAAACTGCTACAACTCACACAGCAATTGGGTCAAGTAGCAGGCTATAAAATCAATGCACAGACATCAGTGGCATTCCTATACACCAACAACAAGACAGAAGAGAGACAAATCAAGGAGTCGATCCCATTCACAACTGCACCCAAAACCAGAAGAGACCTAGGAATAAATTGAACCCAAGAGGCAAAGGATCTGTAACCCGAAAACTACCAAATACTCAGGAAAGAAATTGAAGAAGACACAAAGAAACGGAAAAACGTTCCATGCTCATGGATTGGGAGAACCAACATTGTGAAGAGGTCAATGCTACCTAGAGCAATCTACACATGCAATGCAATCCCCATCAAAATACCATCCACTTTTTTCCAAGAAATGGAACAAATAATCCTAAGATTTGAATGGAACCAGAAGAGACCACGAATAGCCAGAGGAATATTGAGAAAGAAAAGCAAAGCTGGCGGCATCACAATTCTGGACTTCCAGCTCTATGACAAAGCTGTCATCATCAAGACAGTAGGGTACTGGCACAAAAACAGACACATAGATCCATGGAACAGAATCGAGAGCCCAGAAATGGACCCTCAACTCTATGGTCAACTTATCTTTGACAGAGCAGGAAAGAATGTCCAATGGCAAAAAGAGAGTCTCTTCAACAACTGGAGTTGTGGAAATGGGACGGCCCCATGCAGAAGAATGACACTGGACCATTTCCTGACACCACACACAAAAATAGACTCCAAATGTTTGAAAGACCTCAGGGTGAGACAGGACTCCATCAAAATCCTAAAGGAGAACACAGGTAGAAAGCTCTTCGACCTCAGCCGCAGCAACTTCTTCCTACAAACATCACCAAAGGCACGGGAAGCCAGGGCAAAAATGAACTATTGGGATTTCATCAAGATAAAAACCTTTGGCACAGCAAAAGAAACAGTCCACAAAACCAAAACACAACCGACAGAATGGGAGAAATTATTTACGAATGACATATCAGATAAAGGGCTACTATCCAATATGAATAAAAACGTATCAAACTCAACACCCAAAGAACAAATAATCCAATCAAAAAATAGGCAGAAGACATGAACAGACATTTTTCCAAAGAAGACATCCAAATGGCCAACAGGCACAGGAAAAAGTGCTCAACACGGCTCGGCATCAGGGAAATCCACATCAAAACCTCCATGAGATACCCTCTCACACCCGTCAGAATGGCTCAAATGAACAAGTCAGGGAACGACAGAGGTTGGCGGGGATGTGGAAAAAGGGGAACCCTCCTACACTGGTGGTGGGAATGCAAGCTGGGGCAACCCCTCTGGAAAACAGGATGGAGGTTCCTCAAATAGTTGAAATTAGAGCTACCATCCGATCCAGCAATTGCACTCCTGGGTATTTACCCCAAAGATACAAATGTAGGGACCCGAAGCGGTACGTGCACCCCATTGTTTATAGCAGCAATGTCCACAATAGCCAAACTGTTGAAAGAGCCAAGATGTCCATCGACAGATGAGTGGATAAAGAAGAAGTGGTATATATATACACAATGGAATATTACGCAGCCATCAAAAGGAATGAGATGTTGCCATGGACAACGACGTGGATGGAACTGGAGGGTCCGATGATTAGTGAAATAAGTCAATCAGAGAAAGACATGTATCATATGACCTCACTGATATGAGGAATTCTTAATCTCAGGAACAGAGTGAGGCTTGCTGGAGTGGTCGGGGGTGGGAGGGATGGGCTGGCTGGGTGATAGACATTGGGGAGGGTATGAGCTACGGTGAGCGCTGTGAATTGTGTAAGACTGTTGAATCACAGATCTCTACTTCTGAAACAAATAACGCATCATATTTTAAGAATAAAGGAAAAGAAGGAGATAGCAGGAGAGGAAGAATGAAGGGGAGTTAGTGAGAGGGGGAGACAGACCAGGGGAGATGATGGATTCTGAAAAAAAATCCGAGGTTTCTAGAGGGGATGTGGGTCGGGGGATTGGTTAGCCTGGTGATGGGTATTAAAGAGGGCACATTCTGCATGGAGCACTGTGTGTTCGGAACAAACAATGAATCATGGGACACTACACCAAAACAAATGATGTAGTACATGGTGATTAACAAAGCAATAAAAAACAAAGACTGTAATAAGAGATGAAGAAGGACACTATATCCTACTTAAAGGGTCTATCCAAGAAGAAGATCTAACAATTGTAAATGTCTATGCCCCGAACATGGGAGCATCCAATTATATAAGGCAATTTAGAAGAAAAGCAAAGAAAGACATTGACAACCATACAATCAGAGTGGGGGACTTTAACACCCCCCTGACTGAAATGGCCAGATCATCTAAGCAAAAGATCAACAAGGAAATAAAGACTTTAAATGACACACTGGACCAAATGGACTTCACAGACATATTCAGAACGTTCCTTCCCGAAGCAACGGAATACACATTCTTCTCTAGGGCCCATGGAACGTTCTCCAGAATGGATCACATCCTAGGTCACAAATCAGGTCTCAACCGGTACCCAAAGATTGGGATCATTCCCTGCACATTTTCAGACCACAATGCTTTGAAACTAGAACTCAATCACAAGAGGAAAGTCGGAAAGAACTCAAATACATGGAGGCTAAAGAGCATCCTACGAAAGAATGAATGGGTCAACCAGGAAATTAAAGAAGAATTTAAAAATTCATGGAAACCAATGAAAATGAAAACACAACTGTCCAAAATCTTTGGGATACAGCCAAGGCAGTCCTGCGAGGAAAGCATATAGCAATACAAGCCTTTCTCAAGAAACATGAAAGGTCTCAAATACACACCCTAACCCTACACCTAAAGGAGCTGGAGAAAGAACGGCCAATAAAGCCTAAACCCAGCAGGAGAAGAGAAATCATGCAGATCAGAGCAGAAATCAATGAAATAGAACCCAAAAGAACAGTAGAACAGATCAACGGAACTAGGAGCTGGTTCTTTGAAAGAATTCACAAGATTGATACACCCCTGTCCAGGCTGATCAAAAAGAAAAGAGAAATGACCCAAATCAACAAAATCATGAATGAAAGAGGAGAGATCACAACCAACACCAAAGAAATACAAGCGATTATAAGAACGTAATCTGAGCAACCCTATGGCAGCATATTCCATAACCTGGAAGAAATGGGTGCATTCCTAGAGATGGGTCAACTACCAAAACTGACCCAGGAAGAAAGAGAAAACCTGAACAGTCCTATAACCACGAAAGCAATTGAAGTAGTCATCAAAAACCTCCCAAGAAACCAAAGCCCAGGGCCAGATGGATTCCCAGGGGAATTCTATCCGACATTTAAAGAAGAATTAATACCTATTCTCCTGAAACTGTTCCAAACAATAGAAATGGAAGGAAAACTTCCAAACTCATTTTATGAGGCCACCATTACCTTGATCCCAAAACCAGACAAAGATCCCATCAAAAAGGAGTATTAGAGACCAATATCCTTGATGAACATCGATGCAAAAATTCTCACCAAAATACTAGCCAAGAGGACCCAACAGTACATGAAAAGGAGTATTCACCATGACCAAGTGGGATTTATCCCTGGGCTGCAAGGCTGGTTCAACATCCGCAAATCAATCAACGTGATAAAACACATTAACCAAAGAAAGAACAAGAATCATATGATCCTCTCAATAGATGCAGAAAAACCATTTGACAAAGTAAAGCACACTTTCTGGATCAAAACTCTTCAGAGTACAGGGACAGCGGGTACATACCTCAATATCATAAAAGCCATCTACGAACAACCTACACCGAATATCATTCTCAATGGGGAAAAGCTGAGATCTTTTCCCCTAAGGTCAGGAACGCGGCAGGGATAGCCACTCTCACCACTGCTATTCAACATAGTATTAGAAGTCCTAGCCACAGCAATCAGACAACAAAAAGAAATCCAAGGCATCCAAATCGGCAGAGAGGAAGTCAAACTCTCACTCTTTGCAGATGATATGATACTTTATGTGGAAAACCCAAAATACTCCACCCCAAAACTGCTACAACTCACACAGCAATTGGGTCAAGTAGCAGGCTATAAAATCAATGCACAGACATCAGTGGCATTCCTATACACCAACAACAAGACAGAAGAGAGACAAATCAAGGAGTCGATCCCATTCACAACTGCACCCAAAACCAGAAGAGACCTAGGAATAAATTGAACCCAAGAGGCAAAGGATCTGTAACCCGAAAACTACCAAATACTCAGGAAAGAAATTGAAGAAGACACAAAGAAACGGAAAAACGTTCCATGCTCATGGATTGGGAGAACCAACATTGTGAAGAGGTCAATGCTACCTAGAGCAATCTACACATGCAATGCAATCCCCATCAAAATACCATCCACTTTTTTCCAAGAAATGGAACAAATAATCCTAAGATTTGAATGGAACCAGAAGAGACCACGAATAGCCAGAGGAATATTGAGAAAGACAAGCAAAGCTGGCGGCATCACAATTCTGGACTTCCAGCTCTATGACAAAGCTGTCATCATCAAGACAGTAGGGTACTGGCACAAAAACAGACACATAGATCCATGGAACAGAATCGAGAGCCCAGAAATGGACCCTCAACTCTATGGTCAACTTATCTTTGACAGAGCAGGAAAGAATGTCCAATGGCAAAAAGAGAGTCTCTTCAACAACTGGAGTTGTGGAAATGGGACGGCCCCATGCAGAAGAATGACACTGGACCATTTCCTGACACCACACACAAAAATAGAGTCCAAATGTTTGAAAGACCTCAATGTGAGACAGGACTCCATCAAAATCCTAAAGGAGAACACAGGTAGCAAGCTCTTCGACCTCAGCCGCAGCAACTTCTTCCTACAAACATCACCAAAGGCACGGGAAGCAAGGGCAAAAATGAACTATTGGGATTTCATCAAGATAAAAACCTTTGGCACAGCAAAAGAAACAGTCCACAAAACCAAAACACAACCGACAGAATGGGAGAAATTATTTACGAATGACATATCAGATAAAGGGCTACTATCCAATATGTATAAAAACGTATCAAACTCAACACCCAAAGAACAAATAATCCAATCAAAAAATAGGCAGAAGACATGAACAGACATTTTTCCAAAGAAGATATCCAAATGGCCAACAGGCACAGGAAAAAGTGCTCAACACGGCTCGGCATCAGGGAAATCCACATCAAAACCTCAATGAGATACCCCCTCACACCCGTCAGAATGGCTCAAATGAACAAGTCAGGGAACGACAGAGGTTGGCGGGGATGTGGAGAAAGGGGAACCCTCCTACACTGGTGGTGGGAATGCAAGCTGGGGCAACCCCTCTGGAAAACAGGATGGAGGTTCCTCAAATAGTTGAAATTAGAGCTACCATCCGATCCAGCAATTGCACTCCTGGGTATTTACCCCAAAGATACAAATGTAGGGACCCGAAGCGGTACGTGCACCCCATTGTTTATAGCAGCAATGTCCACAATAGCCAAACTGTTGAAAGAGCCAAGATGTCCATCGACCGAAGAGTGGATAAACAAGAAGTGGTATATATATACACAATGGAATATTACGCAGCGATCAAAAGGAATGAGATGTTGCCATGGACAACGACGTGGATGGAACTGGAGGGTCCGATGATTAGTGAAATAAGTCAATCAGAGAAAGACATGTATCATATGATCTCACTGATATGAGGAATTCTTAATCTCAGGAACAGAGTGAGGCTTGCTGGAGTGGTCGGGGGTGGGAGGGATGGGCTGGCTGGGTGATAGACATTGGGGAGGGTATGAGCTACGGTGAGCGCTGTGAATTGTGTAAGACTGTTGAATCACAGATCTCTACTTCTGAAACAAATAACGCAACATATTTTAAGAATAAAGGAAAAGAAGGAGATAGCAGGAGAGGAAGAATGAAGGGGAGTTAGTGAGAGGGGGAGACAGACCAGGAGAGATGAGGGATTCTGAAAAAAAATCCGAGGTTTCTAGAGGGGAGGTGGGTCGGGGGATTGGTTAGCCTGGTGATGGGTATTAAAGAGGGCACATTCTGCATGGAGCACTGTGTGTTCGGAACAAACAATGAATCATGGGACACTACACCAAAACAAATGATGTAGTACATGGTGATTAACAAAGCAATAAAAAACAAAGACTGTAA
Source organism: Eumetopias jubatus (assembly GCF_037043125.1). Classification (NCBI taxonomy): domain Eukaryota; kingdom Metazoa; phylum Chordata; class Mammalia; order Carnivora; family Otariidae; genus Eumetopias; species Eumetopias jubatus. The sequence goes on from NW_028274848.1 coordinate 264,370, forward strand.
TAAGAGATGAAGAAGGACACTATATCCTACTTAAAGGGTCTATCCAAGAAGAAGATCTAACAATTGTAAATGTCTATGCCCCGAACATGGGAGCATCCAATTATATAAGGCAATTTAGAAGAAAAGCAAAGAAAGACATTGACAACCATACAATCATAGTGGGGGACTTTAACACCCCCCTGACTGAAATGGCCAGATCATCTAAGCAAAAGATCAACAAGGAAATAAAGACTTTAAATGACACACTGGACCAAATGGACTTCACAGACATATTCAGAACGTTCCATCCCGAAGCAACGGAATACACATTCTTCTCTAGGGCCCATGGAACGTTCTCCAGAATGGATCACATCCTAGGTCACAAATCAGGTCTCAACCGGTACCCAAAGATTGGGATCATTCCCTGCACATTTTCAGACCACAATGCTTTGAAACTAGAACCCAATCACAAGAGGAAAGTCGGAAAGAACTCAAATACATGGAGGCTAAAGAGCATCCTACGAAAGAATGAATGGGTCAACCAGGAAATTAAAGAAGAATTTAAAAATTCATGGAAACCAATGAAAATGAAAACACAACTGTCCAAAATCTTTGGGATACAGCCAAGGCAGTCCTGCGAGGAAAGTATATAGCAATACAAGCCTTTCTCAAGAAACATGAAAGGTCTCAAATACACACCCTAACCCTACACCTAAAGGAGCTGGAGAAAGAACGGCCAATAAAGCCTAAACCCAGCAGGAGAAGAGAAATCATGCAGATCAGAGCAGAAATCAATGAAATAGAACCCAAAAGAACAGTAGAACAGATCAACGGAACTAGGAGCTGGTTCTTTGAAAGAATTCACAAGATTGATACACCCCTGTCCAGGCTGATCCAAAAGAAAAGAGAAATGACCCAAATCAACAAAATCATGAATGAAGGAGGAGAGATCACAACCAACACCAAAGAAATACAAACGATTATAAGAACGTAATCTGAGCAACCCTATGGCAGCATATTCCATAACCTGGAAGAAATGGGTGCATTCCTAGACATGTGTCAACTACCAAAACTGACCCAGGAAGAAAGAGAAAACCTGAACAGTCCTATAACCACGAAGGCAATTGAAGTAGTCATCAAAAACCTCCCAAGAAACCAAAGCCCAGGGCCAGATGGATTCCCAGGGGAATTCTATCAGACATTTAAAGAAGAATTAATACCTATTCTCCTGAAACTGTTCCAAACAATAGAAATGGAAGGAAAACTTCCAAACTCATTTTATGAGGCCACCATTACCTTGATCCCAAAACCAGACAAAGATCCCATCAAAAAGGAGTATTAGAGACCAATATCCTTGATGAACATCGATGCAAAAATTCTCACCAAAATACTAGCCAAGAGGACCCAACAGTACATGAAAAGGAGTATTCACCATGACCAAGTGGGATTTATCCCGGGGCTGCAAGGCTGGTTCAACATCCGCAAATCAATCAACGTGATAAAACACATTAACCAAAGAAAGAACAAGAATCATATGATCCTCTCAATAGATGCAGAAAAACCATTTGACAAAGTAAAGCACACTTTCTGGATCAAAACTCTTCAGAGTACAGTGACAGCGGGTACATACCTCAATATCATAAAAGCCATCTACGAACAACCTACAGCGAATATCATTCTCAATGGGGAAAAGCTGAGATCTTTTCCCCTAAGGTCAGGAACGCGGCAGGGATAGCCACTCTCACCACTGCTATTCAACATAGTATTAGAAGTCCTAGCCACAGCAATCAGACAACAAAGAGAAATCAAAGGCATCCAAATCGGCAGAGAGGAAGTCAAACTCTCACTCTTTGCAGATGATATGATACTTTATGTGGAAAACCCAAAAGACTCCACCCCAAAACTGCTAGAACTCACACAGCAATTCCGTCAAGTAGCAGGCTATAAAATCAATGCACAGACATCAGTGGCATTCCTATACACCAACAACAAGACAGAAGAGAGACAAATCAAGGAGTCGATCCCATTCACAACTGCACCCAAAACCAGAATAGACCTAGGAATACATTGAACCCAAGAGGCAAAGGATCTGTACTCAGAAAACTACCAAATACTCAGGAAAGAAATTGAAGAAGACACAAAGAAAGGGAAAAACGTTCCATGCTCATGGACTGGGAGAACCAACATTGTGAAGAGGTCAATGCTACCTAGAGCAATCTACACATGCAATGCAATCCCCATCAAAATATCATCCACTTTTTTCCAAGAAATGGAACAAATAATCCTAAGATTTGAATGGAACCAGAAGAGACCACGAATAGCCAGAGGAATATTGAGAAAGAAAAGCAAAGCTGGCGGCATCACAATTCTGGACTTCCAGCTCTATGACAAAGCTGTCATCATAAAGACGGTATGGTACTGGCACAAAAACAGACAGATAGATCCATGGAACAGAATCGAGAGCCCAGAAATGGACCCTCAACTCTATGGTCAACTTATCTTTGACAGAGCAGGAAAGAATGTCCAATGGCAAAAAGAGAGTCTCTTCCACAACTGGAGTTGTGGAAATTGGACAGCCCCATGCAGAAGAATGACACTGGACCATTTCCTGACACCACACACAAAAATAGACTCCAAATGTTTGAAAGACCTCAGTGTGAGACAGGACTCCATCAAAATCCTAAAGGAGAACACAGGTAGCAAGCTCTTCGACCTCAGCCGCAGCAACTTCTTCCTACAAACATCACCAAAGGCACGGGAAGCCAGGGCAAAAAGGAACTATTGGGATTTCATCAAGATAAAAACCTTTGGCACAGCAAAAGAAACAGTCCACAAAACCAAAAGACAACCGACAGAATGGGAGAAATTATTTACGAATGACATACCAGATAAAGGGCTACTATCCAATATGTATAAAAACGTATCAAACTCAACACCCAAAGAACAAATAATCCAATCAAAAAATAGGCAGAAGACATGAACAGACATTTTTCCAAAGAAGACATCCAAATGGCCAACAGGCACAGGAAAAAGTGCTCAACACGGCTCGGCATCAGGGAAATCCACATCAAAACCTCAATGAGATACCCTCTCACACCCGTCAGAATGGCTCAAATGAACAAGTCAGGGAACGACAGAGATTGGCCGGGATGTGGAGAAAGGGGAACCCTCCTACACTGGTGGTGGGAATGCAAGCTGGGGCAACCCCTCTGGAAAACAGGATGGAGGTTCCTCAAATAGTTGAAATTAGAGCTACCATCCGATCCAGCAATTGCACTCCTGGGTATTTACCCCAAAGATACAAATGTAGGGACCCGAAGCGGTACGTGCACCCCATTGTTTATAGCAGCAATGTCCACAATAGCCAAACTGTTGAAAGAGCCAAGATGTCCATCGACAGATGAGTGGATAAAGAAGAGGTGGTATATATATACACAATGGAATATTACGCAGCCATCAAAAGGAATGAGATGTTGCCATGGACAACGACGTGGATGGAACTGGAGGGTCCGATGATTAGTGAAATAAGACAATCAGAGAAAGACATGTATCATATGACCTCACTGATATGAGGAATTCTTAATCTCAGGAACAGAGTGAGGCTTGCTGGAGTGGTCGGGGGTGGGAGGGATGGGCTGGCTGGGTGATAGACATTGGGGAGGGTATGAGCTACGGTGAGCGCTGTGAATTGTGTAAGACTGTTGAATCACAGATCTCTACTTCTGAAACAAATAACGCATCATATTTTAAGAATAAAGGAAAAGAAGGAGATAGCAGGAGAGGAAGAATGAAGGGGAGTTAGTGAGAGGGGGAGACAGACCAGGAGAGATGATGGATTCTGAAAAAAAATCCGAGGTTTCTAGAGGGGATGTGGGTCGGGGGATTGGTTAGCCTGGTGATGGGTATTAAAGAGGGCACATTCTGCATGGAGCACTGTGTGTTCGGAACAAACAATGAATCATGGGACACTACACCAAAACAAATGATGTAGTACATGGTGATTAACAAAGCAATAAAAAACAAAGACTGTAATAAGAGATGAAGAAGGACACTATATCCTACTTAAAGGGTCTATCCAAGAAGAAGATCTAACAATTGTAAATGTCTATGCCCCGAACATGGGAGCATCCAATTATATAAGGCAATTTAGAAGAAAAGCAAAGAAAGACATTGACAACCATACAATCAGAGTGGGGGACTTTAACACCCCCCTGACTGAAATGGCCAGATCATCTAAGCAAAAGATCAACAAGGAAATAAAGACTTTAAATGACACACTGGACCAAATGGACTTCACAGACATATTCAGAACGTTCCTTCCCGAAGCAACGGAATACACATTCTTCTCTAGGGCCCATGGAACGTTCTCCAGAATGGATCACATCCTAGGTCACAAATCAGGTCTCAACCGGTACCCAAAGATTGGGATCATTCCCTGCACATTTTCAGACCACAATGCTTTGAAACTAGAACTCAATCACAAGAGGAAAGTCGGAAAGAACTCAAATACATGGAGGCTAAAGAGCATCCTACGAAAGAATGAATGGGTCAACCAGGAAATTAAAGAAGAATTTAAAAATTCATGGAAACCAATGAAAATGAAAACACAACTGTCCAAAATCTTTGGGATACAGCCAAGGCAGTCCTGCGAGGAAAGCATATAGCAATACAAGCCTTTCTCAAGAAACATGAAAGGTCTCAAATACACACCCTAACCCTACACCTAAAGGAGCTGGAGAAAGAACGGCCAATAAAGCCTAAACCCAGCAGGAGAAGAGAAATCATGCAGATCAGAGCAGAAATCAATGAAATAGAACCCAAAAGAACAGTAGAACAGATCAACGGAACTAGGAGCTGGTTCTTTGAAAGAATTCACAAGATTGATACACCCCTGTCCAGGCTGATCAAAAAGAAAAGAGAAATGACCCAAATCAACAAAATCATGAATGAAAGAGGAGAGATCACAACCAACACCAAAGAAATACAAGCGATTATAAGAACGTAATCTGAGCAACCCTATGGCAGCATATTCCATAACCTGGAAGAAATGGGTGCATTCCTAGAGATGGGTCAACTACCAAAACTGACCCAGGAAGAAAGAGAAAACCTGAACAGTCCTATAACCACGAAAGCAATTGAAGTAGTCATCAAAAACCTCCCAAGAAACCAAAGCCCAGGGCCAGATGGATTCCCAGGGGAATTCTATCCGACATTTAAAGAAGAATTAATACCTATTCTCCTGAAACTGTTCCAAACAATAGAAATGGAAGGAAAACTTCCAAACTCATTTTATGAGGCCACCATTACCTTGATCCCAAAACCAGACAAAGATCCCATCAAAAAGGAGTATTAGAGACCAATATCCTTGATGAACATCGATGCAAAAATTCTCACCAAAATACTAGCCAAGAGGACCCAACAGTACATGAAAAGGAGTATTCACCATGACCAAGTGGGATTTATCCCTGGGCTGCAAGGCTGGTTCAACATCCGCAAATCAATCAACGTGATAAAACACATTAACCAAAGAAAGAACAAGAATCATATGATCCTCTCAATAGATGCAGAAAAACCATTTGACAAAGTAAAGCACACTTTCTGGATCAAAACTCTTCAGAGTACAGGGACAGCGGGTACATACCTCAATATCATAAAAGCCATCTACGAACAACCTACACCGAATATCATTCTCAATGGGGAAAAGCTGAGATCTTTTCCCCTAAGGTCAGGAACGCGGCAGGGATAGCCACTCTCACCACTGCTATTCAACATAGTATTAGAAGTCCTAGCCACAGCAATCAGACAACAAAAAGAAATCCAAGGCATCCAAATCGGCAGAGAGGAAGTCAAACTCTCACTCTTTGCAGATGATATGATACTTTATGTGGAAAACCCAAAATACTCCACCCCAAAACTGCTACAACTCACACAGCAATTGGGTCAAGTAGCAGGCTATAAAATCAATGCACAGACATCAGTGGCATTCCTATACACCAACAACAAGACAGAAGAGAGACAAATCAAGGAGTCGATCCCATTCACAACTGCACCCAAAACCAGAAGAGACCTAGGAATAAATTGAACCCAAGAGGCAAAGGATCTGTAACCCGAAAACTACCAAATACTCAGGAAAGAAATTGAAGAAGACACAAAGAAACGGAAAAACGTTCCATGCTCATGGATTGGGAGAACCAACATTGTGAAGAGGTCAATGCTACCTAGAGCAATCTACACATGCAATGCAATCCCCATCAAAATACCATCCACTTTTTTCCAAGAAATGGAACAAATAATCCTAAGATTTGAATGGAACCAGAAGAGACCACGAATAGCCAGAGGAATATTGAGAAAGAAAAGCAAAGCTGGCGGCATCACAATTCTGGACTTCCAGCTCTATGACAAAGCTGTCATCATCAAGACAGTAGGGTACTGGCACAAAAACAGACACATAGATCCATGGAACAGAATCGAGAGCCCAGAAATGGACCCTCAACTCTATGGTCAACTTATCTTTGACAGAGCAGGAAAGAATGTCCAATGGCAAAAAGAGAGTCTCTTCAACAACTGGAGTTGTGGAAATGGGACGGCCCCATGCAGAAGAATGACACTGGACCATTTCCTGACACCACACACAAAAATAGAGTCCAAATGTTTGAAAGACCTCAATGTGAGACAGGACTCCATCAAAATCCTAAAGGAGAACACAGGTAGCAAGCTCTTCGACCTCAGCCGCAGCAACTTCTTCCTACAAACATCACCAAAGGCACGGGAAGCAAGGGCAAAAATGAACTATTGGGATTTCATCAAGATAAAAACCTTTGGCACAGCAAAAGAAACAGTCCACAAAACCAAAACACAACCGACAGAATGGGAGAAATTATTTACGAATGACATATCAGATAAAGGGCTACTATCCAATATGTATAAAAACGTATCAAACTCAACACCCAAAGAACAAATAATCCAATCAAAAAATAGGCAGAAGACATGAACAGACATTTTTCCAAAGAAGATATCCAAATGGCCAACAGGCACAGGAAAAAGTGCTCAACACGGCTCGGCATCAGGGAAATCCACATCAAAACCTCAATGAGATACCCCCTCACACCCGTCAGAATGGCTCAAATGAACAAGTCAGGGAACGACAGAGGTTGGCGGGGATGTGGAGAAAGGGGAACCCTCCTACACTGGTGGTGGGAATGCAAGCTGGGGCAACCCCTCTGGAAAACAGGATGGAGGTTCCTCAAATAGTTGAAATTAGAGCTACCATCCGATCCAGCAATTGCACTCCTGGGTATTTACCCCAAAGATACAAATGTAGGGACCCGAAGCGGTACGTGCACCCCATTGTTTATAGCAGCAATGTCCACAATAGCCAAACTGTTGAAAGAGCCAAGATGTCCATCGACCGAAGAGTGGATAAACAAGAAGTGGTATATATATACACAATGGAATATTACGCAGCCATCAAAAGGAATGAGATGTTGCCATGGACAACGACGTGGATGGAACTGGAGGGTCCGATGATTAGTGAAATAAGTCAATCAGAGAAAGACATGTATCATATGATCTCACTGATATGAGGAATTCTTAATCTCAGGAACAGAGTGAGGCTTGCTGGAGTGGTCGGGGGTGGGAGGGATGGGCTGGCTGGGTGATAGACATTGGGGAGGGTATGAGCTACGGTGAGCGCTGTGAATTGTGTAAGACTGTTGAATCACAGATCTCTACTTCTGAAACAAATAACGCAACATATTTTAAGAATAAAGGAAAAGAAGGAGATAGCAGGAGAGGAAGAATGAAGGGGAGTTAGTGAGAGGGGGAGACAGACCAGGAGAGATGAGGGATTCTGAAAAAAAATCCGAGGTTTCTAGAGGGGAGGTGGGTCGGGGGATTGGTTAGCCTGGTGATGGGTATTAAAGAGGGCACATTCTGCATGGAGCACTGTGTGTTCGGAACAAACAATGAATCATGGGACACTACACCAAAACAAATGATGTAGTACATGGTGATTAACAAAGCAATAAAAAACAAAGACTGTAATAAGAGATGAAGAAGGACACTATATCCTACTTAAAGGGTCTATCCAAGAAGAAGATCTAACAATTGTAAATGTCTATGCCCCGAACATGGGAGCATCCAATTATATAAGGCAATTTAGAAGAAAAGCAAAGAAAGACATTGACAACCATACAATCATAGTGGGGGACTTTAACACCCCCCTGACTGAAATGGCCAGATCATCTAAGCAAAAGATCAACAAGGAAATAAAGACTTTAAATGACACACTGGACCAAATGGACTTCACAGACATATTCAGAACGTTCCATCCCGAAGCAACGGAATACACATTCTTCTCTAGGGCCCATGGAACGTTCTCCAGAATGGATCACATCCTAGGTCACAAATCAGGTCTCAACCGGTACCCAAAGATTGGGATCATTCCCTGCACATTTTCAGACCACAATGCTTTGAAACTAGAACCCAATCACAAGAGGAAAGTCGGAAAGAACTCAAATACATGGAGGCTAAAGAGCATCCTACGAAAGAATGAATGGGTCAACCAGGAAATTAAAGAAGAATTTAAAAATTCATGGAAACCAATGAAAATGAAAACACAACTGTCCAAAATCTTTGGGATACAGCCAAGGCAGTCCTGCGAGGAAAGTATATAGCAATACAAGCCTTTCTCAAGAAACATGAAAGGTCTCAAATACACACCCTAACCCTACACCTAAAGGAGCTGGAGAAAGAACGGCCAATAAAGCCTAAACCCAGCAGGAGAAGAGAAATCATGCAGATCAGAGCAGAAATCAATGAAATAGAACCCAAAAGAACAGTAGAACAGATCAACGGAACTAGGAGCTGGTTCTTTGAAAGAATTCACAAGATTGATACACCCCTGTCCAGGCTGATCCAAAAGAAAAGAGAAATGACCCAAATCAACAAAATCATGAATGAAGGAGGAGAGATCACAACCAACACCAAAGAAATACAAACGATTATAAGAACGTAATCTGAGCAACCCTATGGCAGCATATTCCATAACCTGGAAGAAATGGGTGCATTCCTAGAGATGTGTCAACTACCAAAACTGACCCAGGAAGAAAGAGAAAACCTGAACAGTCCTATAACCACGAAGGCAATTGAAGTAGTCATCAAAAACCTCCCAAGAAACCAAAGCCCAGGGCCAGATGGATTCCCAGGGGAATTCTATCAGACATTTAAAGAAGAATTAATACCTATTCTCCTGAAACTGTTCCAAACAATAGAAATGGAAGGAAAACTTCCAAACTCATTTTATGAGGCCACCATTACCTTGATCCCAAAACCAGACAAAGATCCCATCAAAAAGGAGTATTAGAGACCAATATCCTTGATGAACATCGATGCAAAAATTCTCACCAAAATACTAGCCAAGAGGACCCAACAGTACATGAAAAGGAGTATTCACCATGACCAAGTGGGATTTATCCCGGGGCTGCAAGGCTGGTTCAACATCCGCAAATCAATCAACGTGATAAAACACATTAACCAAAGAAAGAACAAGAATCATATGATCCTCTCAATAGATGCAGAAAAACCATTTGACAAAGTAAAGCACACTTTCTGGATCAAAACTCTTCAGAGTACAGTGACAGCGGGTACATACCTCAATATCATAAAAGCCATCTACGAACAACCTACAGCGAATATCATTCTCAATGGGGAAAAGCTGAGATCTTTTCCCCTAAGGTCAGGAACGCGGCAGGGATAGCCACTCTCACCACTGCTATTCAACATAGTATTAGAAGTCCTAGCCACAGCAATCAGACAACAAAGAGAAATCAAAGGCATCCAAATCGGCAGAGAGGAAGTCAAACTCTCACTCTTTGCAGATGATATGATACTTTATGTGGAAAACCCAAAAGACTCCACCCCAAAACTGCTAGAACTCACACAGCAATTCCGTCAAGTAGCAGGCTATAAAATCAATGCACAGACATCAGTGGCATTCCTATACACCAACAACAAGACAGAAGAGAGACAAATCAAGGAGTCGATCCCATTCACAACTGCACCCAAAACCAGAATAGACCTAGGAATACATTGAACCCAAGAGGCAAAGGATCTGTACTCAGAAAACTACCAAATACTCAGGAAAGAAATTGAAGAAGACACAAAGAAAGGGAAAAACGTTCCATGCTCATGGACTGGGAGAACCAACATTGTGAAGAGGTCAATGCTACCTAGAGCAATCTACACATGCAATGCAATCCCCATCAAAATATCATCCACTTTTTTCCAAGAAATGGAACAAATAATCCTAAGATTTGAATGGAACCAGAAGAGACCACGAATAGCCAGAGGAATATTGAGAAAGAAAAGCAAAGCTGGCGGCATCACAATTCTGGACTTCCAGCTCTATGACAAAGCTGTCATCATAAAGACGGTATGGTACTGGCACAAAAACAGACAGATAGATCCATGGAACAGAATCGAGAGCCCAGAAATGGACCCTCAACTCTATGGTCAACTTATCTTTGACAGAGCAGGAAAGAATGTCCAATGGCAAAAAGAGAGTCTCTTCCACAACTGGAGTTGTGGAAATTGGACAGCCCCATGCAGAAGAATGACACTGGACCATTTCCTGACACCACACACAAAAATAGACTCCAAATGTTTGAAAGACCTCAGTGTGAGACAGGACTCCATCAAAATCCTAAAGGAGAACACAGGTAGCAAGCTCTTCGTCCTCAGCCGCAGCAACTTCTTCCTACAAACATCACCAAAGGCACGGGAAGCCAGGGCAAAAAGGAACTATTGGGATTTCATCAAGATAAAAACCTTTGGCACAGCAAAAGAAACAGTCCACAAAACCAAAAGACAACCGACAGAATGGGAGAAATTATTTACGAATGACATACCAGATAAAGGGCTACTATCCAATATGTATAAAAACGTATCAAACTCAACACCCAAAGAACAAATAATCCAATCAAAAAATAGGCAGAAGACATGAACAGACATTTTTCCAAAGAAGACATCCAAATGGCCAACAGGCACAGGAAAAAGTGCTCAACACGGCTCGGCATCAGGGAAATCCACATCAAAACCTCAATGAGATACCCTCTCACACCCGTCAGAATGGCTCAAATGAACAAGTCAGGGAACGACAGAGATTGGCCGGGATGTGGAGAAAGGGGAACCCTCCTACACTGGTGGTGGGAATGCAAGCTGGGGCAACCCCTCTGGAAAACAGGATGGAGGTTCCTCAAATAGTTGAAATTAGAGCTACCATCCGATCCAGCAATTGCACTCCTGGGTATTTACCCCAAAGATACAAATGTAGGGACCCGAAGCGGTACGTGCACCCCATTGTTTATAGCTGCAATGTCCACAATAGCCAAACTGTTGAAAGAGCCAAGATGTCCATCGACAGATGAGTGGATAAAGAAGAGGTGGTATATATATACACAATGGAATATTACGCAGCCATCAAAAGGAATGAGATGTTGCCATGGACAACGACGTGGATGGAACTGGAGGGTCCGATGATTACTGAAATAAGTCAATCAGAGAAAGACATGTATCATATGACCTCACTGATATGAGGAATTCTTAATCTCAGGAACAGAGTGAGGCTTGCTGGAGTGGTCGGGGGTGGGAGGGATGGGCTGGCTGGGTGATAGACATTGGGGAGGGTATGAGCTACGGTGAGCGCTGTGAATTGTGTAAGACTGTTGAATCACAGATCTCTACTTCTGAAACAAATAACGCATCATATTTTAAGAATAAAGGAAAAGAAGGAGATAGCAGGAGAGGAAGAATGAAGGGGAGTTAGTGAGAGGGGGAGACAGACCAGGAGAGATGATGGATTCTGAAAAAAAATCCGAGGTTTCTAGAGGGGAGGTGGGTCGGGGGATTGGTTAGCCTGGTGATGGGTATTAAAGAGGGCACATTCTGCATGGAGCACTGTGTGTTCGGAACAAACAATGAATCATGGGACACTACACCAAAACAAATGATGTAGTACATGGTGATTAAGAAAGCAATAAAAAACAAAGAGTGTAATAAGAGATGAAGAAGGACACTATATCCTACTTAAAGGGTCTATCCAAGAAGAAGATCTAACAATTGTAAATGTCTATGCCCCGAACATGGGAGCATCCAATTATATAAGGCAATTTAGAAGAAAAGCAAAAAAAGACATTGACAACCATACAATCATAGTGGGGGACTTTAACACCCCCCTGACTGAAATGGCCAGATCATCTAAGCAAAAGATCAACAAGGAAATAAAGACTTTAAATGACACACTGGACCAAAAGGACTTCACAGACATATTCAGAACGTTCCATCCCGAAGCAACGGAATACACATTCTTCTCTAGGGCCCATGGAACGTTCTCCAGAATGGATCACATCCTAGGTCACAAATCAGGTCTCAACCGGTACCCAAAGATTGGGATCATTCCCTGCACATTTTCAGACCACAATGCTTTGAAACTAGAACTCAATCACAAGAGGAAAGTCGGAAAGAACTCAAATACATGGAGGCTAAAGAGCATCCTACGAAAGAAAGAATGGGTCAACCAGGAAATTAAAGAAGAATTTAAAAATTCATGGAAACCAATGAAAATGAAAACACAACTGTCCAAAATCTTTGGGATACAGCCAAGGCAGTCCTGCGAGGAAAGTATATAGCAATACAAGCCTTTCTCAAGAAACATGAAAGGTCTCAAATACACACCCTAACCCTACACCTAAAGGAGCTGGAGAAAGAACGGCCAATAAAGCCTAAACCCAGCAGGAGAAGAGATATCATGCAGATCAGAGCAGAAATCAATGAAATAGAACCCAAAAGAACAGTAGAACAGATCAACGGAACTAGGAGCTGGTTCTTTGAAAGAATTCACAAGATTGATACACCCCTTTCCAGGCTGATCAAAAAGAAAAGAGAAATGACCCAAATCAACAAAATCATGAATGAAGGAGGAGAGATCACAACCAACACCAAAGAAATACAAACGATTATAAGAACGTAATCTGAGCAACCCTATGGCAGCATATTCCATAACCTGGAAGAAATGGGTGCATTCCTAGAGATGTGTCAACTACCAAAACTGACCCAGGAACAAAGAGAAAACCTGAACAGTCCTATAACCACGAAGGCAATTGAAGTAGTCATCAAAAACCTCCCAAGAAACCAAAGCCCAGGGCCAGATGGATTCCCAGGGGAATTCTATCAGACATTTAAAGAAGAATTAATACCTATTCTCCTGAAACTGTTCCAAACAATAGAAATGGAAGGAAAACTTCCAAACTCATTTTATGAGGCCACCATTACCTTGATCCCAAAACCAGACAAAGATCCCATCAAAAAGGAGTATTAGAGACCAATATCCTTGATGAACATCGATGCAAAAATTCTCACCAAAATACTAGCCAAGAGGATCCAACAGTACATGAAAAGGAGTATTCACCATGACCAAGTGGGATTTATCCCAGGGCTGCAAGGCTGGTTCAACATCCGCAAATCAATCAACGTGATAAAACACATTAACCAAAGAAAGAACAAGAATCATATGATCCTCTCAATAGATGCAGAAAAACCATTTGACAAAGTAAAGCACACTTTCTGGATCAAAACTCTTCAGAGTACAGGGACAGCGGGTACATACCTCAATATCATAAAAGCCATCTACGAACAACCTACAGCGAATATCATTCTCAATGGGGAAAAGCTGAGATCTTTTCCCCTAAGGTCAGGAACGCGGCAGGGATAGCCACTCTCACCACTGCTATTCAACATAGTATTAGAAGTCCTAGCCACAGCAATCAGACAACAAAAAGAAATCAAAGGCATCCAAATCGGCAGAGAGGAAGTCAAACTCTCACTCTTTGCAGATGATATGATACTTTATGTGGAAAACCCAAAAGACTCCACCCCAAAACTGCTAGAACTCACACAGCAATTCCGTCAAGTAGCAGGCTATAAAATCAATGCACAGACATCAGTGGCATTCCTATACACCAACAACAAGACAGAAGAGAGACAAATCAAGGAGTCGATCCCTTTCACAACTGCACCCAAAACCAGAAGAGACCTAGGAATACATTGAACCCAAGAGGCAAAGGATCTGTACCCCGAAAACTACCAAATACTCAGGAAAGAAATTGAAGAAGACACAAAGAAACGGAAAAACGTTCCATGCTCATGGACTGGGAGAACCAACATTGTGAAGAGGTCAATGCTACCTAGAGCAATCTACACATGCAATGCAATCCCCATCAAAATACCATCCACTTTTTTCCAAGAAATCGAACAAATAATCCTAAGATTTGAATGGAACCAGAAGAGACCACGAATAGCCAGAGGAATATTGAGAAAGAAAAGCAAAGCTGGCGGCATCACAATTCTGGACTTCCAGCTCTATGACAAAGCTGTCATCATCAAGACAGTATGGTACTGGCACAAAAACAGACACATAGATCCATGGAACAGAATCGAGAGCCCAGAAGTGGACCCTCAACTCTATGGTCAACTTATCTTTGACAGAGCAGGAAAGAATGTCCAATGGCAAAAAGAGAGTCTCTTCAACAACTGGAGTTGTGGAAATTGGACAGCCCCATGCAGAAGAATGACACTGGACCATTTCCTGACACCACACACAAAAATAGACTCCAAATGTTTGAAAGACCTCAGTGTGAGGCAGGACTCCATCAAAATCCTAAAGGAGAACACAGGTAGCAAGCTCTTCGACCTCAGCCGCAGCAACTTCTTCCTACAAACATCACCAAAGGCACGGGAATCCAGGGCAAAAAGGAACTATTGGGATTTCATCAAGATAAAAACCTTTGGCACAGCAAAAGAAACAGTCCACAAAACCAAAAGACAACCGACAGAATGGGAGAAAATATTTACGAATGACATATCAGATAAAGGGCTACTATCCAATATGTATAAAAACGTATCAAACTCAACACCCAAAGAACAAATAATCCAATCAAAAAATAGGCAGAAGACATGAACAGACATTATCCAAAGAAGACATCCAAATGGCCAACAGGCACAGGAAAAAGTGCTCAACACGGCTCGGCATCAGGGAAATCCACATCAAAACCTCAATGAGATACCCTCTCACACCCGTCAGAATGGCTCAAATGAACAAGTCAGGGAACGACAGAGATTGGCGGGGATGTGGAGAAAGGGGAACCCTCCTACACTGGTGGTGGGAATGCAAGCTGGTGCAACCCCTCTGGAAAACAGGATGGAGGTTCCTCAAATAGTTGAAATTAGAGCTACCATCCGATCCAGCAATTGCACTCCTGGGTATTTACCCCAAAGATACAAATGTAGGGACCCGAAGCGGTACGTGCACCCCATTGTTTATAGCTGCAATGTCCACAATAGCCAAACTGTTGAAAGAGCCAAGATGTCCATCGACAGATGAGTGGATAAAGAAGAGGTGGTATATATATACACAATGGAATATTACGCAGCCATCAAAAGGAATGAAATGTTGCCATGGACAACGACGTGGATGGAACTGGAGGGTCCGATGATTAGTGAAATAAGTCAATCAGAGAAAGACATGTATCATATGACCTCACTGATATGAGGAATTCTTAATCTCAGGAACAGAGTGAGGCTTGCTGGAGTGGTCGGGGGTGGGAGGGATGGGCTGGCTGGGTGATAGACATTGGGGAGGGTATGAGCTACGGTGAGCGCTGTGAATTGTGTAAGACTGTTGAATCACAGATCTCTACTTCTGAAACAAATAACGCATCATATTTTAAGAATAAAGGAAAAGAAGGAGATAGCAGGAGAGGAAGAATGAAGGGGAGTTAGTGAGAGGGGGAGACAGACCAGGAGAGATGATGGATTCTGAAAAAAAATCCGAGGTTTCTAGAGGGGAGGTGGGTCGGGGGATTGGTTAGCCTGGTGATGGGTATTAAAGAGGGCACATTCTGCATGGAGCACTGTGTGTTCGGAACAAACAATGAATCATGGGACACTACACCAAAACAAATGATGTAGTACATGGTGATTAACAAAGCAATAAAAAACAAAGACTGTAATAAGAGATGAAGAAGGACACTATATCCTACTTAAAGGGTCTATCCAAGAAGAAGATCTAACAATTGTAAATGTCTATGCCCCGAACATGGGAGCATCCAATTATATAAGGCAATTTAGAAGAAAAGCAAAGAAAGACATTGACAACCATACAATCATAGTGGGGGACTTTAACACCCCCCTGACTGAAATGGCCAGATCATCTAAGCAAAAGATCAACAAGGAAATAAAGACTTTAAATGACACACTGGACCAAATGGACTTCACAGACATATTCAGAACGTTCCATCCCGAAGCAACGGAATACACATTCTTCTCTAGGGCCCATGGAACGTTCTCCAGAATGGATCACATCCTAGGTCACAAATCAGGTCTCAACCGGTACCCAAAGATTGGGATCATTCCCTGCACATTTTCAGACCACAATGCTTTGAAACTAGAACTCAATCACAAGAGGAAAGTCGGAAAGAACTCAAATACATGGAGGCTAAAGAGCATCCTACGAAAGAAAGAATGGGTCAACCAGGAAATTAAAGAAGAATTTAAAAATTCATGGAAACCAATGAAAATGAAAACACAACTGTCCAAAATCTTTGGGATACAGCCAAGGCAGTCCTGCGAGGAAAGTATATAGCAATACAAGCCTTTCTCAAGAAACATGAAAGGTCTCAAATACACACCCTAACCCTACACCTAAAGGAGCTGGAGAAAGAACGGCCAATAAAGCCTAAACCCAGCAGGAGAAGAGAAATCATGCAGATCAGAGCAGAAATCAATGAAATAGAACCCAAAAGAACAGTAGAACAGATCAACGGAACTAGGAGCTGGTTCTTTGAAAGAATTCACAAGATTGATACACCCCTGTCCAGGCTGATCAAAAAGAAAAGAGAAATGACCCAAATCAACAAAATCATGAATGAAGGAGGAGAGATCACAACCAACACCAAAGAAATACAAACGATTATAAGAACGTAATCTGAGCAACCCTATGGCAGCATATTCCATAACCTGGAAGAAATGGGTGCATTCCTAGAGATGTGTCAACTACCAAAACTGACCCAGGAAGAAAGAGAAAACCTGAACAGTCCTATAACCACGAAGGCAATTGAAGTAGTCATCAAAAACCTCCCAAGAAACCAAAGCCCAGGGCCAGATGGATTCCCAGGGGAATTCTATCCGACATTTAAAGAAGAATTAATACCTATTCTCCTGAAACTGTTCCAAACAATAGAAATGGAAGGAAAACTTCCAAACTCATTTTATGAGGCCACCATTACCTTGATCCCAAAACCAGACAAAGATCCCATCAAAAAGGAGTATTAGAGACCAATATCCTTGATGAACATCGATGCAAAAATTCTCACCAAAATACTAGCCAAGAGGACCCAACAGTACATGAAAAGGAGTATTCACCATGACCAAGTGGGATTTATCCCTGGGCTGCAAGGCTGGTTCAACATCCGCAAATCAATCAACGTGATAAAACACATTAACCAAAGAAAGAACAAGAATCATATGATCCTCTCAATAGATGCAGAAAAACCATTTGACAAAGTAAAGCACACTTTCTGGATCAAAACTCTTCAGAGTACAGGGACAGCGGGTACATACCTCAATATCATAAAAGCCATCTACGAACAACCTACAGCGAATATCATTCTCAATGGGGAAAAGCTGAGATCTTTTCCCCTAAGGTCAGGAACGCGGCAGGGATAGCCACTCTCACCACTGCTATTCAACATAGTATTAGAAGTCCTAGCCACAGCAATCAGACAACAAAAAGAAATCCAAGGCATCCAAATCGGCAGAGAGGAAGTCAAACTCTCACTCTTTGCAGATGATATGATACTTTATGTGGAAAACCCAAAAGACTCCACCCCAAAACTGCTACAACTCACACAGCAATTCCGTCAAGTAGCAGGCTATAAAATCAATGCACAGACATCAGTGGCATTCCTATACACCAACAACAAGACAGAAGAGAGACAAATCAAGGAGTCGATCCCATTCACAACTGCACCCAAAACCAGAAGAGACCTAGGAATAAATTGAACCCAAGAGGCAAAGGATCTGTACCCCGAAAACTACCAAATACTCAGGAAAGAAATTGAAGAAGACACAACGAAACGGAAAAACGTTCCATGCTCATGGATTGGGAGAACCAACATTGTGAAGAGGTCAATGCTACCTAGAGCAATCTACACATGCAATGCAATCCCCGTCAAAATACCATCCACTTTTTTCCAAGAAATGGAACAAATAATCCTAAGATTTGAATGGAACCAGAAGAGACCACGAATAGACAGAGGAATATTGAGAAAGAAAAGCAAAGCTGGCGGCATCACAATTCTGGACTTCCAGCTCTATGACAAAGCTGTCATCATCAAGACAGTATGGTACTGGCACAAAAACAGATACATAGATCCATGGAACAGAATCGAGAGCCCAGAAATGGACCCTCAACTCTATGGTCAACTTATCTTTGACAGAGCAGGAAAGAATGTCCAATGGCAAAAAGAGAGTCTCTTCAACAACTGGAGTTGTGGAAATTGGACAGCCCCATGCAGAAGAATGACACTGGACCATTTCCTGACACCACACACAAAAATAGACTCCAAATGCTTGAAAGACCTCAGTGTGAGACAGGACTCCATCAAAATCCTAAAGGAGAACACAGGTAGCAAGCTCTTCGACCTCAGCCGCAGCAACTTCTTCCTAGAAACATCACCAAAGGCACGGGAAGCCAGGGCAAAAAGGAAATATTGGGATTTCATCAAGATTAAAACCTTTGGCACAGCAAAAGAAACAGTCCACAAAACCAAAACACAACCGACAGAATGGGAGAAATTATTTACGAATGACATATCAGATAAAGGGCTACTATCCAATATGTATAAAAACGTATCAAACTCAACACCCAAAGAACAAATAATCCAATCAAAAAATAGGCAGAAGAGATGAACAGACATTTTTCCAAAGAAGACATCCAAATGGCCAACAGGCACATGAAAAAGTGCTCAACACGGCTCGGCATCAGGGAAATCCACATGAAAACCTCAATGAGATACCCCCTCACACCCGTCAGAATGGCTCAAATGAACAAGTCAGGGAACGACAGAGGTTGGCGGGGATGTGGAGAAAGGGGAACCCTCCTACACTGGTGGTGGGAATGCAAGCTGGTGCAACCCCTCTGGAAAACAGGATGGAGGTTCCTCAAATAGTTGAAATTAGAGCTACCATCCGATCCAGCAATTGCACTCCTGGGTATTTACCCCAAAGATACAAATGTAGGGACCCGAAGCGGTACGTGCACCCCATTGTTTATAGCAGCAATGTCCACAATAGCCAAACTGTTGAAAGAGCCAAGATGTCCATCGACAGATGAGTGGATAAAGAAGAGGTGGTATATATATACACAATGGAATATTACGCAGCCATCAAAAGGAATGAGATGTTGCCATGGACAACGACGTGGATGGAACTGGAGGGTCCGATGATTAGTGAAATAAGACAATCAGAGAAAGACATGTATCATATGACCTCACTGATATGAGGAATTCTTAATCTCAGGAACAGAGTGAGGCTTGCTGGAGTGGTCGGGGGTGGGAGGGATGGGCTGGCTGGGTGATAGACATTGGGGAGGGTATGAGCTACGGTGAGCGCTGTGAATTGTGTAAGACTGTTGAATCACAGATCTCTACTTCTGAAACAAATAACGCATCATATTTTAAGAATAAAGGAAAAGAAGGAGATAGCAGGAGAGGAAGAATGAAGGGGAGTTAGTGAGAGGGGGAGACAGACCAGGGGAGATGATGGATTCTGAAAAAAAATCCGAGGTTTCTAGAGGGGATGTGGGTCGGGGGATTGGTTAGCCTGGTGATGGGTATTAAAGAGGGCACATTCTGCATGGAGCACTGTGTGTTCGGAACAAACAATGAATCATGGGACACTACACCAAAACAAATGATGTAGTACATGGTGATTAACAAAGCAATAAAAAACAAAGACTGTAATAAGAGATGAAGAAGGACACTATATCCTACTTAAAGGGTCTATCCAAGAAGAAGATCTAACAATTGTAAATGTCTATGCCCCGAACATGGGAGCATCCAATTATATAAGGCAATTTAGAAGAAAAGCAAAGAAAGACATTGACAACCATACAATCAGAGTGGGGGACTTTAACACCCCCCTGACTGAAATGGCCAGATCATCTAAGCAAAAGATCAACAAGGAAATAAAGACTTTAAATGACACACTGGACCAAATGGACTTCACAGACATATTCAGAACGTTCCTTCCCGAAGCAACGGAATACACATTCTTCTCTAGGGCCCATGGAACGTTCTCCAGAATGGATCACATCCTAGGTCACAAATCAGGTCTCAACCGGTACCCAAAGATTGGGATCATTCCCTGCACATTTTCAGACCACAATGCTTTGAAACTAGAACTCAATCACAAGAGGAAAGTCGGAAAGAACTCAAATACATGGAGGCTAAAGAGCATCCTACGAAAGAATGAATGGGTCAACCAGGAAATTAAAGAAGAATTTAAAAATTCCTGGAAACCAATGAAAATGAAAACACAACTGTCCAAAATCTTTGGGATACAGCCAAGGCAGTCCTGCGAGGAAAGTATATAGCAATACAAGCCTTTCTCAAGAAACATGAAAGGTCTCAAATACACACCCTAACGCTACACCTAAAGGAGCTGGAGAAAGAACGGCCAATAAAGCCTAAACCCAGCAGGAGAAGAGAAATCATGCAGATCAGAGCAGAAATCAATGAAAAGAACCCAAAAGAACAGTAGAACAGATCAACGGAACTAGGAGCTGGTTCTTTGAAAGAATTCACAAGATTGATACACCCCTGTCCAGGCTGATCCAAAAGAAAAGAGAAATGACCCAAATCAACAAAATCATGAATGAAGGAGGAGAGATCACAACCAACACCAAAGAAATACAAACGATTATAAGAACGTAATCTGAGCAACCCTATGGCAGCCTATTCCATAACCTGGAAGAAATGGGTGCATTCCTAGAGATGTGTCAACTACCAAAACTGACCCAGGAAGAAAGAGAAAACCTGAACAGTCCTATAACCACGAAGGCAATTGAAGTAGTCATCAAAAACCTCCCAAGAAACCAAAGCCCAGGGCCAGATGGATTCCCAGGGGAATTCTATCCGACATTTAAAGAAGAATTAATACCTATTCTCCTGAAACTGTTCCAAACAATAGAAATGGAAGGAAAACTTCCAAACTCATTTTATGAGGCCACCATTACCTTGATCCCAAAACCAGACAAAGATCCCATCAAAAAGGAGTATTAGAGACCAATATCCTTGATGAACATCGATGCAAAAATTCTCACCAAAATACTAGCCAAGAGGACCCAACAGTACATGAAAAGGAGTATTCACCATGACCAAGTGGGATTTATCCCTGGGCTGCAAGGCTGGTTCAACATCCGCAAATCAATCAACGTGATAAAACACATTAACCAAAGAAAGAACAAGAATCATATGATCCTCTCAATAGATGCAGAAAAACCATTTGACAAAGTAAAGCACACTTTCTGGATCAAAACTCTTCAGAGTACAGGGACAGCGGGTACATACCTCAATATCATAAAAGCCATCTACGAACAACCTACAGCGAATATCATTCTCAATGGGGAAAAGCTGAGATCTTTTCCCCTAAGGTCAGGAACGCGGCAGGGATAGCCACTCTCACCACTGCTATTCAACATAGTATTAGAAGTCCTAGCCACAGCAATCAGACAACAAAAAGAAATCCAAGGCATCCAAATCGGCAGAGAGGAAGTCAAACTCTCACTCTTTGCAGATGATATGATACTTTATGTGGAAAACCCAAAAGACTCCACCCCAAAACTGCTACAACTCACACAGCAATTCCGTCAAGTAGCAGGCTATAAAATCAATGCACAGACATCAGTGGCATTCCTATACACCAACAACAAGACAGAAGAGAGACAAATCAAGGAGTCGATCCCATTCACAACTGCACCCAAAACCAGAAGAGACCTAGGAATAAATTGAACCCAAGAGGCAAAGGATCTGTACCCCGAAAACTACCAAATACTCAGGAAAGAAATTGAAGAAGACACAACGAAACGGAAAAACGTTCCATGCTCATGGATTGGGAGAACCAACATTGTGAAGAGGTCAATGCTACCTAGAGCAATCTACACATGCAATGCAATCCCCGTCAAAATACCATCCACTTTTTTCCAAGAAATGGAACAAATAATCCTAAGATTTGAATGGAACCAGAAGAGACCACGAATAGACAGAGGAATATTGAGAAAGAAAAGCAAAGCTGGCGGCATCACAATTCTGGACTTCCAGCTCTATGACAAAGCTGTCATCATCAAGACAGTATGGTACTGGCACAAAAACAGATACATAGATCCATGGAACAGAATCGAGAGCCCAGAAATGGACCCTCAACTCTATGGTCAACTTATCTTTGACAGAGCAGGAAAGAATGTCCAATGGCAAAAAGAGAGTCTCTTCAACAACTGGAGTTGTGGAAATTGGACAGCCCCATGCAGAAGAATGACACTGGACCATTTCCTGACACCACACACAAAAATAGACTCCAAATGCTTGAAAGACCTCAGTGTGAGACAGGACTCCATCAAAATCCTAAAGGAGAACACAGGTAGCAAGCTCTTCGACCTCAGCCGCAGCAACTTCTTCCTAGAAACATCACCAAAGGCACGGGAAGCCAGGGCAAAAAGGAAATATTGGGATTTCATCAAGATTAAAACCTTTGGCACAGCAAAAGAAACAGTCCACAAAACCAAAACACAACCGACAGAATGGGAGAAATTATTTACGAATGACATATCAGATAAAGGGCTACTATCCAATATGTATAAAAACGTATCAAACTCAACACCCAAAGAACAAATAATCCAATCAAAAAATAGGCAGAAGAGATGAACAGACATTTTTCCAAAGAAGACATCCAAATGGCCAACAGGCACATGAAAAAGTGCTCAACACGGCTCGGCATCAGGGAAATCCACATGAAAACCTCAATGAGATACCCCCTCACACCCGTCAGAATGGCTCAAATGAACAAGTCAGGGAACGACAGAGGTTGGCGGGGATGTGGAGAAAGGGGAACCCTCCTACACTGGTGGTGGGAATGCAAGCTGGTGCAACCCCTCTGGAAAACAGGATGGAGGTTCCTCAAATAGTTGAAATTAGAGCTACCATCCGATCCAGCAATTGCACTCCTGGGTATTTACCCCAAAGATACAAATGTAGGGACCCGAAGCGGTACGTGCACCCCATTGTTTATAGCAGCAATGTCCACAATAGCCAAACTGTTGAAAGAGCCAAGATGTCCATCGACAGATGAGTGGATAAAGAAGAGGTGGTATATATATACACAATGGAATATTACGCAGCCATCAAAAGGAATGAGATGTTGCCATGGACAACGACGTGGATGGAACTGGAGGGTCCGATGATTAGTGAAATAAGACAATCAGAGAAAGACATGTATCATATGACCTCACTGATATGAGGAATTCTTAATCTCAGGAACAGAGTGAGGCTTGCTGGAGTGGTCGGGGGTGGGAGGGATGGGCTGGCTGGGTGATAGACATTGGGGAGGGTATGAGCTACGGTGAGCGCTGTGAATTGTGTAAGACTGTTGAATCACAGATCTCTACTTCTGAAACAAATAACGCATCATATTTTAAGAATAAAGGAAAAGAAGGAGATAGCAGGAGAGGAAGAATGAAGGGGAGTTAGTGAGAGGGGGAGACAGACCAGGGGAGATGATGGATTCTGAAAAAAAATCCGAGGTTTCTAGAGGGGATGTGGGTCGGGGGATTGGTTAGCCTGGTGATGGGTATTAAAGAGGGCACATTCTGCATGGAGCACTGTGTGTTCGGAACAAACAATGAATCATGGGACACTACACCAAAACAAATGATGTAGTACATGGTGATTAACAAAGCAATAAAAAACAAAGACTGTAATAAGAGATGAAGAAGGACACTATATCCTACTTAAAGGGTCTATCCAAGAAGAAGATCTAACAATTGTAAATGTCTATGCCCCGAACATGGGAGCATCCAATTATATAAGGCAATTTAGAAGAAAAGCAAAGAAAGACATTGACAACCATACAATCAGAGTGGGGGACTTTAACACCCCCCTGACTGAAATGGCCAGATCATCTAAGCAAAAGATCAACAAGGAAATAAAGACTTTAAATGACACACTGGACCAAATGGACTTCACAGACATATTCAGAACGTTCCTTCCCGAAGCAACGGAATACACATTCTTCTCTAGGGCCCATGGAACGTTCTCCAGAATGGATCACATCCTAGGTCACAAATCAGGTCTCAACCGGTACCCAAAGATTGGGATCATTCCCTGCACATTTTCAGACCACAATGCTTTGAAACTAGAACTCAATCACAAGAGGAAAGTCGGAAAGAACTCAAATACATGGAGGCTAAAGAGCATCCTACGAAAGAATGAATGGGTCAACCAGGAAATTAAAGAAGAATTTAAAAATTCATGGAAACCAATGAAAATGAAAACACAACTGTCCAAAATCTTTGGGATACAGCCAAGGCAGTCCTGCGAGGAAAGCATATAGCAATACAAGCCTTTCTCAAGAAACATGAAAGGTCTCAAATACACACCCTAACCCTACACCTAAAGGAGCTGGAGAAAGAACGGCCAATAAAGCCTAAACCCAGCAGGAGAAGAGAAATCATGCAGATCAGAGCAGAAATCAATGAAATAGAACCCAAAAGAACAGTAGAACAGATCAACGGAACTAGGAGCTGGTTCTTTGAAAGAATTCACAAGATTGATACACCCCTGTCCAGGCTGATCAAAAAGAAAAGAGAAATGACCCAAATCAACAAAATCATGAATGAAAGAGGAGAGATCACAACCAACACCAAAGAAATACAAGCGATTATAAGAACGTAATCTGAGCAACCCTATGGCAGCATATTCCATAACCTGGAAGAAATGGGTGCATTCCTAGAGATGGGTCAACTACCAAAACTGACCCAGGAAGAAAGAGAAAACCTGAACAGTCCTATAACCACGAAAGCAATTGAAGTAGTCATCAAAAACCTCCCAAGAAACCAAAGCCCAGGGCCAGATGGATTCCCAGGGGAATTCTATCCGACATTTAAAGAAGAATTAATACCTATTCTCCTGAAACTGTTCCAAACAATAGAAATGGAAGGAAAACTTCCAAACTCATTTTATGAGGCCACCATTACCTTGATCCCAAAACCAGACAAAGATCCCATCAAAAAGGAGTATTAGAGACCAATATCCTTGATGAACATCGATGCAAAAATTCTCACCAAAATACTAGCCAAGAGGACCCAACAGTACATGAAAAGGAGTATTCACCATGACCAAGTGGGATTTATCCCTGGGCTGCAAGGCTGGTTCAACATCCGCAAATCAATCAACGTGATAAAACACATTAACCAAAGAAAGAACAAGAATCATATGATCCTCTCAATAGATGCAGAAAAACCATTTGACAAAGTAAAGCACACTTTCTGGATCAAAACTCTTCAGAGTACAGGGACAGCGGGTACATACCTCAATATCATAAAAGCCATCTACGAACAACCTACACCGAATATCATTCTCAATGGGGAAAAGCTGAGATCTTTTCCCCTAAGGTCAGGAACGCGGCAGGGATAGCCACTCTCACCACTGCTATTCAACATAGTATTAGAAGTCCTAGCCACAGCAATCAGACAACAAAAAGAAATCCAAGGCATCCAAATCGGCAGAGAGGAAGTCAA
Organism: Eumetopias jubatus; assembly: GCF_037043125.1. NCBI lineage: Eukaryota > Metazoa > Chordata > Mammalia > Carnivora > Otariidae > Eumetopias > Eumetopias jubatus. The sequence goes on from NW_028274848.1 coordinate 290,252, forward strand.
ACTCTCACTCTTTGCAGATGATATGATACTTTATGTGGAAAACCCAAAATACTCCACCCCAAAACTGCTACAACTCACACAGCAATTGGGTCAAGTAGCAGGCTATAAAATCAATGCACAGACATCAGTGGCATTCCTATACACCAACAACAAGACAGAAGAGAGACAAATCAAGGAGTCGATCCCATTCACAACTGCACCCAAAACCAGAAGAGACCTAGGAATAAATTGAACCCAAGAGGCAAAGGATCTGTAACCCGAAAACTACCAAATACTCAGGAAAGAAATTGAAGAAGACACAAAGAAACGGAAAAACGTTCCATGCTCATGGATTGGGAGAACCAACATTGTGAAGAGGTCAATGCTACCTAGAGCAATCTACACATGCAATGCAATCCCCATCAAAATACCATCCACTTTTTTCCAAGAAATGGAACAAATAATCCTAAGATTTGAATGGAACCAGAAGAGACCACGAATAGCCAGAGGAATATTGAGAAAGAAAAGCAAAGCTGGCGGCATCACAATTCTGGACTTCCAGCTCTATGACAAAGCTGTCATCATCAAGACAGTAGGGTACTGGCACAAAAACAGACACATAGATCCATGGAACAGAATCGAGAGCCCAGAAATGGACCCTCAACTCTATGGTCAACTTATCTTTGACAGAGCAGGAAAGAATGTCCAATGGCAAAAAGAGAGTCTCTTCAACAACTGGAGTTGTGGAAATGGGACGGCCCCATGCAGAAGAATGACACTGGACCATTTCCTGACACCACACACAAAAATAGACTCCAAATGTTTGAAAGACCTCAGGGTGAGACAGGACTCCATCAAAATCCTAAAGGAGAACACAGGTAGAAAGCTCTTCGACCTCAGCCGCAGCAACTTCTTCCTACAAACATCACCAAAGGCACGGGAAGCCAGGGCAAAAATGAACTATTGGGATTTCATCAAGATAAAAACCTTTGGCACAGCAAAAGAAACAGTCCACAAAACCAAAACACAACCGACAGAATGGGAGAAATTATTTACGAATGACATATCAGATAAAGGGCTACTATCCAATATGAATAAAAACGTATCAAACTCAACACCCAAAGAACAAATAATCCAATCAAAAAATAGGCAGAAGACATGAACAGACATTTTTCCAAAGAAGACATCCAAATGGCCAACAGGCACAGGAAAAAGTGCTCAACACGGCTCGGCATCAGGGAAATCCACATCAAAACCTCCATGAGATACCCTCTCACACCCGTCAGAATGGCTCAAATGAACAAGTCAGGGAACGACAGAGGTTGGCGGGGATGTGGAGAAAGGGGAACCCTCCTACACTGGTGGTGGGAATGCAAGCTGGGGCAACCCCTCTGGAAAACAGGATGGAGGTTCCTCAAATAGTTGAAATTAGAGCTACCATCCGATCCAGCAATTGCACTCCTGGGTATTTACCCCAAAGATACAAATGTAGGGACCCGAAGCGGTACGTGCACCCCATTGTTTATAGCAGCAATGTCCACAATAGCCAAACTGTTGAAAGAGCCAAGATGTCCATCGACAGATGAGTGGATAAAGAAGAAGTGGTATATATATACACAATGGAATATTACGCAGCCATCAAAAGGAATGAGATGTTGCCATGGACAACGACGTGGATGGAACTGGAGGGTCCGATGATTAGTGAAATAAGTCAATCAGAGAAAGACATGTATCATATGACCTCACTGATATGAGGAATTCTTAATCTCAGGAACAGAGTGAGGCTTGCTGGAGTGGTCGGGGGTGGGAGGGATGGGCTGGCTGGGTGATAGACATTGGGGAGGGTATGAGCTACGGTGAGCGCTGTGAATTGTGTAAGACTGTTGAATCACAGATCTCTACTTCTGAAACAAATAACGCATCATATTTTAAGAATAAAGGAAAAGAAGGAGATAGCAGGAGAGGAAGAATGAAGGGGAGTTAGTGAGAGGGGGAGACAGACCAGGGGAGATGATGGATTCTGAAAAAAAATCCGAGGTTTCTAGAGGGGATGTGGGTCGGGGGATTGGTTAGCCTGGTGATGGGTATTAAAGAGGGCACATTCTGCATGGAGCACTGTGTGTTCGGAACAAACAATGAATCATGGGACACTACACCAAAACAAATGATGTAGTACATGGTGATTAACAAAGCAATAAAAAACAAAGACTGTAATAAGAGATGAAGAAGGACACTATATCCTACTTAAAGGGTCTATCCAAGAAGAAGATCTAACAATTGTAAATGTCTATGCCCCGAACATGGGAGCATCCAATTATATAAGGCAATTTAGAAGAAAAGCAAAGAAAGACATTGACAACCATACAATCAGAGTGGGGGACTTTAACACCCCCCTGACTGAAATGGCCAGATCATCTAAGCAAAAGATCAACAAGGAAATAAAGACTTTAAATGACACACTGGACCAAATGGACTTCACAGACATATTCAGAACGTTCCTTCCCGAAGCAACGGAATACACATTCTTCTCTAGGGCCCATGGAACGTTCTCCAGAATGGATCACATCCTAGGTCACAAATCAGGTCTCAACCGGTACCCAAAGATTGGGATCATTCCCTGCACATTTTCAGACCACAATGCTTTGAAACTAGAACTCAATCACAAGAGGAAAGTCGGAAAGAACTCAAATACATGGAGGCTAAAGAGCATCCTACGAAAGAATGAATGGGTCAACCAGGAAATTAAAGAAGAATTTAAAAATTCATGGAAACCAATGAAAATGAAAACACAACTGTCCAAAATCTTTGGGATACAGCCAAGGCAGTCCTGCGAGGAAAGCATATAGCAATACAAGCCTTTCTCAAGAAACATGAAAGGTCTCAAATACACACCCTAACCCTACACCTAAAGGAGCTGGAGAAAGAACGGCCAATAAAGCCTAAACCCAGCAGGAGAAGAGAAATCATGCAGATCAGAGCAGAAATCAATGAAATAGAACCCAAAAGAACAGTAGAACAGATCAACGGAACTAGGAGCTGGTTCTTTGAAAGAATTCACAAGATTGATACACCCCTGTCCAGGCTGATCAAAAAGAAAAGAGAAATGACCCAAATCAACAAAATCATGAATGAAAGAGGAGAGATCACAACCAACACCAAAGAAATACAAGCGATTATAAGAACGTAATCTGAGCAACCCTATGGCAGCATATTCCATAACCTGGAAGAAATGGGTGCATTCCTAGAGATGGGTCAACTACCAAAACTGACCCAGGAAGAAAGAGAAAACCTGAACAGTCCTATAACCACGAAAGCAATTGAAGTAGTCATCAAAAACCTCCCAAGAAACCAAAGCCCAGGGCCAGATGGATTCCCAGGGGAATTCTATCCGACATTTAAAGAAGAATTAATACCTATTCTCCTGAAACTGTTCCAAACAATAGAAATGGAAGGAAAACTTCCAAACTCATTTTATGAGGCCACCATTACCTTGATCCCAAAACCAGACAAAGATCCCATCAAAAAGGAGTATTAGAGACCAATATCCTTGATGAACATCGATGCAAAAATTCTCACCAAAATACTAGCCAAGAGGACCCAACAGTACATGAAAAGGAGTATTCACCATGACCAAGTGGGATTTATCCCTGGGCTGCAAGGCTGGTTCAACATCCGCAAATCAATCAACGTGATAAAACACATTAACCAAAGAAAGAACAAGAATCATATGATCCTCTCAATAGATGCAGAAAAACCATTTGACAAAGTAAAGCACACTTTCTGGATCAAAACTCTTCAGAGTACAGGGACAGCGGGTACATACCTCAATATCATAAAAGCCATCTACGAACAACCTACACCGAATATCATTCTCAATGGGGAAAAGCTGAGATCTTTTCCCCTAAGGTCAGGAACGCGGCAGGGATAGCCACTCTCACCACTGCTATTCAACATAGTATTAGAAGTCCTAGCCACAGCAATCAGACAACAAAAAGAAATCCAAGGCATCCAAATCGGCAGAGAGGAAGTCAAACTCTCACTCTTTGCAGATGATATGATACTTTATGTGGAAAACCCAAAATACTCCACCCCAAAACTGCTACAACTCACACAGCAATTGGGTCAAGTAGCAGGCTATAAAATCAATGCACAGACATCAGTGGCATTCCTATACACCAACAACAAGACAGAAGAGAGACAAATCAAGGAGTCGATCCCATTCACAACTGCACCCAAAACCAGAAGAGACCTAGGAATAAATTGAACCCAAGAGGCAAAGGATCTGTAACCCGAAAACTACCAAATACTCAGGAAAGAAATTGAAGAAGACACAAAGAAACGGAAAAACGTTCCATGCTCATGGATTGGGAGAACCAACATTGTGAAGAGGTCAATGCTACCTAGAGCAATCTACACATGCAATGCAATCCCCATCAAAATACCATCCACTTTTTTCCAAGAAATGGAACAAATAATCCTAAGATTTGAATGGAACCAGAAGAGACCACGAATAGCCAGAGGAATATTGAGAAAGACAAGCAAAGCTGGCGGCATCACAATTCTGGACTTCCAGCTCTATGACAAAGCTGTCATCATCAAGACAGTAGGGTACTGGCACAAAAACAGACACATAGATCCATGGAACAGAATCGAGAGCCCAGAAATGGACCCTCAACTCTATGGTCAACTTATCTTTGACAGAGCAGGAAAGAATGTCCAATGGCAAAAAGAGAGTCTCTTCAACAACTGGAGTTGTGGAAATGGGACGGCCCCATGCAGAAGAATGACACTGGACCATTTCCTGACACCACACACAAAAATAGAGTCCAAATGTTTGAAAGACCTCAATGTGAGACAGGACTCCATCAAAATCCTAAAGGAGAACACAGGTAGCAAGCTCTTCGACCTCAGCCGCAGCAACTTCTTCCTACAAACATCACCAAAGGCACGGGAAGCAAGGGCAAAAATGAACTATTGGGATTTCATCAAGATAAAAACCTTTGGCACAGCAAAAGAAACAGTCCACAAAACCAAAACACAACCGACAGAATGGGAGAAATTATTTACGAATGACATATCAGATAAAGGGCTACTATCCAATATGTATAAAAACGTATCAAACTCAACACCCAAAGAACAAATAATCCAATCAAAAAATAGGCAGAAGACATGAACAGACATTTTTCCAAAGAAGATATCCAAATGGCCAACAGGCACAGGAAAAAGTGCTCAACACGGCTCGGCATCAGGGAAATCCACATCAAAACCTCAATGAGATACCCCCTCACACCCGTCAGAATGGCTCAAATGAACAAGTCAGGGAACGACAGAGGTTGGCGGGGATGTGGAGAAAGGGGAACCCTCCTACACTGGTGGTGGGAATGCAAGCTGGGGCAACCCCTCTGGAAAACAGGATGGAGGTTCCTCAAATAGTTGAAATTAGAGCTACCATCCGATCCAGCAATTGCACTCCTGGGTATTTACCCCAAAGATACAAATGTAGGGACCCGAAGCGGTACGTGCACCCCATTGTTTATAGCAGCAATGTCCACAATAGCCAAACTGTTGAAAGAGCCAAGATGTCCATCGACCGAAGAGTGGATAAACAAGAAGTGGTATATATATACACAATGGAATATTACGCAGCGATCAAAAGGAATGAGATGTTGCCATGGACAACGACGTGGATGGAACTGGAGGGTCCGATGATTAGTGAAATAAGTCAATCAGAGAAAGACATGTATCATATGATCTCACTGATATGAGGAATTCTTAATCTCAGGAACAGAGTGAGGCTTGCTGGAGTGGTCGGGGGTGGGAGGGATGGGCTGGCTGGGTGATAGACATTGGGGAGGGTATGAGCTACGGTGAGCGCTGTGAATTGTGTAAGACTGTTGAATCACAGATCTCTACTTCTGAAACAAATAACGCAACATATTTTAAGAATAAAGGAAAAGAAGGAGATAGCAGGAGAGGAAGAATGAAGGGGAGTTAGTGAGAGGGGGAGACAGACCAGGAGAGATGAGGGATTCTGAAAAAAAATCCGAGGTTTCTAGAGGGGAGGTGGGTCGGGGGATTGGTTAGCCTGGTGATGGGTATTAAAGAGGGCACATTCTGCATGGAGCACTGTGTGTTCGGAACAAACAATGAATCATGGGACACTACACCAAAACAAATGATGTAGTACATGGTGATTAACAAAGCAATAAAAAACAAAGACTGTAATAAGAGATGAAGAAGGACACTATATCCTACTTAAAGGGTCTATCCAAGAAGAAGATCTAACAATTGTAAATGTCTATGCCCCGAACATGGGAGCATCCAATTATATAAGGCAATTTAGAAGAAAAGCAAAGAAAGACATTGACAACCATACAATCATAGTGGGGGACTTTAACACCCCCCTGACTGAAATGGCCAGATCATCTAAGCAAAAGATCAACAAGGAAATAAAGACTTTAAATGACACACTGGACCAAATGGACTTCACAGACATATTCAGAACGTTCCATCCCGAAGCAACGGAATACACATTCTTCTCTAGGGCCCATGGAACGTTCTCCAGAATGGATCACATCCTAGGTCACAAATCAGGTCTCAACCGGTACCCAAAGATTGGGATCATTCCCTGCACATTTTCAGACCACAATGCTTTGAAACTAGAACCCAATCACAAGAGGAAAGTCGGAAAGAACTCAAATACATGGAGGCTAAAGAGCATCCTACGAAAGAATGAATGGGTCAACCAGGAAATTAAAGAAGAATTTAAAAATTCATGGAAACCAATGAAAATGAAAACACAACTGTCCAAAATCTTTGGGATACAGCCAAGGCAGTCCTGCGAGGAAAGTATATAGCAATACAAGCCTTTCTCAAGAAACATGAAAGGTCTCAAATACACACCCTAACCCTACACCTAAAGGAGCTGGAGAAAGAACGGCCAATAAAGCCTAAACCCAGCAGGAGAAGAGAAATCATGCAGATCAGAGCAGAAATCAATGAAATAGAACCCAAAAGAACAGTAGAACAGATCAACGGAACTAGGAGCTGGTTCTTTGAAAGAATTCACAAGATTGATACACCCCTGTCCAGGCTGATCCAAAAGAAAAGAGAAATGACCCAAATCAACAAAATCATGAATGAAGGAGGAGAGATCACAACCAACACCAAAGAAATACAAACGATTATAAGAACGTAATCTGAGCAACCCTATGGCAGCATATTCCATAACCTGGAAGAAATGGGTGCATTCCTAGACATGTGTCAACTACCAAAACTGACCCAGGAAGAAAGAGAAAACCTGAACAGTCCTATAACCACGAAGGCAATTGAAGTAGTCATCAAAAACCTCCCAAGAAACCAAAGCCCAGGGCCAGATGGATTCCCAGGGGAATTCTATCAGACATTTAAAGAAGAATTAATACCTATTCTCCTGAAACTGTTCCAAACAATAGAAATGGAAGGAAAACTTCCAAACTCATTTTATGAGGCCACCATTACCTTGATCCCAAAACCAGACAAAGATCCCATCAAAAAGGAGTATTAGAGACCAATATCCTTGATGAACATCGATGCAAAAATTCTCACCAAAATACTAGCCAAGAGGACCCAACAGTACATGAAAAGGAGTATTCACCATGACCAAGTGGGATTTATCCCGGGGCTGCAAGGCTGGTTCAACATCCGCAAATCAATCAACGTGATAAAACACATTAACCAAAGAAAGAACAAGAATCATATGATCCTCTCAATAGATGCAGAAAAACCATTTGACAAAGTAAAGCACACTTTCTGGATCAAAACTCTTCAGAGTACAGTGACAGCGGGTACATACCTCAATATCATAAAAGCCATCTACGAACAACCTACAGCGAATATCATTCTCAATGGGGAAAAGCTGAGATCTTTTCCCCTAAGGTCAGGAACGCGGCAGGGATAGCCACTCTCACCACTGCTATTCAACATAGTATTAGAAGTCCTAGCCACAGCAATCAGACAACAAAGAGAAATCAAAGGCATCCAAATCGGCAGAGAGGAAGTCAAACTCTCACTCTTTGCAGATGATATGATACTTTATGTGGAAAACCCAAAAGACTCCACCCCAAAACTGCTAGAACTCACACAGCAATTCCGTCAAGTAGCAGGCTATAAAATCAATGCACAGACATCAGTGGCATTCCTATACACCAACAACAAGACAGAAGAGAGACAAATCAAGGAGTCGATCCCATTCACAACTGCACCCAAAACCAGAATAGACCTAGGAATACATTGAACCCAAGAGGCAAAGGATCTGTACTCAGAAAACTACCAAATACTCAGGAAAGAAATTGAAGAAGACACAAAGAAAGGGAAAAACGTTCCATGCTCATGGACTGGGAGAACCAACATTGTGAAGAGGTCAATGCTACCTAGAGCAATCTACACATGCAATGCAATCCCCATCAAAATATCATCCACTTTTTTCCAAGAAATGGAACAAATAATCCTAAGATTTGAATGGAACCAGAAGAGACCACGAATAGCCAGAGGAATATTGAGAAAGAAAAGCAAAGCTGGCGGCATCACAATTCTGGACTTCCAGCTCTATGACAAAGCTGTCATCATAAAGACGGTATGGTACTGGCACAAAAACAGACAGATAGATCCATGGAACAGAATCGAGAGCCCAGAAATGGACCCTCAACTCTATGGTCAACTTATCTTTGACAGAGCAGGAAAGAATGTCCAATGGCAAAAAGAGAGTCTCTTCCACAACTGGAGTTGTGGAAATTGGACAGCCCCATGCAGAAGAATGACACTGGACCATTTCCTGACACCACACACAAAAATAGACTCCAAATGTTTGAAAGACCTCAGTGTGAGACAGGACTCCATCAAAATCCTAAAGGAGAACACAGGTAGCAAGCTCTTCGACCTCAGCCGCAGCAACTTCTTCCTACAAACATCACCAAAGGCACGGGAAGCCAGGGCAAAAAGGAACTATTGGGATTTCATCAAGATAAAAACCTTTGGCACAGCAAAAGAAACAGTCCACAAAACCAAAAGACAACCGACAGAATGGGAGAAATTATTTACGAATGACATACCAGATAAAGGGCTACTATCCAATATGTATAAAAACGTATCAAACTCAACACCCAAAGAACAAATAATCCAATCAAAAAATAGGCAGAAGACATGAACAGACATTTTTCCAAAGAAGACATCCAAATGGCCAACAGGCACAGGAAAAAGTGCTCAACACGGCTCGGCATCAGGGAAATCCACATCAAAACCTCAATGAGATACCCTCTCACACCCGTCAGAATGGCTCAAATGAACAAGTCAGGGAACGACAGAGATTGGCCGGGATGTGGAGAAAGGGGAACCCTCCTACACTGGTGGTGGGAATGCAAGCTGGGGCAACCCCTCTGGAAAACAGGATGGAGGTTCCTCAAATAGTTGAAATTAGAGCTACCATCCGATCCAGCAATTGCACTCCTGGGTATTTACCCCAAAGATACAAATGTAGGGACCCGAAGCGGTACGTGCACCCCATTGTTTATAGCAGCAATGTCCACAATAGCCAAACTGTTGAAAGAGCCAAGATGTCCATCGACAGATGAGTGGATAAAGAAGAGGTGGTATATATATACACAATGGAATATTACGCAGCCATCAAAAGGAATGAGATGTTGCCATGGACAACGACGTGGATGGAACTGGAGGGTCCGATGATTAGTGAAATAAGACAATCAGAGAAAGACATGTATCATATGACCTCACTGATATGAGGAATTCTTAATCTCAGGAACAGAGTGAGGCTTGCTGGAGTGGTCGGGGGTGGGAGGGATGGGCTGGCTGGGTGATAGACATTGGGGAGGGTATGAGCTACGGTGAGCGCTGTGAATTGTGTAAGACTGTTGAATCACAGATCTCTACTTCTGAAACAAATAACGCATCATATTTTAAGAATAAAGGAAAAGAAGGAGATAGCAGGAGAGGAAGAATGAAGGGGAGTTAGTGAGAGGGGGAGACAGACCAGGGGAGATGATGGATTCTGAAAAAAAATCCGAGGTTTCTAGAGGGGATGTGGGTCGGGGGATTGGTTAGCCTGGTGATGGGTATTAAAGAGGGCACATTCTGCATGGAGCACTGTGTGTTCGGAACAAACAATGAATCATGGGACACTACACCAAAACAAATGATGTAGTACATGGTGATTAACAAAGCAATAAAAAACAAAGACTGTAATAAGAGATGAAGAAGGACACTATATCCTACTTAAAGGGTCTATCCAAGAAGAAGATCTAACAATTGTAAATGTCTATGCCCCGAACATGGGAGCATCCAATTATATAAGGCAATTTAGAAGAAAAGCAAAGAAAGACATTGACAACCATACAATCAGAGTGGGGGACTTTAACACCCCCCTGACTGAAATGGCCAGATCATCTAAGCAAAAGATCAACAAGGAAATAAAGACTTTAAATGACACACTGGACCAAATGGACTTCACAGACATATTCAGAACGTTCCTTCCCGAAGCAACGGAATACACATTCTTCTCTAGGGCCCATGGAACGTTCTCCAGAATGGATCACATCCTAGGTCACAAATCAGGTCTCAACCGGTACCCAAAGATTGGGATCATTCCCTGCACATTTTCAGACCACAATGCTTTGAAACTAGAACTCAATCACAAGAGGAAAGTCGGAAAGAACTCAAATACATGGAGGCTAAAGAGCATCCTACGAAAGAATGAATGGGTCAACCAGGAAATTAAAGAAGAATTTAAAAATTCATGGAAACCAATGAAAATGAAAACACAACTGTCCAAAATCTTTGGGATACAGCCAAGGCAGTCCTGCGAGGAAAGCATATAGCAATACAAGCCTTTCTCAAGAAACATGAAAGGTCTCAAATACACACCCTAACCCTACACCTAAAGGAGCTGGAGAAAGAACGGCCAATAAAGCCTAAACCCAGCAGGAGAAGAGAAATCATGCAGATCAGAGCAGAAATCAATGAAATAGAACCCAAAAGAACAGTAGAACAGATCAACGGAACTAGGAGCTGGTTCTTTGAAAGAATTCACAAGATTGATACACCCCTGTCCAGGCTGATCAAAAAGAAAAGAGAAATGACCCAAATCAACAAAATCATGAATGAAAGAGGAGAGATCACAACCAACACCAAAGAAATACAAGCGATTATAAGAACGTAATCTGAGCAACCCTATGGCAGCATATTCCATAACCTGGAAGAAATGGGTGCATTCCTAGAGATGGGTCAACTACCAAAACTGACCCAGGAAGAAAGAGAAAACCTGAACAGTCCTATAACCACGAAAGCAATTGAAGTAGTCATCAAAAACCTCCCAAGAAACCAAAGCCCAGGGCCAGATGGATTCCCAGGGGAATTCTATCCGACATTTAAAGAAGAATTAATACCTATTCTCCTGAAACTGTTCCAAACAATAGAAATGGAAGGAAAACTTCCAAACTCATTTTATGAGGCCACCATTACCTTGATCCCAAAACCAGACAAAGATCCCATCAAAAAGGAGTATTAGAGACCAATATCCTTGATGAACATCGATGCAAAAATTCTCACCAAAATACTAGCCAAGAGGACCCAACAGTACATGAAAAGGAGTATTCACCATGACCAAGTGGGATTTATCCCTGGGCTGCAAGGCTGGTTCAACATCCGCAAATCAATCAACGTGATAAAACACATTAACCAAAGAAAGAACAAGAATCATATGATCCTCTCAATAGATGCAGAAAAACCATTTGACAAAGTAAAGCACACTTTCTGGATCAAAACTCTTCAGAGTACAGGGACAGCGGGTACATACCTCAATATCATAAAAGCCATCTACGAACAACCTACACCGAATATCATTCTCAATGGGGAAAAGCTGAGATCTTTTCCCCTAAGGTCAGGAACGCGGCAGGGATAGCCACTCTCACCACTGCTATTCAACATAGTATTAGAAGTCCTAGCCACAGCAATCAGACAACAAAAAGAAATCCAAGGCATCCAAATCGGCAGAGAGGAAGTCAAACTCTCACTCTTTGCAGATGATATGATACTTTATGTGGAAAACCCAAAATACTCCACCCCAAAACTGCTACAACTCACACAGCAATTGGGTCAAGTAGCAGGCTATAAAATCAATGCACAGACATCAGTGGCATTCCTATACACCAACAACAAGACAGAAGAGAGACAAATCAAGGAGTCGATCCCATTCACAACTGCACCCAAAACCAGAAGAGACCTAGGAATAAATTGAACCCAAGAGGCAAAGGATCTGTAACCCGAAAACTACCAAATACTCAGGAAAGAAATTGAAGAAGACACAAAGAAACGGAAAAACGTTCCATGCTCATGGATTGGGAGAACCAACATTGTGAAGAGGTCAATGCTACCTAGAGCAATCTACACATGCAATGCAATCCCCATCAAAATACCATCCACTTTTTTCCAAGAAATGGAACAAATAATCCTAAGATTTGAATGGAACCAGAAGAGACCACGAATAGCCAGAGGAATATTGAGAAAGAAAAGCAAAGCTGGCGGCATCACAATTCTGGACTTCCAGCTCTATGACAAAGCTGTCATCATCAAGACAGTAGGGTACTGGCACAAAAACAGACACATAGATCCATGGAACAGAATCGAGAGCCCAGAAATGGACCCTCAACTCTATGGTCAACTTATCTTTGACAGAGCAGGAAAGAATGTCCAATGGCAAAAAGAGAGTCTCTTCAACAACTGGAGTTGTGGAAATGGGACGGCCCCATGCAGAAGAATGACACTGGACCATTTCCTGACACCACACACAAAAATAGAGTCCAAATGTTTGAAAGACCTCAATGTGAGACAGGACTCCATCAAAATCCTAAAGGAGAACACAGGTAGCAAGCTCTTCGACCTCAGCCGCAGCAACTTCTTCCTACAAACATCACCAAAGGCACGGGAAGCAAGGGCAAAAATGAACTATTGGGATTTCATCAAGATAAAAACCTTTGGCACAGCAAAAGAAACAGTCCACAAAACCAAAACACAACCGACAGAATGGGAGAAATTATTTACGAATGACATATCAGATAAAGGGCTACTATCCAATATGTATAAAAACGTATCAAACTCAACACCCAAAGAACAAATAATCCAATCAAAAAATAGGCAGAAGACATGAACAGACATTTTTCCAAAGAAGATATCCAAATGGCCAACAGGCACAGGAAAAAGTGCTCAACACGGCTCGGCATCAGGGAAATCCACATCAAAACCTCAATGAGATACCCCCTCACACCCGTCAGAATGGCTCAAATGAACAAGTCAGGGAACGACAGAGGTTGGCGGGGATGTGGAGAAAGGGGAACCCTCCTACACTGGTGGTGGGAATGCAAGCTGGGGCAACCCCTCTGGAAAACAGGATGGAGGTTCCTCAAATAGTTGAAATTAGAGCTACCATCCGATCCAGCAATTGCACTCCTGGGTATTTACCCCAAAGATACAAATGTAGGGACCCGAAGCGGTACGTGCACCCCATTGTTTATAGCAGCAATGTCCACAATAGCCAAACTGTTGAAAGAGCCAAGATGTCCATCGACCGAAGAGTGGATAAACAAGAAGTGGTATATATATACACAATGGAATATTACGCAGCCATCAAAAGGAATGAGATGTTGCCATGGACAACGACGTGGATGGAACTGGAGGGTCCGATGATTAGTGAAATAAGTCAATCAGAGAAAGACATGTATCATATGATCTCACTGATATGAGGAATTCTTAATCTCAGGAACAGAGTGAGGCTTGCTGGAGTGGTCGGGGGTGGGAGGGATGGGCTGGCTGGGTGATAGACATTGGGGAGGGTATGAGCTACGGTGAGCGCTGTGAATTGTGTAAGACTGTTGAATCACAGATCTCTACTTCTGAAACAAATAACGCAACATATTTTAAGAATAAAGGAAAAGAAGGAGATAGCAGGAGAGGAAGAATGAAGGGGAGTTAGTGAGAGGGGGAGACAGACCAGGAGAGATGAGGGATTCTGAAAAAAAATCCGAGGTTTCTAGAGGGGAGGTGGGTCGGGGGATTGGTTAGCCTGGTGATGGGTATTAAAGAGGGCACATTCTGCATGGAGCACTGTGTGTTCGGAACAAACAATGAATCATGGGACACTACACCAAAACAAATGATGTAGTACATGGTGATTAACAAAGCAATAAAAAACAAAGACTGTAATAAGAGATGAAGAAGGACACTATATCCTACTTAAAGGGTCTATCCAAGAAGAAGATCTAACAATTGTAAATGTCTATGCCCCGAACATGGGAGCATCCAATTATATAAGGCAATTTAGAAGAAAAGCAAAGAAAGACATTGACAACCATACAATCATAGTGGGGGACTTTAACACCCCCCTGACTGAAATGGCCAGATCATCTAAGCAAAAGATCAACAAGGAAATAAAGACTTTAAATGACACACTGGACCAAATGGACTTCACAGACATATTCAGAACGTTCCATCCCGAAGCAACGGAATACACATTCTTCTCTAGGGCCCATGGAACGTTCTCCAGAATGGATCACATCCTAGGTCACAAATCAGGTCTCAACCGGTACCCAAAGATTGGGATCATTCCCTGCACATTTTCAGACCACAATGCTTTGAAACTAGAACCCAATCACAAGAGGAAAGTCGGAAAGAACTCAAATACATGGAGGCTAAAGAGCATCCTACGAAAGAATGAATGGGTCAACCAGGAAATTAAAGAAGAATTTAAAAATTCATGGAAACCAATGAAAATGAAAACACAACTGTCCAAAATCTTTGGGATACAGCCAAGGCAGTCCTGCGAGGAAAGTATATAGCAATACAAGCCTTTCTCAAGAAACATGAAAGGTCTCAAATACACACCCTAACCCTACACCTAAAGGAGCTGGAGAAAGAACGGCCAATAAAGCCTAAACCCAGCAGGAGAAGAGAAATCATGCAGATCAGAGCAGAAATCAATGAAATAGAACCCAAAAGAACAGTAGAACAGATCAACGGAACTAGGAGCTGGTTCTTTGAAAGAATTCACAAGATTGATACACCCCTGTCCAGGCTGATCCAAAAGAAAAGAGAAATGACCCAAATCAACAAAATCATGAATGAAGGAGGAGAGATCACAACCAACACCAAAGAAATACAAACGATTATAAGAACGTAATCTGAGCAACCCTATGGCAGCATATTCCATAACCTGGAAGAAATGGGTGCATTCCTAGAGATGTGTCAACTACCAAAACTGACCCAGGAAGAAAGAGAAAACCTGAACAGTCCTATAACCACGAAGGCAATTGAAGTAGTCATCAAAAACCTCCCAAGAAACCAAAGCCCAGGGCCAGATGGATTCCCAGGGGAATTCTATCAGACATTTAAAGAAGAATTAATACCTATTCTCCTGAAACTGTTCCAAACAATAGAAATGGAAGGAAAACTTCCAAACTCATTTTATGAGGCCACCATTACCTTGATCCCAAAACCAGACAAAGATCCCATCAAAAAGGAGTATTAGAGACCAATATCCTTGATGAACATCGATGCAAAAATTCTCACCAAAATACTAGCCAAGAGGACCCAACAGTACATGAAAAGGAGTATTCACCATGACCAAGTGGGATTTATCCCGGGGCTGCAAGGCTGGTTCAACATCCGCAAATCAATCAACGTGATAAAACACATTAACCAAAGAAAGAACAAGAATCATATGATCCTCTCAATAGATGCAGAAAAACCATTTGACAAAGTAAAGCACACTTTCTGGATCAAAACTCTTCAGAGTACAGTGACAGCGGGTACATACCTCAATATCATAAAAGCCATCTACGAACAACCTACAGCGAATATCATTCTCAATGGGGAAAAGCTGAGATCTTTTCCCCTAAGGTCAGGAACGCGGCAGGGATAGCCACTCTCACCACTGCTATTCAACATAGTATTAGAAGTCCTAGCCACAGCAATCAGACAACAAAGAGAAATCAAAGGCATCCAAATCGGCAGAGAGGAAGTCAAACTCTCACTCTTTGCAGATGATATGATACTTTATGTGGAAAACCCAAAAGACTCCACCCCAAAACTGCTAGAACTCACACAGCAATTCCGTCAAGTAGCAGGCTATAAAATCAATGCACAGACATCAGTGGCATTCCTATACACCAACAACAAGACAGAAGAGAGACAAATCAAGGAGTCGATCCCATTCACAACTGCACCCAAAACCAGAATAGACCTAGGAATACATTGAACCCAAGAGGCAAAGGATCTGTACTCAGAAAACTACCAAATACTCAGGAAAGAAATTGAAGAAGACACAAAGAAAGGGAAAAACGTTCCATGCTCATGGACTGGGAGAACCAACATTGTGAAGAGGTCAATGCTACCTAGAGCAATCTACACATGCAATGCAATCCCCATCAAAATATCATCCACTTTTTTCCAAGAAATGGAACAAATAATCCTAAGATTTGAATGGAACCAGAAGAGACCACGAATAGCCAGAGGAATATTGAGAAAGAAAAGCAAAGCTGGCGGCATCACAATTCTGGACTTCCAGCTCTATGACAAAGCTGTCATCATAAAGACGGTATGGTACTGGCACAAAAACAGACAGATAGATCCATGGAACAGAATCGAGAGCCCAGAAATGGACCCTCAACTCTATGGTCAACTTATCTTTGACAGAGCAGGAAAGAATGTCCAATGGCAAAAAGAGAGTCTCTTCCACAACTGGAGTTGTGGAAATTGGACAGCCCCATGCAGAAGAATGACACTGGACCATTTCCTGACACCACACACAAAAATAGACTCCAAATGTTTGAAAGACCTCAGTGTGAGACAGGACTCCATCAAAATCCTAAAGGAGAACACAGGTAGCAAGCTCTTCGTCCTCAGCCGCAGCAACTTCTTCCTACAAACATCACCAAAGGCACGGGAAGCCAGGGCAAAAAGGAACTATTGGGATTTCATCAAGATAAAAACCTTTGGCACAGCAAAAGAAACAGTCCACAAAACCAAAAGACAACCGACAGAATGGGAGAAATTATTTACGAATGACATACCAGATAAAGGGCTACTATCCAATATGTATAAAAACGTATCAAACTCAACACCCAAAGAACAAATAATCCAATCAAAAAATAGGCAGAAGACATGAACAGACATTTTTCCAAAGAAGACATCCAAATGGCCAACAGGCACAGGAAAAAGTGCTCAACACGGCTCGGCATCAGGGAAATCCACATCAAAACCTCAATGAGATACCCTCTCACACCCGTCAGAATGGCTCAAATGAACAAGTCAGGGAACGACAGAGATTGGCCGGGATGTGGAGAAAGGGGAACCCTCCTACACTGGTGGTGGGAATGCAAGCTGGGGCAACCCCTCTGGAAAACAGGATGGAGGTTCCTCAAATAGTTGAAATTAGAGCTACCATCCGATCCAGCAATTGCACTCCTGGGTATTTACCCCAAAGATACAAATGTAGGGACCCGAAGCGGTACGTGCACCCCATTGTTTATAGCTGCAATGTCCACAATAGCCAAACTGTTGAAAGAGCCAAGATGTCCATCGACAGATGAGTGGATAAAGAAGAGGTGGTATATATATACACAATGGAATATTACGCAGCCATCAAAAGGAATGAGATGTTGCCATGGACAACGACGTGGATGGAACTGGAGGGTCCGATGATTACTGAAATAAGTCAATCAGAGAAAGACATGTATCATATGACCTCACTGATATGAGGAATTCTTAATCTCAGGAACAGAGTGAGGCTTGCTGGAGTGGTCGGGGGTGGGAGGGATGGGCTGGCTGGGTGATAGACATTGGGGAGGGTATGAGCTACGGTGAGCGCTGTGAATTGTGTAAGACTGTTGAATCACAGATCTCTACTTCTGAAACAAATAACGCATCATATTTTAAGAATAAAGGAAAAGAAGGAGATAGCAGGAGAGGAAGAATGAAGGGGAGTTAGTGAGAGGGGGAGACAGACCAGGAGAGATGATGGATTCTGAAAAAAAATCCGAGGTTTCTAGAGGGGAGGTGGGTCGGGGGATTGGTTAGCCTGGTGATGGGTATTAAAGAGGGCACATTCTGCATGGAGCACTGTGTGTTCGGAACAAACAATGAATCATGGGACACTACACCAAAACAAATGATGTAGTACATGGTGATTAAGAAAGCAATAAAAAACAAAGAGTGTAATAAGAGATGAAGAAGGACACTATATCCTACTTAAAGGGTCTATCCAAGAAGAAGATCTAACAATTGTAAATGTCTATGCCCCGAACATGGGAGCATCCAATTATATAAGGCAATTTAGAAGAAAAGCAAAAAAAGACATTGACAACCATACAATCATAGTGGGGGACTTTAACACCCCCCTGACTGAAATGGCCAGATCATCTAAGCAAAAGATCAACAAGGAAATAAAGACTTTAAATGACACACTGGACCAAAAGGACTTCACAGACATATTCAGAACGTTCCATCCCGAAGCAACGGAATACACATTCTTCTCTAGGGCCCATGGAACGTTCTCCAGAATGGATCACATCCTAGGTCACAAATCAGGTCTCAACCGGTACCCAAAGATTGGGATCATTCCCTGCACATTTTCAGACCACAATGCTTTGAAACTAGAACTCAATCACAAGAGGAAAGTCGGAAAGAACTCAAATACATGGAGGCTAAAGAGCATCCTACGAAAGAATGAATGGGTCAACCAGGAAATTAAAGAAGAATTTAAAAATTCATGGAAACCAATGAAAATGAAAACACAACTGTCCAAAATCTTTGGGATACAGCCAAGGCAGTCCTGCGAGGAAAGTATATAGCAATACAAGCCTTTCTCAAGAAACATGAAAGGTCTCAAATACACACCCTAACCCTACACCTAAAGGAGCTGGAGAAAGAACGGCCAATAAAGCCTAAACCCAGCAGGAGAAGAGATATCATGCAGATCAGAGCAGAAATCAATGAAATAGAACCCAAAAGAACAGTAGAACAGATCAACGGAACTAGGAGCTGGTTCTTTGAAAGAATTCACAAGATTGATACACCCCTTTCCAGGCTGATCAAAAAGAAAAGAGAAATGACCCAAATCAACAAAATCATGAATGAAGGAGGAGAGATCACAACCAACACCAAAGAAATACAAACGATTATAAGAACGTAATCTGAGCAACCCTATGGCAGCATATTCCATAACCTGGAAGAAATGGGTGCATTCCTAGAGATGTGTCAACTACCAAAACTGACCCAGGAACAAAGAGAAAACCTGAACAGTCCTATAACCACGAAGGCAATTGAAGTAGTCATCAAAAACCTCCCAAGAAACCAAAGCCCAGGGCCAGATGGATTCCCAGGGGAATTCTATCAGACATTTAAAGAAGAATTAATACCTATTCTCCTGAAACTGTTCCAAACAATAGAAATGGAAGGAAAACTTCCAAACTCATTTTATGAGGCCACCATTACCTTGATCCCAAAACCAGACAAAGATCCCATCAAAAAGGAGTATTAGAGACCAATATCCTTGATGAACATCGATGCAAAAATTCTCACCAAAATACTAGCCAAGAGGATCCAACAGTACATGAAAAGGAGTATTCACCATGACCAAGTGGGATTTATCCCAGGGCTGCAAGGCTGGTTCAACATCCGCAAATCAATCAACGTGATAAAACACATTAACCAAAGAAAGAACAAGAATCATATGATCCTCTCAATAGATGCAGAAAAACCATTTGACAAAGTAAAGCACACTTTCTGGATCAAAACTCTTCAGAGTACAGGGACAGCGGGTACATACCTCAATATCATAAAAGCCATCTACGAACAACCTACAGCGAATATCATTCTCAATGGGGAAAAGCTGAGATCTTTTCCCCTAAGGTCAGGAACGCGGCAGGGATAGCCACTCTCACCACTGCTATTCAACATAGTATTAGAAGTCCTAGCCACAGCAATCAGACAACAAAAAGAAATCAAAGGCATCCAAATCGGCAGAGAGGAAGTCAAACTCTCACTCTTTGCAGATGATATGATACTTTATGTGGAAAACCCAAAAGACTCCACCCCAAAACTGCTAGAACTCACACAGCAATTCCGTCAAGTAGCAGGCTATAAAATCAATGCACAGACATCAGTGGCATTCCTATACACCAACAACAAGACAGAAGAGAGACAAATCAAGGAGTCGATCCCTTTCACAACTGCACCCAAAACCAGAAGAGACCTAGGAATACATTGAACCCAAGAGGCAAAGGATCTGTACCCCGAAAACTACCAAATACTCAGGAAAGAAATTGAAGAAGACACAAAGAAACGGAAAAACGTTCCATGCTCATGGACTGGGAGAACCAACATTGTGAAGAGGTCAATGCTACCTAGAGCAATCTACACATGCAATGCAATCCCCATCAAAATACCATCCACTTTTTTCCAAGAAATCGAACAAATAATCCTAAGATTTGAATGGAACCAGAAGAGACCACGAATAGCCAGAGGAATATTGAGAAAGAAAAGCAAAGCTGGCGGCATCACAATTCTGGACTTCCAGCTCTATGACAAAGCTGTCATCATCAAGACAGTATGGTACTGGCACAAAAACAGACACATAGATCCATGGAACAGAATCGAGAGCCCAGAAGTGGACCCTCAACTCTATGGTCAACTTATCTTTGACAGAGCAGGAAAGAATGTCCAATGGCAAAAAGAGAGTCTCTTCAACAACTGGAGTTGTGGAAATTGGACAGCCCCATGCAGAAGAATGACACTGGACCATTTCCTGACACCACACACAAAAATAGACTCCAAATGTTTGAAAGACCTCAGTGTGAGGCAGGACTCCATCAAAATCCTAAAGGAGAACACAGGTAGCAAGCTCTTCGACCTCAGCCGCAGCAACTTCTTCCTACAAACATCACCAAAGGCACGGGAATCCAGGGCAAAAAGGAACTATTGGGATTTCATCAAGATAAAAACCTTTGGCACAGCAAAAGAAACAGTCCACAAAACCAAAAGACAACCGACAGAATGGGAGAAAATATTTACGAATGACATATCAGATAAAGGGCTACTATCCAATATGTATAAAAACGTATCAAACTCAACACCCAAAGAACAAATAATCCAATCAAAAAATAGGCAGAAGACATGAACAGACATTATCCAAAGAAGACATCCAAATGGCCAACAGGCACAGGAAAAAGTGCTCAACACGGCTCGGCATCAGGGAAATCCACATCAAAACCTCAATGAGATACCCTCTCACACCCGTCAGAATGGCTCAAATGAACAAGTCAGGGAACGACAGAGATTGGCGGGGATGTGGAGAAAGGGGAACCCTCCTACACTGGTGGTGGGAATGCAAGCTGGTGCAACCCCTCTGGAAAACAGGATGGAGGTTCCTCAAATAGTTGAAATTAGAGCTACCATCCGATCCAGCAATTGCACTCCTGGGTATTTACCCCAAAGATACAAATGTAGGGACCCGAAGCGGTACGTGCACCCCATTGTTTATAGCTGCAATGTCCACAATAGCCAAACTGTTGAAAGAGCCAAGATGTCCATCGACAGATGAGTGGATAAAGAAGAGGTGGTATATATATACACAATGGAATATTACGCAGCCATCAAAAGGAATGAAATGTTGCCATGGACAACGACGTGGATGGAACTGGAGGGTCCGATGATTAGTGAAATAAGTCAATCAGAGAAAGACATGTATCATATGACCTCACTGATATGAGGAATTCTTAATCTCAGGAACAGAGTGAGGCTTGCTGGAGTGGTCGGGGGTGGGAGGGATGGGCTGGCTGGGTGATAGACATTGGGGAGGGTATGAGCTACGGTGAGCGCTGTGAATTGTGTAAGACTGTTGAATCACAGATCTCTACTTCTGAAACAAATAACGCATCATATTTTAAGAATAAAGGAAAAGAAGGAGATAGCAGGAGAGGAAGAATGAAGGGGAGTTAGTGAGAGGGGGAGACAGACCAGGAGAGATGATGGATTCTGAAAAAAAATCCGAGGTTTCTAGAGGGGAGGTGGGTCGGGGGATTGGTTAGCCTGGTGATGGGTATTAAAGAGGGCACATTCTGCATGGAGCACTGTGTGTTCGGAACAAACAATGAATCATGGGACACTACACCAAAACAAATGATGTAGTACATGGTGATTAACAAAGCAATAAAAAACAAAGACTGTAATAAGAGATGAAGAAGGACACTATATCCTACTTAAAGGGTCTATCCAAGAAGAAGATCTAACAATTGTAAATGTCTATGCCCCGAACATGGGAGCATCCAATTATATAAGGCAATTTAGAAGAAAAGCAAAGAAAGACATTGACAACCATACAATCATAGTGGGGGACTTTAACACCCCCCTGACTGAAATGGCCAGATCATCTAAGCAAAAGATCAACAAGGAAATAAAGACTTTAAATGACACACTGGACCAAATGGACTTCACAGACATATTCAGAACGTTCCATCCCGAAGCAACGGAATACACATTCTTCTCTAGGGCCCATGGAACGTTCTCCAGAATGGATCACATCCTAGGTCACAAATCAGGTCTCAACCGGTACCCAAAGATTGGGATCATTCCCTGCACATTTTCAGACCACAATGCTTTGAAACTAGAACTCAATCACAAGAGGAAAGTCGGAAAGAACTCAAATACATGGAGGCTAAAGAGCATCCTACGAAAGAAAGAATGGGTCAACCAGGAAATTAAAGAAGAATTTAAAAATTCATGGAAACCAATGAAAATGAAAACACAACTGTCCAAAATCTTTGGGATACAGCCAAGGCAGTCCTGCGAGGAAAGTATATAGCAATACAAGCCTTTCTCAAGAAACATGAAAGGTCTCAAATACACACCCTAACCCTACACCTAAAGGAGCTGGAGAAAGAACGGCCAATAAAGCCTAAACCCAGCAGGAGAAGAGAAATCATGCAGATCAGAGCAGAAATCAATGAAATAGAACCCAAAAGAACAGTAGAACAGATCAACGGAACTAGGAGCTGGTTCTTTGAAAGAATTCACAAGATTGATACACCCCTGTCCAGGCTGATCAAAAAGAAAAGAGAAATGACCCAAATCAACAAAATCATGAATGAAGGAGGAGAGATCACAACCAACACCAAAGAAATACAAACGATTATAAGAACGTAATCTGAGCAACCCTATGGCAGCATATTCCATAACCTGGAAGAAATGGGTGCATTCCTAGAGATGTGTCAACTACCAAAACTGACCCAGGAAGAAAGAGAAAACCTGAACAGTCCTATAACCACGAAGGCAATTGAAGTAGTCATCAAAAACCTCCCAAGAAACCAAAGCCCAGGGCCAGATGGATTCCCAGGGGAATTCTATCCGACATTTAAAGAAGAATTAATACCTATTCTCCTGAAACTGTTCCAAACAATAGAAATGGAAGGAAAACTTCCAAACTCATTTTATGAGGCCACCATTACCTTGATCCCAAAACCAGACAAAGATCCCATCAAAAAGGAGTATTAGAGACCAATATCCTTGATGAACATCGATGCAAAAATTCTCACCAAAATACTAGCCAAGAGGACCCAACAGTACATGAAAAGGAGTATTCACCATGACCAAGTGGGATTTATCCCTGGGCTGCAAGGCTGGTTCAACATCCGCAAATCAATCAACGTGATAAAACACATTAACCAAAGAAAGAACAAGAATCATATGATCCTCTCAATAGATGCAGAAAAACCATTTGACAAAGTAAAGCACACTTTCTGGATCAAAACTCTTCAGAGTACAGGGACAGCGGGTACATACCTCAATATCATAAAAGCCATCTACGAACAACCTACAGCGAATATCATTCTCAATGGGGAAAAGCTGAGATCTTTTCCCCTAAGGTCAGGAACGCGGCAGGGATAGCCACTCTCACCACTGCTATTCAACATAGTATTAGAAGTCCTAGCCACAGCAATCAGACAACAAAAAGAAATCCAAGGCATCCAAATCGGCAGAGAGGAAGTCAAACTCTCACTCTTTGCAGATGATATGATACTTTATGTGGAAAACCCAAAAGACTCCACCCCAAAACTGCTACAACTCACACAGCAATTCCGTCAAGTAGCAGGCTATAAAATCAATGCACAGACATCAGTGGCATTCCTATACACCAACAACAAGACAGAAGAGAGACAAATCAAGGAGTCGATCCCATTCACAACTGCACCCAAAACCAGAAGAGACCTAGGAATAAATTGAACCCAAGAGGCAAAGGATCTGTACCCAGAAAACTACCAAATACTCAGGAAAGAAATTGAAGAAGACACAAAGAAACGGAAAAACGTTCCATGCTCATGGATTGGGAGAACCAACATTGTGAAGAGGTCAATGCTACCTAGAGCAATCTACACATGCAATGCAATCCCCGTCAAAATACCATCCACTTTTTTCCAAGAAATGGAACAAATAATCCTAAGATTTGAATGGAACCAGAAGAGACCACGAATAGCCAGAAGAATATTGAGAAAGAAAAGCAAAGCTGGCGGCATCACAATTCTGGACTTCCAGCTCTATGACAAAGCTGTCATCATCAAGACAGTAGGGTACTGGCACAAAAACAGACACATAGATCCATGGAACAGAATCGAGAGCCCAGAAATGGACCCTCAACTCTATGGTCAACTTATCTTTGACAGAGCAGGAAAGAATGTCCAATGGCAAAAAGAGAGTCTCTTCAACAACTGGAGTTGTGGAAATTGGACAGCCCCATGCAGAAGAATGACACTGGACCATTTCCTGACACCACACACAAAAATAGACTCCAAATGTTTGAAAGACCTCAGTGTGAGACAGGACTCCATCAAAATCCTAAAGGAGAACACAGGTAGCAAGCTCTTCGACCTCAGCCGCAGCAACTCCTTCCTACAAACATCACCAAAGGCACGGGAAGCCAGGGCAAAAATGAACTATTGGGATTTCATCAAGATAAAAACCTTTGGCACAGCAAAAGAAACAGTCCACAAAACCAAAACACAACCGACAGATTGGGAGAAATTATTTACGAATGACATATCAGATAAAGGGCTACTATCCAATATGTTTAAAAACGTATCAAACTCAACACCCAAAGAACAAATAATCCAATCAAAAAATAGGCAGAAGACATGAACAGACATTTTTCCAAAGAAGACATCCAAATGGCCCACAGGCACAGGAAAAAGTGCTCAACACGGCTCGGCATCAGGGAAATCCACATCAAAACCTCAATGAGATACCCTCTCACACCCGTCAGAATGGCTCAAATGAACAAGTCAGGGAACGACAGAGGTTGGCGGGGATGTGGAGAAAGGGGAACCCTCCTACACTGGTGGTGGGAATGCAAGCTGGGGCAACCCCTCTGGAAAACAGGATGGAGGTTCCTCAAATAGTTGAAATTAGAGCTACCATCCGATCCAGCAATTGCACTCCTGGGTATTTACCCCAAAGATACAAATGTAGGGACCCGAAGCGGTACGTGCACCCCATTGTTTATAGCAGCAATGTCCACAGTAGCCAAACTTTTGAAAGAGCCAAGATGTCCATCGACAGATGAGTGGATAAAGAAGAGGTGGTATATATATACACAATGGAATATTACGCAGCCATCAAAAGGAATGAGATGTTGCCATGGACAACGACGTGGATGGAAGTGGAGGGTCCGATGATTAGTGAAATAAGTCAATCAGAGAAAGACATGTATCATATGGCCTCACTGATATGAGGAATTCTTAATCTCAGGAACAGAGTGAGGGTTGCTGGAGTGGTCGGGGGTGGGAGGGATGGGCTGGCTGGGTGATAGACATTGGGGAGGGTATGAGCTACGGTGAGCGCTGTGAATTGTGTAAGACTGTTGAATCACAGATCTCTACTTCTGAAACAAATAACGCAACATATTTTAAGAATAAAGGAAAAGAAGGAGATAGCAGGAGAGGAAGAATGAAGGGGAGTTAGTGAGAGGGGGAGACAGACCAGGAGAGATGATGGATTCTGAAAAAAAATCCGAGGTTTCTAGAGGGGAGGTGGGTCGGGGGATTGGTTAGCCTGGTGATGGGTATTAAAGAGGGCACATTCTGCATGGAGCACTGTGTGTTCGGAACAAACAATGAATCATGGGACACTACACCAAAACAAATGATGTAGTACATGGTGATTAACAAAGGAATAAAAAACAAAGAGTGTAATAAGAGATGAAGAAGAACACTATATCCTACTTAAAGGGTCTATCCAAGAAGAAGATCTAACAATTGTAAATGTCTATGCCCCGAACATGGGAGCATCCAATTATATAAGGCAATTTAGAAGAAAAGCAAAGAAAGACATTGACAACCATACAATCATAGTGGGGGACTTTAACACCCCCCTGACTGAAATGGCCAGATCATCTAAGCAAAAGATCAACAAGGAAATAAAGACTTTAAATGACACACTGGACCAAATGGACTTCACAGACATATTCAGAACGTTCCATCCCGAAGCAACGGAATACACATTCTTCTCTAGGGCCCATGGAACGTTCTCCAGAATGGATCACATCCTAGGTCACAAATCAGGTCTCAACCGGTACCCAAAGATTGCGATCATTCCCTGCACATTTTCAGACCACAATGCTTTGAAACTAGAACTCAATCACAAGAGGAAAGTCGGAAAGAACTCAAATACATGGAGGCTAAAGAGCATCCTACGAAAGAAAGAATGGGTCAACCAGGAAATTAAAGAAGAATTTAAAAATTCATGGAAACCAATGAAAATGAAAACACAACTGTCCAAAATCTTTGGGATACAGCCAAGGCAGTCCTGCGAGGAAAGTATATAGCAATACAAGCCTTTCTCAAGAAACATGAAAGGTCTCAAATACACACCCTAACCGTACACCTAAAGGAGCTGGAGAAAGAACGGCCAATAAAGCCTAAACCCAGCAGGAGAAGAGAAATCATGCAGATCAGAGCAGAAATCAATGAAATAGAACCCAAAAGAACAGTAGAACAGATCAACGGAACTAGGAGCTGGTTCTTTGAAAGAATTCACAAGATTGATACACCCCTGTCCAGGCTGATCAAAAAGAAAAGAGAAATGACCCAAATCAACAAAATCATGAATGAAGGAGGAGAGATCACAACCAACACCAAAGAAATACAAACGATTATAAGAACGTAATCTGAGCAACCCTATGGCAGCATATTCCATAACCTGGAAGAAATGGGTGCATTCCTAGAGATGTGTCAACTACCAAAACTGACCCAGGAAGAAAGAGAAAACCTGAACAGTCCTATAACCACGAAGGCAATTGAAGTAGTCATCAAAAACCTCCCAAGAAACCAAAGCCCAGGGCCAGATGGATTCCCAGGGGAATTCTATCAGACATTTAAAGAAGAATTAATACCTATTCTCCTGAAACTGTTCCAAACAATAGAAATGGAAGGAAAACTTCCAAACTCATTTTATGAGGCCACCATTACCTTGATCCCAAAACCAGACAAAGATCCCATCAAAAAGGAGTATTAGAGACCAATATCCTTGATGAACATCGATGCAAAAATTCTCACCAAAATACTAGCCAAGAGGACCCAATAGTACATGAAAAGGAGTATTCACCATGACCAAGTGGGATTTATCCCTGGGCTGCAAGGCTGGTTCAACATCCGCAAATCAATCAACGTGATAAAACACATTAACCAAAGAAAGAACAAGAATCATATGATCCTCTCAATAGATGCAGAAAAACCATTTGACAAAGTAAAGCACACTTTCTGGATCAAAACTCTTCAGAGTACAGGGACAGCGGGTACATACCTCAATATCATAAAAGCCATCTACGAACAACCTACAGCGAATATCATTCTCAATGGGGAAAAGCTGAGATCTTTTCCCCTAAGGTCAGGAACGCGGCAGGGATAGCCACTCTCACCACTGCTATTCAACATAGTATTAGAAGTCCTAGCCACAGCAATCAGACAACAAAAAGAAATCCAAGGCATCCAAATCGGCAGAGAGGAAGTCAAACTCTCACTCTTTGCAGATGATATGATACTTTATGTGGAAAACCCAAAAGACTCCACCCCAAAACTGCTACAACTCACACAGCAATTCCGTCAAGTAGCAGGCTATAAAATCAATGCACAGACATCAGTGGCATTCCTATACACCAACAACAAGACAGAAGAGAGACAAATCAAGGAGTCGATCCCATTCACAACTGCACCCAAAACCAGAAGAGACCTAGGAATAAATTGAACCCAAGAGGCAAAGGATCTGTACTCAGAAAACTACCAAATACTCAGGAAAGAAATTGAAGAAGACACAAAGAAACGGAAAAAACGTTCCATGCTCATGGATTGGGAGAACCAACATTGTGAAGAGGTCAATGCTACCTAGAGCAATCTACACATGCAATGCAATCCCCGTCAAAATACCATCCACTTTTTTCCAAAAAATGGAACAAATAATCCTAAGATTTGAATGGAACCAGAAGAGACCACGAATAGCCAGAGGAATATTGAGAAAGAAAAGCAAAGCTGGCGGCATCACAATTCTGGACTTCCAGCTCTATGACAAAGCTGTCATCATCAAGACAGTAGGGTACTGGCACAAAAACAGACACATAGATCCATGGAACAGAATCGAGAGCCCAGAAATGGACCCTCAACTCTATGGTCAACTTATCTTTGACAGAGCAGGAAAGAATGTCCAATGGCAAAAAGAGAGTCTCTTCAACAACTGGAGTTGTGGAAATGGGACAGCCCCATGCAGAAGAATGACACTGGACCATTTCCTGACACCACACACAAAAATAGACTCCAAATGTTTGAAAGACCTCAGTGTGAGACAGGACTCCATCAAAATCCTAAAGGAGAACACAGGTAGCAAGCTCTTCGACCTCAGCCGCAGCAACTTCTTCCTACAAACATCACCAAAGGCACGGGAAGCCAGGGCAAAAAGGAACTACTGGGATTTCATCAAGATAAAAACCTTTGGCACAGCAAAAGAAACAGTCCACAAAACCAAAAGACAACCGACAGAATGGGAGAAATTATTTACGAATGACATATCAGATAAAGGGCTACTATCCAATATGTATAAAAACGTATCAAACTCAACACCCAAAGAACAAATAATCCAATCAAAAAATAGGCAGAAGTCATGAACAGACATTTTTCCAAAGAAGACATCCAAATGGCCAACAGGCACATGAAAAAGTGCTCAACACGGCTCGGCATCAGGGAAATCCACATCAAAACCTCAATGAGATACCCCCTCACACCCGTCAGAATGGCTCAAATGAACAAGTCAGGGAACGACAGAGGTTGGCGGGGATGTGGAGAAAGGGGAACCCTCCTACACTGGTGGTGGGAATGCAAGCTGGTGCAACCCCTCTGGAAAACAGGATGGAGGTTCCTCAAATAGTTGAAATTAGAGCTACCATCCGATCCAGCAATTGCACTCCTGGGTATTTACCCCAAAGATACAAATGTAGGGACCCGAAGCGGTACGTGCACCCCATTGTTTATAGCAGCAATGTCCACAATAGCCAAACTGTTGAAAGAGCCAAGATGTCCATCGACAGATGAGTGGATAAAGAAGAGGTGGTATATATATACACAATGGAATATTACGCAGCCATCAAAAGGAATGAGATGTTGCCATGGACAACGACGTGGATGGAACTGGAGGGTCCGATGATTAGTGAAATAAGTCAATCAGAGAAAGACATGTATCATATGACCTCACTGATATGAGGAATTCTTAATCTCAGGAACAGAGTGAGGCTTGCTGGAGTGGTCGGGGGTGGGAGGGATGGGCTGGCTGGGTGATAGACATTGGGGAGGGTATGAGCTACGGTGAGCGCTGTGAATTGTGTAAGACTGTTGAATCACAGATCTCTACTTCTGAAACAAATAACGCAACATATTTTAAGAATAAAGGAAAAGAAGGAGATAGCAGGAGAGGAAGAATGAAGGGGAGTTAGTGAGAGGGGGAGACAGACCAGGAGAGATGATGGATTCTGAAAAAAAATCCGAGGTTTCTAGAGGGGAGGTGGGTCGGGGGATTGGTTAGCCTGGTGATGGGTATTAAAGAGGGCACATTCTGCATGGAGCACTGTGTGTTCGGAACAAACAATGAATCATGGGACACTACACCAAAACAAATGATGTAGTACATGGTGATTAACAAAGCAATAAAAACAAAGACTGTAATAAGAGATGAAGAAGGACACTATATCCTACTTAAAGGGTCTATCCAAGAAGAAGATCTAACAATTGTAAATGTCTATGCCCCGAACATGGGAGCATCCAATTATATAAGGCAATTTAGAAGAAAAGCAAAGGAAGACATTGACAACCATACAATCATAGTGGGGGACTTTAACACCCCCCTGACTGAAATGGCCAGATCATCTAAGCAAAAGATCAACAAGGAAATAAAGACTTTAAATGACACACTGGACCAAATGGACTTCACAGACATATTCAGAACGTTCCATCCCGAAGCAACGGAATACACATTCTTCTCTAGGGCCCATGGAACGTTCTCCAGAATGGATCACATCCTAGGTCACAAATCAGGTCTCAACCGGTACCCAAAGATTGGGATCATTCCCTGCACATTTTCAGACCACAATGCTTTGAAACTAGAACTCAATCACAAGAGGAAAGTCGGAAAGAACTCAAATACATGGAGGCTAAAGAGCATCCTACGAAAGAATGAATGGGTCAACCAGGAAATTAAAGAAGAATTTAAAAATTCATGGAAACCAATGAAAATGAAAACACAACTGTCCAAAATCTTTGGGATACAGCCAAGGCAGTCCTGCGAGGAAAGTATATAGCAATACAAGCCTTTCTCAAGAAACATGAAAGGTCTCAAATACACACCCTAACCCTACACCTAAAGGAGCTGGAGAAAGAACGGCCAATAAAGGCTAAACCCAGCAGGAGAAGAGAAATCATGCAGATCAGAGCAGAAATCAATGAAATAGAAGCCAAAAGAACAGTAGAAGAGATCAACGGAACTAGGAGCTGGTTCTTTGAAAGAATTCACAAGATTGATACACCCCTGTCCAGGCTGATCAAAAAGAAAAGAGAAATGACCCAAATCAACAAAATCATGAATGAAAGAGGAGAGATCACAACCAACAACAAAGAAATACAAACGATTATAAGAACGTAATGTGAGCAACCCTAGGGCAGCATATTCCATAACCTGGAAGAAATGGGTGCATTCCTAGAGATGTGTCAACTACCAAAACTGACCCAGGAAGAAAGAGAAAACCTGAACAGTCCTATAACCACGAAGGCAATTGAAGTAGTCATCAAAAACCTCCCAAGAAACCAAAGCCCAGGGCCAGATGGATTCCCAGGGGAATTCTATCCGACATTTCAAGAAGAATTAATACCTATTCTCCTGAAACTGTTCCAAACAATAGAAATGGAAGGAAAACTTCCAAACTCATTTTATGAGGCCACCATTACCTTGATCCCAAAACCAGACAAAGATCCCATCAAAAAGGAGTATTAGAGACCAATATCCTTGATGAACATCGATGCAAAAATTCTCACCAAAATACTAGCCAAGAGGATCCAACAGTACATGAAAAGGAGTATTCACCATGACCAAGTGGGATTTATCCCTGGGCTGCAAGGCTGGTTCAACATCCGCAAATCAATCAACGTGATAAAACACATTAACCAAAGAAAGAACAAGAATCATATGATCCTCTCAATAGATGCAGAAAAACCATTTGACAAAGTAAAGCACACTTTCTGGATCAAAACTCTTCAGAGTACAGGGACAGCGGGTACATACCTCAATATCATAAAAGCCATCTACGAACAACCTACAGCGAATATCATTCTCAATGGGGAAAAGCTGAGATCTTTTCCCCTAAGGTCAGGAACGCGGCAGGGATAGCCACTCTCACCACTGCTATTCAACATAGTATTAGAAGTCCTAGCCACAGCAATCAGACAACAAAAAGAAATCCAAGGCATCCAAATCGGCAGAGAGGAAGTCAAACTCTCACTCTTTGCAGATGATATGATACTTTATGTGGAAAACCCAAAAGACTCCACCCCAAAACTGCTACAACTCACACAGCAATTCCGTCAAGTAGCAGGCTATAAAATCAATGCACAGAAATCAGTGGCATTCCTATACACCAACAACAAGACAGAAGAGAGACAAATCAAGGAGTCGATCCCATTCACAACTGCACCCAAAACCAGAAGAGACCTAGGAATAAATTGAACCCAAGAGGCAAAGGATCTGTACTCAGAAAACTACCAAATACTCAGGAAAGAAATTGAAGAAGACACAAAGAAACGGAAAAACGTTCCATGATCATGGACTGGGAGAACCAACATTGTGAAGAGGTCAATGCTACCTAGAGCAATCTACACATGCAATGCAATCCCCATCAAAATACCATCCACTTTTTTCCAAGAAATCGAACAAATAATCCTAAGATTTGAATGGAACCAGAAGAGACCACGAATAGCCAGAGGAATATTGAGAAAGAAAAGCAAAGCTGGCGGCATCACAATTCTGGACTTCCAGCTCTATGACAAAGCTGTCATCATCAAGACAGTATGGTACTGGCACAAAACAGACACATAGATCCATGGAACAGAATCGAGAGCCCAGAAGTGGACCCTCAACTCTATGGTCAACTTATCTTTGACAGAGCAGGAAAGAATGTCCAATGGCAAAAAGAGAGTCTCTTCCACAACTGGAGTTGTGGAAATTGGACAGCCCCATGCAGAAGAATGACACTGGACCATTTCCTGACACCACACACAAAAATAGACTCCAAATGTTTGAAAGACCTCAGTGTGAGACAAGACTCCATCAAAATCCTAAAGGAGAACACAGGTAGCAAGCTCTTCGACCTCAGCCGCAGCAACTTCTTCCTACAAACATCACCAAAGGCACGGGAATCCAGGGCAAAAAGGAACTATTGGGATTTCATCAAGATAAAAACCTTTGGCACAGCAAAAGAAACAGTCCACAAAACCAAAAGACAACCGACAGAATGGGAGAAATTATTTACGAATGACA
This sequence comes from Eumetopias jubatus, assembly GCF_037043125.1. Taxonomy (NCBI): domain Eukaryota; kingdom Metazoa; phylum Chordata; class Mammalia; order Carnivora; family Otariidae; genus Eumetopias; species Eumetopias jubatus. The sequence goes on from NW_028274848.1 coordinate 323,381, forward strand.
TATCAGATAAAGGGCTACTATCCAATATGTATAAAAACGTATCAAACTCAACACCCAAAGAACAAATAATCCAATCAAAAAATAGGCAGAAGACATGAACAGACATTTTTCCAAAGAACACATCCAAATGGCCAACAGGCACAGGAAAAAGTGCTCAACACGGCTCGGCATCAGGGAAATCCACATCAAAACCTCAATGAGATACCCCCTCACACCCGTCAGAATGGCTCAAATGAACAAGTCAGGGAACGACAGAGGTTGGCGGGGATGTGGAGAAAGGGGAACCCTCCTACACTGGTGGTGGGAATGAAAGCTGGTGCAACCCCTCTGGAAAACAGGATGGAGGTTCCTCAAATAGTTGAAATTAGAGCTACCATCCGATCCAGCAATTGCACTCCTGGGTATTTACCCCAAAGATACAAATGTAGGGACCCGAAGCGGTACGTGCACCCCATTGTTTATAGCAGCAATGTCCACAATAGCCAAACTGTTGAAAGAGCCAAGATGTCCATCGACAGATGAGTGGATAAAGAAGAGGTGGTATATATATACACAATGGAATATTACGCAGCCATCAAAAGGAATGAGATGTTGCCATGGACAACGACGTGGATGGAACTGGAGGGTCCGATGATTAGTGAAATAAGTCAATCAGAGAAAGACATGTATCATATGACCTCACTGATATGAGGAATTCTTAATCTCAGGAACAGAGTGAGGCTTGCTGGAGTGGTCGGGGGTGGGAGGGATGGGCTGGCTGGGTGATAGACATTGGGGAGGGTATGAGCTACGGTGAGCGCTGTGAATTGTGTAAGACTGTTGAATCACAGATCTCTACTTCTGAAACAAATAACGCAACATATTTTAAGAATAAAGGAAAAGAAGGAGATAGCAGGAGAGGAAGAATGAAGGGGAGTTAGTGAGAGGGGGAGACAGACCAGGAGAGATGATGGATTCTGAAAAAAAATCCGAGGTTTCTAGAGGGGAGGTGGGTCGGGGGATTGGTTAGCCTGGTGATGGGTATTAAAGAGGGCACATTCTGCATGGAGCACTGTGTGTTCGGAACAAACAATGAATCATGGGACACTACACCAAAACAAATGATGTAGTACATGGTGATTAACAAAGCAATAAAAAACAAAGACTGTAATAAGAGATGAAGAAGGACACTATATCCTACTTAAAGGGTCTATACAAGAAGAAGAACTAACAATTGTAAATGTCTATGCCCCGAACATGGGAGCATCCAATTGTATAAGGCAATTTAGAAGAAAAGCAAAGAAAGACATTGACAACCATAGAATCATAGTGGGGGACTTTAACACCCCCCTGACTGAAATGGCCAGATCATCTAAGCAAAAGATCAACAAGGAAATAAAGACTTTAAATGACACACTGGAACAAATGGACTTCACAGACATATTCAGAACGTTCCATCCCGAAGCAACGGAATACACATTCTTCTCTAGGGCCCATGGAACGTTCTCCAGAATGGATCACATCCTAGGTCACAAATCAGGTCTCAACCGGTACCCAAAGATTGGGATCATTCACTGCACATTTTCAGACCACAATGCTTTGAAAGTAGAACTCAATCACAAGAGGAAAGTCGGAAAGAACTCAAATACATGGAGGCTAAAGAGCATCCTACGAAAGAATGAATGGGTCAACCAGGAAATTAAAGAAGAATTTAAAAATTCATGGAAACCAATGAAAATGAAAACACAACTGTCCAAAATCTTTGGGATACAGCCAAGGCAGTCCTGCGAGGAAAGTATATAGCAATACAAGCCTTTCTCAAGAAACATGAAAGGTCTCAAATACACACCCTAACCCTACACCTAAAGGAGCTGGAGAAAGAACGGCCAATAAAGCCTAAACCCAGCAGGAGAAGAGAAATCATGCAGATCAGAGCAGAAATCAATGAAATAGAACCCAAAAGAACAGTAGAACAGATCAACGGAACTAGGAGCTGGTTCTTTGAAAGAATTCACAAGATTGATACACCCCTGTCCAGGCTGATCAAAAAGAAAAGAGAAATGACCCAAATCAACAAAATCATGAATGAAAGACAAGAGATCACAACCAACACCAAAGAAATACAAACGATTATAAGAACGTAATCTGAGCAACCCTATGGCAGCATATTCCATAACCTGGAAGAAATGGGTGCATTCCTAGAGATGTGTCAACTACCAAAACTGACCCAGGAAGAAAGAGAAAACCTGAACAGTCCTATAACCACGAAGGCAATTGAAGTAGTCATCAAAAACCTCCCAAGAAACCAAAGCCCAGGGCCAGATGGATTCCCAGGGGAATTCTATCCGACATTTAAAGAAGAATTAATACCTATTCTCCTGAAACTGTTCCAAACAATAGAAATGGAAGGAAAACTTCCAAACTCATTTTATGAGGCCACCATTACCTTGATCCCAAAACCAGACAAAGATCCCATCAAAAAGGAGTATTAGAGACCAATATCCTTGATGAACATCGATGCAAAAATTCTCACCAAAATACTAGCCAAGAGGACGCAACAGTACATGAAAAGGAGTATTCACCATGACCAAGTGGGATTTATCCCTGGGCTGCAAGGCTGGTTCAACATCCGCAAATCAATCAACGTGATAAAACACATTAACCAAAGAAAGAACAAGAATCATATGATCCTCTCAATAGATGCAGAAAAACCATTTGACAAAGTAAAGCACACTTTCTGGATCAAAACTCTTCAGAGTACAGGGACAGCGGGTACATACCTCAATATCATAAAAGCCATCTACGAACAACCTACAGCGAATATCATTCTCAATGGGGAAAAGCTGAGATCTTTTCCCCTAAGGTCAGGAACGCGGCAGGGATAGCCACTCTCACCACTGCTATTCAACATAGTATTAGAAGTCCTAGCCACAGCAATCAGACAACAAAAACAAATCCAAGGCATCCAAATCGGCAGAGAGGAAGTCAAACTCTCACTCTTTGCAGATGATATGATACTTTATGTGGAAAACCCAAAAGACTCCACCCCAAAACTGCTACAACTCACACAGCAATTCCGTCAAGTAGCAGGCTATAAAATCAATGCACAGACATCAGTGGCATTCCTATACACCAACAACAAGACAGAAGAGAGACAAATCAAGGAGTCGATCCCATTCACAACTGCACCCAAAACCAGAAGAGACCTAGGAATACATTGAACCCAAGAGGCAAAGGATCTGTACTCAGAAAACTACCAAATACTCAGGAAAGAAATTGAAGAAGACACAAAGAAACGGAAAAACGTTCCATGCTCATGGATTGGGAGAACCAACATTGTGAAGAGGTCAATGCTACCTAGAGCAATCTACACATGCAATGCAATCCCCGTCAAAATACCATCCACTTTTTTCCAAGAAATGGAACAAATAATCCTAAGATTTGAATGGAACCAGAAGAGACCACGAATAGCCAGAGGAATATTGAGAAAGAAAAGCAAAGCTGGCGGCATCACAATTCTGGACTTCCAGCTCTATGACAAAGCTGTCATCATCAAGACGGTATGGTACTGGCACAAAAACAGACACATAGATCCATGGAACAGAATCGAGAGCCCAGAAGTGGACCCTCAACTCTATGGTCAACTTATCTTTGACAGAGCAGGAAAGAATGTCCAATGGCAAAAAGAGAGTCTCTTCCACAACTGGAGTTGTGGAAATTGGACAACCCCATGCAGAAGAATGACACTGGACCATTTCCTGACACCACACACAAAAATAGACTCCAAATGTTTGAAAGACCTCAGTGTGAGACAAGACTCCATCAAAATCCTAAAGGAGAACACAGGTAGCAAGCTCTTCCACCTCAGCCGCAGCAACTTCTTCCTACAAACATCACCAAAGGCACGGGAAGCCAGGGCAAAAATGAACTATTGGGATTTCATCAAGATAAAAACCTTTGGCACAGCAAAAGAAACAGTCCACAAAACCAAAAGACAACCGACAGAATGGGAGAAATTATTTACGAATGACATATCAGATAAAGGGCTACTATCCAATATGTATAAAAACGTATCAAACTCAACACCCAAAGAACAAATAATCCAATCAAAAAATAGGCAGAAGGCATGAACAGACATTTTTCCAAAGAAGACATCCAAATGGCCAACAGGCACATGAAAAAGTGCTCAACACGGCTCGGCATCAGGGAAATCCACATCAAAACCTCAATGAGATACCCCCTCACCCCCGTCAGAATGGCTCAAATGAACAAGTCAGGGAACGACAGAGGTTGGCGGGGATGTGGAGAAAGGGGAACCCTCCTACACTGGTGGTGGGAATGCAAGCTGGTGCAACCCCTCTGGAAAACAGGATGGAGGTTCCTCAAATAGTTGAAATTAGAGCTACCATCCGATCCAGCAATTGCACTCCTGGGTATTTACCCCAAAGATACAAATGTAGGGACCCGAAGCGGTACGTGCACCCCATTGTTTATAGCAGCAATGTCCACAATAGCCAAACTGTTGAAAGAGCCAAGATGTCCATCGACAGATGAGTGGATAAAGAAGAGGTGGTATATATATACACAATGGAATATTACGCAGCCATCAAAAGGAATGAGATGTTGCCATGGACAACGACGTGGATGGAACTGGAGGGTCCGATGATTAGTGAAATAAGACAATCAGAGAAAGACATGTATCATATGACCTCACTGATATGAGGAATTCTTAATCTCAGGAACAGAGTGAGGCTTGCTGGAGTGGTCGGGGGTGGGAGGGATGGGCTGGCTGGGTGATAGACATTGGGGAGGGTATGAGCTACGGTGAGCGCTGTGAATTGTGTAAGACTGTTGAATCACAGATCTCTACTTCTGAAACAAATAACGCATCATATTTTAAGAATAAAGGAAAGAAGGAGATAGCAGGAGAGGAAGAATGAAGGGGAGTTAGTGAGAGGGGGAGACAGACCAGGAGAGATGATGGATTCTGAAAAAAAATCCGAGGTTTCTAGAGGGGAGGTGGGTCGGGGGATTGGTTAGCCTGGTGATGGGTATTAAAGAGGGCACATTCTGCATGGAGCACTGTGTGTTCGGAACAAACAATGAATCATGGGACACTACACCAAAACAAATGATGTAGTACATGGTGATTAACAAAGCAATAAAAAACAAAGACTGTAATAAGAGATGAAGAAGGACACTATATCCTACTTAAAGGGTCTATCCAAGAAGAAGATCTAACAATTGTAAATGTCTATGCCCCGAACATGGGAGCATCCAATTATATAAGGCAATTTAGAAGAAAAGCACAGAAAGACATTGACAACCATACAATCAGAGTGGGGGACTTTAACACCCCCCTGACTGAAATGGCCAGATCATCTAAGCAAAAGATCAACAAGGAAATAAAGACTTTAAATGACACACTGGACCAAATGGACTTCACAGACATATTCAGAACGTTCCTTCCCGAAGCAACGGAATACACATTCTTCTCTAGGGCCCATGGAACATTCTCCAGAATGGATCACATCCTAGGTCAGAAATCAGGTCTCAACCGGTACCCAAAGATTGGGATCATTCCCTGCACATTTTCAGACCACAATGCTTTGAAACTAGAACTCAATCACAAGAGGAAAGTCGGAAAGAACTCAAATACATGGAGGCTAAAGAGCATCCTACGAAAGAATGAATGGGTCAACCAGGAAATTAAAGAAGAATTTAAAAATTCATGGAAACCAATGAAAATGAAAACACAACTGTCCAAAATCTTTGGGATACAGCCAAGGCAGTCCTGCGAGGAAAGTATATAGCAATACAAGCCTTTCTCAAGAAACATGAAAGGTCTCAAATACACACCCTAACCCTACACCTAAAGGAGCTGGAGAAAGAACGGCCAATAAAGCGTAAACCCAGCAGGAGAAGAGACATCATGCAGATCAGAGCAGAAATCAATGAAATAGAACCCAAAAGAACAGTAGAACAGATCAACGGAACTAGGAGCTGGTTCTTTGAAAGAATTCACAAGATTGATACACCCCTGTCCAGGCTGATCAAAAAGAAAAGAGAAATGACCCAAATCAACAAAATCATGAATGAAAGAGGAGAGATCACAACCAACACCAAAGAAATACAAGCGATTATAAGAACGTAATCTGAGCAACCCTATGGCAGCATATTCCATAACCTGGAAGAAATGGGTGCATTCCTAGAGATGTGTCAACTACCAAAACTGACCCAGGAAGAAAGAGAAAACCTGAACAGTCCTATAACCACGAAGGCAATTGAAGTAGTCATCAAAAACCTCCCAAGAAACCAAAGCCCAGGGCCAGATGGATTCCCAGGGGAATTCTATCCGACATTTAAAGAAGAATTAATACCTATTCTCCTGAAACTGTTCCAAACAATAGAAATGGAAGGAAAACTTCCAAACTCATTTTATGAGGCCACCATTACCTTGATCCCAAAACCAGACAAAGATCCCATCAAAAAGGAGTATTAGAGACCAATATCCTTGATTAACATCGATGCAAAAATTCTCACCAAAATACTAGCCAAGAGGACCCAACAGTACATGAAAAGGAGTATTCACCATGACCAAGTGGGATTTATCCCTGGGCTGCAAGGCTGGTTCAACATCCGCAAATCAATCAACGTGATAAAACACATTAACCAAAGAAAGAACAAGAATCATATGATCCTCTCAATAGATGCAGAAAAACCATTTGACAAAGTAAAGCACACTTTCTGGATCAAAACTCTTCAGAGTACAGGGACAGCGGGTACATACCTCAATATCATAAAAGCCATCTACGAACAACCTACAGCGAATATCATTCTCAATGGGGAAAAGCTGAGATCTTTTCCCCTAAGGTCAGGAACGCGGCAGGGATAGCCACTCTCACCACTGCTATTCAACATAGTATTAGAAGTCCTAGCCACAGCAATCAGACAACAAAAAGAAATCCAAGGCATCCAAATCGGCAGAGAGGAAGTCAAACTCTCACTCTTTGCAGATGATATGATACTTTATGTGGAAAACCCAAAAGACTCCACCCCAAAACTGCTACAACTCACACAGCAATTCCGTCAAGTAGCAGGCTATAAAATCAATGCACAGAAATCAGTGGCATTCCTATACACCAACAACAAGACAGAAGAGAGACAAATCAAGGAGTCGATCCCATTCACAACTGCACCCAAAACCAGAAGAGACCTAGGAATACATTGAACCCAAGAGGCAAAGGATCTGTACCCCGAAAACTACCAAATACTCAGGAAAGAAATTGAAGAAGACACAAAGAAACGGAAAAACTTTCCATGCTCATGGATTGGGAGAACCAACATTGTGAAGAGGTCAATGCTACCTAGAGCAATCTACACATGCAATGCAATCCCCATCAAAATACCATCCACTTTTTTCCAAGAAATGGAACAAATAATGCTAAGATTTGAATGGAACCAGAAGAGACCACGAATAGCCAGAGGAATATTGAGAAAGAAAAGCAAAGCTGGCGGCATCACAATTCTGGACTTCCAGCTCTATGACAAAGCTGTCATCATCAAGACAGTATGGTACTGGCACAAAAACAGACACATAGATCCATGGAACAGAATCGAGAGCCCAGAAATGGACCCTCAACTCTATGGTCAACTTATCTTTGACAGAGCAGGAAAGAATGTCCAATGGCAAAAAGAGAGTCTCTTCAACAACTGGAGTTGTGGAAATTGGACAGCCCCATGCAGAAGAATGACACTGGACCATTTCCTGACACCACACACAAAAATAGACTCCAAATGTTTGAAAGACCTCAGTGTGAGACAGGACTCCATCAAAATCCTAAAGGAGAACACAGGTAGCAAGCTCTTCGACCTCAGCCGCAGCAACTTCTTCCTACAAACATCACCAAAGGCACGGGAAGCCAGGGCAAAAAGGAACTATTGGGATTTCATCAAGATAAAAACCTTTGGCACAGCAAAAGAAACAGTCCACAAAACCAAAAGACAACCGACAGAATGGGAGAAATTATTTACGAATGACATATCAGATAAAGGGCTACTATCCAATATGTATAAAAACGTATCAAACTCAACACCCAAAGAACAAATAATCCAATCAAAAAATAGGCAGAAGGCATGAACAGACATTTTTCCAAAGAAGACATCCAAATGGCCAACAGGCACATGAAAAAGTGCTCAACACGGCTCGGCATCAGGGAAATCCACATCAAAACCTCAATGAGATACCCCCTCACACCCGTCAGAATGGCTCAAATGAACAAGTCAGGGAACGACAGAGGTTGGCGGGGATGTGGAGAAAGGGGAACCCTCCTACACTGGTGGTGGGAATGCAAGCTGGTGCAACCCCTCTGGAAAACAGGATGGAGGTTCCTCAAATAGTTGAAATTAGAGCTACCATCCGATCCAGCAATTGCACTCCTGGGTATTTACCCCAAAGATACAAATGTAGGGACCCGAAGCGGTACGTGCACCCCATTGTTTATAGCAGCAATGTCCACAATAGCCAAACTGTTGAAAGAGCCAAGATGTCCATCGACAGATGAGTGGATAAAGAAGAGGTGGTATATATATATACACAATGGAATATTACGCAGCCATCAAAAGGAATGAGATGTTGCCATGGACAACGACGTGGATGGAACTGGAGGGTCCGATGATTAGTGAAATAAGTCAATCAGAGAAAGACATGTATCATATGACCTCACTGATATGAGGAATTCTTAATCTCAGGAACAGAGTGAGGCTTGCTGGAGTGGTCGGGGGTGGGAGGGATGGGCTGGCTGGGTGATAGACATTGGGGAGGGTATGAGCTACGGTGAGCGCTGTGAATTGTGTAAGACTGTTGAATCACAGATCTCTACTTCTGAAACAAATAACGCAACATATTTTAAGAATAAAGGAAAAGAAGGAGATAGCAGGAGAGGAAGAATGAAGGGGAGTTAGTGAGAGGGGGAGACAGACCAGGAGAGATGATGGATTCTGAAAAAAAATCCGAGGTTTCTAGAGGGGAGGTGGGTCGGGGGATTGGTTAGCCTGGTGATGGGTATTAAAGAGGGCACATTCTGCATGGAGCACTGTGTGTTCGGAACAAACAATGAATCATGGGACACTACACCAAAACAAATGATGTAGTACATGGTGATTAACAAAGCAATAAAAACAAAGACTGTAATAAGAGATGAAGAAGGACACTATATCCTACTTAAAGGGTCTATCCAAGAAGAAGATCTAACAATTGTAAATGTCTATGCCCCGAACATGGGAGCATCCAATTATATAAGGCAATTTAGAAGAAAAGCAAAGAAAGACATTGACAACCATACAATCATAGTGGGGGACTTTAACACCCCCCTGACTGAAATGGCCAGATCATCTAAGCAAAAGATCAACAAGGAAATAAAGACTTTAAATGACACACTGGACCAAATGGACTTCACAGACATATTCAGAACGTTCCATCCCGAAGCAACGGAATACACATTCTTCTCTAGGGCCCATGGAACGTTCTCCAGAATGGATCACATCCTAGGTCACAAATCAGGTCTCAACCGGTACCCAAAGATTGGGATCATTCCCTGCACATTTTCAGACCACAATGCTTTGAAACTAGAACTCAATCACAAGAGGAAAGTCGGAAAGAACTCAAATACATGGAGGCTAAAGAGCATCCTACGAAAGAATGAATGGGTCAACCAGGAAATTAAAGAAGAATTTAAAAATTCATGGAAACCAATGAAAATGAAAACACAACTGTCCAAAATCTTTGGGATACAGCCAAGGCAGTCCTGCGAGGAAAGTATATAGCAATACAAGCCTTTCTCAAGAAACATGAAAGGTCTCAAATACACACCCTAACCCTACACCTAAAGGAGCTGGAGAAAGAACGGCCAATAAAGGCTAAACCCAGCAGGAGAAGAGAAATCATGCAGATCAGAGCAGAAATCAATGAAATAGAAGCCAAGAGAACAGTAGAACAGATCAACGGAACTAGGAGTTGGTTCTTTGAAAGAATTCACAAGATTGATAAACCCCTGTCCAGGCTGATCAAAAAGAAAAGAGAAATGACCCAAATCAACAAAATCATGAATGAAGGAGGAGAGATCACAACCAACACCAAAGAAATACAAACGATTATAAGAACGTAATCTGAGCAACCCTAGGGCAGCTTATTCCATAAACTGGAAGAAATGGGTGCATTCCTAGAGATGTGTCAACTACCAAAACTGACCCAGGAAGAAAGAGAAAACCTGAACAGTCCTATAACCACGAAGGCAATTGAAGTAGTCATCAAAAACCTCCCAAGAAACCAAAGCCCAGGGCCAGATGGATTCCCAGGGGAATTCTATCCGACATTTAAAGAAGAATTAATACCTATTCTCCTGAAACTGTTCCAAACAATAGAAATGGAAGGAAAACTTCCAAACTCATTTTATGAGGCCACCATTACCTTGATCCCAAAACCAGACAAAGATCCCATCAAAAAGGAGTATTAGAGACCAATATCCTTGATGAACATCGATGCAAAAATTCTCACCAAAATACTAGCCAAGAGGACCCAACAGTACATGAAAAGGAGTATTCACCATGACCAAGTGGGATTTATCCCGGGGCTGCAAGGCTGGTTCAACATCCGCAAATCAATCAACGTGATAAAACACATTAACCAAAGAAAGAACAAGAATCATATGATCCTCTCAATAGATGCAGAAAAACCATTTGACAAAGTAAAGCACACTTTCTGGATCAAAACTCTTCAGAGTACAGGGACAGCGGGTACATACCTCAATATCATAAAAGCCATCTACGAACAACCTACAGCGAATATCATTCTCAATGGGGAAAAGCTGAGATCTTTTCCCCTAAGGTCAGGAACGCGGCAGGGATAGCCACTCTCACCACTGCTATTCAACATAGTATTAGAAGTCCTAGCCACAGCAATCAGACAACAAAAAGAAAACAAAGGCATCCAAATCGGCAGAGAGGAAGTCAAACTCTCACTCTTTGCAGATGATATGATACTTTATGTGGAAAACCCAAAAGACTCGACCCCAAAAATGCTACAACTCACACAGCAATTCCGTCAAGTAGCAGGCTATAAAATCAATGCACAGACATCAGTGGCATTCCTATACACCAACAACAAGACAGAAGAGAGACAAATCAAGGAGTCGATCCCATTCACAACTGCACCCAAAACCAGAAGAGACCTAGGAATACATTGAACCCAAGAGGCAAAGGATCTGTACCCCGAAAACTACCAAATACTCAGGAAAGAAATTGAAGAAGACACAAAGAAACGGAAAAAAGTTCCATGCTCATGGACTGGGAGAACCAACATTGTGAAGAGGTCAATGCTACCTAGAGCAATCTACACATGCAATGCAATCCCCATCAAAATACCATCCACTTTTTTCCAAGAAATGGAACAAATAATCCTAAGATTTGAATGGAACCAGAAGAGACCACGAATAGCCAGAGGAATATTGAGAAAGAAAAGCAAAGCTGGCGGCATCACAATTCTGGACTTCCAGCTCTATGACAAAGCTGTCATCATCAAGACGGTATGGTACTGGCACAAAAACAGACACATAGATCCATGGAACAGAATCGAGAGCCCAGAAATGGACCCTCAACTCTATGGTCAACTTATCTTTGACAGAGCAGGAAAGAATGTCCAATGGCAAAAAGAGAGTCTCTTCAACAACTGGAGTTGTGGAAATTGGACAGCCCCATGCAGAAGAATGACACTGGACCATTTCCTGACACCACACACAAAAATAGACTCCAAATGTTTGAAAGACCTCAGTGTGAGACAGGACTCCATCAAAATCCTAAAGGAGAACACAGGTAGCAAGCTCTTCGACCTCAGCCGCAGCAACTTCTTCCTACAAACATCACCAAAGGCACGGGAAGCCAGGGCAAAAAGGAACTATTGGGATTTCATCAAGATAAAAACCTTTGGCACAGCAAAAGAAACAGTCCACAAAACCAAAAGACAACCGACAGAATGGGAGAAATTATTTACGAATGACATATCAGATAAAGGGCTACTATCCAATATGTATAAAAACGTATCAAACTCAACACCCAAAGAACAAATAATCCAATCAAAAAATAGGCAGAAGACATGAACAGACATTTTTCCAAAGAACACATCCAAATGGCCAACAGGCACAGGAAAAAGTGCTCAACACGGCTCGGCATCAGGGAAATCCACATCAAAACCTCAATGAGATACCCCCTCACACCCGTCAGAATGGCTCAAATGAACAAGTCAGGGAACGACAGAGGTTGGCGGGGATGTGGAGAAAGGGGAACCCTCCTACACTGGTGGTGGGAATGCAAGCTGGTGCAACCCCTCTGGAAAACAGGATGGAGGTTCCTCAAATAGTTGAAATTAGAGCTACCATCCGATCCAGCAATTGCACTCCTGGGTATTTACCCCAAAGATACAAATGTAGGGACCCGAAGCGGTACGTGCACCCCATTGTTTATAGCAGCAATGTCCACAATAGCCAAACTGTTGAAAGAGCCAAGATGTCCATCGACAGATGAGTGGATAAAGAAGAGGTGGTATATATATACACAATGGAATATTGCGCAGCCATCAAAAGGAATGAGATGTTGCCATGGACAACGACGTGGATGGAACTGGAGGGTCCGATGATTAGTGAAATAAGTCAATCAGAGAAAGACATGTATCATATGACCTCACTGATATGAGGAATTCTTAATCTCAGGAACAGAGTGAGGCTTGCTGGAGTGGTCGGGGGTGGGAGGGATGGGCTGGCTGGGTGATAGACATTGGGGAGGGTATGAGCTACGGTGAGCGCTGTGAATTGTGTAAGACTGTTGAATCACAGATCTCTACTTCTGAAACAAATAACGCAACATATTTTAAGAATAAAGGAAAAGAAGGAGATAGCAGGAGAGGAAGAATGAAGGGGAGTTAGTGAGAGGGGGAGACAGACCAGGAGAGATGATGGATTCTGAAAAAAAATCCGAGGTTTCTAGAGGGGAGGTGGGTCGGGGGATTGGTTAGCCTGGTGATGGGTATTAAAGAGGGCACATTCTGCATGGAGCACTGTGTGTTCGGAACAAACAATGAATCATGGGACACTACACCAAAACAAATGATGTAGTACATGGTGATTAACAAAGCAATAAAAAACAAAGACTGTAATAAGAGATGAAGAAGGACACTATATCCTACTTAAAGGGTCTATCCAAGAAGAAGATCTAACAATTGTAAATGTCTATGCCCCGAACATGGGAGCATCCAATTATATAAGGCAATTTAGAAGAAAAGGAAAGAAAGACATTGACAACCATACAATCATAGTGGGGGACTTTAACACCCCCCTGACTGAAATGGCCAGATCATCTAAGCAAAAGATCAACAAGGAAATAAAGACTTTAAATGACACACTGGACCAAATGGACTTCACAGACATATTCAGAACGTTCCATCCCGAAGCAACGGAATACACATTCTTCTCTAGGGCCCATGGAACGTTCTCCAGAATGGATCACATCCTAGGTCACAAATCAGGTCTCAACCGGTACCCAAAGATTGGGATCATTCCCTGCACATTTTCAGACCACAATGCTTTGAAACTAGAACTCAATCACAAGAGGAAAGTCGGAAAGAACTCAAATACATGGAGGGTAAAGAGCATCCTACGAAAGAATGAATGGGTCAACCAGGAAATTAAAGAAGAATTTAAAAATTCATGGAAACCAATGAAAATGAAAACACAACTGTCCAAAATCTTTGGGATACAGCCAAGGCAGTCCTTCGAGGAAAGTATATAGCAATACAAGCCTTTCTCAAGAAACATGAAAGGTCTCAAATACACACCCTAACCCTACACCTAAAGGAGCTGGAGAAAGAACGGCCAATAAAGCCTAAACCCACCAGGAGAAGAGAAATCATGCAGATCAGAGCAGAAATCAATGAAATAGAACCCAAGAGAACAGTAGAACAGATCAACGGAACTAAGAGTTGGTTCTTTGAAAGAATTCACAAGATTGATAAACCCCTGTCCAGGCTGATCAAAAAGAAAAGAGAAATGACCCAAATCAACAAAATCATGAATGAAGGAGGAGAGATCACAACCAACACCAAAGAAATACAAACGATTATAAGAACGTAATCTGAGCAACCCTAGGGCAGCTTATTCCATAACCTGGAAGAAATGGGTGCATTCCTAGAGATGTGTCAACTACCAAAACTGACCCAGGAAGAAAGAGAAAACCTGAACAGTCCTATAACCACGAAGGCAATTGAAGTAGTCATCAAAAACCTCCCAAGAAACCAAAGCCCAGGGCCAGATGGATTCCCAGGGGAATTCTATCCGACATTTAAAGAAGAATTAATACCTATTCTCCTGAAACTGTTCCAAACAATAGAAATGGAAGGAAAACTTCCAAACTCATTTTATGAGGCCACCATTACCTTGATCCCAAAACCAGACAAAGATCCCATCAAAAAGGAGTATTAGAGACCAATATCCTTGATGAACATCGATGCAAAAATTCTCACCAAAATACTAGCCAAGAGGACCCAACAGTACATGAAAAGGAGTATTCACCATGACCAAGTGGGATTTATCCCGGGGCTGCAAGGCTGGTTCAACATCCGCAAATCAATCAACGTGATAAAACACATTAACCAAAGAAAGAACAAGAATCATATGATCCTCTCAATAGATGCAGAAAAACCATTTGACAAAGTAAAGCACACTTTCTGGATCAAAACTCTTCAGAGTACAGGGACAGCGGGTACATACCTCAATATCATAAAAGCCATCTACGAACAACCTACAGCGAATATCATTCTCAATGGGGAAAAGCTGAGATCTTTTCCCCTAAGGTCAGGAACGCGGCAGGGATAGCCACTCTCACCACTGCTATTCAACATAGTATTAGAAGTCCTAGCCACAGCAATCAGACAACAAAAAGAAAACAAAGGCATCCAAATCGGCAGAGAGGAAGTCAAACTCTCACTCTTTGCAGATGATATGATACTTTATGTGGAAAACCCAAAAGACTCGACCCCAAAAATGCTACAACTCACACAGCAATTCCGTCAAGTAGCAGGCTATAAAATCAATGCACAGACATCAGTGGCATTCCTATACACCAACAACAAGACAGAAGAGAGACAAATCAAGGAGTCGATCCCATTCACAACTGCACCCAAAACCAGAAGAGACCTAGGAATAAATTGAACCCAAGAGGCAAAGGATCTGTACCCCGAAAACTACCAAATACTCAGGAAAGAAATTGAAGAAGACACAAAGAAACGGAAAAAAGTTCCATGCTCATGGACTGGGAGAACCAACATTGTGAAGAGGTCAATGCTACCTAGAGCAATCTACACATGCAATGCAATCCCCATCAAAATACCATCCACTTTTTTCCAAGAAATGGAACAAATAATCCTAAGATTTGAATGGAACCAGAAGAGACCACGAATAGCCAGAGGAATATTGAGAAAGAAAAGCAAAGCTGGCGGCATCACAATTCTGGACTTCCAGCTCTATGACAAAGCTGTCATCATCAAGACGGTATGGTACTGGCACAAAAACAGACACATAGATCCATGGAACAGAATCGAGAGCCCAGAAATGGACCCTCAACTCTATGGTCAACTTATCTTTGACAGAGCAGGAAAGATTGTCCAATGGCAAAAAGAGAGTCTCTTCAACAACTGGAGTTGTGGAAATTGGACAGCCCCATGCAGAAGAATGACACTGGACCATTTCCTGACACCACACACAAAAATAGACTCCAAATGTTTGAAAGACCTCAGTGTGAGACAGGACTCCATCAAAATCCTAAAGGAGAACACAGGTAGCAAGCTCTTCGACCTCAGCCGCAGCAACTTCTTCCTACAAACATCACCAAAGGCACGGGAAGCCAGGGCAAAAAGGAACTATTGGGATTTCATCAAGATAAAAACCTTTGGCACAGCAAAAGAAACAGTCCACAAAACCAAAAGACAACCGACAGAATGGGAGAAATTATTTACGAATGACATATCAGATAAAGGGCTACTATCCAATATGTATAAAAACGTATCAAACTCAACACCCAAAGAACAAATAATCCAATCAAAAAATAGGCAGAAGGCATGAACAGACATTTTTCCAAAGAACACATCCAAATGGCCAACAGGCACAGGAAAAAGTGCTCAACACGGCTCGGCATCAGGGAAATCCACATCAAAACCTCAATGAGATACCCCCTCACACCCGTCAGAATGGCTCAAATGAACAAGTCAGGGAACGACAGAGGTTGGCGGGGATGTGGAGAAAGGGGAACCCTCCTACACTGGTGGTGGGAATGCAAGCTGGTGCAACCCCTCTGGAAAACAGGATGGAGGTTCCTCAAATAGTTGAAATTAGAGCTACCATCCGATCCAGCAATTGCACTCCTGGGTATTTACCCCAAAGATACAAATGTAGGGACCCGAAGCGGTACGTGCACCCCATTGTTTATAGCAGCAATGTCCACAATAGCCAAACTGTTGAAAGAGCCAAGATGTCCATCGACAGATGAGTGGATAAAGAAGAGGTGGTATATATATACACAATGGAATATTACGCAGCCATCAAAAGGAATGAGATGTTGCCATGGACAACGACGTGGATGGAACTGGAGGGTCCGATGATTAGTGAAATAAGTCAATCAGAGAAAGACATGTATCATATGACCTCACTGATATGAGGAATTCTTAATCTCAGGAACAGAGTGAGGCTTGCTGGAGTGGTCGGGGGTGGGAGGGATGGGCTGGCTGGGTGATAGACATTGGGGAGGGTATGAGCTACGGTGAGCGCTGTGAATTGTGTAAGACTGTTGAATCACAGATCTCTACTTCTGAAACAAATAACGCAACATATTTTAAGAATAAAGGAAAAGAAGGAGATAGCAGGAGAGGAAGAATGAAGGGGAGTTAGTGAGAGGGGGAGACAGACCAGGAGAGATGATGGATTCTGAAAAAAAATCCGAGGTTTCTAGAGGGGAGGTGGGTCGGGGGATTGGTTAGCCTGGTGATGGGTATTAAAGAGGGCACATTCTGCATGGAGCACTGTGTGTTCGGAACAAACAATGAATCATGGGACACTACACCAAAACAAATGATGTAGTACATGGTGATTAACAAAGCAATAAAAAACAAAGACTGTAATAAGAGATGAAGAAGGACACTATATCCTACTTAAAGGGTCTATCCAAGAAGAAGATCTAACAATTGTAAATGTCTATGCCCCGAACATGGGAGCATCCAATTATATAAGGCAATTTAGAAGAAAAGGAAAGAAAGACATTGACAACCATACAATCATAGTGGGGGACTTTAACACCCCCCTGACTGAAATGGCCAGATCATCTAAGCAAAAGATCAACAAGGAAATAAAGACTTTAAATGACACACTGGACCAAATGGACTTCACAGACATATTCAGAACGTTCCATCCCGAAGCAACGGAATACACATTCTTCTCTAGGGCCCATGGAACGTTCTCCAGAATGGATCACATCCTAGGTCACAAATCAGGTCTCAACCGGTACCCAAAGATTGGGATCATTCCCTGCACATTTTCAGACCACAATGCTTTGAAACTAGAACTCAATCACAAGAGGAAAGTCGGAAAGAACTCACATACATGGAGGGTAAAGAGCATCCTACGAAAGAATGAATGGGTCAACCAGGAAATTAAAGAAGAATTTAAAAATTCATGGAAACCAATGAAAATGAAAACACAACTGTCCAAAATCTTTGGGATACAGCCAAGGCAGTCCTTCGAGGAAAGTATATAGCAATACAAGCCTTTCTCAAGAAACATGAAAGGTCTCAAATACACACCCTAACCCTACACCTAAAGGAGCTGGAGAAAGAACGGCCAATAAAGCCTAAACCCACCAGGAGAAGAGAAATCATGCAGATCAGAGCAGAAATCAATGAAATAGAACCCAAAAGAACAGTAGAACAGATCAACGGAACTAGGAGCTGGTTCTTTGAAAGAATTCACAAGATTGATACACCCCTGTCCAGGCTGATCAAAAAGAAAAGAGAAATGACCCAAATCAACAAAATCATGAATGAAGGAGGAGAGATCACAACCAACACCAAAGAAATACAAACGATTATAAGAACGTAATCTGAGCAACCCTAGGGCAGCATATTCCATAACCTGGAAGAAATGGGTGCATTCCTAGAGATGTGTCAACTACCAAAACTGACCCAGGAAGAAAGAGAAAACCTGAACAGTCCTATAACCACGAAGGCAATTGAAGTAGTCATCAAAAACCTCCCAAGAAACCAAAGCCCAGGGCCAGATGGATTCCCAGGGGAATTCTATCCGACATTTAAAGAAGAATTAATACCTATTCTCCTGAAACTGTTCCAAACAATAGAAATGGAAGGAAAACTTCCAAACTCATTTTATGAGGCCACCATTACCTGGATCCCAAAACCAGACAAAGATCCCATCAAAAAGGAGTATTAGAGACCAATATCCTTGATGAACATCGATGCAAAAATTCTCACCAAAATACTAGCCAAGAGGACGCAACAGTACATGAAAAGGAGTATTCACCATGATCAAGTGGGATTTATCCCTGGGCTGCAAGGCTGGTTCAACATCCGCAAATCAATCAACGTGATAAAACACATTAACCAAAGAAAGAACAAGAATCATATGATCCTCTCAATAGATGCAGAAAAACCATTTGACAAAGTAAAGCACACTTTCTGGATCAAAACTCTTCAGAGTACAGGGAGAGCGGGTACATACCTCAATATCATAAAAGCCATCTACGAACAACCTACAGCGAATATCATTCTCAATGGGGAAAAGCTGAGATCTTTTCCCCTAAGTTCAGGAACGCGGCAGGGATAGCCACTCTCACCACTGCTATTCAACATAGTATTAGAAGTCCTAGCCACAGCAATCAGACAACAAAAAGAAATCCAAGGCATCCAAATCGGCAGAGAGGAAGTCAAACTCTCACTCTTTGCAGATGATATGATACTTTATGTGGAAAACCCAAAAGACTCCACCCCAAAACTGCTACAACTCACACAGCAATTCCGTCAAGTAGCAGGCTATAAAATCAATGCACAGACATCAGTGGCATTCCTATACACCAACAACAAGACAGAAGAGAGACAAATCAAGGAGTCGATCCCATTCACAACTGCACCCAAAACCAGAAGAGACCTAGGAATACATTGAACCCAAGAGGCAAAGGATCTGTACTCAGAAAACTACCAAATACTCAGGAAAGAAATTGAAGAAGACACAAAGAAACGGAAAAACGTTCCATGCTCATGGATTGGGAGAACCAACATTGTGAAGAGGTCAATGCTACCTAGAGCAATCTACACATGCAATGCAATCCCCGTCAAAATACCATCCACTTTTTTCCAAGAAATGGAACAAATAATCCTAAGATTTGAATGGAACCAGAAGAGACCACGAATAGACAGAGGAATATTGAGAAAGAAAAGCAAAGCTGGCGGCATCACAATTCTGGACTTCCAGCTCTATGACAAAGCTGTCATCATCAAGACGGTATGGTACTGGCAAAAAACAGACACATAGATCCATGGAACAGAATCGAGAGCCCAGAAGTGGACCCTCAACTCTATGGTCAACTTATCTTTGACAGAGCAGGAAAGAATGTCCAATGGCAAAAAGAGAGTCTCTTCCACAACTGGAGTTGTGGAAATTGGACAATCCCATGCAGAAGAATGACACTGGACCATTTCCTGACACCACACACAAAAATAGACTCCAAATGTTTGAAAGACCTCAGTGTGAGACAAGACTCCATCAAAATCCTAAAGGAGAACACAGGTAGCAAGCTCTTCCACCTCAGCCGCAGCAACTTCTTCCTACAAACATCACCAAAGGCACGGGAAGCCAGGGCAAAAATGAACTATTGGGATTTCATCAAGATAAAAACCTTTGGCACAGCAAAAGAAACAGTCCACAAAACCAAAAGACAACCGACAGACTGGGAGAAATTATTTACGAATGACATATCAGATAAAGGGCTACTATCCAATATGTATAAAAACGTATCAAACTCAACACCCAAAGAACAAATAATCCAATCAAAAAATAGGCAGAAGGCATGAACAGACATTTTTCCAAAGAAGACATCCAAATGGCCAACAGGCACATGAAAAAGTGCTCAACACGGCTCGGCATCAGGGAAATCCACATCAAAACCTCAATGAGATACCCCCTCACCCCCGTCAGAATGGCTCAAATGAACAAGTCAGGGAACGACAGAGGTTGGCGGGGATGTGGAGAAAGGGGAACCCTCCTACACTGGTGGTGGGAATGCAAGCTGGTGCAACCCCTCTGGAAAACAGGATGGAGGTTCCTCAAATAGTTGAAATTAGAGCTACCATCCGATCCAGCAATTGCACTCCTGGGTATTTACCCCAAAGATACAAATGTAGGGACCCGAAGCGGTACGTGCACCCCATTGTTTATAGCAGCAATGTCCACAATAGCCAAACTGTTGAAAGAGCCAAGATGTCCATCGACAGATGAGTGGATAAAGAAGAGGTGGTATATATATACACAATGGAATATTACGCAGCCATCAAAAGGAATGAGATGTTGCCATGGACAACGACGTGGATGGAACTGGAGGGTCCGATGATTAGTGAAATAAGACAATCAGAGAAAGACATGTATCATATGACCTCACTGATATGAGGAATTCTTAATCTCAGGAACAGAGTGAGGCTTGCTGGAGTGGTCGGGGGTGGGAGGGATGGGCTGGCTGGGTGATAGACATTGGGGAGGGTATGAGCTACGGTGAGCGCTGTGAATTGTGTAAGACTGTTGAATCACAGATCTCTACTTCTGAAACAAATAACGCATCATATTTTAACAATAAAGGAAAAGAAGGAGATAGCAGGAGAGGAAGAATGAAGGGGAGTTAGTGAGAGGGGGAGACAGACCAGGAGAGATGATGGATTCTGAAAAAAAATCCGAGGTTTCTAGAGGGGAGGTGGGTCGGGGGATTGGTTAGCCTGGTGATGGGTATTAAAGAGGGCACATTCTGCATGGAGCACTGTGTGTTCGGAACAAACAATGAATCATGGGACACTACACCAAAACAAATGATGTAGTACATGGTGATTAACAAAGCAATAAAATACAAAGACTGTAATAAGAGATGAAGAAGGACACTATATCCTACTTAAAGGGTCTATCCAAGAAGAAGATCTAACAATTGTAAATGTCTATGCCCCGAACATGGGAGCATCCAATTATATAAGGCAATTTAGAAGAAAAGGAAAGAAAGACATTGACAACCATACAATCATAGTGGGGGACTTTAACACCCCCCTGACTGAAATGGCCAGATCATCTAAGCAAAAGATCAACAAGGAAATAAAGACTTTAAATGACACACTGGACCAAATGGACTTCACAGACATATTCAGAACGTTCCTTCCCGAAGCAACGGAATACACATTCTTCTCTAGGGCCCATGGAACGTTCTCCAGAATGGATCACATCCTAGGTCACAAATCAGGTCTCAACCGGTACCCAAAGATTGGGATCATTCCCTGCACATTTTCAGACCACAATGCTTTGAAACTAGAACTCAATCACAAGAGGAAAGTCGGAAAGAACTCAAATACATGGAGGCTAAAGAGCATCCTACGAAAGAATGAATGGGTCAACCAGGAAATTAAAGAAGAATTTAAAAATTCATGGAAACCAATGAAAATGAAAACACAACTGTCCAAAATCTTTGGGATACAGCCAAGGCAGTCCTGCGAGGAAAGTATATAGCAATACAAGCCTTTCTCAAGAAACATGAAAGGTCTCAAATACACACCCTAACCCTACACCTAAAGGAGCTGGAGAAAGAACGGCCAATAAAGCGTAAACCCAGCAGGAGAAGAGACATCATGCAGATCAGAGCAGAAATCAATGAAATAGAACCCAAAAGAACAGTAGAACAGATCAACGGAACTAGGAGCTGGTTCTTTGAAAGAATTCACAAGATTGATACACCCCTGTCCAGGCTGATCAAAAAGAAAAGAGAAATGACCCAAATCAACAAAATCATGAATGAAAGAGGAGAGATCACAACCAACACCAAAGAAATACAAGCGATTATAAGAACGTAATCTGAGCAACCCTATGGCAGCATATTCCATAACCTGGAAGAAATGGGTGCATTCCTAGAGATGTGTCAACTACCAAAACTGACCCAGGAAGAAAGAGAAAACCTGAACAGTCCTATAACCACGAAGGCAATTGAAGTAGTCATCAAAAACCTCCCAAGAAACCAAAGCCCAGGGCCAGATGGATTCCCAGGGGAATTCTATCCGACATTTAAAGAAGAATTAATACCTATTCTCCTGAAACTGTTCCAAACAATAGAAATGGAAGGAAAACTTCCAAACTCATTTTATGAGGCCACCATTACCTTGATCCCAAAACCAGACAAAGATCCCATCAAAAAGGAGTATTAGAGACCAATATCCTTGATGAACATCGATGCAAAAATTCTCACCAAAATACTAGCCAAGAGGACCCAACAGTACATGAAAAGGAGTATTCACCATGACCAAGTGGGATTTATCTCTGGGCTGCAAGGCTGGTTCAACATCCGCAAATCAATCAACGTGATAAAACACATTAACCAAAGAAAGAACAAGAATCATATGATCCTCTCAATAGATGCAGAAAAACCATTTGACAAAGTAAAGCACACTTTCTGGATCAAAACTCTTCAGAGTACAGGGACAGCGGGTACATACCTCAATATCATAAAAGCCATCTACGAGCAACCTACAGCGAATATCATTCTCAATGGGGAAAAGCTGAGATCTTTTCCCCTAAGGTCAGGAACGCGGCAGGGATAGCCACTCTCACCACTGCTATTCAACATAGTATTAGAAGTCCTAGCCACAGCAATCAGACAACAAAAAGAAATCCAAGGCATCCAAATCGGCAGAGAGGAAGTCAAACTCTCACTCTTTGCAGATGATATGATACTTTATGTGGAAAACCCAAAAGACTCCACCCCAAAACTGCTACAACTCACACAGCAATTCCGTCAAGTAGCAGGCTATAAAATCAATGCACAGACATCAGTGGCATTCCTATACACCAACAACAAGACAGAAGAGAGACAAATCAAGGAGTCGATCCCATTCACAACTGCACCCAAAACCAGAAGAGACCTAGGAATAAATTGAACCCAAGAGGCAAAGGATCTGTACCCCGAAAACTACCAAATACTCAGGAAAGAAATTGAAGAAGACATAAAGAAACGGAAAAACGTTCCATGCTCATGGATTGGGAGAACCAACATTGTGAAGAGGTCAATGCTACCTAGAGCAATCTACACATGCAATGCAATCCCCGTCAAAATACCATCCACTTTTTTCCAAGAAATGGAACAAATAATCCTAAGATTTGAATGGAAACAGAAGAGACCACGAATAGCCAGAGGAATATTGAGAAAGAAAAGCAAAGCTGGCGGCATCACAATTCTGGACTTCCAGCTCTATGACAAAGCTGTCATCATCAAGACAGTATGGTACTGGCACAAAAACAGACACATAGATCCATGGAACAGAATCGAGAGCCCAGAAATGGACCCTCAACTCTATGGTCTACTTATCTTTGACAGAGCAGGAAAGAATGTCCAATGGCAAAAAGAGAGTCTCTTCAACAACTGGAGTTGTGGAAATGGGACGGCCCCATGCAGAAGAATGACACTGGACCATTTCCTGACACCACACACAAAAATAGACTCCAAATGTTTGAAAGACCTCAGTGTGAGACAGGACTCCATCAAAATCCTAAAGGAGAACACAGGTAGCAAGCTCTTCGACCTCAGCCGCAGCAACTTCTTCCTACAAACATCACCAAAGGCACGGGAAGCCAGGGCAAAAAGGAACTATTGGGATTTCATCAAGATAAAAACCTTTGGCACAGCAAAAGAAACAGTCCACAAAACCAAAAGACAACCGACAGAATGGGAGAAATTATTTACGAATGACATACCAGATAAAGGGCTACTATCCAATATGTATAAAAACGTATCAAACTCAACACCCAAAGAACAAATAATCCAATCAAAAAATAGGCAGAAGACATGAACAGACATTTTTCCAAAGAAGATATCCAAATGGCCAACAGGCACAGGAAAAAGTGCTCAACACGGCTCGGCATCAGGGAAATCCACATCAAAACCTCAATGAGATACCCCCTCACACCCGTCAGAATGGCTCAAATGAACAAGTCAGGGAACGACAGAGGTTGGCGGGGATGTGGAGAAAGGGGAACCCTCCTACACTGGTGGTGGGAATGCAAGCTGGGGCAACCCCTCTGGAAAACAGGATGGAGGTTCCTCAAATAGTTGAAATTAGAGCTACCATCCGATCCAGCAATTGCACTCCTGGGTATTTACCCCAAAGATACAAATGTAGGGACCCGAAGCGGTACGTGCACCCCATTGTTTATAGCAGCAATGTCCACAATAGCCAAACTGTTGAAAGAGCCAAGATGTCCATCGACAGAAGAGTGGATAAACAAGAAGTGGTATATATATACACAATGGAATATTACGCAGCCATCAAAAGGAATGAGATGTTGCCATGGACAACGACGTGGATGGAACTGGAGGGTCCGATGATTAGTGAAATAAGTCAATCAGAGAAAGACATGTATCATATGACCTCACTGATATGAGGAATTCTTAATCTCAGGAACAGAGTGAGGCTTGCTGGAGTGGTCGGGGGTGGGAGGGATGGGCTGGCTGGGTGATAGACATTGGGGAGGGTATGAGCTACGGTGAGCGCTGTGAATTGTGTAAGACTGTTGAATCACAGATCTCTACTTCTGAAACAAATAACGCAACATATTTTAAGAATAAAGGAAAAGAAGGAGATAGCAGGAGAGGAAGAATGAAGGGGAGTTAGTGAGAGGGGGAGACAGACCAGGAGAGATGAGGGATTCTGAAAAAAAATCCGAGGTTTCTAGAGGGGAGGTGGGTCGGGGGATTGGTTAGCCTGGTGATGGGTATTAAAGAGGGCACATTCTGCATGGAGCACTGTGTGTTCGGAACAAACAATGAATCATGGGACACTACACCAAAACAAATGATGTAGTACATGGTGATTAACAAAGCAATAAAAAACAAAGACTGTAATAAGAGATGAAGAAGGACACTATATCCTACTTAAAGGGTCTATCCAAGAAGAAGATCTAACAATTGTAAATGTCTATGCCCCGAACATGGGAGCATCCAATTATATAAGGCAATTTAGAAGAAAAGCAAAGAAAGACATTGACAACCATACAATCATAGTGGGGGACTTTAACACCCCCCTGACTGAAATGGCCAGATCATCTAAGCAAAAGATCAACAAGGAAATAAAGACTTTAAATGACACACTGGACCAAATGGACTTCACAGACATATTCAGAACGTTCCATCCCGAAGCAACGGAATACACATTCTTCTCTAGGGCCCATGGAACGTTCTCCAGAATGGATCACATCCTAGGTCACAAATCAGGTCTCAACCGGTACCCAAAGATTGGGATCATTCCCTGCACATTTTCAGACCACAATGCTTTGAAACTAGAACTCAATCACAAGAGGAAAGTCGGAAAGAACTCAAATACATGGAGGCTAAAGAGCATCCTACGAAAGAATGAATGGGTCAACCAGGAAATTAAAGAAGAATTTAAAAATTCATGGAAACCAATGAAAATGAAAACACAACTGTCCAAAATCTTTGGGATACAGCCAAGGCAGTCCTGCGAGGAAAGTATATAGCAATACAAGCCTTTCTCAAGAAACATGAAAGGTCTCAAATACACACCCTAACCCTACACCTAAAGGAGCTGGAGAAAGAACGGCCAATAAAGCCTAAACCCAGCAGGAGAAGAGAAATCATGCAGATCAGAGCAGAAATCAATGAAATAGAACCCAAAAGAACAGTAGAACAGATCAACGGAACTAGGAGCTGGTTCTTTGAAAGAATTCACAAGATTGATACACCCCTGTCCAGGCTGATCCAAAAGAAAAGAGAAATGACCCAAATCAACAAAATCATGAATGAAGGAGGAGAGATCACAACCAACACCAAAGAAATACAAACGATTATAAGAACGTAATCTGAGCAACCCTATGGCAGCATATTCCATAACCTGGAAGAAATGGGTGCATTCCTAGAGATGTGTCAACTACCAAAACTGACCCAGGAAGAAAGAGAAAACCTGAACAGTCCTATAACCACGAAGGCAATTGAAGTAGTCATCAAAAACCTCCCAAGAAACCAAAGCCCAGGGCCAGATGGATTCCCAGGGGAATTCTATCCGACATTTAAAGAAGAATTAATACCTATTCTCCTGAAACTGTTCCAAACAATAGAAATGGAAGGAAAACTTCCAAACTCATTTTATGAGGCCACCATTACCTTGATCCCAAAACCAGACAAAGATCCCATCAAAAAGGAGTATTAGAGACCAATATCCTTGATGAACATCGATGCAAAAATTCTCACCAAAATACTAGCCAAGAGGACCCAACAGTACATGAAAAGGAGTATTCACCATGACCAAGTGGGATTTATCCCGGGGCTGCAAGGCTGGTTCAACATCCGCAAATCAATCAACGTGATAAAACACATTAACCAAAGAAAGAACAAGAATCATATGATCCTCTCAATAGATGCAGAAAAACCATTTGACAAAGTAAAGCACACTTTCTGGATCAAAACTCTTCAGAGTACAGTGACAGCGGGTACATACCTCAATATCATAAAAGCCATCTACGAACAACCTACAGCGAATATCATTCTCAATGGGGAAAAGCTGAGATCTTTTCCCCTAAGGTCAGGAACGCGGCAGGGATAGCCACTCTCACCACTGCTATTCAACATAGTATTAGAAGTCCTAGCCACAGCAATCAGACAACAAAAAGAAATCCAAGGCATCCAAATCGGCAGAGAGGAAGTCAAACTCTCACTCTTTGCAGATGATATGATACTTTATGTGGAAAACCCAAAAGACTCCACCCCAAAACTGCTAGAACTCACACAGCAATTCCGTCAAGTAGCAGGCTATAAAATCAATGCACAGACATCAGTGGCATTCCTATACACCAACAACAAGACAGAAGAGAGACAAATCAAGGAGTCGATCCCATTCACAACTGCACCCAAAACCAGAATAGACCTAGGAATACATTGAACCCAAGAGGCAAAGGATCTGTACTCAGAAAACTACCAAATACTCAGGAAAGAAATTGAAGAAGACACAAAGAAAGGGAAAACCGTTCCATGCTCATGGACTGGGAGAACCAACATTGTGAAGAGGTCAATGCTACCTAGAGCAATCTACACATGCAATGCAATCCCCATCAAAATATCATCCACTTTTTTCCAAGAAATGGAACAAATAATCCTAAGATTTGAATGGAACCAGAAGAGACCACGAATAGCCAGAGGAATATTGAGAAAGAAAAGCAAAGCTGGCGGCATCACAATTCTGGACTTCCAGCTCTATGACAAAGCTGTCATCATAAAGACGGTATGGTACTGGCACAAAAACAGACAGATAGATCCATGGAACAGAATCGAGAGCCCAGAAATGGACCCTCAACTCTATGGTCAACTTATCTTTGACAGAGCAGGAAAGAATGTCCAATGGCAAAAAGAGAGTCTCTTCCACAACTGGAGTTGTGGAAATTGGACAGCCCCATGCAGAAGAATGACACTGGACCATTTCCTGACACCACACACAAAAATAGACTCCAAATGTTTGAAAGACCTCAGTGTGAGACAGGACTCCATCAAAATCCTAAAGGAGAACACAGGTAGCAAGCTCTTCGACCTCAGCCGCAGCAACTTCTTCCTACAAACATCACCAAAGGCACGGGAAGCCAGGGCAAAAAGGAACTATTGGGATTTCATCAAGATAAAAACCTTTGGCACAGCAAAAGAAACAGTCCACAAAACCAAAAGACAACCGACAGAATGGGAGAAATTATTTACGAATGACATACCAGATAAAGGGCTACTATCCAATATGTATAAAAACGTATCAAACTCAACACCCAAAGAACAAATAATCCAATCAAAAAATAGGCAGAAGACATGAACAGACATTTTTCCAAAGAAGACATCCAAATGGCCAACAGGCACAGGAAAAAGTGCTCAACACGGCTCGGCATCAGAGAAATCCACATCAAAACCTCAATGAGATACCCTCTCACACCCGTCAGAATGGCTCAAATGAACAAGTCAGGGAACGACAGAGATTGGCCGGGATGTGGAGAAAGGGGAACCCTCCTACACTGGTGGTGGGAATGCAAGCTGGGGCAACCCCTCTGGAAAACAGGATGGAGGTTCCTCAAATAGTTGAAATTAGAGCTACCATCCGATCCAGCAATTGCACTCCTGGGTATTTACCCCAAAGATACAAATGTAGGGACCCGAAGCGGTACGTGCACCCCATTGTTTATAGCAGCAATGTCCACAATAGCCAAACTGTTGAAAGAGCCAAGATGTCCATCGACAGATGAGTGGATAAAGAAGAGGTGGTATATATATACACAATGGAATATTACGCAGCCATCAAAAGGAATGAGATGTTGCCATGGACAACGACGTGGATGGAACTGGAGGGTCCGATGATTAGTGAAATAAGTCAATCAGAGAAAGACATGTATCATATGACCTCACTGATATGAGGAATTCTTAATCTCAGGAACAGAGTGAGGCTTGCTGGAGTGGTCGGGGGTGGGAGGGATGGGCTGGCTGGGTGATAGACATTGGGGAGGGTATGAGCTACGGTGAGCGCTGTGAATTGTGTAAGACTGTTGAATCACAGATCTCTACTTCTGAAACAAATAACGCAACATATTTTAAGAATAAAGGAAAAGAAGGAGATAGCAGGAGAGGAAGAATGAAGGGGAGTTAGTGAGAGGGGGAGACAGACCAGGAGAGATGATGGATTCTGAAAAAAAATCCGAGGTTTCTAGAGGGGAGGTGGGTCGGGGGATTGGTTAGCCTGGTGATGGGTATTAAAGAGGGCACATTCTGCATGGAGCACTGTGTGTTCGGAACAAACAATGAATCATGGGACACTACACCAAAACAAATGATGTAGTACATGGTGATTAACAAAGCAATAAAAAACAAAGAGTGTAATAAGAGATGAAGAAGGACACTATATCCTACTTAAAGGGTCTATCCAAGAAGAAGATCTAACAATTGTAAATGTCTATGCCCCGAACATGGGAGCATCCAATTATATAAGGCAATTTAGAAGAAAAGCAAAAAAAGACATTGACAACCATACAATCATAGTGGGGGACTTTAACACCCCCCTGACTGAAATGGCCAGATCATCTAAGCAAAAGATCAACAAGGAAATAAAGACTTTAAATGACACACTGGACCAAAAGGACTTCACAGACATATTCAGAACGTTCCATCCCGAAGCAACGGAATACACATTCTTCTCTAGGGCCCATGGAACGTTCTCCAGAATGGATCACATCCTAGGTCACAAATCAGGTCTCAACCGGTACCCAAAGATTGGGATCATTCCCTGCACATTTTCAGACCACAATGCTTTGAAACTAGAACTCAATCACAAGAGGAAAGTCGGAAAGAACTCAAATACATGGAGGCTAAAGAGCATCCTACGAAAGAATGAATGGGTCAACCAGGAAATTAAAGAAGAATTTAAAAATTCATGGAAACCAATGAAAATGAAAACACAACTGTCCAAAATCTTTGGGATACAGCCAAGGCAGTCCTGCGAGGAAAGTATATAGCAATACAAGCCTTTCTCAAGAAACATGAAAGGTCTCAAATACACACCCTAACCCTACACCTAAAGGAGCTGGAGAAAGAACGGCCAATAAAGGCTAAACCCAGCAGGAGAAGAGATATCATGCAGATCAGAGCAGAAATCAATGAAATAGAACCCAAAAGAACAGTAGAACAGATCAACGGAACTAGGAGCTGGTTCTTTGAAAGAATTCACAAGATTGATACACCCCTTTCCAGGCTGATCAAAAAGAAAAGAGAAATGACCCAAATCAACAAAATCATGAATGAAGGAGGAGAGATCACAACCAACACCAAAGAAATACAAACGATTATAAGAACGTAATCTGAGCAACCCTATGGCAGCATATTCCATAACCTGGAAGAAATGGGTGCATTCCTAGAGATGTGTCAACTACCAAAACTGACCCAGGAAGAAAGAGAAAACCTGAACAGTCCTATAACCACGAAGGCAATTGAAGTAGTCATCAAAAACCTCCCAAGAAACCAAAGCCCAGGGCCAGATGGATTCCCAGGGGAATTCTATCCGACATTTCAAGAAGAATTAATACCTATTCTCCTGAAACTGTTCCAAACAATAGAAATGGAAGGAAAACTTCCAAACTCATTTTATGAGGCCACCATTACCTTGATCCCAAAACCAGACAAAGATCCCATCAAAAAGGAGTATTAGAGACCAATATCCTTGATGAACATCGATGCAAAAATTCTCACCAAAATACTAGCCAAGAGGATCCAACAGTACATGAAAAGGAGTATTCACCATGACCAAGTGGGATTTATCCCTGGGCTGCAAGGCTGGTTCAACATCCGCAAATCAATCAACGTGATAAAACACATTAACCAAAGAAAGAACAAGAATCATATGATCCTCTCAATAGATGCAGAAAAACCATTTGACAAAGTAAAGCACACTTTCTGGATCAAAACTCTTCAGAGTACAGGGACAGCGGGTACATACCTCAATATCATAAAAGCCATCTACGAACAACCTACAGCGAATATCATTCTCAATGGGGAAAAGCTGAGATCTTTTCCCCTAAGGTCAGGAACGCGGCAGGGATAGCCACTCTCACCACTGCTATTCAACATAGTATTAGAAGTCCTAGCCACAGCAATCAGACAACAAAAAGAAATCCAAGGCATCCAAATCGGCAGAGAGGAAGTCAAACTCTCACTCTTTGCAGATGATATGATACTTTATGTGGAAAACCCAAAAGACTCCACCCCAAAACTGCTACAACTCACACAGCAATTCCGTCAAGTAGCAGGCTATAAAATCAATGCACAGACATCAGTGGCATTCCTATACACCAACAACAAGACAGAAGAGAGACAAATCAAGGAGTCGATCCCATTCACAACTGCACCCAAAACCAGAAGAGACCTAGGAATACATTGAACCCAAGAGGCAAAGGATCTGTACCCCGAAAACTACCAAATACTCAGGAAAGAAATTGAAGAAGACACAAAGAAACGGAAAAACTTTCCATGCTCATGGATTGGGAGAACCAACATTGTGAAGAGGTCAATGCTACCTAGAGCAATCTACACATGCAATGCAATCCCCATCAAAATACCATCCACTTTTTTCCAAGAAATGGAACAAATAATCCTAAGATTTGAATGGAACCAGAAGAGACCACGAATAGCCAGAGGAATATTGAGAAAGAAAAGCAAAGCTGGCGGCATCACAATTCTGGACTTCCAGCTCTATGACAAAGCTGTCATCATCAAGACAGTATGGTACTGGCACAAAAACAGACACATAGATCCATGGAACAGAATCGAGAGCCCAGAAATGGACCCTCAACTCTATGGTCAACTTATCTTTGACAGAGCAGGAAAGAATGTCCAATGGCAAAAAGAGAGTCTCTTCAACAACTGGAGTTGTGGAAATTGGACAGTCCCATGCAGAAGAATGACACTGGACCATTTCCTGACACCACACACAAAAATAGACTCCAAATGTTTGAAAGACCTCAGTGTGAGACAGGACTCCATCAAAATCCTAAAGGAGAACACAGGTAGCAAGCTCTTCGACCTCAGCCGCAGCAACTTCTTCCTACAAACATCACCAAAGGCACGGGAAGCCAGGGCAAAAATGAACTATTGGGATTTCATCAAGATAAAAACCTTTGGCACAGCAAAAGAAACAGTCCACAAAACCAAAAGACAACCGACAGAATGGGAGAAATTATTTACGAATGACATATCAGATAAAGGGCTACTATCCAATATGTATAAAAACGTATCAAACTCAACACCCAAAGAACAAATAATCCAATCAAAAAATAGGCAGAAGGCATGAACAGACATTTTTCCAAAGAAGACATCCAAATGGCCAACAGGCACATGAAAAAGTGCTCAAAACGGCTCGGCATCAGGGAAATCCACATCAAAACCTCAATGAGATACCCCCTCACACCCGTCAGAATGGCTCAAATGAACAAGTCAGGGAACGACAGAGGTTGGCGGGGATGTGGAGAAAGGGGAACCCTCCTACACTGGTGGTGGGAATGCAAGCTGGTGCAACCCCTCTGGAAAACAGGATGGAGGTTCCTCAAATAGTTGAAATTAGAGCTACCATCCGATCCAGCAATTGCACTCCTGGGTATTTACCCCAAAGATACAAATGTAGGGACCCGAAGCGGTACGTGCACCCCATTGTTTATAGCAGCAATGTCCACAATAGCCAAACTGTTGAAAGAGCCAAGATGTCCATCGACAGATGAGTGGATAAAGAAGAGGTGGTATATATATACACAATGGAATATTACGCAGCCATCAAAAGGAATGAGATGTTGCCATGGACAACGACGTGGATGGAAGTGGAGGGTCCGATGATTAGTGAAATAAGTCAATCAGAGAAAGACATGTATCATATGACCTCACTGATATGAGGAATTCTTAATCTCAGGAACAGAGTGAGGCTTGCTGGAGTGGTCGGGGGTGGGAGGGATGGGCTGGCTGGGTGATAGACATTGGGGAGGGTATGAGCTACGGTGAGCGCTGTGAATTGTGTAAGACTGTTGAATCACAGATCTCTACTTCTGAAACAAATAACACAACATATTTTAAGAATAAAGGAAAAGAAGGAGATAGCAGGAGAGGAAGAATGAAGGGGAGTTAGTGAGAGGGGGAGACCGACCAGGAGAGATGATGGATTCTGAAAAAAAATCCGAGGTTTCTAGAGGGGAGGTGGGTCGGGGGATTGGTTAGCCTGGTGATGGGTATTAAAGAGGGCACATTCTGCATGGAGCACTGTGTGTTCGGAACAAACAATGAATCATGGGACACTACACCAAAACAAATGATGTAGTACATGGTGATTAACAAAGCAATAAAAAACAAAGACTGTAATAAGAGATGAAGAAGGACACTATATCCTACTTAAAGGGTCTATCCAAGAAGAAGATCTAACAATTGTAAATGTCTATGCCCCGAACATGGGAGCATCCAATTATATAAGGCAATTTAGAAGAAAAGGAAAGAAAGACATTGACAACCATACAATCATAGTGGGGGACTTTAACACCCCCCTGACTGAAATGGCCAGATCATCTAAGCAAAAGATCAACAAGGAAATAAAGACTTTAAATGACACACTGGACCAAATGGACTTCACAGGCATATTCAGAACGTTCCATCCCGAAGCAACGGAATACACATTCTTCTCTAGGGCCCATGGAACGTTCTCCAGAATGGTTCACATCCTAGGTCACAAATCAGGTCTCAACCGGTACCCAAAGATTGGGATCATTCCCTGCACATTTTCAGACCACAATGCTTTGAAACTAGAACTCAATCACAAGAGGAAAGTCGGAAAGAACTCAAATACATGGAGGGTAAAGAGCATCCTACGAAAGAATGAATGGGTCAACCAGGAAATTAAAGAAGAATTTAAAAATTCATGGAAACCAATGAAAATGAAAACACAACTGTCCAAAATCTTTGGGATACAGCCAAGGCAGTCCTTCGAGGAAAGTATATAGCAATACAAGCCTGTCTCAAGAAACATGAAAGGTCTCAAATACACACCCTAACCCTACACCTAAAGGAGCTGGAGAAAGAACGGCCAATAAAGCCTAAACCCACCAGGAGAAGAGAAATCATGCAGATCAGAGCAGAAATCAATGAAATAGAACCCAAGAGAACAGTAGAACAGATCAACGGAACTAGGAGTTGGTTCTTTGAAAGAATTCACAAGATTGATAAACCCCTGTCCAGGCTGATCAAAAAGAAAAGAGAAATGACCCAAATCAACAAAATCATGAATGAAGGAGGAGAGATCACAACCAACACCAAAGAAATACAAACGATTATAAGAACGTAATATGAGCAACCCTAGGGCAGCTTATTCCATAACCTGGAAGAAATGGGTGCATTCCTAGAGATGTGTCAACTACCAAAACTGACCCAGGAAGAAAGAGAAAACATGAACAGTCCTATAACCACGAAGGCAATTGAAGTAGTCATCAAAAACCTCCCAAGAAACCAAAGCCCAGGGCCAGATGGATTCCCAGGGGAATTCTATCCGACATTTAAAGAAGAATTAATACCTATTCTCCTGAAACTGTTCCAAACAATAGAAATGGAAGGAAAACTTCCAAACTCATTTTATGAGGCCACCATTACCTTGATCCCAAAACCAGACAAAGATCCCATCAAAAAGGAGTATTAGAGACCAATATCCTTGATGAACATCGATGCAAAAATTCTCACCAAAATACTAGCCAAGAGGACCCAACAGTACATGAAAAGGAGTATTCACCATGACCAAGTGGGATTTATCCCGGGGCTGCAAGGCTGGTTCAACATCCGCAAATCAATCAACGTGATAAAACACATTAACCAAAGAAAGAACAAGAATCATATGATCCTCTCAATAGATGCAGAAAAACCATTTGACAAACTAAAGCACACTTTCTGGATCAAAACTCTTCAGAGTACAGGGACAGCGGGTACATACCTCAATATCATAAAAGCCATCTACGAACAACCTACAGCGAATATCATTCTCAATGGGGAAAAGCTGAGATCTTTTCCCCTAAGGTCAGGAACGCGGCAGGGATAGCCACTCTCACCACTGCTATTCAACATAGTATTAGAAGTCCTAGCCACAGCAATCAGACAACAAAAAGAAAACAAAGGCATCCAAATCGGCAGAGAGGAAGTCAAACTCTCACTCTTTGCAGATGATATGATACTTTATGTGGAAAACCCAAAAGACTCCACCCCAAAAATGCTACAACTCACACAGCAATTCCGTCAAGTAGCAGGCTATAAAATCAATGCACAGACATCAGTGGCATTCCTATACACCAACAACAAGACAGAAGAGAGACAAATCAAGGAGTCGATCCCATTCACAACTGCACCCAAAACCAGAAGAGACCTAGGAATAAATTGAACCCAAGAGGCAAAGGATCTGTACCCCGAAAACTACCAAATACTCAGGAAAGAAATTGAAGAAGACACAAAGAAACGGAAAAAAGTTCCATGCTCATGGACTGGGAGAACCAACATTGTGAAGAGGTCAATGCTACCTAGAGCAATCTACACATGCAATGCAATCCCCATCAAAATACCATCCACTTTTTTCCAAGAAATGGAACAAATAATCCTAAGATTTGAATGGAACCAGAAGAGACCACGAATAGCCAGAGGAATATTGAGAAAGAAAAGCAAAGCTGGCGGCATCACAATTCTGGACTTCCAGCTCTATGACAAAGCTGTCATCATCAAGACGGTATGGTACTGGCACAAAAACAGACACATAGATCCATGGAACAGAATCGAGAGCCCAGAAATGGACCCTCAACTCTATGGTCAACTTATCTTTGACAGAGCAGGAAAGAATGTCCAATGGCAAAAAGAGAGTCTCTTCAACAACTGGAGTTGTGGAAATTGGACAGCCCCATGCAGAAGAATGACACTGGACCATTTCCTGACACCACACACAAAAATAGACTCCAAATGTTTGAAAGACCTCAGTGTGAGACAGGACTCCATCAAAATCCTAAAGGAGAACACAGGTAGCAAGCTCTTCGACCTCAGCCGCAGCAACTCCTTCCTACAAACATCACCAAAGGCACGGGAAGCCAGGGCAAAAAGGAACTATTGGGATTTCATCAAGATAAAAACCTTTGGCACAGCAAAAGAAACAGTCCACAAAACCAAAAGACAACCGACAGAATGGGAGAAATTATTTACGAATGACATATCAGATAAAGGGCTACTATCCAATATGTATAAAAACGTATCAAACTCAACACCCAAAGAACAAATAATCCAATCAAAAAATAGGAAGAAGACATGAACAGACATTTTTCCAAAGAACACATCCAAATGGCCAACAGGCACATGAAAAAGTGCTCAACACGGCTCGGCATCAGGGAAATCCACATCAAAACCTCAATGAGATACCCCCTCACACCCGTCAGAATGGCTCAAATGAACAAGTCAGGGAACGACAGAGGTTGGCGGGGATGTGGAGAAAGGGGAACCCTCCTACACTGGTGGTGGGAATGCAAGCTGGTGCAACCCCTCTGGAAAACAGGATGGAGGTTCCTCAAATAGTTGAAATTAGAGCTACCATCCGATCCAGCAATTGCACTCCTGGGTATTTACCCCAAAGATACAAATGTAGGGACCCGAAGCGGTACGTGCACCCCATTGTTTATAGCAGCAATGTCCACAATAGCCAAACTGTTGAAAGAGCCAAGATGTCCATCGACAGATGAGTGGATAAAGAAGAGGTGGTATATATATACACAATGGAATATTACGCAGCCATCAAAAGGAATGAGATGTTGCCATGGACAACGACGTGGATGGAACTGGAGGGTCCGATGATTAGTGAAATAAGTCAATCAGAGAAAGACATGTATCATATGACCTCACTGATATGAGGAATTCTTAATCTCAGGAACAGAGTGAGGCTTGCTGGAGTGGTCGGGGGTGGGAGGGATGGGCTGGCTGGGTGATAGACATTGGGGAGGGTATGAGCTACGGTGAGCGCTGTGAATTGTGTAAGACTGTTGAATCACAGATCTCTACTTCTGAAACAAATAACGCAACATATTTTAAGAATAAAGGAAAAGAAGGAGATAGCAGGAGAGGAAGAATGAAGGGGAGTTAGTGAGAGGGGGAGACAGACCAGGAGAGATGATGGATTCTGAAAAAAAATCCGAGGTTTCTAGAGGGGAGGTGGGTCGGGGGATTGGTTAGCCTGGTGATGGGTATTAAAGAGGGCACATTCTGCATGGAGCACTGTGTGTTCGGAACAAACAATGAATCATGGGACACTACACCAAAACAAATGATGTAGTACATGGTGATTAACAAAGCAATAAAAAACAAAGACTGTAATAAGAGATGAAGAAGGACACTATATCCTACTTAAAGGGTCTATCCAAGAAGAAGATCTAACAATTGTAAATGTCTATGCCCCGAACATGGGAGCATCCAATTATATAAGGCAATTTAGAAGAAAAGGAAAGAAAGACATTGACAACCATACAATCATAGTGGGGGACTTTAACACCCCCCTGACTGAAATGGCCAGATCATCTAAGCAAAAGATCAACAAGGAAATAAAGACTTTAAATGACACACTGGACCAAATGGACTTCACAGACATATTCAGAACGTTCCATCCCGAAGCAACGGAATACACATTCTTCTCTAGGGCCCATGGAACGTTCTCCAGAATGGATCACATCCTAGGTCACAAATCAGGTCTCAACCGGTACCCAAAGATTGGGATCATTCCCTGCACATTTTCAGACCACAATGCTTTGAAACTAGAACTCAATCACAAGAGGAAAGTCGGAAAGAACTCACATACATGGAGGGTAAAGAGCATCCTACGAAAGAATGAATGGGTCAACCAGGAAATTAAAGAAGAATGTAAAAATTCATGGAAACCAATGAAAATGAAAACACAACTGTCCAAAATCTTTGGGATACAGCCAAGGCAGTCCTTCGAGGAAAGTATATAGCAATACAAGCCTTTCTCAAGAAACATGAAAGGTCTCAAATACACACCCTAACCCTACACCTAAAGGAGCTGGAGAAAGAACGGCCAATAAAGCCTAAACCCAGCAGGAGAAGAGAAATCATGCAGATCAGAGCAGAAATCAATGAAATAGAACCCAAAAGAACAGTAGAACAGATCAACGGAACTAGGAGCTGGTTCTTTGAAAGAATTCACAAGATTGATACACCCCTGTCCAGGCTGATCAAAAAGAAAAGAGAAATGACCCAAATCAACAAAATCATGAATGAAGAAGGAGAGATCACAACCAACACCAAAGAAATACAAACGATTATAAGAACGTAATCTGAGCAACCCTAGGGCAGCATATTCCATAACCTGGAAGAAATGGGTGCATTCCTAGAGATGTGTCAACTACCAAAACTGACCCAGGAAGAAAGAGAAAACCTGAACAGTCCTATAACCACGAAGGCAATTGAAGTAGTCATCAAAAACCTCCCAAGAAACCAAAGCCCAGGGCCAGATGGATTCCCAGGGGAATTCTATCCGACATTTCAAGAAGAATTAATACCTATTCTCCTGAAACTGTTCCAAACAATAGAAATGGAAGGAAAACTTCCAAACTCATTTTATGAGGCCACCATTACCTTGATCCCAAAACCAGACAAAGATCCCATCAAAAAGGAGTATTAGAGACCAATATCCTTGATGAACATCGATGCAAAAATTCTCACCAAAATACTAGCCAAGAGGACGCAACAGTACATGAAAAGGAGTATTCACCATGACCAAGTGGGATTTATCCCTGGGCTGCAAGGCTGGTTCAACATCCGCAAATCAATCAACGTGATAAAACACATTAACCAAAGAAAGAACAAGAATCATATGATCCTCTCAATAGATGCAGAAAAACCATTTGACAAAGTAAAGCACAGTTTCTGGATCAAAACTCTTCAAAGTACAGGGACAGCGGGTACATACCTCAATATCATAAAAGCCATCTACGAACAACCTACAGCGAATATCATTCTCAATGGGGAAAAGCTGAGATCTTTTCCCCTAAGGTCAGGAACGCGGCAGGGATAGCCACTCTCACCACTGCTATTCAACATAGTATTAGAAGTCCTAGCCACAGCAATCAGACAACAAAAAGAAATCAAAGGCATCCAAATCGGCAGAGAGGAAGTCAAAATCTCACTCTTTGCAGATGATATGATACTTTATGTGGAAAACCCAAAAGACTCCACCCCAAAACTGCTACAACTCACAGAGCAATTCCGTCAAGTAGCAGGCTATAAAATCAATGCACAGAAATCAGTGGCATTCCTATACACCAACAACAAGACAGAAGAGAGACAAATCAAGGAGTCGATCCCATTCACAACTGCACCCAAAACCAGAAGAGACCTAGGAATAAATTGAACCCAAGAGGCAAAGGATCTGTACTCAGAAAACTACCAAATACTCAGGAAAGAAATTGAAGAAGACACAAAGAAACGGAAAAACGTTCCATGATCATGGACTGGGAGAACCAACATTGTGAAGAGGTCAATGCTACCTAGAGCAATCTACACATGCAATGCAATCCCCATCAAAATACCATCCACTTTTTTCCAAGAAATCGAACAAATAATCCTAAGATTTGAATGGAACCAGAAGAGACCACGAATAGCCAGAGGAATATTGAGAAAGAAAAGCAAAGCTGGCGGCATCACAATTCTGGACTTCCAGCTCTATGACAAAGCTGTCATCATCAAGACAGTATGGTACTGGCACAAAACAGACACATAGATCCATGGAACAGAATCGAGAGCCCAGAAGTGGACCCTCAACTCTATGGTCAACTTATCTTTGACAGAGCAGGAAAGAATGTCCAATGGCAAAAAGAGAGTCTCTTCCACTACTGGAGTTGTGGAAATTGGACAGCCCCATGCAGAAGAATGACACTGGACCATTTCCTGACACCACACACAAAAATAGACTCCAAATGTTTGAAAGACCTCAGTGTGAGACAAGACTCCATCAAAATCCTAAAGGAGAACACAGGTAGCAAGCTCTTCGACCTCAGCCGCAGCAACTTCTTCCTACAAACATCACCAAAGGCACGGGAATCCAGGGCAAAAAGGAACTATTGGGATTTCATCAAGATAAAAACCTTTGGCACAGCAAAAGAAACAGTCCACAAAACCAAAAGACAACCGACAGAATGGGAGAAATTATTTACGAATGACATATCAGATAAAGGGCTACTATCCAATATGTATAAAAACGTATCAAACTCAACACCCAAAGAACAAATAATCCAATCAAAAAATAGGCAGAAGACATGAACAGACATTTTTCCAAAGAACACATCCAAATGGCCAACAGGCACAGGAAAAAGTGCTCAACACGGCTCGGCATCAGGGAAATCCACATCAAAACCTCAATGAGATACCCCCTCACACCCGTCAGAATGGCTCAAATGAACAAGTCAGGGAACGACAGAGGTTGGCGGGGATGTGGAGAAAGGGGAACCCTCCTACACTGGTGGTGGGAATGAAAGCTGGTGCAACCCCTCTGGAAAACAGGATGGAGGTTCCTCAAATAGTTGAAATTAGAGCTACCATCCGATCCAGCAATTGCACTCCTGGGTATTTACCCCAAAGATACAAATGTAGGGACCCGAAGCGGTACGTGCACCCCATTGTTTATAGCAGCAATGTCCACAATAGCCAAACTGTTGAAAGAGCCAAGATGTCCATCGACAGATGAGTGGATAAAGAAGAGGTGGTATTTATATACACAATGGAATATTACGCAGCCATCAAAAGGAATGAGATGTTGCCATGGACAACGACGTGGATGGAACTGGAGGGTCCGATGATTAGTGAAATAAGTCAATCAGAGAAAGACATGTATCATATGACCTCACTGATATGAGGAATTCTTAATCTCAGGAACAGAGTGAGGCTTGCTGGAGTGGTCGGGGGTGGGAGGGATGGGCTGGCTGGGTGATAGACATTGGGGAGGGTATGAGCTACGGTGAGCGCTGTGAATTGTGTAAGACTGTTGAATCACAGATCTCTACTTCTGAAACAAATAACGCAACATATTTTAAGAATAAAGGAAAAGAAGGAGATAGCAGGAGAGGAAGAATGAAGGGGAGTTAGTGAGAGGGGGAGACAGACCAGGAGAGATGATGGATTCTGAAAAAAAATCCGAGGTTTCTAGAGGGGAGGTGGGTCGGGGGATTGGTTAGCCTGGTGATGGGTATTAAAGAGGGCACATTCTGCATGGAGCACTGTGTGTTCGGAACAAACAATGAATCATGGGACACTACACCAAAACAAATGATGTAGTACATGGTGATTAACAAAGCAATAAAAAACAAAGACTGTAATAAGAGATGAAGAAGGACACTATATCCTACTTAAAGGGTCTATCCAAGAAGAAGATCTAACAATTGTAAATGTCTATGCCCCGAACATGGGAGCATCCAATTATATAAGGCAATTTAGAAGAAAAGGAAAGAAAGACATTGACAACCATACAATCATAGTGGGGGACTTTAACACCCCCCTGACTGAAATGGCCAGATCATCTAAGCAAAAGATCAACAAGGAAATAAAGACTTTAAATGACACACTGGACCAAATGGACTTCACAGACATATTCAGAACGTTCCATCCCGAAGCAACGGAATACACATTCTTCTCTAGGGCCCATGGAACGTTCTCCAGAATGGATCACATCCTAGGTCACAAATCAGGTCTCAACCGGTACCCAAAGATTGGGATCATTCCCTGCACATTTTCAGACCACAATGCTTTGAAACTAGAACTCAATCACAAGAGGAAAGTCGGAAAGAACTCACATACATGGAGGGTAAAGAGCATCCTACGAAAGAATGAATGGGTCAACCAGGAAATTAAAGAAGAATTTAAAAATTCATGGAAACCAATGAAAATGAAAACACAACTGTCCAAAATCTTTGGGATACAGCCAAGGCAGTCCTTCGAGGAAAGTATATAGCAATACAAGCCTTTCTCAAGAAACATGAAAGGTCTCAAATACACACCCTAACCCTACACCTAAAGGAGCTGGAGAAAGAACGGCCAATAAAGCCTAAACCCACCAGGAGAAGAGAAATCATGCAGATCAGAGCAGAAATCAATGAAATAGAACCCAAAAGAACAGTAGAACAGATCAACGGAACTAGGAGCTGGTTCTTTGAAAGAATTCACAAGATTGATACACCCCTGTCCAGGCTGATCAAAAAGAAAAGAGAAATGACCCAAATCAACAAAATCATGAATGAAGGAGGAGAGATCACAACCAACACCAAAGAAATACAAACGATTATAAGAACGTAATCTGAGCAACCCTAGGGCAGCATATTCCATAACCTGGAAGAAATGGGTGCATTCCTAGAGATGTGTCAACTACCAAAACTGACCCAGGAAGAAAGAGAAAACCTGAACAGTCCTATAACCACGAAGGCAATTGAAGTAGTCATCAAAAACCTCCCAAGAAACCAAAGCCCAGGGCCAGATGGATTCCCAGGGGAATTCTATCCGACATTTAAAGAAGAATTAATACCTATTCTCCTGAAACTGTTCCAAACAATAGAAATGGAAGGAAAACTTCCAAACTCATTTTATGAGGCCACCATTACCTGGATCCCAAAACCAGACAAAGATCCCATCAAAAAGGAGTATTAGAGACCAATATCCTTGATGAACATCGATGCAAAAATTCTCACCAAAATACTAGCCAAGAGGACGCAACAGTACATGAAAAGGAGTATTCACCATGATCAAGTGGGATTTATCCCTGGGCTGCAAGGCTGGTTCAACATCCGCAAATCAATCAACGTGATAAAACACATTAACCAAAGAAAGAACAAGAATCATATGATCCTCTCAATAGATGCAGAAAAACCATTTGACAAAGTAAAGCACACTTTCTGGATCAAAACTCTTCAGAGTACAGGGAGAGCGGGTACATACCTCAATATCATAAAAGCCATCTACGAACAACCTACAGCGAATATCATTCTCAATGGGGAAAAGCTGAGATCTTTTCCCCTAAGTTCAGGAACGCGGCAGGGATAGCCACTCTCACCACTGCTATTCAACATAGTATTAGAAGTCCTAGCCACAGCAATCAGACAACAAAAAGAAATCCAAGGCATCCAAATCGGCAGAGAGGAAGTCAAACTCTCACTCTT
The DNA here is from genome assembly GCF_037043125.1 of Eumetopias jubatus. Taxonomy (NCBI): domain Eukaryota; kingdom Metazoa; phylum Chordata; class Mammalia; order Carnivora; family Otariidae; genus Eumetopias; species Eumetopias jubatus. The sequence continues at coordinate 366,469 of NW_028274848.1, forward strand.
TGCAGATGATATGATACTTTATGTGGAAAACCCAAAAGACTCCACCCCAAAACTGCTACAACTCACACAGCAATTCCGTCAAGTAGCAGGCTATAAAATCAATGCACAGACATCAGTGGCATTCCTATACACCAACAACAAGACAGAAGAGAGACAAATCAAGGAGTCGATCCCATTCACAACTGCACCCAAAACCAGAAGAGACCTAGGAATACATTGAACCCAAGAGGCAAAGGATCTGTACTCAGAAAACTACCAAATACTCAGGAAAGAAATTGAAGAAGACACAAAGAAACGGAAAAACGTTCCATGCTCATGGATTGGGAGAACCAACATTGTGAAGAGGTCAATGCTACCTAGAGCAATCTACACATGCAATGCAATCCCCGTCAAAATACCATCCACTTTTTTCCAAGAAATGGAACAAATAATCCTAAGATTTGAATGGAACCAGAAGAGACCACGAATAGACAGAGGAATATTGAGAAAGAAAAGCAAAGCTGGCGGCATCACAATTCTGGACTTCCAGCTCTATGACAAAGCTGTCATCATCAAGACGGTATGGTACTGGCAAAAAACAGACACATAGATCCATGGAACAGAATCGAGAGCCCAGAAGTGGACCCTCAACTCTATGGTCAACTTATCTTTGACAGAGCAGGAAAGAATGTCCAATGGCAAAAAGAGAGTCTCTTCCACAACTGGAGTTGTGGAAATTGGACAATCCCATGCAGAAGAATGACACTGGACCATTTCCTGACACCACACACAAAAATAGACTCCAAATGTTTGAAAGACCTCAGTGTGAGACAAGACTCCATCAAAATCCTAAAGGAGAACACAGGTAGCAAGCTCTTCCACCTCAGCCGCAGCAACTTCTTCCTACAAACATCACCAAAGGCACGGGAAGCCAGGGCAAAAATGAACTATTGGGATTTCATCAAGATAAAAACCTTTGGCACAGCAAAAGAAACAGTCCACAAAACCAAAAGACAACCGACAGACTGGGAGAAATTATTTACGAATGACATATCAGATAAAGGGCTACTATCCAATATGTATAAAAACGTATCAAACTCAACACCCAAAGAACAAATAATCCAATCAAAAAATAGGCAGAAGGCATGAACAGACATTTTTCCAAAGAAGACATCCAAATGGCCAACAGGCACATGAAAAAGTGCTCAACACGGCTCGGCATCAGGGAAATCCACATCAAAACCTCAATGAGATACCCCCTCACCCCCGTCAGAATGGCTCAAATGAACAAGTCAGGGAACGACAGAGGTTGGCGGGGATGTGGAGAAAGGGGAACCCTCCTACACTGGTGGTGGGAATGCAAGCTGGTGCAACCCCTCTGGAAAACAGGATGGAGGTTCCTCAAATAGTTGAAATTAGAGCTACCATCCGATCCAGCAATTGCACTCCTGGGTATTTACCCCAAAGATACAAATGTAGGGACCCGAAGCGGTACGTGCACCCCATTGTTTATAGCAGCAATGTCCACAATAGCCAAACTGTTGAAAGAGCCAAGATGTCCATCGACAGATGAGTGGATAAAGAAGAGGTGGTATATATATACACAATGGAATATTACGCAGCCATCAAAAGGAATGAGATGTTGCCATGGACAACGACGTGGATGGAACTGGAGGGTCCGATGATTAGTGAAATAAGACAATCAGAGAAAGACATGTATCATATGACCTCACTGATATGAGGAATTCTTAATCTCAGGAACAGAGTGAGGCTTGCTGGAGTGGTCGGGGGTGGGAGGGATGGGCTGGCTGGGTGATAGACATTGGGGAGGGTATGAGCTACGGTGAGCGCTGTGAATTGTGTAAGACTGTTGAATCACAGATCTCTACTTCTGAAACAAATAACGCATCATATTTTAACAATAAAGGAAAAGAAGGAGATAGCAGGAGAGGAAGAATGAAGGGGAGTTAGTGAGAGGGGGAGACAGACCAGGAGAGATGATGGATTCTGAAAAAAAATCCGAGGTTTCTAGAGGGGAGGTGGGTCGGGGGATTGGTTAGCCTGGTGATGGGTATTAAAGAGGGCACATTCTGCATGGAGCACTGTGTGTTCGGAACAAACAATGAATCATGGGACACTACACCAAAACAAATGATGTAGTACATGGTGATTAACAAAGCAATAAAAAACAAAGACTGTAATAAGAGATGAAGAAGGACACTATATCCTACTTAAAGGGTCTATCCAAGAAGAAGATCTAACAATTGTAAATGTCTATGCCCCGAACATGGGAGCATCCAATTATATAAGGCAATTTAGAAGAAAAGGAAAGAAAGACATTGACAACCATACAATCATAGTGGGGGACTTTAACACCCCCCTGACTGAAATGGCCAGATCATCTAAGCAAAAGATCAACAAGGAAATAAAGACTTTAAATGACACACTGGACCAAATGGACTTCACAGACATATTCAGAACGTTCCTTCCCGAAGCAACGGAATACACATTCTTCTCTAGGGCCCATGGAACGTTCTCCAGAATGGATCACATCCTAGGTCACAAATCAGGTCTCAACCGGTACCCAAAGATTGGGATCATTCCCTGCACATTTTCAGACCACAATGCTTTGAAACTAGAACTCAATCACAAGAGGAAAGTCGGAAAGAACTCAAATACATGGAGGCTAAAGAGCATCCTACGAAAGAATGAATGGGTCAACCAGGAAATTAAAGAAGAATTTAAAAATTCATGGAAACCAATGAAAATGAAAACACAACTGTCCAAAATCTTTGGGATACAGCCAAGGCAGTCCTGCGAGGAAAGTATATAGCAATACAAGCCTTTCTCAAGAAACATGAAAGGTCTCAAATACACACCCTAACCCTACACCTAAAGGAGCTGGAGAAAGAACGGCCAATAAAGCGTAAACCCAGCAGGAGAAGAGACATCATGCAGATCAGAGCAGAAATCAATGAAATAGAACCCAAAAGAACAGTAGAACAGATCAACGGAACTAGGAGCTGGTTCTTTGAAAGAATTCACAAGATTGATACACCCCTGTCCAGGCTGATCAAAAAGAAAAGAGAAATGACCCAAATCAACAAAATCATGAATGAAAGAGGAGAGATCACAACCAACACCAAAGAAATACAAGCGATTATAAGAACGTAATCTGAGCAACCCTATGGCAGCATATTCCATAACCTGGAAGAAATGGGTGCATTCCTAGAGATGTGTCAACTACCAAAACTGACCCAGGAAGAAAGAGAAAACCTGAACAGTCCTATAACCACGAAGGCAATTGAAGTAGTCATCAAAAACCTCCCAAGAAACCAAAGCCCAGGGCCAGATGGATTCCCAGGGGAATTCTATCCGACATTTAAAGAAGAATTAATACCTATTCTCCTGAAACTGTTCCAAACAATAGAAATGGAAGGAAAACTTCCAAACTCATTTTATGAGGCCACCATTACCTTGATCCCAAAACCAGACAAAGATCCCATCAAAAAGGAGTATTAGAGACCAATATCCTTGATGAACATCGATGCAAAAATTCTCACCAAAATACTAGCCAAGAGGACCCAACAGTACATGAAAAGGAGTATTCACCATGACCAAGTGGGATTTATCTCTGGGCTGCAAGGCTGGTTCAACATCCGCAAATCAATCAACGTGATAAAACACATTAACCAAAGAAAGAACAAGAATCATATGATCCTCTCAATAGATGCAGAAAAACCATTTGACAAAGTAAAGCACACTTTCTGGATCAAAACTCTTCAGAGTACAGGGACAGCGGGTACATACCTCAATATCATAAAAGCCATCTACGAGCAACCTACAGCGAATATCATTCTCAATGGGGAAAAGCTGAGATCTTTTCCCCTAAGGTCAGGAACGCGGCAGGGATAGCCACTCTCACCACTGCTATTCAACATAGTATTAGAAGTCCTAGCCACAGCAATCAGACAACAAAAAGAAATCCAAGGCATCCAAATCGGCAGAGAGGAAGTCAAACTCTCACTCTTTGCAGATGATATGATACTTTATGTGGAAAACCCAAAAGACTCCACCCCAAAACTGCTACAACTCACACAGCAATTCCGTCAAGTAGCAGGCTATAAAATCAATGCACAGACATCAGTGGCATTCCTATACACCAACAACAAGACAGAAGAGAGACAAATCAAGGAGTCGATCCCATTCACAACTGCACCCAAAACCAGAAGAGACCTAGGAATAAATTGAACCCAAGAGGCAAAGGATCTGTACCCCGAAAACTACCAAATACTCAGGAAAGAAATTGAAGAAGACATAAAGAAACGGAAAAACGTTCCATGCTCATGGATTGGGAGAACCAACATTGTGAAGAGGTCAATGCTACCTAGAGCAATCTACACATGCAATGCAATCCCCGTCAAAATACCATCCACTTTTTTCCAAGAAATGGAACAAATAATCCTAAGATTTGAATGGAAACAGAAGAGACCACGAATAGCCAGAGGAATATTGAGAAAGAAAAGCAAAGCTGGCGGCATCACAATTCTGGACTTCCAGCTCTATGACAAAGCTGTCATCATCAAGACAGTATGGTACTGGCACAAAAACAGACACATAGATCCATGGAACAGAATCGAGAGCCCAGAAATGGACCCTCAACTCTATGGTCTACTTATCTTTGACAGAGCAGGAAAGAATGTCCAATGGCAAAAAGAGAGTCTCTTCAACAACTGGAGTTGTGGAAATGGGACGGCCCCATGCAGAAGAATGACACTGGACCATTTCCTGACACCACACACAAAAATAGACTCCAAATGTTTGAAAGACCTCAGTGTGAGACAGGACTCCATCAAAATCCTAAAGGAGAACACAGGTAGCAAGCTCTTCGACCTCAGCCGCAGCAACTTCTTCCTACAAACATCACCAAAGGCACGGGAAGCCAGGGCAAAAAGGAACTATTGGGATTTCATCAAGATAAAAACCTTTGGCACAGCAAAAGAAACAGTCCACAAAACCAAAAGACAACCGACAGAATGGGAGAAATTATTTACGAATGACATACCAGATAAAGGGCTACTATCCAATATGTATAAAAACGTATCAAACTCAACACCCAAAGAACAAATAATCCAATCAAAAAATAGGCAGAAGACATGAACAGACATTTTTCCAAAGAAGATATCCAAATGGCCAACAGGCACAGGAAAAAGTGCTCAACACGGCTCGGCATCAGGGAAATCCACATCAAAACCTCAATGAGATACCCCCTCACACCCGTCAGAATGGCTCAAATGAACAAGTCAGGGAACGACAGAGGTTGGCGGGGATGTGGAGAAAGGGGAACCCTCCTACACTGGTGGTGGGAATGCAAGCTGGGGCAACCCCTCTGGAAAACAGGATGGAGGTTCCTCAAATAGTTGAAATTAGAGCTACCATCCGATCCAGCAATTGCACTCCTGGGTATTTACCCCAAAGATACAAATGTAGGGACCCGAAGCGGTACGTGCACCCCATTGTTTATAGCAGCAATGTCCACAATAGCCAAACTGTTGAAAGAGCCAAGATGTCCATCGACAGAAGAGTGGATAAACAAGAAGTGGTATATATATACACAATGGAATATTACGCAGCCATCAAAAGGAATGAGATGTTGCCATGGACAACGACGTGGATGGAACTGGAGGGTCCGATGATTAGTGAAATAAGTCAATCAGAGAAAGACATGTATCATATGACCTCACTGATATGAGGAATTCTTAATCTCAGGAACAGAGTGAGGCTTGCTGGAGTGGTCGGGGGTGGGAGGGATGGGCTGGCTGGGTGATAGACATTGGGGAGGGTATGAGCTACGGTGAGCGCTGTGAATTGTGTAAGACTGTTGAATCACAGATCTCTACTTCTGAAACAAATAACGCAACATATTTTAAGAATAAAGGAAAAGAAGGAGATAGCAGGAGAGGAAGAATGAAGGGGAGTTAGTGAGAGGGGGAGACAGACCAGGAGAGATGAGGGATTCTGAAAAAAAATCCGAGGTTTCTAGAGGGGAGGTGGGTCGGGGGATTGGTTAGCCTGGTGATGGGTATTAAAGAGGGCACATTCTGCATGGAGCACTGTGTGTTCGGAACAAACAATGAATCATGGGACACTACACCAAAACAAATGATGTAGTACATGGTGATTAACAAAGCAATAAAAAACAAAGACTGTAATAAGAGATGAAGAAGGACACTATATCCTACTTAAAGGGTCTATCCAAGAAGAAGATCTAACAATTGTAAATGTCTATGCCCCGAACATGGGAGCATCCAATTATATAAGGCAATTTAGAAGAAAAGCAAAGAAAGACATTGACAACCATACAATCATAGTGGGGGACTTTAACACCCCCCTGACTGAAATGGCCAGATCATCTAAGCAAAAGATCAACAAGGAAATAAAGACTTTAAATGACACACTGGACCAAATGGACTTCACAGACATATTCAGAACGTTCCATCCCGAAGCAACGGAATACACATTCTTCTCTAGGGCCCATGGAACGTTCTCCAGAATGGATCACATCCTAGGTCACAAATCAGGTCTCAACCGGTACCCAAAGATTGGGATCATTCCCTGCACATTTTCAGACCACAATGCTTTGAAACTAGAACTCAATCACAAGAGGAAAGTCGGAAAGAACTCAAATACATGGAGGCTAAAGAGCATCCTACGAAAGAATGAATGGGTCAACCAGGAAATTAAAGAAGAATTTAAAAATTCATGGAAACCAATGAAAATGAAAACACAACTGTCCAAAATCTTTGGGATACAGCCAAGGCAGTCCTGCGAGGAAAGTATATAGCAATACAAGCCTTTCTCAAGAAACATGAAAGGTCTCAAATACACACCCTAACCCTACACCTAAAGGAGCTGGAGAAAGAACGGCCAATAAAGCCTAAACCCAGCAGGAGAAGAGAAATCATGCAGATCAGAGCAGAAATCAATGAAATAGAACCCAAAAGAACAGTAGAACAGATCAACGGAACTAGGAGCTGGTTCTTTGAAAGAATTCACAAGATTGATACACCCCTGTCCAGGCTGATCCAAAAGAAAAGAGAAATGACCCAAATCAACAAAATCATGAATGAAGGAGGAGAGATCACAACCAACACCAAAGAAATACAAACGATTATAAGAACGTAATCTGAGCAACCCTATGGCAGCATATTCCATAACCTGGAAGAAATGGGTGCATTCCTAGAGATGTGTCAACTACCAAAACTGACCCAGGAAGAAAGAGAAAACCTGAACAGTCCTATAACCACGAAGGCAATTGAAGTAGTCATCAAAAACCTCCCAAGAAACCAAAGCCCAGGGCCAGATGGATTCCCAGGGGAATTCTATCCGACATTTAAAGAAGAATTAATACCTATTCTCCTGAAACTGTTCCAAACAATAGAAATGGAAGGAAAACTTCCAAACTCATTTTATGAGGCCACCATTACCTTGATCCCAAAACCAGACAAAGATCCCATCAAAAAGGAGTATTAGAGACCAATATCCTTGATGAACATCGATGCAAAAATTCTCACCAAAATACTAGCCAAGAGGACCCAACAGTACATGAAAAGGAGTATTCACCATGACCAAGTGGGATTTATCCCGGGGCTGCAAGGCTGGTTCAACATCCGCAAATCAATCAACGTGATAAAACACATTAACCAAAGAAAGAACAAGAATCATATGATCCTCTCAATAGATGCAGAAAAACCATTTGACAAAGTAAAGCACACTTTCTGGATCAAAACTCTTCAGAGTACAGTGACAGCGGGTACATACCTCAATATCATAAAAGCCATCTACGAACAACCTACAGCGAATATCATTCTCAATGGGGAAAAGCTGAGATCTTTTCCCCTAAGGTCAGGAACGCGGCAGGGATAGCCACTCTCACCACTGCTATTCAACATAGTATTAGAAGTCCTAGCCACAGCAATCAGACAACAAAAAGAAATCCAAGGCATCCAAATCGGCAGAGAGGAAGTCAAACTCTCACTCTTTGCAGATGATATGATACTTTATGTGGAAAACCCAAAAGACTCCACCCCAAAACTGCTAGAACTCACACAGCAATTCCGTCAAGTAGCAGGCTATAAAATCAATGCACAGACATCAGTGGCATTCCTATACACCAACAACAAGACAGAAGAGAGACAAATCAAGGAGTCGATCCCATTCACAACTGCACCCAAAACCAGAATAGACCTAGGAATACATTGAACCCAAGAGGCAAAGGATCTGTACTCAGAAAACTACCAAATACTCAGGAAAGAAATTGAAGAAGACACAAAGAAAGGGAAAACCGTTCCATGCTCATGGACTGGGAGAACCAACATTGTGAAAAGGTCAATGCTACCTAGAGCAATCTACACATGCAATGCAATCCCCATCAAAATATCATCCACTTTTTTCCAAGAAATGGAACAAATAATCCTAAGATTTGAATGGAACCAGAAGAGACCACGAATAGCCAGAGGAATATTGAGAAAGAAAAGCAAAGCTGGCGGCATCACAATTCTGGACTTCCAGCTCTATGACAAAGCTGTCATCATAAAGACGGTATGGTACTGGCACAAAAACAGACAGATAGATCCATGGAACAGAATCGAGAGCCCAGAAATGGACCCTCAACTCTATGGTCAACTTATCTTTGACAGAGCAGGAAAGAATGTCCAATGGCAAAAAGAGAGTCTCTTCCACAACTGGAGTTGTGGAAATTGGACAGCCCCATGCAGAAGAATGACACTGGACCATTTCCTGACACCACACACAAAAATAGACTCCAAATGTTTGAAAGACCTCAGTGTGAGACAGGACTCCATCAAAATCCTAAAGGAGAACACAGGTAGCAAGCTCTTCGACCTCAGCCGCAGCAACTTCTTCCTACAAACATCACCAAAGGCACGGGAAGCCAGGGCAAAAAGGAACTATTGGGATTTCATCAAGATAAAAACCTTTGGCACAGCAAAAGAAACAGTCCACAAAACCAAAAGACAACCGACAGAATGGGAGAAATTATTTACGAATGACATACCAGATAAAGGGCTACTATCCAATATGTATAAAAACGTATCAAACTCAACACCCAAAGAACAAATAATCCAATCAAAAAATAGGCAGAAGACATGAACAGACATTTTTCCAAAGAAGACATCCAAATGGCCAACAGGCACAGGAAAAAGTGCTCAACACGGCTCGGCATCAGAGAAATCCACATCAAAACCTCAATGAGATACCCTCTCACACCCGTCAGAATGGCTCAAATGAACAAGTCAGGGAACGACAGAGATTGGCCGGGATGTGGAGAAAGGGGAACCCTCCTACACTGGTGGTGGGAATGCAAGCTGGGGCAACCCCTCTGGAAAACAGGATGGAGGTTCCTCAAATAGTTGAAATTAGAGCTACCATCCGATCCAGCAATTGCACTCCTGGGTATTTACCCCAAAGATACAAATGTAGGGACCCGAAGCGGTACGTGCACCCCATTGTTTATAGCAGCAATGTCCACAATAGCCAAACTGTTGAAAGAGCCAAGATGTCCATCGACAGATGAGTGGATAAAGAAGAGGTGGTATATATATACACAATGGAATATTACGCAGCCATCAAAAGGAATGAGATGTTGCCATGGACAACGACGTGGATGGAACTGGAGGGTCCGATGATTAGTGAAATAAGTCAATCAGAGAAAGACATGTATCATATGACCTCACTGATATGAGGAATTCTTAATCTCAGGAACAGAGTGAGGCTTGCTGGAGTGGTCGGGGGTGGGAGGGATGGGCTGGCTGGGTGATAGACATTGGGGAGGGTATGAGCTACGGTGAGCGCTGTGAATTGTGTAAGACTGTTGAATCACAGATCTCTACTTCTGAAACAAATAACGCAACATATTTTAAGAATAAAGGAAAAGAAGGAGATAGCAGGAGAGGAAGAATGAAGGGGAGTTAGTGAGAGGGGGAGACAGACCAGGAGAGATGATGGATTCTGAAAAAAAATCCGAGGTTTCTAGAGGGGAGGTGGGTCGGGGGATTGGTTAGCCTGGTGATGGGTATTAAAGAGGGCACATTCTGCATGGAGCACTGTGTGTTCGGAACAAACAATGAATCATGGGACACTACACCAAAACAAATGATGTAGTACATGGTGATTAACAAAGCAATAAAAAACAAAGAGTGTAATAAGAGATGAAGAAGGACACTATATCCTACTTAAAGGGTCTATCCAAGAAGAAGATCTAACAATTGTAAATGTCTATGCCCCGAACATGGGAGCATCCAATTATATAAGGCAATTTAGAAGAAAAGCAAAAAAAGACATTGACAACCATACAATCATAGTGGGGGACTTTAACACCCCCCTGACTGAAATGGCCAGATCATCTAAGCAAAAGATCAACAAGGAAATAAAGACTTTAAATGACACACTGGACCAAAAGGACTTCACAGACATATTCAGAACGTTCCATCCCGAAGCAACGGAATACACATTCTTCTCTAGGGCCCATGGAACGTTCTCCAGAATGGATCACATCCTAGGTCACAAATCAGGTCTCAACCGGTACCCAAAGATTGGGATCATTCCCTGCACATTTTCAGACCACAATGCTTTGAAACTAGAACTCAATCACAAGAGGAAAGTCGGAAAGAACTCAAATACATGGAGGCTAAAGAGCATCCTACGAAAGAATGAATGGGTCAACCAGGAAATTAAAGAAGAATTTAAAAATTCATGGAAACCAATGAAAATGAAAACACAACTGTCCAAAATCTTTGGGATACAGCCAAGGCAGTCCTGCGAGGAAAGTATATAGCAATACAAGCCTTTCTCAAGAAACATGAAAGGTCTCAAATACACACCCTAACCCTACACCTAAAGGAGCTGGAGAAAGAACGGCCAATAAAGGCTAAACCCAGCAGGAGAAGAGATATCATGCAGATCAGAGCAGAAATCAATGAAATAGAACCCAAAAGAACAGTAGAACAGATCAACGGAACTAGGAGCTGGTTCTTTGAAAGAATTCACAAGATTGATACACCCCTTTCCAGGCTGATCAAAAAGAAAAGAGAAATGACCCAAATCAACAAAATCATGAATGAAGGAGGAGAGATCACAACCAACACCAAAGAAATACAAACGATTATAAGAACGTAATCTGAGCAACCCTATGGCAGCATATTCCATAACCTGGAAGAAATGGGTGCATTCCTAGAGATGTGTCAACTACCAAAACTGACCCAGGAAGAAAGAGAAAACCTGAACAGTCCTATAACCACGAAGGCAATTGAAGTAGTCATCAAAAACCTCCCAAGAAACCAAAGCCCAGGGCCAGATGGATTCCCAGGGGAATTCTATCCGACATTTCAAGAAGAATTAATACCTATTCTCCTGAAACTGTTCCAAACAATAGAAATGGAAGGAAAACTTCCAAACTCATTTTATGAGGCCACCATTACCTTGATCCCAAAACCAGACAAAGATCCCATCAAAAAGGAGTATTAGAGACCAATATCCTTGATGAACATCGATGCAAAAATTCTCACCAAAATACTAGCCAAGAGGATCCAACAGTACATGAAAAGGAGTATTCACCATGACCAAGTGGGATTTATCCCTGGGCTGCAAGGCTGGTTCAACATCCGCAAATCAATCAACGTGATAAAACACATTAACCAAAGAAAGAACAAGAATCATATGATCCTCTCAATAGATGCAGAAAAACCATTTGACAAAGTAAAGCACACTTTCTGGATCAAAACTCTTCAGAGTACAGGGACAGCGGGTACATACCTCAATATCATAAAAGCCATCTACGAACAACCTACAGCGAATATCATTCTCAATGGGGAAAAGCTGAGATCTTTTCCCCTAAGGTCAGGAACGCGGCAGGGATAGCCACTCTCACCACTGCTATTCAACATAGTATTAGAAGTCCTAGCCACAGCAATCAGACAACAAAAAGAAATCCAAGGCATCCAAATCGGCAGAGAGGAAGTCAAACTCTCACTCTTTGCAGATGATATGATACTTTATGTGGAAAACCCAAAAGACTCCACCCCAAAACTGCTACAACTCACACAGCAATTCCGTCAAGTAGCAGGCTATAAAATCAATGCACAGACATCAGTGGCATTCCTATACACCAACAACAAGACAGAAGAGAGACAAATCAAGGAGTCGATCCCATTCACAACTGCACCCAAAACCAGAAGAGACCTAGGAATACATTGAACCCAAGAGGCAAAGGATCTGTACCCCGAAAACTACCAAATACTCAGGAAAGAAATTGAAGAAGACACAAAGAAACGGAAAAACTTTCCATGCTCATGGATTGGGAGAACCAACATTGTGAAGAGGTCAATGCTACCTAGAGCAATCTACACATGCAATGCAATCCCCATCAAAATACCATCCACTTTTTTCCAAGAAATGGAACAAATAATCCTAAGATTTGAATGGAACCAGAAGAGACCACGAATAGCCAGAGGAATATTGAGAAAGAAAAGCAAAGCTGGCGGCATCACAATTCTGGACTTCCAGCTCTATGACAAAGCTGTCATCATCAAGACAGTATGGTACTGGCACAAAAACAGACACATAGATCCATGGAACAGAATCGAGAGCCCAGAAATGGACCCTCAACTCTATGGTCAACTTATCTTTGACAGAGCAGGAAAGAATGTCCAATGGCAAAAAGAGAGTCTCTTCAACAACTGGAGTTGTGGAAATTGGACAGTCCCATGCAGAAGAATGACACTGGACCATTTCCTGACACCACACACAAAAATAGACTCCAAATGTTTGAAAGACCTCAGTGTGAGACAGGACTCCATCAAAATCCTAAAGGAGAACACAGGTAGCAAGCTCTTCGACCTCAGCCGCAGCAACTTCTTCCTACAAACATCACCAAAGGCACGGGAAGCCAGGGCAAAAATGAACTATTGGGATTTCATCAAGATAAAAACCTTTGGCACAGCAAAAGAAACAGTCCACAAAACCAAAAGACAACCGACAGAATGGGAGAAATTATTTACGAATGACATATCAGATAAAGGGCTACTATCCAATATGTATAAAAACGTATCAAACTCAACACCCAAAGAACAAATAATCCAATCAAAAAATAGGCAGAAGGCATGAACAGACATTTTTCCAAAGAAGACATCCAAATGGCCAACAGGCACATGAAAAAGTGCTCAAAACGGCTCGGCATCAGGGAAATCCACATCAAAACCTCAATGAGATACCCCCTCACACCCGTCAGAATGGCTCAAATGAACAAGTCAGGGAACGACAGAGGTTGGCGGGGATGTGGAGAAAGGGGAACCCTCCTACACTGGTGGTGGGAATGCAAGCTGGTGCAACCCCTCTGGAAAACAGGATGGAGGTTCCTCAAATAGTTGAAATTAGAGCTACCATCCGATCCAGCAATTGCACTCCTGGGTATTTACCCCAAAGATACAAATGTAGGGACCCGAAGCGGTACGTGCACCCCATTGTTTATAGCAGCAATGTCCACAATAGCCAAACTGTTGAAAGAGCCAAGATGTCCATCGACAGATGAGTGGATAAAGAAGAGGTGGTATATATATACACAATGGAATATTACGCAGCCATCAAAAGGAATGAGATGTTGCCATGGACAACGACGTGGATGGAAGTGGAGGGTCCGATGATTAGTGAAATAAGTCAATCAGAGAAAGACATGTATCATATGACCTCACTGATATGAGGAATTCTTAATCTCAGGAACAGAGTGAGGCTTGCTGGAGTGGTCGGGGGTGGGAGGGATGGGCTGGCTGGGTGATAGACATTGGGGAGGGTATGAGCTACGGTGAGCGCTGTGAATTGTGTAAGACTGTTGAATCACAGATCTCTACTTCTGAAACAAATAACACAACATATTTTAAGAATAAAGGAAAAGAAGGAGATAGCAGGAGAGGAAGAATGAAGGGGAGTTAGTGAGAGGGGGAGACCGACCAGGAGAGATGATGGATTCTGAAAAAAAATCCGAGGTTTCTAGAGGGGAGGTGGGTCGGGGGATTGGTTAGCCTGGTGATGGGTATTAAAGAGGGCACATTCTGCATGGAGCACTGTGTGTTCGGAACAAACAATGAATCATGGGACACTACACCAAAACAAATGATGTAGTACATGGTGATTAACAAAGCAATAAAAAACAAAGACTGTAATAAGAGATGAAGAAGGACACTATATCCTACTTAAAGGGTCTATCCAAGAAGAAGATCTAACAATTGTAAATGTCTATGCCCCGAACATGGGAGCATCCAATTATATAAGGCAATTTAGAAGAAAAGGAAAGAAAGACATTGACAACCATACAATCATAGTGGGGGACTTTAACACCCCCCTGACTGAAATGGCCAGATCATCTAAGCAAAAGATCAACAAGGAAATAAAGACTTTAAATGACACACTGGACCAAATGGACTTCACAGGCATATTCAGAACGTTCCATCCCGAAGCAACGGAATACACATTCTTCTCTAGGGCCCATGGAACGTTCTCCAGAATGGTTCACATCCTAGGTCACAAATCAGGTCTCAACCGGTACCCAAAGATTGGGATCATTCCCTGCACATTTTCAGACCACAATGCTTTGAAACTAGAACTCAATCACAAGAGGAAAGTCGGAAAGAACTCAAATACATGGAGGGTAAAGAGCATCCTACGAAAGAATGAATGGGTCAACCAGGAAATTAAAGAAGAATTTAAAAATTCATGGAAACCAATGAAAATGAAAACACAACTGTCCAAAATCTTTGGGATACAGCCAAGGCAGTCCTTCGAGGAAAGTATATAGCAATACAAGCCTGTCTCAAGAAACATGAAAGGTCTCAAATACACACCCTAACCCTACACCTAAAGGAGCTGGAGAAAGAACGGCCAATAAAGCCTAAACCCACCAGGAGAAGAGAAATCATGCAGATCAGAGCAGAAATCAATGAAATAGAACCCAAGAGAACAGTAGAACAGATCAACGGAACTAGGAGTTGGTTCTTTGAAAGAATTCACAAGATTGATAAACCCCTGTCCAGGCTGATCAAAAAGAAAAGAGAAATGACCCAAATCAACAAAATCATGAATGAAGGAGGAGAGATCACAACCAACACCAAAGAAATACAAACGATTATAAGAACGTAATATGAGCAACCCTAGGGCAGCTTATTCCATAACCTGGAAGAAATGGGTGCATTCCTAGAGATGTGTCAACTACCAAAACTGACCCAGGAAGAAAGAGAAAACATGAACAGTCCTATAACCACGAAGGCAATTGAAGTAGTCATCAAAAACCTCCCAAGAAACCAAAGCCCAGGGCCAGATGGATTCCCAGGGGAATTCTATCCGACATTTAAAGAAGAATTAATACCTATTCTCCTGAAACTGTTCCAAACAATAGAAATGGAAGGAAAACTTCCAAACTCATTTTATGAGGCCACCATTACCTTGATCCCAAAACCAGACAAAGATCCCATCAAAAAGGAGTATTAGAGACCAATATCCTTGATGAACATCGATGCAAAAATTCTCACCAAAATACTAGCCAAGAGGACCCAACAGTACATGAAAAGGAGTATTCACCATGACCAAGTGGGATTTATCCCGGGGCTGCAAGGCTGGTTCAACATCCGCAAATCAATCAACGTGATAAAACACATTAACCAAAGAAAGAACAAGAATCATATGATCCTCTCAATAGATGCAGAAAAACCATTTGACAAACTAAAGCACACTTTCTGGATCAAAACTCTTCAGAGTACAGGGACAGCGGGTACATACCTCAATATCATAAAAGCCATCTACGAACAACCTACAGCGAATATCATTCTCAATGGGGAAAAGCTGAGATCTTTTCCCCTAAGGTCAGGAACGCGGCAGGGATAGCCACTCTCACCACTGCTATTCAACATAGTATTAGAAGTCCTAGCCACAGCAATCAGACAACAAAAAGAAAACAAAGGCATCCAAATCGGCAGAGAGGAAGTCAAACTCTCACTCTTTGCAGATGATATGATACTTTATGTGGAAAACCCAAAAGACTCCACCCCAAAAATGCTACAACTCACACAGCAATTCCGTCAAGTAGCAGGCTATAAAATCAATGCACAGACATCAGTGGCATTCCTATACACCAACAACAAGACAGAAGAGAGACAAATCAAGGAGTCGATCCCATTCACAACTGCACCCAAAACCAGAAGAGACCTAGGAATAAATTGAACCCAAGAGGCAAAGGATCTGTACCCCGAAAACTACCAAATACTCAGGAAAGAAATTGAAGAAGACACAAAGAAACGGAAAAAAGTTCCATGCTCATGGACTGGGAGAACCAACATTGTGAAGAGGTCAATGCTACCTAGAGCAATCTACACATGCAATGCAATCCCCATCAAAATACCATCCACTTTTTTCCAAGAAATGGAACAAATAATCCTAAGATTTGAATGGAACCAGAAGAGACCACGAATAGCCAGAGGAATATTGAGAAAGAAAAGCAAAGCTGGCGGCATCACAATTCTGGACTTCCAGCTCTATGACAAAGCTGTCATCATCAAGACGGTATGGTACTGGCACAAAAACAGACACATAGATCCATGGAACAGAATCGAGAGCCCAGAAATGGACCCTCAACTCTATGGTCAACTTATCTTTGACAGAGCAGGAAAGAATGTCCAATGGCAAAAAGAGAGTCTCTTCAACAACTGGAGTTGTGGAAATTGGACAGCCCCATGCAGAAGAATGACACTGGACCATTTCCTGACACCACACACAAAAATAGACTCCAAATGTTTGAAAGACCTCAGTGTGAGACAGGACTCCATCAAAATCCTAAAGGAGAACACAGGTAGCAAGCTCTTCGACCTCAGCCGCAGCAACTCCTTCCTACAAACATCACCAAAGGCACGGGAAGCCAGGGCAAAAAGGAACTATTGGGATTTCATCAAGATAAAAACCTTTGGCACAGCAAAAGAAACAGTCCACAAAACCAAAAGACAACCGACAGAATGGGAGAAATTATTTACGAATGACATATCAGATAAAGGGCTACTATCCAATATGTATAAAAACGTATCAAACTCAACACCCAAAGAACAAATAATCCAATCAAAAAATAGGAAGAAGACATGAACAGACATTTTTCCAAAGAACACATCCAAATGGCCAACAGGCACATGAAAAAGTGCTCAACACGGCTCGGCATCAGGGAAATCCACATCAAAACCTCAATGAGATACCCCCTCACACCCGTCAGAATGGCTCAAATGAACAAGTCAGGGAACGACAGAGGTTGGCGGGGATGTGGAGAAAGGGGAACCCTCCTACACTGGTGGTGGGAATGCAAGCTGGTGCAACCCCTCTGGAAAACAGGATGGAGGTTCCTCAAATAGTTGAAATTAGAGCTACCATCCGATCCAGCAATTGCACTCCTGGGTATTTACCCCAAAGATACAAATGTAGGGACCCGAAGCGGTACGTGCACCCCATTGTTTATAGCAGCAATGTCCACAATAGCCAAACTGTTGAAAGAGCCAAGATGTCCATCGACAGATGAGTGGATAAAGAAGAGGTGGTATATATATACACAATGGAATATTACGCAGCCATCAAAAGGAATGAGATGTTGCCATGGACAACGACGTGGATGGAACTGGAGGGTCCGATGATTAGTGAAATAAGTCAATCAGAGAAAGACATGTATCATATGACCTCACTGATATGAGGAATTCTTAATCTCAGGAACAGAGTGAGGCTTGCTGGAGTGGTCGGGGGTGGGAGGGATGGGCTGGCTGGGTGATAGACATTGGGGAGGGTATGAGCTACGGTGAGCGCTGTGAATTGTGTAAGACTGTTGAATCACAGATCTCTACTTCTGAAACAAATAACGCAACATATTTTAAGAATAAAGGAAAAGAAGGAGATAGCAGGAGAGGAAGAATGAAGGGGAGTTAGTGAGAGGGGGAGACAGACCAGGAGAGATGATGGATTCTGAAAAAAAATCCGAGGTTTCTAGAGGGGAGGTGGGTCGGGGGATTGGTTAGCCTGGTGATGGGTATTAAAGAGGGCACATTCTGCATGGAGCACTGTGTGTTCGGAACAAACAATGAATCATGGGACACTACACCAAAACAAATGATGTAGTACATGGTGATTAACAAAGCAATAAAAAACAAAGACTGTAATAAGAGATGAAGAAGGACACTATATCCTACTTAAAGGGTCTATCCAAGAAGAAGATCTAACAATTGTAAATGTCTATGCCCCGAACATGGGAGCATCCAATTATATAAGGCAATTTAGAAGAAAAGGAAAGAAAGACATTGACAACCATACAATCATAGTGGGGGACTTTAACACCCCCCTGACTGAAATGGCCAGATCATCTAAGCAAAAGATCAACAAGGAAATAAAGACTTTAAATGACACACTGGACCAAATGGACTTCACAGACATATTCAGAACGTTCCATCCCGAAGCAACGGAATACACATTCTTCTCTAGGGCCCATGGAACGTTCTCCAGAATGGATCACATCCTAGGTCACAAATCAGGTCTCAACCGGTACCCAAAGATTGGGATCATTCCCTGCACATTTTCAGACCACAATGCTTTGAAACTAGAACTCAATCACAAGAGGAAAGTCGGAAAGAACTCACATACATGGAGGGTAAAGAGCATCCTACGAAAGAATGAATGGGTCAACCAGGAAATTAAAGAAGAATGTAAAAATTCATGGAAACCAATGAAAATGAAAACACAACTGTCCAAAATCTTTGGGATACAGCCAAGGCAGTCCTTCGAGGAAAGTATATAGCAATACAAGCCTTTCTCAAGAAACATGAAAGGTCTCAAATACACACCCTAACCCTACACCTAAAGGAGCTGGAGAAAGAACGGCCAATAAAGCCTAAACCCAGCAGGAGAAGAGAAATCATGCAGATCAGAGCAGAAATCAATGAAATAGAACCCAAAAGAACAGTAGAACAGATCAACGGAACTAGGAGCTGGTTCTTTGAAAGAATTCACAAGATTGATACACCCCTGTCCAGGCTGATCAAAAAGAAAAGAGAAATGACCCAAATCAACAAAATCATGAATGAAGAAGGAGAGATCACAACCAACACCAAAGAAATACAAACGATTATAAGAACGTAATCTGAGCAACCCTAGGGCAGCATATTCCATAACCTGGAAGAAATGGGTGCATTCCTAGAGATGTGTCAACTACCAAAACTGACCCAGGAAGAAAGAGAAAACCTGAACAGTCCTATAACCACGAAGGCAATTGAAGTAGTCATCAAAAACCTCCCAAGAAACCAAAGCCCAGGGCCAGATGGATTCCCAGGGGAATTCTATCCGACATTTCAAGAAGAATTAATACCTATTCTCCTGAAACTGTTCCAAACAATAGAAATGGAAGGAAAACTTCCAAACTCATTTTATGAGGCCACCATTACCTTGATCCCAAAACCAGACAAAGATCCCATCAAAAAGGAGTATTAGAGACCAATATCCTTGATGAACATCGATGCAAAAATTCTCACCAAAATACTAGCCAAGAGGACGCAACAGTACATGAAAAGGAGTATTCACCATGACCAAGTGGGATTTATCCCTGGGCTGCAAGGCTGGTTCAACATCCGCAAATCAATCAACGTGATAAAACACATTAACCAAAGAAAGAACAAGAATCATATGATCCTCTCAATAGATGCAGAAAAACCATTTGACAAAGTAAAGCACAGTTTCTGGATCAAAACTCTTCAAAGTACAGGGACAGCGGGTACATACCTCAATATCATAAAAGCCATCTACGAACAACCTACAGCGAATATCATTCTCAATGGGGAAAAGCTGAGATCTTTTCCCCTAAGGTCAGGAACGCGGCAGGGATAGCCACTCTCACCACTGCTATTCAACATAGTATTAGAAGTCCTAGCCACAGCAATCAGACAACAAAAAGAAATCAAAGGCATCCAAATCGGCAGAGAGGAAGTCAAAATCTCACTCTTTGCAGATGATATGATACTTTATGTGGAAAACCCAAAAGACTCCACCCCAAAACTGCTACAACTCACAGAGCAATTCCGTCAAGTAGCAGGCTATAAAATCAATGCACAGAAATCAGTGGCATTCCTATACACCAACAACAAGACAGAAGAGAGACAAATCAAGGAGTCGATCCCATTCACAACTGCACCCAAAACCAGAAGAGACCTAGGAATAAATTGAACCCAAGAGGCAAAGGATCTGTACTCAGAAAACTACCAAATACTCAGGAAAGAAATTGAAGAAGACACAAAGAAACGGAAAAACGTTCCATGATCATGGACTGGGAGAACCAACATTGTGAAGAGGTCAATGCTACCTAGAGCAATCTACACATGCAATGCAATCCCCATCAAAATACCATCCACTTTTTTCCAAGAAATCGAACAAATAATCCTAAGATTTGAATGGAACCAGAAGAGACCACGAATAGCCAGAGGAATATTGAGAAAGAAAAGCAAAGCTGGCGGCATCACAATTCTGGACTTCCAGCTCTATGACAAAGCTGTCATCATCAAGACAGTATGGTACTGGCACAAAACAGACACATAGATCCATGGAACAGAATCGAGAGCCCAGAAGTGGACCCTCAACTCTATGGTCAACTTATCTTTGACAGAGCAGGAAAGAATGTCCAATGGCAAAAAGAGAGTCTCTTCCACTACTGGAGTTGTGGAAATTGGACAGCCCCATGCAGAAGAATGACACTGGACCATTTCCTGACACCACACACAAAAATAGACTCCAAATGTTTGAAAGACCTCAGTGTGAGACAAGACTCCATCAAAATCCTAAAGGAGAACACAGGTAGCAAGCTCTTCGACCTCAGCCGCAGCAACTTCTTCCTACAAACATCACCAAAGGCACGGGAATCCAGGGCAAAAAGGAACTATTGGGATTTCATCAAGATAAAAACCTTTGGCACAGCAAAAGAAACAGTCCACAAAACCAAAAGACAACCGACAGAATGGGAGAAATTATTTACGAATGACATATCAGATAAAGGGCTACTATCCAATATGTATAAAAACGTATCAAACTCAACACCCAAAGAACAAATAATCCAATCAAAAAATAGGCAGAAGACATGAACAGACATTTTTCCAAAGAACACATCCAAATGGCCAACAGGCACAGGAAAAAGTGCTCAACACGGCTCGGCATCAGGGAAATCCACATCAAAACCTCAATGAGATACCCCCTCACACCCGTCAGAATGGCTCAAATGAACAAGTCAGGGAACGACAGAGGTTGGCGGGGATGTGGAGAAAGGGGAACCCTCCTACACTGGTGGTGGGAATGAAAGCTGGTGCAACCCCTCTGGAAAACAGGATGGAGGTTCCTCAAATAGTTGAAATTAGAGCTACCATCCGATCCAGCAATTGCACTCCTGGGTATTTACCCCAAAGATACAAATGTAGGGACCCGAAGCGGTACGTGCACCCCATTGTTTATAGCAGCAATGTCCACAATAGCCAAACTGTTGAAAGAGCCAAGATGTCCATCGACAGATGAGTGGATAAAGAAGAGGTGGTATTTATATACACAATGGAATATTACGCAGCCATCAAAAGGAATGAGATGTTGCCATGGACAACGACGTGGATGGAACTGGAGGGTCCGATGATTAGTGAAATAAGTCAATCAGAGAAAGACATGTATCATATGACCTCACTGATATGAGGAATTCTTAATCTCAGGAACAGAGTGAGGCTTGCTGGAGTGGTCGGGGGTGGGAGGGATGGGCTGGCTGGGTGATAGACATTGGGGAGGGTATGAGCTACGGTGAGCGCTGTGAATTGTGTAAGACTGTTGAATCACAGATCTCTACTTCTGAAACAAATAACGCAACATATTTTAAGAATAAAGGAAAAGAAGGAGATAGCAGGAGAGGAAGAATGAAGGGGAGTTAGTGAGAGGGGGAGACAGACCAGGAGAGATGATGGATTCTGAAAAAAAATCCGAGGTTTCTAGAGGGGAGGTGGGTCGGGGGATTGGTTAGCCTGGTGATGGGTATTAAAGAGGGCACATTCTGCATGGAGCACTGTGTGTTCGGAACAAACAATGAATCATGGGACACTACACCAAAACAAATGATGTAGTACATGGTGATTAACAAAGCAATAAAAAACAAAGACTGTAATAAGAGATGAAGAAGGACACTATATCCTACTTAAAGGGTCTATACAAGAAGAAGAACTAACAATTGTAAATGTCTATGCCCCGAACATGGGAGCATCCAATTGTATAAGGCAATTTAGAAGAAAAGCAAAGAAAGACATTGACAACCATAGAATCATAGTGGGGGACTTTAACACCCCCCTGACTGAAATGGCCAGATCATCTAAGCAAAAGATCAACAAGGAAATAAAGACTTTAAATGACACACTGGAACAAATGGACTTCACAGACATATTCAGAACGTTCCATCCCGAAGCAACGGAATACACATTCTTCTCTAGGGCCCATGGAACGTTCTCCAGAATGGATCACATCCTAGGTCACAAATCAGGTCTCAACCGGTACCCAAAGATTGGGATCATTCACTGCACATTTTCAGACCACAATGCTTTGAAAGTAGAACTCAATCACAAGAGGAAAGTCGGAAAGAACTCAAATACATGGAGGCTAAAGAGCATCCTACGAAAGAATGAATGGGTCAACCAGGAAATTAAAGAAGAATTTAAAAATTCATGGAAACCAATGAAAATGAAAACACAACTGTCCAAAATCTTTGGGATACAGCCAAGGCAGTCCTGCGAGGAAAGTATATAGCAATACAAGCCTTTCTCAAGAAACATGAAAGGTCTCAAATACACACCCTAACCCTACACCTAAAGGAGCTGGAGAAAGAACGGCCAATAAAGCCTAAACCCAGCAGGAGAAGAGAAATCATGCAGATCAGAGCAGAAATCAATGAAATAGAACCCAAAAGAACAGTAGAACAGATCAACGGAACTAGGAGCTGGTTCTTTGAAAGAATTCACAAGATTGATACACCCCTGTCCAGGCTGATCAAAAAGAAAAGAGAAATGACCCAAATCAACAAAATCATGAATGAAAGACAAGAGATCACAACCAACACCAAAGAAATACAAACGATTATAAGAACGTAATCTGAGCAACCCTATGGCAGCATATTCCATAACCTGGAAGAAATGGGTGCATTCCTAGAGATGTGTCAACTACCAAAACTGACCCAGGAAGAAAGAGAAAACCTGAACAGTCCTATAACCACGAAGGCAATTGAAGTAGTCATCAAAAACCTCCCAAGAAACCAAAGCCCAGGGCCAGATGGATTCCCAGGGGAATTCTATCCGACATTTAAAGAAGAATTAATACCTATTCTCCTGAAACTGTTCCAAACAATAGAAATGGAAGGAAAACTTCCAAACTCATTTTATGAGGCCACCATTACCTTGATCCCAAAACCAGACAAAGATCCCATCAAAAAGGATTATTAGAGACCAATATCCTTGATGAACATCGATGCAAAAATTCTCACCAAAATACTAGCCAAGAGGACGCAACAGTACATGAAAAGGAGTATTCACCATGACCAAGTGGGATTTATCCCTGGGCTGCAAGGCTGGTTCAACATCCGCAAATCAATCAACGTGATAAAACACATTAACCAAAGAAAGAACAAGAATCATATGATCCTCTCAATAGATGCAGAAAAACCATTTGACAAA
Source organism: Eumetopias jubatus (assembly GCF_037043125.1). Lineage (NCBI taxonomy): Eukaryota > Metazoa > Chordata > Mammalia > Carnivora > Otariidae > Eumetopias > Eumetopias jubatus. The sequence goes on from NW_028274848.1 coordinate 390,255, forward strand.
GTAAAGCACACTTTCTGGATCAAAACTCTTCAGAGTACAGGGACAGCGGGTACATACCTCAATATCATAAAAGCCATCTACGAACAACCTACAGCGAATATCATTCTCAATGGGGAAAAGCTGAGATCTTTTCCCCTAAGGTCAGGAACGCGGCAGGGATAGCCACTCTCACCACTGCTATTCAACATAGTATTAGAAGTCCTAGCCACAGCAATCAGACAACAAAAACAAATCCAAGGCATCCAAATCGGCAGAGAGGAAGTCAAACTCTCACTCTTTGCAGATGATATGATACTTTATGTGGAAAACCCAAAAGACTCCACCCCAAAACTGCTACAACTCACACAGCAATTCCGTCAAGTAGCAGGCTATAAAATCAATGCACAGACATCAGTGGCATTCCTATACACCAACAACAAGACAGAAGAGAGACAAATCAAGGAGTCGATCCCATTCACAACTGCACCCAAAACCAGAAGAGACCTAGGAATACATTGAACCCAAGAGGCAAAGGATCTGTACTCAGAAAACTACCAAATACTCAGGAAAGAAATTGAAGAAGACACAAAGAAACGGAAAAACGTTCCATGCTCATGGATTGGGAGAACCAACATTGTGAAGAGGTCAATGCTACCTAGAGCAATCTACACATGCAATGCAATCCCCGTCAAAATACCATCCACTTTTTTCCAAGAAATGGAACAAATAATCCTAAGATTTGAATGGAACCAGAAGAGACCACGAATAGCCAGAGGAATATTGAGAAAGAAAAGCAAAGCTGGCGGCATCACAATTCTGGACTTCCAGCTCTATGACAAAGCTGTCATCATCAAGACGGTATGGTACTGGCACAAAAACAGACACATAGATCCATGGAACAGAATCGAGAGCCCAGAAGTGGACCCTCAACTCTATGGTCAACTTATCTTTGACAGAGCAGGAAAGAATGTCCAATGGCAAAAAGAGAGTCTCTTCCACAACTGGAGTTGTGGAAATTGGACAACCCCATGCAGAAGAATGACACTGGACCATTTCCTGACACCACACACAAAAATAGACTCCAAATGTTTGAAAGACCTCAGTGTGAGACAAGACTCCATCAAAATCCTAAAGGAGAACACAGGTAGCAAGCTCTTCCACCTCAGCCGCAGCAACTTCTTCCTACAAACATCACCAAAGGCACGGGAAGCCAGGGCAAAAATGAACTATTGGGATTTCATCAAGATAAAAACCTTTGGCACAGCAAAAGAAACAGTCCACAAAACCAAAAGACAACCGACAGAATGGGAGAAATTATTTACGAATGACATATCAGATAAAGGGCTACTATCCAATATGTATAAAAACGTATCAAACTCAACACCCAAAGAACAAATAATCCAATCAAAAAATAGGCAGAAGGCATGAACAGACATTTTTCCAAAGAAGACATCCAAATGGCCAACAGTCACATGAAAAAGTGCTCAACACGGCTCGGCATCAGGGAAATCCACATCAAAACCTCAATGAGATACCCCCTCACCCCCGTCAGAATGGCTCAAATGAACAAGTCAGGGAACGACAGAGGTTGGCGGGGATGTGGAGAAAGGGGAACCCTCCTACACTGGTGGTGGGAATGCAAGCTGGTGCAACCCCTCTGGAAAACAGGATGGAGGTTCCTCAAATAGTTGAAATTAGAGCTACCATCCGATCCAGCAATTGCACTCCTGGGTATTTACCCCAAAGATACAAATGTAGGGACCCGAAGCGGTACGTGCACCCCATTGTTTATAGCAGCAATGTCCACAATAGCCAAACTGTTGAAAGAGCCAAGATGTCCATCGACAGATGAGTGGATAAAGAAGAGGTGGTATATATATACACAATGGAATATTACGCAGCCATCAAAAGGAATGAGATGTTGCCATGGACAACGACGTGGATGGAACTGGAGGGTCCGATGATTAGTGAAATAAGACAATCAGAGAAAGACATGTATCATATGACCTCACTGATATGAGGAATTCTTAATCTCAGGAACAGAGTGAGGCTTGCTGGAGTGGTCGGGGGTGGGAGGGATGGGCTGGCTGGGTGATAGACATTGGGGAGGGTATGAGCTACGGTGAGCGCTGTGAATTGTGTAAGACTGTTGAATCACAGATCTCTACTTCTGAAACAAATAACGCATCATATTTTAAGAATAAAGGAAAAGAAGGAGATAGCAGGAGAGGAAGAATGAAGGGGAGTTAGTGAGAGGGGGAGACAGACCAGGAGAGATGATGGATTCTGAAAAAAAATCCGAGGTTTCTAGAGGGGAGGTGGGTCGGGGGATTGGTTAGCCTGGTGATGGGTATTAAAGAGGGCACATTCTGCATGGAGCACTGTGTGTTCGGAACAAACAATGAATCATGGGACACTACACCAAAACAAATGATGTAGTACATGGTGATTAACAAAGCAATAAAAAACAAAGACTGTAATAAGAGATGAAGAAGGACACTATATCCTACTTAAAGGGTCTATCCAAGAAGAAGATCTAACAATTGTAAATGTCTATGCCCCGAACATGGGAGCATCCAATTATATAAGGCAATTTAGAAGAAAAGCACAGAAAGACATTGACAACCATACAATCAGAGTGGGGGACTTTAACACCCCCCTGACTGAAATGGCCAGATCATCTAAGCAAAAGATCAACAAGGAAATAAAGACTTTAAATGACACACTGGACCAAATGGACTTCACAGACATATTCAGAACGTTCCTTCCCGAAGCAACGGAATACACATTCTTCTCTAGGGCCCATGGAACATTCTCCAGAATGGATCACATCCTAGGTCAGAAATCAGGTCTCAACCGGTACCCAAAGATTGGGATCATTCCCTGCACATTTTCAGACCACAATGCTTTGAAACTAGAACTCAATCACAAGAGGAAAGTCGGAAAGAACTCAAATACATGGAGGCTAAAGAGCATCCTACGAAAGAATGAATGGGTCAACCAGGAAATTAAAGAAGAATTTAAAAATTCATGGAAACCAATGAAAATGAAAACACAACTGTCCAAAATCTTTGGGATACAGCCAAGGCAGTCCTGCGAGGAAAGTATATAGCAATACAAGCCTTTCTCAAGAAACATGAAAGGTCTCAAATACACACCCTAACCCTACACCTAAAGGAGCTGGAGAAAGAACGGCCAATAAAGCGTAAACCCAGCAGGAGAAGAGACATCATGCAGATCAGAGCAGAAATCAATGAAATAGAACCCAAAAGAACAGTAGAACAGATCAACGGAACTAGGAGCTGGTTCTTTGAAAGAATTCACAAGATTGATACACCCCTGTCCAGGCTGATCAAAAAGAAAAGAGAAATGACCCAAATCAACAAAATCATGAATGAAAGAGGAGAGATCACAACCAACACCAAAGAAATACAAGCGATTATAAGAACGTAATCTGAGCAACCCTATGGCAGCATATTCCATAACCTGGAAGAAATGGGTGCATTCCTAGAGATGTGTCAACTACCAAAACTGACCCAGGAAGAAAGAGAAAACCTGAACAGTCCTATAACCACGAAGGCAATTGAAGTAGTCATCAAAAACCTCCCAAGAAACCAAAGCCCAGGGCCAGATGGATTCCCAGGGGAATTCTATCCGACATTTAAAGAAGAATTAATACCTATTCTCCTGAAACTGTTCCAAACAATAGAAATGGAAGGAAAACTTCCAAACTCATTTTATGAGGCCACCATTACCTTGATCCCAAAACCAGACAAAGATCCCATCAAAAAGGAGTATTAGAGACCAATATCCTTGATTAACATCGATGCAAAAATTCTCACCAAAATACTAGCCAAGAGGACCCAACAGTACATGAAAAGGAGTATTCACCATGACCAAGTGGGATTTATCCCTGGGCTGCAAGGCTGGTTCAACATCCGCAAATCAATCAACGTGATAAAACACATTAACCAAAGAAAGAACAAGAATCATATGATCCTCTCAATAGATGCAGAAAAACCATTTGACAAAGTAAAGCACACTTTCTGGATCAAAACTCTTCAGAGTACAGGGACAGCGGGTACATACCTCAATATCATAAAAGCCATCTACGAACAACCTACACCGAATATCATTCTCAATGGGGAAAAGCTGAGATCTTTTCCCCTAAGGTCAGGAACGCGGCAGGGATAGCCACTCTCACCACTGCTATTCAACATAGTATTAGAAGTCCTAGCCACAGCAATCAGACAACAAAAAGAAATCCAAGGCATCCAAATCGGCAGAGAGGAAGTCAAACTCTCACTCTTTGCAGATGATATGATACTTTATGTGGAAAACCCAAAAGACTCCACCCCAAAACTGCTACAACTCACACAGCAATTCCGTCAAGTAGCAGGCTATAAAATCAATGCACAGAAATCAGTGGCATTCCTATACACCAACAACAAGACAGAAGAGAGACAAATCAAGGAGTCGATCCCATTCACAACTGCACCCAAAACCAGAAGAGACCTAGGAATACATTGAACCCAAGAGGCAAAGGATCTGTACCCCGAAAACTACCAAATACTCAGGAAAGAAATTGAAGAAGACACAAAGAAACGGAAAAACTTTCCATGCTCATGGATTGGGAGAACCAACATTGTGAAGAGGTCAATGCTACCTAGAGCAATCTACACATGCAATGCAATCCCCATCAAAATACCATCCACTTTTTTCCAAGAAATGGAACAAATAATGCTAAGATTTGAATGGAACCAGAAGAGACCACGAATAGCCAGAGGAATATTGAGAAAGAAAAGCAAAGCTGGCGGCATCACAATTCTGGACTTCCAGCTCTATGACAAAGCTGTCATCATCAAGACAGTATGGTACTGGCACAAAAACAGACACATAGATCCATGGAACAGAATCGAGAGCCCAGAAATGGACCCTCAACTCTATGGTCAACTTATCTTTGACAGAGCAGGAAAGAATGTCCAATGGCAAAAAGAGAGTCTCTTCAACAACTGGAGTTGTGGAAATTGGACAGCCCCATGCAGAAGAATGACACTGGACCATTTCCTGACACCACACACAAAAATAGACTCCAAATGTTTGAAAGACCTCAGTGTGAGACAGGACTCCATCAAAATCCTAAAGGAGAACACAGGTAGCAAGCTCTTCGACCTCAGCCGCAGCAACTTCTTCCTACAAACATCACCAAAGGCACGGGAAGCCAGGGCAAAAAGGAACTATTGGGATTTCATCAAGATAAAAACCTTTGGCACAGCAAAAGAAACAGTCCACAAAACCAAAAGACAACCGACAGAATGGGAGAAATTATTTACGAATGACATATCAGATAAAGGGCTACTATCCAATATGTATAAAAACGTATCAAACTCAACACCCAAAGAACAAATAATCCAATCAAAAAATAGGCAGAAGGCATGAACAGACATTTTTCCAAAGAAGACATCCAAATGGCCAACAGGCACATGAAAAAGTGCTCAACACGGCTCGGCATCAGGGAAATCCACATCAAAACCTCAATGAGATACCCCCTCACACCCGTCAGAATGGCTCAAATGAACAAGTCAGGGAACGACAGAGGTTGGCGGGGATGTGGAGAAAGGGGAACCCTCCTACACTGGTGGTGGGAATGCAAGCTGGTGCAACCCCTCTGGAAAACAGGATGGAGGTTCCTCAAATAGTTGAAATTAGAGCTACCATCCGATCCAGCAATTGCACTCCTGGGTATTTACCCCAAAGATACAAATGTAGGGACCCGAAGCGGTACGTGCACCCCATTGTTTATAGCAGCAATGTCCACAATAGCCAAACTGTTGAAAGAGCCAAGATGTCCATCGACAGATGAGTGGATAAAGAAGAGGTGGTATATATATATACACAATGGAATATTACGCAGCCATCAAAAGGAATGAGATGTTGCCATGGACAACGACGTGGATGGAACTGGAGGGTCCGATGATTAGTGAAATAAGTCAATCAGAGAAAGACATGTATCATATGACCTCACTGATATGAGGAATTCTTAATCTCAGGAACAGAGTGAGGCTTGCTGGAGTGGTCGGGGGTGGGAGGGATGGGCTGGCTGGGTGATAGACATTGGGGAGGGTATGAGCTACGGTGAGCGCTGTGAATTGTGTAAGACTGTTGAATCACAGATCTCTACTTCTGAAACAAATAACGCAACATATTTTAAGAATAAAGGAAAAGAAGGAGATAGCAGGAGAGGAAGAATGAAGGGGAGTTAGTGAGAGGGGGAGACAGACCAGGAGAGATGATGGATTCTGAAAAAAAATCCGAGGTTTCTAGAGGGGAGGTGGGTCGGGGGATTGGTTAGCCTGGTGATGGGTATTAAAGAGGGCACATTCTGCATGGAGCACTGTGTGTTCGGAACAAACAATGAATCATGGGACACTACACCAAAACAAATGATGTAGTACATGGTGATTAACAAAGCAATAAAAACAAAGACTGTAATAAGAGATGAAGAAGGACACTATATCCTACTTAAAGGGTCTATCCAAGAAGAAGATCTAACAATTGTAAATGTCTATGCCCCGAACATGGGAGCATCCAATTATATAAGGCAATTTAGAAGAAAAGCAAAGAAAGACATTGACAACCATACAATCATAGTGGGGGACTTTAACACCCCCCTGACTGAAATGGCCAGATCATCTAAGCAAAAGATCAACAAGGAAATAAAGACTTTAAATGACACACTGGACCAAATGGACTTCACAGACATATTCAGAACGTTCCATCCCGAAGCAACGGAATACACATTCTTCTCTAGGGCCCATGGAACGTTCTCCAGAATGGATCACATCCTAGGTCACAAATCAGGTCTCAACCGGTACCCAAAGATTGGGATCATTCCCTGCACATTTTCAGACCACAATGCTTTGAAACTAGAACTCAATCACAAGAGGAAAGTCGGAAAGAACTCAAATACATGGAGGCTAAAGAGCATCCTACGAAAGAATGAATGGGTCAACCAGGAAATTAAAGAAGAATTTAAAAATTCATGGAAACCAATGAAAATGAAAACACAACTGTCCAAAATCTTTGGGATACAGCCAAGGCAGTCCTGCGAGGAAAGTATATAGCAATACAAGCCTTTCTCAAGAAACATGAAAGGTCTCAAATACACACCCTAACCCTACACCTAAAGGAGCTGGAGAAAGAACGGCCAATAAAGGCTAAACCCAGCAGGAGAAGAGAAATCATGCAGATCAGAGCAGAAATCAATGAAATAGAAGCCAAAAGAACAGTAGAAGAGATCAACGGAACTAGGAGCTGGTTCTTTGAAAGAATTCACAAGATTGATACACCCCTGTCCAGGCTGATCAAAAAGAAAAGAGAAATGACCCAAATCAACAAAATCATGAATGAAAGAGGAGAGATCACAACCAACACCAAAGAAATACAAACGATTATAAGAACGTAATCTGAGCAACCCTAGGGCAGCATATTCCATAACCTGGAAGAAATGGGTGCATTCCTAGAGATGTGTCAACTACCAAAACTGACCCAGGAAGAAAGAGAAAACCTGAACAGTCCTATAACCACGAAGGCAATTGAAGTAGTCATCAAAAACCTCCCAAGAAACCAAAGCCCAGGGCCAGATGGATTCCCAGGGGAATTCTATCCGACATTTAAAGAAGAATTAATACCTATTCTCCTGAAACTGTTCCAAACAATAGAAATGGAAGGAAAACTTCCAAACTCATTTTATGAGGCCACCATTACCTTGATCCCAAAACCAGACAAAGATCCCATCAAAAAGGAGTATTAGAGACCAATATCCTTGATGAACATCGATGCAAAAATTCTCACCAAAATACTAGCCAAGAGGATCCAACAGTACATGAAAAGGAGTATTCACCATGACCAAGTGGGATTTATCCCTGGGCTGCAAGGCTGGTTCAACATCCGCAAATCAATCAACGTGATAAAACACATTAACCAAAGAAAGAACAAGAATCATATGATCCTCTCAATAGATGCAGAAAAACCATTTGACAAAGTAAAGCACACTTTCTGGATCAAAACTCTTCAGAGTACAGGGACAGCGGGTACATACCTCAATATCATAAAAGCCATCTACGAACAACCTACAGCGAATATCATTCTCAATGGGGAAAAGCTGAGATCATTTCCCCTAAGGTCAGGAACGCGGCAGGGATAGCCACTCTCACCACTGCTATTCAACATCGTATTAGAAGTCCTAGCCACAGCAATCAGACAACAAAAAGAAATCCAAGGCATCCAAATCGGCAGAGAGGAAGTCAAACTCTCACTCTTTGCAGATGATATGATACTTTATGTGGAAAACCCAAAAGACTCCACCCCAAAACTGCTACAACTCACACAGCAATTCCGTCAAGTAGCAGGCTATAAAATCAATGCACAGAAATCAGTGGCATTCCTATACACCAACAACAAGACAGAAGAGAGACAAATGAAGGAGTCGATCCCATTCACAACTGCACCCAAAACCAGAAGAGACCTAGGAATACATTGAACCCAAGAGGCAAAGGATCTGTACCCCGAAAACTACCAAATACTCAGGAAAGAAATTGAAGAAGACACAAAGAAACGGAAAAACTTTCCATGCTCATGGATTGGGAGAACCAACATTGTGAAGAGGTCAATGCTACCTAGAGCAATCTACACATGCAATGCAATCCCCATCAAAATACCATCCACTTTTTTCCAAGAAATGGAACAAATAATCCTAAGATTTGAATGGAACCAGAAGAGACCACGAATAGCCAGAGGAATATTGAGAAAGAAAAGCAAAGCTGGCGGCATCACAATTCTGGACTTCCAGCTCTATGACAAAGCTGTCATCATCAAGACGGTATGGTACTGGCACAAAAACAGACACATAGATCCATGGAACAGAATCGAGAGCCCAGAAATGGACCCTCAACTCTATGGTCAACTTATCTTTGACAGAGCAGGAAAGAATGTCCAATGGCAAAAAGAGAGTCTCTTCAACAACTGGAGTTGTGGAAATTGGACAGCCCCATGCAGAAGAATGACACTGGACCATTTCCTGACACCACACACAAAAATAGACTCCAAATGTTTGAAAGACCTCAGTGTGAGACAGGACTCCATCAAAATCCTAAAGGAGAACACAGGTAGCAAGCTCTTCGACCTCAGCCGCAGCAACTTCTTCCTACAAACATCACCAAAGGCACGGGAAGCCAGGGCAAAAAGGAACTATTGGGATTTCATCAAGATAAAAACCTTTGGCACAGCAAAAGAAACAGTCCACAAAACCAAAAGACAACCGACAGAATGGGAGAAATTATTTACGAATGACATATCAGATAAAGGGCTACTATCCAATATGTATAAAAACGTATCAAACTCAACACCCAAAGAACAAATAATCCAATCAAAAAATAGGCAGAAGACATGAACAGACATTTTTCCAAAGAACACATCCAAATGGCCAACAGGCACAGGAAAAAGTGCTCAACACGGCTCGGCATCAGGGAAATCCACATCAAAACCTCAATGAGATACCCCCTCACACCCGTCAGAATGGCTCAAATGAACAAGTCAGGGAACGACAGAGGTTGGCGGGGATGTGGAGAAAGGGGAACCCTCCTACACTGGTGGTGGGAATGCAAGCTGGTGCAACCCCTCTGGAAAACAGGATGGAGGTTCCTCAAATAGTTGAAATTAGAGCTACCATCCGATCCAGCAATTGCACTCCTGGGTATTTACCCCAAAGATACAAATGTAGGGACCCGAAGCGGTACGTGCACCCCATTGTTTATAGCAGCAATGTCCACAATAGCCAAACTGTTGAAAGAGCCAAGATGTCCATCGACAGATGAGTGGATAAAGAAGAGGTGGTATATATATACACAATGGAATATTGCGCAGCCATCAAAAGGAATGAGATGTTGCCATGGACAACGACGTGGATGGAACTGGAGGGTCCGATGATTAGTGAAATAAGTCAATCAGAGAAAGACATGTATCATATGACCTCACTGATATGAGGAAGTCTTAATCTCAGGAACAGAGTGAGGCTTGCTGGAGTGGTCGGGGGTGGGAGGGATGGGCTGGCTGGGTGATAGACATTGGGGAGGGTATGAGCTACGGTGAGCGCTGTGAATTGTGTAAGACTGTTGAATCACAGATCTCTACTTCTGAAACAAATAACGCAACATATTTTAAGAATAAAGGAAAAGAAGGAGATAGCAGGAGAGGAAGAATGAAGGGGAGTTAGTGAGAGGGGGAGACAGACCAGGAGAGATGATGGATTCTGAAAAAAAATCCGAGGTTTCTAGAGGGGAGGTGGGTCGGGGGATTGGTTAGCCTGGTGATGGGTATTAAAGAGGGCACATTCTGCATGGAGCACTGTGTGTTCGGAACAAACAATGAATCATGGGACACTACACCAAAACAAATGATGTAGTACATGGTGATTAACAAAGCAATAAAAAACAAAGACTGTAATAAGAGATGAAGAAGGACACTATATCCTACTTAAAGGGTCTATCCAAGAAGAAGATCTAACAATTGTAAATGTCTATGCCCCGAACATGGGAGCATCCAATTATATAAGGCAATTTAGAAGAAAAGGAAAGAAAGACATTGACAACCATACAATCATAGTGGGGGACTTTAACACCCCCCTGACTGAAATGGCCAGATCATCTAAGCAAAAGATCAACAAGGAAATAAAGACTTTAAATGACACACTGGACCAAATGGACTTCACAGACATATTCAGAACGTTCCATCCCGAAGCAACGGAATACACATTCTTCTCTAGGGCCCATGGAACGTTCTCCAGAATGGATCACATCCTAGGTCACAAATCAGGTCTCAACCGGTACCCAAAGATTGGGATCATTCCCTGCACATTTTCAGACCACAATGCTTTGAAACTAGAACTCAATCACAAGAGGAAAGTCGGAAAGAACTCAAATACATGGAGGGTAAAGAGCATCCTACGAAAGAATGAATGGGTCAACCAGGAAATTAAAGAAGAATTTAAAAATTCATGGAAACCAATGAAAATGAAAACACAACTGTCCAAAATCTTTGGGATACAGCCAAGGCAGTCCTTCGAGGAAAGTATATAGCAATACAAGCCTTTCTCAAGAAACATGAAAGGTCTCAAATACACACCCTAACCCTACACCTAAAGGAGCTGGAGAAAGAACGGCCAATAAAGCCTAAACCCACCAGGAGAAGAGAAATCATGCAGATCAGAGCAGAAATCAATGAAATAGAACCCAAGAGAACAGTAGAACAGATCAACGGAACTAAGAGTTGGTTCTTTGAAAGAATTCACAAGATTGATAAACCCCTGTCCAGGCTGATCAAAAAGAAAAGAGAAATGACCCAAATCAACAAAATCATGAATGAAGGAGGAGAGATCACAACCAACACCAAAGAAATACAAACGATTATAAGAACGTAATCTGAGCAACCCTAGGGCAGCTTATTCCATAACCTGGAAGAAATGGGTGCATTCCTAGAGATGTGTCAACTACCAAAACTGACCCAGGAAGAAAGAGAAAACCTGAACAGTCCTATAACCACGAAGGCAATTGAAGTAGTCATCAAAAACCTCCCAAGAAACCAAAGCCCAGGGCCAGATGGATTCCCAGGGGAATTCTATCCGACATTTAAAGAAGAATTAATACCTATTCTCCTGAAACTGTTCCAAACAATAGAAATGGAAGGAAAACTTCCAAACTCATTTTATGAGGCCACCATTACCTTGATCCCAAAACCAGACAAAGATCCCATCAAAAAGGAGTATTAGAGACCAATATCCTTGATGAACATCGATGCAAAAATTCTCACCAAAATACTAGCCAAGAGGACCCAACAGTACATGAAAAGGAGTATTCACCATGACCAAGTGGGATTTATCCCGGGGCTGCAAGGCTGGTTCAACATCCGCAAATCAATCAACGTGATAAAACACATTAACCAAAGAAAGAACAAGAATCATATGATCCTCTCAATAGATGCAGAAAAACCATTTGACAAAGTAAAGCACACTTTCTGGATCAAAACTCTTCAGAGTACAGGGACAGCGGGTACATACCTCAATATCATAAAAGCCATCTACGAACAACCTACAGCGAATATCATTCTCAATGGGGAAAAGCTGAGATCTTTTCCCCTAAGGTCAGGAACGCGGCAGGGATAGCCACTCTCACCACTGCTATTCAACATAGTATTAGAAGTCCTAGCCACAGCAATCAGACAACAAAAAGAAAACAAAGGCATCCAAATCGGCAGAGAGGAAGTCAAACTCTCACTCTTTGCAGATGATATGATACTTTATGTGGAAAACCCAAAAGACTCGACCCCAAAAATGCTACAACTCACACAGCAATTCCGTCAAGTAGCAGGCTATAAAATCAATGCACAGACATCAGTGGCATTCCTATACACCAACAACAAGACAGAAGAGAGACAAATCAAGGAGTCGATCCCATTCACAACTGCACCCAAAACCAGAAGAGACCTAGGAATAAATTGAACCCAAGAGGCAAAGGATCTGTACCCCGAAAACTACCAAATACTCAGGAAAGAAATTGAAGAAGACACAAAGAAACGGAAAAAAGTTCCATGCTCATGGACTGGGAGAACCAACATTGTGAAGAGGTCAATGCTACCTAGAGCAATCTACACATGCAATGCAATCCCCATCAAAATACCATCCACTTTTTTCCAAGAAATGGAACAAATAATCCTAAGATTTGAATGGAACCAGAAGAGACCACGAATAGCCAGAGGAATATTGAGAAAGAAAAGCAAAGCTGGCGGCATCACAATTCTGGACTTCCAGCTCTATGACAAAGCTGTCATCATCAAGACGGTATGGTACTGGCACAAAAACAGACACATAGATCCATGGAACAGAATCGAGAGCCCAGAAATGGACCCTCAACTCTATGGTCAACTTATCTTTGACAGAGCAGGAAAGAATGTCCAATGGCAAAAAGAGAGTCTCTTCAACAACTGGAGTTGTGGAAATTGGACAGCCCCATGCAGAAGAATGACACTGGACCATTTCCTGACACCACACACAAAAATAGACTCCAAATGTTTGAAAGACCTCAGTGTGAGACAGGACTCCATCAAAATCCTAAAGGAGAACACAGGTAGCAAGCTCTTCGACCTCAGCCGCAGCAACTTCTTCCTACAAACATCACCAAAGGCACGGGAAGCCAGGGCAAAAAGGAACTATTGGGATTTCATCAAGATAAAAACCTTTGGCACAGCAAAAGAAACAGTCCACAAAACCAAAAGACAACCGACAGAATGGGAGAAATTATTTACGAATGACATATCAGATAAAGGGCTACTATCCAATATGTATAAAAACGAATCAAACTCAACACCCAAAGAACAAATAATCCAATCAAAAAATAGGCAGAAGGCATGAACAGACATTTTTCCAAAGAACACATCCAAATGGCCAACAGGCACAGGAAAAAGTGCTCAACACGGCTCGGCATCAGGGAAATCCACATCAAAACCTCAATGAGATACCCCCTCACACCCGTCAGAATGGCTCAAATGAACAAGTCAGGGAACGACAGAGGTTGGCGGGGATGTGGAGAAAGGGGAACCCTCCTACACTGGTGGTGGGAATGCAAGCTGGTGCAACCCCTCTGGAAAACAGGATGGAGGTTCCTCAAATAGTTGAAATTAGAGCTACCATCCGATCCAGCAATTGCACTCCTGGGTATTTACCCCAAAGATACAAATGTAGGGACCCGAAGCGGTACGTGCACCCCATTGTTTATAGCAGCAATGTCCACAATAGCCAAACTGTTGAAAGAGCCAAGATGTCCATCGACAGATGAGTGGATAAAGAAGAGGTGGTATATATATACACAATGGAATATTACGCAGCCATCAAAAGGAATGAGATGTTGCCATGGACAACGACGTGGATGGAACTGGAGGGTCCGATGATTAGTGAAATAAGTCAATCAGAGAAAGACATGTATCATATGACCTCACTGATATGAGGAATTCTTAATCTCAGGAACAGAGTGAGGCTTGCTGGAGTGGTCGGGGGTGGGAGGGATGGGCTGGCTGGGTGATAGACATTGGGGAGGGTATGAGCTACGGTGAGCGCTGTGAATTGTGTAAGACTGTTGAATCACAGATCTCTACTTCTGAAACAAATAACGCAACATATTTTAAGAATAAAGGAAAAGAAGGAGATAGCAGGAGAGGAAGAATGAAGGGGAGTTAGTGAGAGGGGGAGACAGACCAGGAGAGATGATGGATTCTGAAAAAAAATCCGAGGTTTCTAGAGGGGAGGTGGGTCGGGGGATTGGTTAGCCTGGTGATGGGTATTAAAGAGGGCACATTCTGCATGGAGCACTGTGTGTTCGGAACAAACAATGAATCATGGGACACTACACCAAAACAAATGATGTAGTACATGGTGATTAACAAAGCAATAAAAAACAAAGACTGTAATAAGAGATGAAGAAGGACACTATATCCTACTTAAAGGGTCTATCCAAGAAGAAGATCTAACAATTGTAAATGTCTATGCCCCGAACATGGGAGCATCCAATTATATAAGGCAATTTAGAAGAAAAGGAAAGAAAGACATTGACAACCATACAATCATAGTGGGGGACTTTAACACCCCCCTGACTGAAATGGCCAGATCATCTAAGCAAAAGATCAACAAGGAAATAAAGACTTTAAATGACACACTGGACCAAATGGACTTCACAGACATATTCAGAACGTTCCATCCCGAAGCAACGGAATACACATTCTTCTCTAGGGCCCATGGAACGTTCTCCAGAATGGATCACATCCTAGGTCACAAATCAGGTCTCAACCGGTACCCAAAGATTGGGATCATTCCCTGCACATTTTCAGACCACAATGCTTTGAAACTAGAACTCAATCACAAGAGGAAAGTCGGAAAGAACTCACATACATGGAGGGTAAAGAGCATCCTACGAAAGAATGAATGGGTCAACCAGGAAATTAAAGAAGAATTTAAAAATTCATGGAAACCAATGAAAATGAAAACACAACTGTCCAAAATCTTTGGGATACAGCCAAGGCAGTCCTTCGAGGAAAGTATATAGCAATACAAGCCTTTCTCAAGAAACATGAAAGGTCTCAAATACACACCCTAACCCTACACCTAAAGGAGCTGGAGAAAGAACGGCCAATAAAGCCTAAACCCACCAGGAGAAGAGAAATCATGCAGATCAGAGCAGAAATCAATGAAATAGAACCCAAAAGAACAGTAGAACAGATCAACGGAACTAGGAGCTGGTTCTTTGAAAGAATTCACAAGATTGATACACCCCTGTCCAGGCTGATCAAAAAGAAAAGAGAAATGACCCAAATCAACAAAATCATGAATGAAGGAGGAGAGATCACAACCAACACCAAAGAAATACAAACGATTATAAGAACGTAATCTGAGCAACCCTAGGGCAGCATATTCCATAACCTGGAAGAAATGGGTGCATTCCTAGAGATGTGTCAACTACCAAAACTGACCCAGGAAGAAAGAGAAAACCTGAACAGTCCTATAACCACGAAGGCAATTGAAGTAGTCATCAAAAACCTCCCAAGAAACCAAAGCCCAGGGCCAGATGGATTCCCAGGGGAATTCTATCCGACATTTAAAGAAGAATTAATACCTATTCTCCTGAAACTGTTCCAAACAATAGAAATGGAAGGAAAACTTCCAAACTCATTTTATGAGGCCACCATTACCTGGATCCCAAAACCAGACAAAGATCCCATCAAAAAGGAGTATTAGAGACCAATATCCTTGATGAACATCGATGCAAAAATTCTCACCAAAATACTAGCCAAGAGGACGCAACAGTACATGAAAAGGAGTATTCACCATGACCAAGTGGGATTTATCCCTGGGCTGCAAGGCTGGTTCAACATCCGCAAATCAATCAACGTGATAAAACACATTAACCAAAGAAAGAACAAGAATCATATGATCCTCTCAATAGATGCAGAAAAACCATTTGACAAAGTAAAGCACACTTTCTGGATCAAAACTCTTCAGAGTACAGGGAGAGCGGGTACATACCTCAATATCATAAAAGCCATCTACGAACAACCTACAGCGAATATCATTCTCAATGGGGAAAAGCTGAGATCTTTTCCCCTAAGTTCAGGAACGCGGCAGGGATAGCCACTCTCACCACTGCTATTCAACATAGTATTAGAAGTCCTAGCCACAGCAATCAGACAACAAAAAGAAATCCAAGGCATCCAAATCGGCAGAGAGGAAGTCAAACTCTCACTCTTTGCAGATGATATGATACTTTATGTGGAAAACCCAAAAGACTCCACCCCAAAACTGCTACAACTCACACAGCAATTCCGTCAAGTAGCAGGCTATAAAATCAATGCACAGACATCAGTGGCATTCCTATACACCAACAACAAGACAGAAGAGAGACAAATCAAGGAGTCGATCCCATTCACAACTGCACCCAAAACCAGAAGAGACCTAGGAATACATTGAACCGAAGAGGCAAAGGATCTGTACTCAGAAAACTACCAAATACTCAGGAAAGAAATTGAAGAAGACACAAAGAAACGGAAAAACGTTCCATGCTCATGGATTGGGAGCACCAACATTGTGAAGAGGTCAATGCTACCTAGAGCAATCTACACATGCAATGCAATCCCCGTCAAAATACCATCCACTTTTTTCCAAGAAATGGAACAAATAATCCTAAGATAGGAATGGAACCAGAAGAGACCACGAATAGCCAGAGGAATATTGAGAAAGAAAAGCAAAGCTGGCGGCATCACAATTCTGGACTTCCAGCTCTATGACAAAGCTGTCATCATCAAGACGGTATGGTACTGGCAAAAAACAGACACATAGATCCATGGAACAGAATCGAGAGCCCAGAAGTGGACCCTCAACTCTATGGTCAACTTATCTTTGACAGAGCAGGAAAGAATGTCCAATGGCAAAAAGAGAGTCTCTTCCACAACTGGAGTTGTGGAAATTGGACAATCCCATGCAGAAGAATGACACTGGACCATTTCCTGACACCACACACAAAAATAGACTCCAAATGTTTGAAAGACCTCAGTGTGAGACAAGACTCCATCAAAATCCTAAAGGAGAACACAGGTAGCAAGCTCTTCCACCTCAGCCGCAGCAACTTCTTCCTACAAACATCACCAAAGGCACGGGAAGCCAGGGCAAAAATGAACTATTGGGATTTCATCAAGATAAAAACCTTTGGCACAGCAAAAGAAACAGTCCACAAAACCAAAAGACAACCGACAGACTGGGAGAAATTATTTACGAATGACATATCAGATAAAGGGCTACTATCCAATATGTATAAAAACGTATCAAACTCAACACCCAAAGAACAAATAATCCAATCAAAAAATAGGCAGAAGGCATGAACAGACATTTTTCCAAAGAAGACATCCAAATGGCCAACAGGCACATGAAAAAGTGCTCAACACGGCTCGGCATCAGGGAAATCCACATCAAAACCTCAATGAGATACCCCCACACCCCCGTCAGAATGGCTCAAATGAACAAGTCAGGGAACGACAGAGGTTGGCGGGGATGTGGAGAAAGGGGAACCCTCCTACACTGGTGGTGGGAATGCAAGCTGGTGCAACCCCTCTGGAAAACAGGATGGAGGTTCCTCAAATAGTTGAAATTAGAGCTACCATCCGATCCAGCAATTGCACTCCTGGGTATTTACCCCAAAGATACAAATGTAGGGACCCGAAGCGGTACGTGCACCCCATTGTTTATAGCAGCAATGTCCACAATAGCCAAACTGTTGAAAGAGCCAAGATGTCCATCGACAGATGAGTGGATAAAGAAGAGGTGGTATATATATACACAATGGAATATTACGCAGCCATCAAAAGGAATGAGATGTTGCCATGGACAACGACGTGGATGGAACTGGAGGGTCCGATGATTAGTGAAATAAGACAATCAGAGAAAGACATGTATCATATGACCTCACTGATATGAGGAATTCTTAATCTCAGGAACAGAGTGAGGCTTGCTGGAGTGGTCGGGGGTGGGAGGGATGGGCTGGCTGGGTGATAGACATTGGGGAGGGTATGAGCTACGGTGAGCGCTGTGAATTGTGTAAGACTGTTGAATCACAGATCTCTACTTCTGAAACAAATAACGCATCATATTTTAACAATAAAGGAAAAGAAGGAGATAGCAGGAGAGGAAGAATGAAGGGGAGTTAGTGAGAGGGGGAGACAGACCAGGAGAGATGATGGATTCTGAAAAAAATCCGAGGTTTCTAGAGGGGAGGTGGGTCGGGGGATTGGTTAGCCTGGTGATGGGTATTAAAGAGGGCACATTCTGCATGGAGCACTGTGTGTTCGGAACAAACAATGAATCATGGGACACTACACCAAAACAAATGATGTAGTACATGGTGATTAACAAAGCAATAAAAAACAAAGACTGTAATAAGAGATGAAGAAGGACACTATATCCTAATTAAAGGGTCTATCCAAGAAGAAGATCTAACAATTGTAAATGTCTATGCCCCGAACATGCGAGCATCCAATTATATAAGGCAATTTAGAAGAAAAGCACAGAAAGACATTGACAACCATACAATCAGAGTGGGGGACTTTAACACCCCCCTGACTGAAATGGCCAGATCATCTAAGCAAAAGATCAACAAGGAAATAAAGACTTTAAATGACACACTGGACCAAATGGACTTCACAGACATATTCAGAACGTTCCTTCCCGAAGCAACGGAATACACATTCTTCTCTAGGGCCCATGGAACGTTCTCCAGAATGGATCACATCCTAGGTCACAAATCAGGTCTCAACCGGTACCCAAAGATTGGGATCATTCCCTGCACATTTTCAGACCACAATGCTTTGAAACTAGAACTCAATCACAAGAGGAAAGTCGGAAAGAACTCAAATACATGGAGGCTAAAGAGCATCCTACGAAAGAATGAATGGGTCAACCAGGAAATTAAAGAAGAATTTAAAAATTCATGGAAACCAATGAAAATGAAAACACAACTGTCCAAAATCTTTGGGATACAGCCAAGGCAGTCCTGCGAGGAAAGTATATAGCAATACAAGCCTTTCTCAAGAAACATGAAAGGTCTCAAATACACACCCTAACCCTACACCTAAAGGAGCTGGAGAAAGAACGGCCAATAAAGCGTAAACCCAGCAGGAGAAGAGACATCATGCAGATCAGAGCAGAAATCAATGAAATAGAACCCAAAAGAACAGTAGAACAGATCAACGGAACTAGGAGCTGGTTCTTTGAAAGAATTCACAAGATTGATACACCCCTGTCCAGGCTGATCAAAAAGAAAAGAGAAATGACCCAAATCAACAAAATCATGAATGAAAGAGGAGAGATCACAACCAACACCAAAGAAATACAAGCGATTATAAGAACGTAATCTGAGCAACCCTATGGCAGCATATTCCATAACCTGGAAGAAATGGGTGCATTCCTAGAGATGTGTCAACTACCAAAACTGACCCAGGAAGAAAGAGAAAACCTGAACAGTCCTATAACCACGAAGGCAATTGAAGTAGTCATCAAAAACCTCCCAAGAAACCAAAGCCCAGGGCCAGATGGATTCCCAGGGGAATTCTATCCGACATTTAAAGAAGAATTAATACCTATTCTCCTGAAACTGTTCCAAACAATAGAAATGGAAGGAAAACTTCCAAACTCATTTTATGAGGCCACCATTACCTTGATCCCAAAACCAGACAAAGATCCCATCAAAAAGGAGTATTAGAGACCAATATCCTTGATGAACATCGATGCAAAAATTCTCACCAAAATACTAGCCAAGAGGACCCAACAGTACATGAAAAGGAGTATTCACCATGACCAAGTGGGATTTATCTCTGGGCTGCAAGGCTGGTTCAACATCCGCAAATCAATCAACGTGATAAAACACATTAACCAAAGAAAGAACAAGAATCATATGATCCTCTCAATAGATGCAGAAAAACCATTTGACAAAGTAAAGCACACTTTCTGGATCAAAACTCTTCAGAGTACAGGGACAGCGGGTACATACCTCAATATCATAAAAGCCATCTACGAGCAACCTACAGCGAATATCATTCTCAATGGGGAAAAGCTGAGATCTTTTCCCCTAAGGTCAGGAACGCGGCAGGGATAGCCACTCTCACCACTGCTATTCAACATAGTATTAGAAGTCCTAGCCACAGCAATCAGACAACAAAAAGAAATCCAAGGCATCCAAATCGGCAGAGAGGAAGTCAAACTCTCACTCTTTGCAGATGATATGATACTTTATGTGGAAAACCCAAAAGACTCCACCCCAAAACTGCTACAACTCACACAGCAATTCCGTCAAGTAGCAGGCTATAAAATCAATGCACAGACATCAGTGGCATTCCTATACACCAACAACAAGACAGAAGAGAGACAAATCAAGGAGTCGATCCCATTCACAACTGCACCCAAAACCAGAAGAGACCTAGGAATAAATTGAACCCAAGAGGCAAAGGATCTGTACCCCGAAAACTACCAAATACTCAGGAAAGAAATTGAAGAAGACATAAAGAAACGGAAAAACGTTCCATGCTCATGGATTGGGAGAACCAACATTGTGAAGAGGTCAATGCTACCTAGAGCAATCTACACATGCAATGCAATCCCCGTCAAAATACCATCCACTTTTTTCCAAGAAATGGAACAAATAATCCTAAGATTTGAATGGAAACAGAAGAGACCACGAATAGCCAGAGGAATATTGAGAAAGAAAAGCAAAGCTGGCGGCATCACAATTCTGGACTTCCAGCTCTATGACAAAGCTGTCATCATCAAGACAGTATGGTACTGGCACAAAAACAGACACATAGATCCATGGAACAGAATCGAGAGCCCAGAAATGGACCCTCAACTCTATGGTCTACTTATCTTTGACAGAGCAGGAAAGAATGTCCAATGGCAAAAAGAGAGTCTCTTCAACAACTGGAGTTGTGGAAATGGGACGGCCCCATGCAGAAGAATGACACTGGACCATTTCCTGACACCACACACAAAAATAGACTCCAAATGTTTGAAAGACCTCAGTGTGAGACAGGACTCCATCAAAATCCTAAAGGAGAACACAGGTAGCAAGCTCTTCGACCTCAGCCGCAGCAACTTCTTCCTACAAACATCACCAAAGGCACGGGAAGCCAGGGCAAAAAGGAACTATTGGGATTTCATCAAGATAAAAACCTTTGGCACAGCAAAAGAAACAGTCCACAAAACCAAAAGACAACCGACAGAATGGGAGAAATTATTTACGAATGACATATCAGATAAAGGGCTACTATCCAATATGTATAAAAACGTATCAAACTCAACACCCAAACAACAAATAATCCAATCAAAAAATAGGCAGAAGACATGAACAGACATTTTTCCAAAGAACACATCCAAATGGCCAACAGGCACATGAAAAAGTGCTCAACACGGCTCGGCATCAGGGGAATCCACATCAAAACCTCAATGAGATACCCCCTCACACCCGTCAGAATGGCTCAAATGAACAAGTCAGGGAACGACAGAGGTTGGCGGGGATGTGGAGAAAGGGGAACCCTCCTACACTGGTGGTGGGAATGCAAGCTGGTGCAACCCCTCTGGAAAACAGGATGGAGGTTCCTCAAATAGTTGAAATTAGAGCTACCATCCGATCCAGCAATTGCACTCCTGGGTATTTACCCCAAAGATACAAATGTAGGGACCCGAAGCGGTACGTGCACCCCATTGTTTATAGCAGCAATGTCCACAATAGCCAAACTGTTGAAAGAGCCAAGATGTCCATCGACAGATGAGTGGATAAAGAAGAGGTGGTATATATATACACAATGGAATATTACGCAGCCATCAAAAGGAATGAGATGTTGCCATGGACAACGACGTGGATGGAAGTGGAGGGTCCGATGATTAGTGAAATAAGTCAATCAGAGAAAGACATGTATCATATGACCTCACTGATATGAGGAATTCTTAATCTCAGGAACAGAGTGAGGCTTGCTGGAGTGGTCGGGGGTGGGAGGGATGGGCTGGCTGGGTGATAGACATTGGGGAGGGTATGAGCTACGGTGAGCGCTGTGAATTGTGTAAGACTGTTGAATCACAGATCTCTACTTCTGAAACAAATAACGCAACATATTTTAAGAATAAAGGAAAAGAAGGAGATAGCAGGAGAGGAAGAATGAAGGGGAGTTAGAGAGAGGGGGAGACAGACCAGGAGAGATGATGGATTCTGAAAAAAAATCCGAGGTTTCTAGAGGGGAGGTGGGTCGGGGGATTGGTTAGCCTGGTGATGGGTATTAAAGAGGGCACATTCTGCATGGAGCACTGTGTGTTCGGAACAAACAATGAATCATGGGACACTACACCAAAACAAATGATGTAGTACATGGTGATTAACAAAGCAATAAAAAACAAAGACTGTAATAAGAGATGAAGAAGGACACTATATCCTACTTAAAGGGTCTATCCAAGAAGAAGATCTAACAATTGTAAATGTCTATGCCCCGAACATGGGAGCATCCAATTATATAAGGCAATTTAGAAGAAAAGCAAAGAAAGACATTGACAACCATACAATCATAGTGGGGGACTTTAACACCCCCCTGACTGAAATGGCCAGATCATCTAAGCAAAAGATCAACAAGGAAATAAAGACTTTAAATGACACACTGGACCAAATGGACTTCACAGACATATTCAGAACGTTCCATCCCGAAGCAACGGAATACACATTCTTCTCTAGGGCCCATGGAACGTTCTCCAGAATGGATCACATCCTAGGTCACAAATCAGGTCTCAACCGGTACCCAAAGATTGGGATCATTCCCTGCACATTTTCAGACCACAATGCTTTGAAACTAGAACTCAATCACAAGAGGAAAGTCGGAAAGAACTCAAATACATGGAGGCTAAAGAGCATCCTACGAAAGAATGAATGGGTCAACCAGGAAATTAAAGAAGAATTTAAAAATTCATGGAAACCAATGAAAATGAAAACACAACTGTCCAAAATCTTTGGGATACAGCCAAGGCAGTCCTGCGAGGAAAGTATATAGCAATACAAGCCTTTCTCAAGAAACATGAAAGGTCTCAAATACACACCCTAACACTACACCTAAAGGAGCTGGAGAAAGAACGGCCAATAAAGCCTAAACCCAGCAGGAGAAGAGAAATCATGCAGATCAGAGCAGAAATCAATGAAATAGAACCCAAAAGAACAGTAGAACAGATCAACGGAACTAGGAGCTGGTTCTTTGAAAGAATTCACAAGATTGATACACCCCTGTCCAGGCTGATCAAAAAGAAAAGAGAAATGACCCAAATCAACAAAATCATGAATGAAGGAGGAGAGATCACAACCAACACCAAAGAAATACAAACGATTATAAGAACGTAATCTGAGCAACCCTATGGCAGCATATTCCATAACCTGGAAGAAATGGGTGCATTCCTAGAGATGTGTCAACTACCAAAACTGACCCAGGAAGAAAGAGAAAACCTGAACAGTCCTATAACCACGAAGGCAATTGAAGTAGTCATCAAAAACCTCCCAAGAAACCAAAGCCCAGGGCCAGATGGATTCCCAGGGGAATTCTATCCGACATTTAAAGAAGAATTAATACCTATTCTCCTGAAACTGTTCCAAACAATAGAAATGGAAGGAAAACTTCCAAACTCATTTTATGAGGCCACCATTACCTTGATCCCAAAACCAGACAAAGATCCCATCAAAAAGGAGTATTAGAGACCAATATCCTTGATGAACATCGATGCAAAAATTCTCACCAAAATACTAGCCAAGAGGACCCAACAGTACATGAAAAGGAGTATTCACCATGACCAAGTGGGATTTATCCCTGGGCTGCAAGGCTGGTTCAACATCCGCAAATCAATCAACGTGATAAAACACATTAACCAAAGAAAGAAAAAGAATCATATGATCCTCTCAATAGATGCAGAAAAACCATTTGACAAAGTAAAGCACACTTTCTGGATCAAAACTCTTCAGAGTACAGGGACAGCGGGTACATACCTCAATATCATAAAAGCCATCTACGAACAACCTACAGCGAATATCATTCTCAATGGGGAAAAGCTGAGATCTTTTCCCCTAAGGTCAGGAACGCGGCAGGGATAGCCACTCTCACCACTGCTATTCAACATAGTATTAGAAGTCCTAGCCACAGCAATCAGACAACAAAAAGAAATCCAAGGCATCCAAATCGGCAGAGAGGAAGTCAAACTCTCACTCTTTGCAGATGATATGATACTTTATGTGGAAAACCCAAAAGACTCGACCCCAAAAATGCTACAACTCACACAGCAATTCCGTCAAGTAGCAGGCTATAAAATCAATGCACAGACATCAGTGGCATTCCTATACACCAACAACAAGACAGAAGAGAGACAAATCAAGTAGTCGATCCCATTCACAACTGCACCCAAAACCAGAAGAGACCTAGGAATACATTGAACCCAAGAGGCAAAGGATCTGTACTCAGAAAACTACCAAATACTCAGGAAAGAAATTGAAGAAGACACAAAGAAACGGAAAAACGTTCCATGCTCATGGATTGGGAGAACCAACATTGTGAAGAGGTCAATGCTACCTAGAGCAATCTACACATGCAATGCAATCCCCATCAAAATAACATCCACTTTTTTCCAAGAAATGGAACAAATATTCCTAAGATTTGAATGGAACCAGAAGAGACCACGAATAGCCAGAGGAATATTGAGAAAGAAAACAAAAGCTGGCGGCATCACAATTCTGGACTTCCAGCTCTATGACAAAGCTGTCATCATCAAGACGGTATGGTACTGGCACAAAAACAGACAGATAGATCCATGGAACAGAATCGAGAGCCCAGAAATGGACCCTCAACTCTATGGTCAACTTATCTTTGACAGAGCAGGAAAGAATGTCCAATGGCAAAAAGAGAGTCTCTTCCACAAAGGGAGTTGTGGAAATTGGACAGCCCCATGCAGAAGAATGACACTGGACCATTTCCTGACACCACACACAAAAATAGACTCCAAATGTTTGAAAGACCTCAGTGTGAGACAGGACTCCATCAATATCCTAAAGGAGAACACAGGTAGCAAGCTCTTCGACCTCAGCCGCAGCAACTTCTTCCTAGAAACATCACCAAAGGCACGGGAAGCCAGGGCAAAAAGGAACTATTGGGATTTCATCAAGATAAAAACCTTTGGCACAGCAAAAGAAACAGTCCACAAAACCAAAAGACAACTGACAGAATGGGAGAAATTATTTACGAATGACATACCAGATAAAGGGCTACTATCCAATATGTATAAAAACGTATCAAACTCAACACCCAAAGAACAAAAAATCCAATCAAAAAATAGGCAGAAGACATGAACAGACATTTTTCCAAAGAAGACATCCAAATGGCCAACAGGCACAGGAAAAAGTGCTCAACACGGCTCGGCATCAGGGAAATCCACATCAAAACCTCAATGAGATACCCTCTCACACCCGTCAGAATGGCTCAAATGAACAAGTCAGGGAACGACAGAGATTGGCCGGGATGTGGAGAAAGGGGAACCCTCCTACACTGGTGGTGGGAATGCAAGCTGGGGCAACCCCTCTGGAAAACAGGATGGAGGTTCCTCAAATAGTTGAAATTAGAGCTACCATCCGATCCAGCAATTGCACTCCTGGGTATTTACCCCAAAATACAAATGTAGGGACCCGAAGCGGTACGTGCACCCCATTGTTTATAGCTGCAATGTCCACAATAGCCAAACTGTTGAAAGAGCCAAGATGTCCATCGACAGATGAGTGGATAAAGAAGAGGTGGTATATATATACACAATGGAATATTACGCAGCCATCAAAAGGAATGAGATGTTGCCATGGACAACGACGTGGATGGAACTGGAGGGTCCGATGATTAGTGAAATAAGTCAATCAGAGAAAGACATTTATCATATGACCTCACTGATATGAGGAATTCTTAATCTCAGGAACAGAGTGAGGCTTGCTGGAGTGGTCGGGGGTGGGAGGGATGGGCTGGCTGGGTGATAGACATTGGGGAGGGTATGAGCTACGGTGAGCGCTGTGAATTGTGTAAGACTGTTGAATCACAGATCTCTACTTCTGAAACAAATAACGCATCATATTTTAAGAATAAAGGAAAAGAAGGAGATAGCAGGAGAGGAAGAATGAAGGGGAGTTAGTGAGAGGGGGAGACAGACCAGGAGAGATGATGGATTCTGAAAAAAAATCCGAGGTTTCTAGAGGGGAGGTGGGTCGGGGGATTGGTTAGCCTGGTGATGGGTATTAAAGAGGGCACATTCTGCATGGAGCACTGTGTGTTCGGAACAAACAATGAATCATGGGACACTACACCAAAACAAATGATGTAGTACATGGTGATTAACAAAGCAATAAAAAACAAAGACTGTAATAAGAGATGAAGAAGGACACTATATCCTACTTAAAGGGTCTATCCAAGAAGAAGATCTAACAATTGTAAATGTCTATGCCCCGAACATGGGAGCATCCAATTATATAAGGCAATTTAGAAGAAAAGCAAAGAAAGACATTGACAACCATACAATCATAGTGGGGGACTTTAACACCCCCCTGACTGAAATGGCCAGATCATCTAAGCAAAAGATCAACAAGGAAATAAAGACTTTAAATGACACACTGGACCAAATGGACTTCACAGACATATTCAGAACGTTCCATCCCGAAGCAACGGAATACACATTCTTCTCTAGGGCCCATGGAACGTTCTCCAGAATGGATCACATCCTAGGTCACAAATCAGGTCTCAACCGGTACCCAAAGATTGGGATCATTCCCTGCACATTTTCAGACCACAATGCTTTGAAACTAGAACTCAATCACAAGAGGAAAGTCGGAAAGAACTCAAATACATGGAGGCTAAAGAGCATCCTACGAAAGAATGAATGGGTCAACCAGGAAATTAAAGAAGAATTTAAAAATTCATGGAAACCAATGAAAATGAAAACACAACTGTCCAAAATCTTTGGGATACAGCCAAGGCAGTCCTGCGAGGAAAGCATATAGCAATACAAGCCTTTCTCAAGAAACATGAAAGGTCTCAAATACACACCCTAACCCTACACCTAAAGGAGCTGGAGAAAGAACGGCCAATAAAGCCTAAACCCAGCAGGAGAAGAGAAATCATGCAGATCAGAGCAGAAATCAATGAAATAGAACCCAAACGAACAGTAGAACAGATCAACGGAACTAGGAGCTGGTTCTTTGAAAGAATTCACAAGATTGATACACCCCTGTCCAGGCTGATCAAAAAGAAAAGAGAAATGACCCAAATCAACAAAATCATGAATGAAAGAGGAGAGATCACAACCAACACCAAAGAAATACAAGCGATTATAAGAACGTAATCTGAGCAACCCTATGGCAGCATATTCCATAACCTGGAAGAAATGGGTGCATTCCTAGAGATGTGTCAACTACCAAAACTGACCCAGGAAGAAAGAGAAAACCTGAACAGTCCTATAACCACGAAGGCAATTGAAGTAGTCATCAAAAACCTCCCAAGAAACCAAAGCCCAGGGCCAGATGGATTCCCAGGGGAATTCTATCCGACATTTAAAGAAGAATTAATACCTATTCTCCTGAAACTGTTCCAAACAATAGAAATGGAAGGAAAACTTCCAAACTCATTTTATGAGGCCACCATTACCTTGATCCCAAAACCAGACAAAGATCCCATCAAAAAGGAGTATTAGAGACCAATATCCTTGATGAACATCGATGCAAAAATTCTCACCAAAATACTAGCCAAGAGGACCCAACAGTACATGAAAAGGAGTATTCACCATGACCAAGTGGGATTTATCCCTGGGCTGCAAGGCTGGTTCAACATCCGCAAATCAATCAACGTGATAAAACACATTAACCAAAGAAAGAACAAGAATCATATGATCCTCTCAATAGATGCAGAAAAACCATTTGACAAAGTAAAGCACACTTTCTGGATCAAAACTCTTCAGAGTACAGGGACAGCGGGTACATACCTCAATATCATAAAAGCCATCTACGAACAACCTACAGCGAATATCATTCTCAATGGGGAAAAGCTGAGATCTTTTCCCCTAAGGTCAGGAACGCGGCAGGGATAGCCACTCTCACCACTGCTATTCAACATAGTATTAGAAGTCCTAGCCACAGCAATCAGACAACAAAAACAAATCCAAGGCATCCAAATCGGCAGAGAGGAAGTCAAACTCTCACTCTTTGCAGATGATATGATAGTTTATGTGGAAAACCCAAAAGACTCCACCCCAAAACTGCTACAACTCACACAGCAATTCCGTCAAGTAGCAGGCTATAAAATCAATGCACAGACATCAGTGGCATTCCTACACACCAACAACAAGACAGAATAGAGACAAATCAAGGAGTCGATCCCATTCACAACTGCACCCAAAACCAGAAGACACCTAGGAATACATTGAACCCAAGAGGCAAAGGATCTGTACTCAGAAAACTACCAAATACTCAGGAAAGAAATTGAAGAAGACACAAAGAAACGGAAAAACGTTCCATGCTCATGGACTGGGAGAACCAACATTGTGAAGAGGTCAATGCTACCTAGAGCAATCTACACATGCAATGCAATCCCCATCAAAATACCATCCACTTTTTTCCAAGAAATGGAACAAATAATCCTAAGATTTGAATGGAACCAGAAGAGACCACGAATAGCCAGAGGAATATTGAGAAAGAAAAGCAAAGCTGGCGGCATCACAATTCTGGACTTCCAGCTCTATGACAAAGCTGTCATCATCAAGACAGTAGGGTACTGGCACAAAAACAGACACATAGATCCATGGAACAGAATCGAGAGCCCAGAAGTGGACCCTCAACTCTATGGTCAACTTACCTTTGACAGAGCAGGAAAAAATGTCCAATGGCAAAAAGAGAGTCTCTTCAACAACTGGAGTTGTGGAAATTGGACAGCCCCATGCAGAAGAATGACACTGGACCATTTCCTGACACCACACACAAAAATAGAGTCCAAATGTTTGAAAGACCTCAATGTAAGACAGGACTCCATCAAAATCCTAAAGGAGAACACAGGTAGCAAGCTCTTCGACCTCAGCCGCAGCAACTTCTTCCTACAAACATCAACAAAGGCACGGGAAGCAAGGGCAAAAATGAACTATTGGGATTTCATCAAGATAAAAACCTTTGGCACAGCAAAAGAAACAGTCCACAAAACCAAAACACAACCGACAGAATGGGAGAAATTATTTACGAATGACATACCAGATAAAGGCCTACTATCCAATATGTATAAAAACGTATCAAACTCAACACCCAAAGAACAAATAATCCAATCAAAAAATAGGCAGAAGACATGAACAGACATTTTTCCAAAGAAGATATCCAAATGGCCAACAGGCACAGGAAAAAGTGCTCAACACGGCTCGGCATCAGGGAAATCCACATCAAAACCTCAATGAGATACCCCCTCACACCCGTCAGAATGGCTCAAATGAACAAGTCAGGGAACGACAGAGGTTGGCGGGGATGTGGAGAAAGGGGAACCCTCCTACACGGGTGGTGGGAATGCAAGCTGGTGCAACCCCTCTGGAAAACAGGATGGAGGTTCCTCAAATAGTTGAAATTAGAGCTACCATCCGATCCAGCAATTGCACTCCTGGGTATTTACCCCAAAGATACAAATGTAGGGACCCGAAGCGGTACGTGCACCCCATTGTTTATAGCAGCAATGTCCACAATAGCCAAACTGTTGAAAGAGCCAAGATGTCCATCGACAGATGAGTGGATAAAGAAGAGGTGGTATATATATACACAATGGAATATTACGCAGCCATCAAAAGGAATGAGATGTTGCCATGGACAACGACGTGGATGGAACTGGAGGGTCCGATGATTAGTGAAATAAGACAATCAGAGAAAGACATGTATCATATGACCTCACTGATATGAGGAATTCTTAATCTCAGGAACAGAGTGAGGCTTGCTGGAGTGGTCGGGGGTGGGAGGGATGGGTTGGCTGGGTGATAGACATTGGGGAGGGTATGAGCTACGGTGAGCGCTGTGAATTGTGTAAGACTGTTGAATCACAGATCTCTACTTCTGAAACAAATAACGCATCATATTTTAAGAATAAAGGAAAAGAAGGAGATAGCAGGAGAGGAAGAATGAAGGGGAGTTAGTGAGAGGGGGAGACAGACCAGGAGAGATGATGGATTCTGAAAAAAAATCCGAGGTTTCTAGAGGGGAGGTGGGTCGGGGGATTGGTTAGCCTGGTGATGGGTATTAAAGTGGGCACATTCTGCATGGAGCACTGTGTGTTCGGAACAAACAATGAATCATGGGACACTACACCAAAACAAATGATGTAGTACATGGTGATTAACAAAGCAATAAAAAACAAAGACTGTAATAAGAGATGAAGAAGGACACTATATCCTACTTAAAGGGTCTATCCAAGAAGAAGATCTAACAATTGTAAATGTCTATGCCCCGAACATGGGAGCATCCAATTATATAAGGCAATTTAGAAGAAAAGCAAAAAAAGACATTGACAACCATACAATCAGAGTGGGGGACTTTAACACCCCCCTGACTGAAATGGCCAGATCATCTAAGCAAAAGATCAACAAGGAAATAAAGACTTTAAATGACACACTGGACCAAATGGACTTCACAGACATATTCAGAACGTTCCATCCCGAAGCAACGGAATACACATTCTTCTCTAGGGCCCATGGAACGTTCTCCAGAATGGATCACATCCTAGGTCACAAATCAGGTCTCAACCGGTACCCAAAGATTGGGATCATTCCCTGCACATTTTCAGACCACAATGCTTTGAAACTAGAACTCAATCACAAGAGGAAAGTCGGAAAGAACTCAAATACATGGAGGCTAAAGAGCATCCTACGAAAGAATGAATGGGTCAACCAGGAAATTAAAGAAGAATTTAAAAATTCCTGGAAACCAATGAAAATGAAAACACAACTGTCCAAAATCTTTGGGATACAGCCAAGGCAGTCCTGCGAGGAAAGTATATAGCAATACAAGCCTTTCTCAAGAAACATGAAAGGTCTCAAATACACACCCTAACGCTACACCTAAAGGAGCTGGAGAAAGAACGGCCAATAAAGCCTAAACCCAGCAGGAGAAGAGAAATCATGCAGATCAGAGCAGAAATCAATGAAAAGAACCCAAAAGAACAGTAGAACAGATCAACGGAACTAGGAGCTGGTTCTTTGAAAGAATTCACAAGATTGATACACCCCTGTCCAGGCTGATCCAAAAGAAAAGAGAAATGACCCAAATCAACAAAATCATGAATGAAGGAGGAGAGATCACAACCAACACCAAAGAAATACAAACGATTATAAGAACGTAATCTGAGCAACCCTATGGCAGCCTATTCCATAACCTGGAAGAAATGGGTGCATTCCTAGAGATGTGTCAACTACCAAAACTGACCCAGGAAGAAAGAGAAAACCTGAACAGTCCTATAACCACGAAGGCAATTGAAGTAGTCATCAAAAACCTCCCAAGAAACCAAAGCCCAGGGCCAGATGGATTCCCAGGGGAATTCTATCCGACATTTAAAGAAGAATTAATACCTATTCTCCTGAAACTGTTCCAAACAATAGAAATGGAAGGAAAACTTCCAAACTCATTTTATGAGGCCACCATTACCTTGATCCCAAAACCAGACAAAGATCCCATCAAAAAGGAGTATTCGAGACCAATATCCTTGATGAACATCGATGCAAAAATTCTCACCAAAATACTAGCCAAGAGGACCCAACAGTACATGAAAAGGAGTATTCACCATGACCAAGTGGGATTTATCCCTGGGCTGCAAGGCTGGTTCAACATCCGCAAATCAATCAACGTGATAAAACACATTAACCAAAGAAAGAACAAGAATCATATGATCCTCTCAATAGATGCAGAAAAACCATTTGACAAAGTAAAGCACACTTTCTGGATCAAAACTCTTCAGAGTACAGGGACAGCGGGTACATACCTCAATATCATAAAAGCCATCTACGAACAACCTACAGCGAATATCATTCTCAATGGGGAAAAGCTGAGATCTTTTCCCCTAAGGTCAGGAACGCGGCAGGGATAGCCACTCTCACCACTGCTATTCAACATAGTATTAGAAGTCCTAGCCACAGCAATCAGACAACAAAAAGAAATCCAAGGCATCCAAATCGGCAGAGAGGAAGTCAAACTCTCACTCTTTGCAGATGATATGATACTTTATGTGGAAAACCCAAAAGACTCCACCCCAAAACTGCTACAACTCACACAGCAATTCCGTCAAGTAGCAGGCTATAAAATCAATGCACAGACATCAGTGGCATTCCTATACACCAACAACAAGACAGAAGAGAGACAAATCAAGGAGTCGATCCCATTCACAACTGCACCCAAAACCAGAAGAGACCTAGGAATAAATTGAACCCAAGAGGCAAAGGATCTGTACCCCGAAAACTACCAAATACTCAGGAAAGAAATTGAAGAAGACACAACGAAACGGAAAAACGTTCCATGCTCATGGATTGGGAGAACCAACATTGTGAAGAGGTCAATGCTACCTAGAGCAATCTACACATGCAATGCAATCCCCGTCAAAATACCATCCACTTTTTTCCAAGAAATGGAACAAATAATCCTAAGATTTGAATGGAACCAGAAGAGACCACGAATAGACAGAGGAATATTGAGAAAGAAAAGCAAAGCTGGCGGCATCACAATTCTGGACTTCCAGCTCTATGACAAAGCTGTCATCATCAAGACAGTATGGTACTGGCACAAAAACAGATACATAGATCCATGGAACAGAATCGAGAGCCCAGAAATGGACCCTCAACTCTATGGTCAACTTATCTTTGACAGAGCAGGAAAGAATGTCCAATGGCAAAAAGAGAGTCTCTTCAACAACTGGAGTTGTGGAAATTGGACAGCCCCATGCAGAAGAATGACACTGGACCATTTCCTGACACCACACACAAAAATAGACTCCAAATGCTTGAAAGACCTCAGTGTGAGACAGGACTCCATCAAAATCCTAAAGGAGAACACAGGTAGCAAGCTCTTCGACCTCAGCCGCAGCAACTTCTTCCTAGAAACATCACCAAAGGCACGGGAAGCCAGGGCAAAAAGGAAATATTGGGATTTCATCAAGATTAAAACCTTTGGCACAGCAAAAGAAACAGTCCACAAAACCAAAACACAACCGACAGAATGGGAGAAATTATTTACGAATGACATATCAGATAAAGGGCTACTATCCAATATGTATAAAAACGTATCAAACTCAACACCCAAAGAACAAATAATCCAATCAAAAAATAGGCAGAAGAGATGAACAGACATTTTTCCAAAGAAGACATCCAAATGGCCAACAGGCACATGAAAAAGTGCTCAACACGGCTCGGCATCAGGGAAATCCACATGAAAACCTCAATGAGATACCCCCTCACACCCGTCAGAATGGCTCAAATGAACAAGTCAGGGAACGACAGAGGTTGGCGGGGATGTGGAGAAAGGGGAACCCTCCTACACTGGTGGTGGGAATGCAAGCTGGTGAAACCCCTCTGGAAAACAGGATGGAGGTTCCTCAAATAGTTGAAATTAGAGCTACCATCCGATCCAGCAATTGCACTCCTGGGTATTTACCCCAAAGATACAAATGTAGGGACCCGAAGCGGTACGTGCACCCCATTGTTTATAGCAGCAATGTCCACAATAGCCAAACTGTTGAAAGAGCCAAGATGTCC
This sequence comes from Eumetopias jubatus, assembly GCF_037043125.1. NCBI lineage: Eukaryota > Metazoa > Chordata > Mammalia > Carnivora > Otariidae > Eumetopias > Eumetopias jubatus. The sequence goes on from NW_028274848.1 coordinate 424,159, forward strand.
ATCGACAGATGAGTGGATAAAGAAGAGGTGGTATATATATACACAATGGAATATTACGCAGCCATCAAAAGGAATGAGATGTTGCCATGGACAACGACGTGGATGGAACTGGAGGGTCCGATGATTAGTGAAATAAGACAATCAGAGAAAGACATGTATCATATGACCTCACTGATATGAGGAATTCTTAATCTCAGGAACAGAGTGAGGCTTGCTGGAGTGGTCGGGGGTGGGAGGGATGGGCTGGCTGGGTGATAGACATTGGGGAGGGTATGAGCTACGGTGAGCGCTGTGAATTGTGTAAGACTGTTGAATCACAGATCTCTACTTCTGAAACAAATAACGCATCATATTTTAAGAATAAAGGAAAAGAAGGAGATAGCAGGAGAGGAAGAATGAAGGGGAGTTAGTGAGAGGGGGAGACAGACCAGGGGAGATGATGGATTCTGAAAAAAAATCCGAGGTTTCTAGAGGGGATGTGGGTCGGGGGATTGGTTAGCCTGGTGATGGGTATTAAAGAGGGCACATTCTGCATGGAGCACTGTGTGTTCGGAACAAACAATGAATCATGGGACACTACACCAAAACAAATGATGTAGTACATGGTGATTAACAAAGCAATAAAAAACAAAGACTGTAATAAGAGATGAAGAAGGACACTATATCCTACTTAAAGGGTCTATCCAAGAAGAAGATCTAACAATTGTAAATGTCTATGCCCCGAACATGGGAGCATCCAATTATATAAGGCAATTTAGAAGAAAAGCAAAGAAAGACATTGACAACCATACAATCAGAGTGGGGGACTTTAACACCCCCCTGACTGAAATGGCCAGATCATCTAAGCAAAAGATCAACAAGGAAATAAAGACTTTAAATGACACACTGGACCAAATGGACTTCACAGACATATTCAGAACGTTCCTTCCCGAAGCAACGGAATACACATTCTTCTCTAGGGCCCATGGAACGTTCTCCAGAATGGATCACATCCTAGGTCACAAATCAGGTCTCAACCGGTACCCAAAGATTGGGATCATTCCCTGCACATTTTCAGACCACAATGCTTTGAAACTAGAACTCAATCACAAGAGGAAAGTCGGAAAGAACTCAAATACATGGAGGCTAAAGAGCATCCTACGAAAGAATGAATGGGTCAACCAGGAAATTAAAGAAGAATTTAAAAATTCCTGGAAACCAATGAAAATGAAAACACAACTGTCCAAAATCTTTGGGATACAGCCAAGGCAGTCCTGCGAGGAAAGTATATAGCAATACAAGCCTTTCTCAAGAAACATGAAAGGTCTCAAATACACACCCTAACGCTACACCTAAAGGAGCTGGAGAAAGAACGGCCAATAAAGCCTAAACCCAGCAGGAGAAGAGAAATCATGCAGATCAGAGCAGAAATCAATGAAAAGAACCCAAAAGAACAGTAGAACAGATCAACGGAACTAGGAGCTGGTTCTTTGAAAGAATTCACAAGATTGATACACCCCTGTCCAGGCTGATCCAAAAGAAAAGAGAAATGACCCAAATCAACAAAATCATGAATGAAGGAGGAGAGATCACAACCAACACCAAAGAAATACAAACGATTATAAGAACGTAATCTGAGCAACCCTATGGCAGCCTATTCCATAACCTGGAAGAAATGGGTGCATTCCTAGAGATGTGTCAACTACCAAAACTGACCCAGGAAGAAAGAGAAAACCTGAACAGTCCTATAACCACGAAGGCAATTGAAGTAGTCATCAAAAACCTCCCAAGAAACCAAAGCCCAGGGCCAGATGGATTCCCAGGGGAATTCTATCCGACATTTAAAGAAGAATTAATACCTATTCTCCTGAAACTGTTCCAAACAATAGAAATGGAAGGAAAACTTCCAAACTCATTTTATGAGGCCACCATTACCTTGATCCCAAAACCAGACAAAGATCCCATCAAAAAGGAGTATTAGAGACCAATATCCTTGATGAACATCGATGCAAAAATTCTCACCAAAATACTAGCCAAGAGGACCCAACAGTACATGAAAAGGAGTATTCACCATGACCAAGTGGGATTTATCCCTGGGCTGCAAGGCTGGTTCAACATCCGCAAATCAATCAACGTGATAAAACACATTAACCAAAGAAAGAACAAGAATCATATGATCCTCTCAATAGATGCAGAAAAACCATTTGACAAAGTAAAGCACACTTTCTGGATCAAAACTCTTCAGAGTACAGGGACAGCGGGTACATACCTCAATATCATAAAAGCCATCTACGAACAACCTACAGCGAATATCATTCTCAATGGGGAAAAGCTGAGATCTTTTCCCCTAAGGTCAGGAACGCGGCAGGGATAGCCACTCTCACCACTGCTATTCAACATAGTATTAGAAGTCCTAGCCACAGCAATCAGACAACAAAAAGAAATCCAAGGCATCCAAATCGGCAGAGAGGAAGTCAAACTCTCACTCTTTGCAGATGATATGATACTTTATGTGGAAAACCCAAAAGACTCCACCCCAAAACTGCTACAACTCACACAGCAATTCCGTCAAGTAGCAGGCTATAAAATCAATGCACAGACATCAGTGGCATTCCTATACACCAACAACAAGACAGAAGAGAGACAAATCAAGGAGTCGATCCCATTCACAACTGCACCCAAAACCAGAAGAGACCTAGGAATAAATTGAACCCAAGAGGCAAAGGATCTGTACCCCGAAAACTACCAAATACTCAGGAAAGAAATTGAAGAAGACACAACGAAACGGAAAAACGTTCCATGCTCATGGATTGGGAGAACCAACATTGTGAAGAGGTCAATGCTACCTAGAGCAATCTACACATGCAATGCAATCCCCGTCAAAATACCATCCACTTTTTTCCAAGAAATGGAACAAATAATCCTAAGATTTGAATGGAACCAGAAGAGACCACGAATAGACAGAGGAATATTGAGAAAGAAAAGCAAAGCTGGCGGCATCACAATTCTGGACTTCCAGCTCTATGACAAAGCTGTCATCATCAAGACAGTATGGTACTGGCACAAAAACAGATACATAGATCCATGGAACAGAATCGAGAGCCCAGAAATGGACCCTCAACTCTATGGTCAACTTATCTTTGACAGAGCAGGAAAGAATGTCCAATGGCAAAAAGAGAGTCTCTTCAACAACTGGAGTTGTGGAAATTGGACAGCCCCATGCAGAAGAATGACACTGGACCATTTCCTGACACCACACACAAAAATAGACTCCAAATGCTTGAAAGACCTCAGTGTGAGACAGGACTCCATCAAAATCATAAAGGAGAACACAGGTAGCAAGCTCTTCGACCTCAGCCGCAGCAACTTCTTCCTAGAAACATCACCAAAGGCACGGGAAGCCAGGGCAAAAAGGAAATATTGGGATTTCATCAAGATTAAAACCTTTGGCACAGCAAAAGAAACAGTCCACAAAACCAAAACACAACCGACAGAATGGGAGAAATTATTTACGAATGACATATCAGATAAAGGGCTACTATCCAATATGTATAAAAACGTATCAAACTCAACACCCAAAGAACAAATAATCCAATCAAAAAATAGGCAGAAGAGATGAACAGACATTTTTCCAAAGAAGACATCCAAATGGCCAACAGGCACATGAAAAAGTGCTCAACACGGCTCGGCATCAGGGAAATCCACATGAAAACCTCAATGAGATACCCCCTCACACCCGTCAGAATGGCTCAAATGAACAAGTCAGGGAACGACAGAGGTTGGCGGGGATGTGGAGAAAGGGGAACCCTCCTACACTGGTGGTGGGAATGCAAGCTGGTGCAACCCCTCTGGAAAACAGGATGGAGGTTCCTCAAATAGTTGAAATTAGAGCTACCATCCGATCCAGCAATTGCACTCCTGGGTATTTACCCCAAAGATACAAATGTAGGGACCCGAAGCGGTACGTGCACCCCATTGTTTATAGCAGCAATGTCCACAATAGCCAAACTGTTGAAAGAGCCAAGATGTCCATCGACAGATGAGTGGATAAAGAAGAGGTGGTATATATATACACAATGGAATATTACGCAGCCATCAAAAGGAATGAGATGTTGCCATGGACAACGACGTGGATGGAACTGGAGGGTCCGATGATTAGTGAAATAAGACAATCAGAGAAAGACATGTATCATATGACCTCACTGATATGAGGAATTCTTAATCTCAGGAACAGAGTGAGGCTTGCTGGAGTGGTCGGGGGTGGGAGGGATGGGCTGGCTGGGTGATAGACATTGGGGAGGGTATGAGCTACGGTGAGCGCTGTGAATTGTGTAAGACTGTTGAATCACAGATCTCTACTTCTGAAACAAATAACGCATCATATTTTAAGAATAAAGGAAAAGAAGGAGATAGCAGGAGAGGAAGAATGAAGGGGAGTTAGTGAGAGGGGGAGACAGACCAGGGGAGATGATGGATTCTGAAAAAAAATCCGAGGTTTCTAGAGGGGATGTGGGTCGGGGGATTGGTTAGCCTGGTGATGGGTATTAAAGAGGGCACATTCTGCATGGAGCACTGTGTGTTCGGAACAAACAATGAATCATGGGACACTACACCAAAACAAATGATGTAGTACATGGTGATTAACAAAGCAATAAAAAACAAAGACTGTAATAAGAGATGAAGAAGGACACTATATCCTACTTAAAGGGTCTATCCAAGAAGAAGATCTAACAATTGTAAATGTCTATGCCCCGAACATGGGAGCATCCAATTATATAAGGCAATTTAGAAGAAAAGCAAAGAAAGACATTGACAACCATACAATCAGAGTGGGGGACTTTAACACCCCCCTGACTGAAATGGCCAGATCATCTAAGCAAAAGATCAACAAGGAAATAAAGACTTTAAATGACACACTGGACCAAATGGACTTCACAGACATATTCAGAACGTTCCTTCCCGAAGCAACGGAATACACATTCTTCTCTAGGGCCCATGGAACGTTCTCCAGAATGGATCACATCCTAGGTCACAAATCAGGTCTCAACCGGTACCCAAAGATTGGGATCATTCCCTGCACATTTTCAGACCACAATGCTTTGAAACTAGAACTCAATCACAAGAGGAAAGTCGGAAAGAACTCAAATACATGGAGGCTAAAGAGCATCCTACGAAAGAATGAATGGGTCAACCAGGAAATTAAAGAAGAATTTAAAAATTCATGGAAACCAATGAAAATGAAAACACAACTGTCCAAAATCTTTGGGATACAGCCAAGGCAGTCCTGCGAGGAAAGCATATAGCAATACAAGTCTTTCTCAAGAAACATGAAAGGTCTCAAATACACACCCTAACCCTACACCTAAAGGAGCTGGAGAAAGAACGGCCAATAAAGCCTAAACCCAGCAGGAGAAGAGAAATCATGCAGATCAGAGCAGAAATCAATGAAATAGAACCCAAAAGAACAGTAGAACAGATCAACGGAACTAGGAGCTGGTTCTTTGAAAGAATTCACAAGATTGATACACCCCTGTCCAGGCTGATCAAAAAGAAAAGAGAAATGACCCAAATCAACAAAATCATGAATGAAAGAGGAGAGATCACAACCAACACCAAAGAAATACAAGCGATTATAAGAACGTAATCTGAGCAACCCTATGGCAGCATATTCCATAACCTGGAAGAAATGGGTGCATTCCTAGAGATGGGTCAACTACCAAAACTGACCCAGGAAGAAAGAGAAAACCTGAACAGTCCTATAACCACGAAAGCAATTGAAGTAGTCATCAAAAACCTCCCAAGAAACCAAAGCCCAGGGCCAGATGGATTCCCAGGGGAATTCTATCCGACATTTAAAGAAGAATTAATACCTATTCTCCTGAAACTGTTCCAAACAATAGAAATGGAAGGAAAACTTCCAAACTCATTTTATGAGGCCACCATTACCTTGATCCCAAAACCAGACAAAGATCCCATCAAAAAGGAGTATTAGAGACCAATATCCTTGATGAACATCGATGCAAAAATTCTCACCAAAATACTAGCCAAGAGGACCCAACAGTACATGAAAAGGAGTATTCACCATGACCAAGTGGGATTTATCCCTGGGCTGCAAGGCTGGTTCAACATCCGCAAATCAATCAACGTGATAAAACACATTAACCAAAGAAAGAACAAGAATCATATGATCCTCTCAATAGATGCAGAAAAACCATTTGACAAAGTAAAGCACACTTTCTGGATCAAAACTCTTCAGAGTACAGGGACAGCGGGTACATACCTCAATATCATAAAAGCCATCTACGAACAACCTACACCGAATATCATTCTCAATGGGGAAAAGCTGAGATCTTTTCCCCTAAGGTCAGGAACGCGGCAGGGATAGCCACTCTCACCACTGCTATTCAACATAGTATTAGAAGTCCTAGCCACAGCAATCAGACAACAAAAAGAAATCCAAGGCATCCAAATCGGCAGAGAGGAAGTCAAACTCTCACTCTTTGCAGATGATATGATACTTTATGTGGAAAACCCAAAATACTCCACCCCAAAACTGCTACAACTCACACAGCAATTGGGTCAAGTAGCAGGCTATAAAATCAATGCACAGACATCAGTGGCATTCCTATACACCAACAACAAGACAGAAGAGAGACAAATCAAGGAGTCGATCCCATTCACAACTGCACCCAAAACCAGAAGAGACCTAGGAATAAATTGAACCCAAGAGGCAAAGGATCTGTAACCCGAAAACTACCAAATACTCAGGAAAGAAATTGAAGAAGACACAAAGAAACGGAAAAACGTTCCATGCTCATGGATTGGGAGAACCAACATTGTGAAGAGGTCAATGCTACCTAGAGCAATCTACACATGCAATGCAATCCCCATCAAAATACCATCCACTTTTTTCCAAGAAATGGAACAAATAATCCTAAGATTTGAATGGAACCAGAAGAGACCACGAATAGCCAGAGGAATATTGAGAAAGAAAAGCAAAGCTGGCGGCATCACAATTCTGGACTTCCAGCTCTATGACAAAGCTGTCATCATCAAGACAGTAGGGTACTGGCACAAAAACAGACACATAGATCCATGGAACAGAATCGAGAGCCCAGAAGTGGACCCTCAACTCTATGGTCAACTTACCTTTGACAGAGCAGGAAAAAATATCCAATGGCAAAAAGAGAGTCTCTTCAACAACTGGAGTTGTGGAAATTGGACAGCCCCATGCAGAAGAATGACACTGGACCATTTCCTGACACCACACACAAAAATAGAGTCCAAATGTTTGAAAGACCTCAATGTAAGACAGGACTCCATCAAAATCCTAAAGGAGAACACAGGTAGCAAGCTCTTCGACCTCAGCCGCAGCAACTTCTTCCTACAAACATCACCAAAGGCACGGGAAGCAAGGGCAAAAATGAACTATTGGGATTTCATCAAGATAAAAACCTTTGGCACAGCAAAAGAAACAGTCCACAAAACCAAAACACAACCGACAGAATGGGAGAAATTATTTACGAATGACATACCAGATAAAGGGCTACTATCCAATATGTATAAAAACGTATCAAACTCAACACCCAAAGAACAAATAATCCAATCAAAAAATAGGCAGAAGACATGAACAGACATTTTTCCAAAGAAGATATCCAAATGGCCAACAGGCACAGGAAAAAGTGCTCAACACGGCTCGGCATCAGGGAAATCCACATGACAACCTCAATGAGATACCCCCTCACACCCGTCAGAATGGCTCAAATGAACAAGTCAGGGAACGACAGAGGTTGGCGGGGATGTGGAGAAAGGGGAACCCTCCTACACGGGTGGTGGGAATGCAAGCTGGTGCAACCCCTCTGGAAAACAGGATGGAGGTTCCTCAAATAGTTGAAATTAGAGCTACCATCCGATCCAGCAATTGCACTCCTGGGTATTTACCCCAAAGATACAAATGTAGGGACCCGAAGCGGTACGTGCACCCCATTGTTTATAGCAGCAATGTCCACAATAGCCAAACTGTTGAAAGAGCCAAGATGTCCATCGACAGATGAGTGGATAAAGAAGAGGTGGTATATATATACACAATGGAATATTACGCAGCCATCAAAAGGAATGAGATGTTGCCATGGACAACGACGTGGATGGAACTGGAGGGTCCGATGATTAGTGAAATAAGACAATCAGAGAAAGACATGTATCATATGACCTCACTGATATGAGGAATTCTTAATCTCAGGAACAGAGTGAGGCTTGCTGGAGTGGTCGGGGGTGGGAGGGATGGGTTGGCTGGGTGATAGACATTGGGGAGGGTATGAGCTACGGTGAGCGCTGTGAATTGTGTAAGACTGTTGAATCACAGATCTCTACTTCTGAAACAAATAACGCATCATATTTTAAGAATAAAGGAAAAGAAGGAGATAGCAGGAGAGGAAGAATGAAGGGGAGTTAGTGAGAGGGGGAGACAGACCAGGAGAGATGATGGATTCTGAAAAAAAATCCGAGGTTTCTAGAGGGGAGGTGGGTCGGGGGATTGGTTAGCCTGGTGATGGGTATTAAAGTGGGCACATTCTGCATGGAGCACTGTGTGTTCGGAACAAACAATGAATCATGGGACACTACACCAAAACAAATGATGTAGTACATGGTGATTAACAAAGCAATAAAAAACAAAGACTGTAATAAGAGATGAAGAAGGACACTATATCCTACTTAAAGGGTCTATCCAAGAAGAAGATCTAACAATTGTAAATGTCTATGCCCCGAACATGGGAGCATCCAATTATATAAGGCAATTTAGAAGAAAAGCAAAAAAAGACATTGACAACCATACAATCAGAGTGGGGGACTTTAACACCCCCCTGACTGAAATGGCCAGATCATCTAAGCAAAAGATCAACAAGGAAATAAAGACTTTAAATGACACACTGGACCAAATGGACTTCACAGACATATTCAGAACGTTCCATCCCGAAGCAACGGAATACACATTCTTCTCTAGGGCCCATGGAACGTTCTCCAGAATGGATCACATCCTAGGTCACAAATCAGGTCTCAACCGGTACCCAAAGATTGGGATCATTCCCTGCACATTTTCAGACCACAATGCTTTGAAACTAGAACTCAATCACAAGAGGAAAGTCGGAAAGAACTCAAATACATGGAGGCTAAAGAGCATCCTACGAAAGAATGAATGGGTCAACCAGGAAATTAAAGAAGAATTTAAAAATTCATGGAAACCAATGAAAATGAAAACACAACTGTCCAAAATCTTTGGGATACAGCCAAGGCAGTCCTGCGAGGAAAGTATATAGCAATACAAGCCTTTCTCAAGAAACATGAAAGGTCTCAAATACACACCCTAACGCTACACCTAAAGGAGCTGGAGAAAGAACGGCCAATAAAGCCTAAACCCAGCAGGAGAAGAGAAATCATGCAGATCAGAGCAGAAATCAATGAAAAGAACCCAAAAGAACAGTAGAACAGATCAACGGAACTAGGAGCTGGTTCTTTGAAAGAATTCACAAGATTGATACACCCCTGTCCAGGCTGATCCAAAAGAAAAGAGAAATGACCCAAATCAACAAAATCATGAATGAAGGAGGAGAGATCACAACCAACACCAAAGAAATACAAACGATTATAAGAACGTAATCTGAGCAACCCTATGGCAGCCTATTCCATAACCTGGAAGAAATGGGTGCATTCCTAGAGATGTGTCAACTACCAAAACTGACCCAGGAAGAAAGAGAAAACCTGAACAGTCCTATAACCACGAAGGCAATTGAAGTAGTCATCAAAAACCTCCCAAGAAACCAAAGCCCAGGGCCAGATGGATTCCCAGGGGAATTCTATCCGACATTTAAAGAAGAATTAATACCTATTCTCCTGAAACTGTTCCAAACAATAGAAATGGAAGGAAAACTTCCAAACTCATTTTATGAGGCCACCATTACCTTGATCCCAAAACCAGACAAAGATCCCATCAAAAAGGAGTATTAGAGACCAATATCCTTGATGAACATCGATGCAAAAATTCTCACCAAAATACTAGCCAAGAGGACCCAACAGTACATGAAAAGGAGTATTCACCATGACCAAGTGGGATTTATCCCTGGGCTGCAAGGCTGGTTCAACATCCGCAAATCAATCAACGTGATAAAACACATTAACCAAAGAAAGAACAAGAATCATATGATCCTCTCAATAGATGCAGAAAAACCATTTGACAAAGTAAAGCACACTTTCTGGATCAAAACTCTTCAGAGTACAGGGACAGCGGGTACATACCTCAATATCATAAAAGCCATCTACGAACAACCTACAGCGAATTTCATTCTCAATGGGGAAAAGCTGAGATCTTTTCCCCTAAGGTCAGGAACGCGGCAGGGATAGCCACTCTCACCACTGCTATTCAACATAGTATTAGAAGTCCTAGCCACAGCAATCAGACAACAAAAAGAAATCCAAGGCATCCAAATCGGCAGAGAGGAAGTCAAACTCTCACTCTTTGCAGATGATATGATACTTTATGTGGAAAACCCAAAAGACTCCACCCCAAAACTGCTACAACTCACACAGCAATTCCGTCAAGTAGCAGGCTATAAAATCAATGCACAGACATCAGTGGCATTCCTATACACCAACAACAAGACAGAAGAGAGACAAATCAAGGAGTCGATCCCATTCACAACTGCACCCAAAACCAGAAGAGACCTAGGAATAAATTGAACCCAAGAGGCAAAGGATCTGTACCCCGAAAACTACCAAATACTCAGGAAAGAAATTGAAGAAGACACAACGAAACGGAAAAACGTTCCATGCTCATGGATTGGGAGAACCAACATTGTGAAGAGGTCAATGCTACCTAGAGCAATCTACACATGCAATGCAATCCCCGTCAAAATACCATCCACTTTTTTCCAAGAAATGGAACAAATAATCCTAAGATTTGAATGGAACCAGAAGAGACCACGAATAGACAGAGGAATATTGAGAAAGAAAAGCAAAGCTGGCGGCATCACAATTCTGGACTTCCAGCTCTATGACAAAGCTGTCATCATCAAGACAGTATGGTACTGGCACAAAAACAGATACATAGATCCATGGAACAGAATCGAGAGCCCAGAAATGGACCCTCAACTCTATGGTCAACTTATCTTTGACAGAGCAGGAAAGAATGTCCAATGGCAAAAAGAGAGTCTCTTCAACAACTGGAGTTGTGGAAATTGGACAGCCCCATGCAGAAGAATGACACTGGACCATTTCCTGACACCACACACAAAAATAGACTCCAAATGCTTGAAAGACCTCAGTGTGAGACAGGACTCCATCAAAATCCTAAAGGAGAACACAGGTAGCAAGCTCTTCGACCTCAGCCGCAGCAACTTCTTCCTAGAAACATCACCAAAGGCACGGGAAGCCAGGGCAAAAAGGAAATATTGGGATTTCATCAAGATTAAAACCTTTGGCACAGCAAAAGAAACAGTCCACAAAACCAAAACACAACCGACAGAATGGGAGAAATTATTTACGAATGACATATCAGATAAAGGGCTACTATCCAATATGTATAAAAACGTATCAAACTCAACACCCAAAGAACAAATAATCCAATCAAAAAATAGGCAGAAGAGATGAACAGACATTTTTCCAAAGAAGACATCCAAATGGCCAACAGGCACATGAAAAAGTGCTCAACACGGCTCGGCATCAGGGAAATCCACATGAAAACCTCAATGAGATACCCCCTCACACCCGTCAGAATGGCTCAAATGAACAAGTCAGGGAACGACAGAGGTTGGCGGGGATGTGGAGAAAGGGGAACCCTCCTACACTGGTGGTGGGAATGCAAGCTGGTGCAACCCCTCTGGAAAACAGGATGGAGGTTCCTCAAATAGTTGAAATTAGAGCTACCATCCGATCCAGCAATTGCACTCCTGGGTATTTACCCCAAAGATACAAATGTAGGGACCCGAAGCGGTACGTGCACCCCATTGTTTATAGCAGCAATGTCCACAATAGCCAAACTGTTGAAAGAGCCAAGATGTCCATCGACAGATGAGTGGATAAAGAAGAGGTGGTATATATATACACAATGGAATATTACGCAGCCATCAAAAGGAATGAGATGTTGCCATGGACAACGACGTGGATGGAACTGGAGGGTCCGATGATTAGTGAAATAAGACAATCAGAGAAAGACATGTATCATATGACCTCACTGATATGAGGAATTCTTAATCTCAGGAACAGAGTGAGGCTTGCTGGAGTGGTCGGGGGTGGGAGGGATGGGCTGGCTGGGTGATAGACATTGGGGAGGGTATGAGCTACGGTGAGCGCTGTGAATTGTGTAAGACTGTTGAATCACAGATCTCTACTTCTGAAACAAATAACGCATCATATTTTAAGAATAAAGGAAAAGAAGGAGATAGCAGGAGAGGAAGAATGAAGGGGAGTTAGTGAGAGGGGGAGACAGACCAGGGGAGATGATGGATTCTGAAAAAAAATCCGAGGTTTCTAGAGGGGATGTGGGTCGGGGGATTGGTTAGCCTGGTGATGGGTATTAAAGAGGGCACATTCTGCATGGAGCACTGTGTGTTCGGAACAAACAATGAATCATGGGACACTACACCAAAACAAATGATGTAGTACATGGTGATTAACAAAGCAATAAAAAACAAAGACTGTAATAAGAGATGAAGAAGGACACTATATCCTACTTAAAGGGTCTATCCAAGAAGAAGATCTAACAATTGTAAATGTCTATGCCCCGAACATGGGAGCATCCAATTATATAAGGCAATTTAGAAGAAAAGCAAAGAAAGACATTGACAACCATACAATCAGAGTGGGGGACTTTAACACCCCCCTGACTGAAATGGCCAGATCATCTAAGCAAAAGATCAACAAGGAAATAAAGACTTTAAATGACACACTGGACCAAATGGACTTCACAGACATATTCAGAACGTTCCTTCCCGAAGCAACGGAATACACATTCTTCTCTAGGGCCCATGGAACGTTCTCCAGAATGGATCACATCCTAGGTCACAAATCAGGTCTCAACCGGTACCCAAAGATTGGGATCATTCCCTGCACATTTTCAGACCACAATGCTTTGAAACTAGAACTCAATCACAAGAGGAAAGTCGGAAAGAACTCAAATACATGGAGGCTAAAGAGCATCCTACGAAAGAATGAATGGGTCAACCAGGAAATTAAAGAAGAATTTAAAAATTCATGGAAACCAATGAAAATGAAAACACAACTGTCCAAAATCTTTGGGATACAGCCAAGGCAGTCCTGCGAGGAAAGCATATAGCAATACAAGCCTTTCTCAAGAAACATGAAAGGTCTCAAATACACACCCTAACCCTACACCTAAAGGAGCTGGAGAAAGAACGGCCAATAAAGCCTAAACCCAGCAGGAGAAGAGAAATCATGCAGATCAGAGCAGAAATCAATGAAATAGAACCCAAAAGAACAGTAGAACAGATCAACGGAACTAGGAGCTGGTTCTTTGAAAGAATTCACAAGATTGATACACCCCTGTCCAGGCTGATCAAAAAGAAAAGAGAAATGACCCAAATCAACAAAATCCTGAATGAAAGAGGAGAGATCACAACCAACACCAAAGAAATACAAGCGATTATAAGAACGTAATCTGAGCAACCCTATGGCAGCATATTCCATAACCTGGAAGAAATGGGTGCATTCCTAGAGATGGGTCAACTACCAAAACTGACCCAGGAAGAAAGAGAAAACCTGAACAGTCCTATAACCACGAAAGCAATTGAAGTAGTCATCAAAAACCTCCCAAGAAACCAAAGCCCAGGGCCAGATGGATTCCCAGGGGAATTCTATCCGACATTTAAAGAAGAATTAATACCTATTCTCCTGAAACTGTTCCAAACAATAGAAATGGAAGGAAAACTTCCAAACTCATTTTATGAGGCCACCATTACCTTGATCCCAAAACCAGACAAAGATCCCATCAAAAAGGAGTATTAGAGACCAATATCCTTGATGAACATCGATGCAAAAATTCTCACCAAAATACTAGCCAAGAGGACCCAACAGTACATGAAAAGGAGTATTCACCATGACCAAGTGGGATTTATCCCTGGGCTGCAAGGCTGGTTCAACATCCGCAAATCAATCAACGTGATAAAACACATTAACCAAAGAAAGAACAAGAATCATATGATCCTCTCAATAGATGCAGAAAAACCATTTGACAAAGTAAAGCACACTTTCTGGATCAAAACTCTTCAGAGTACAGGGACAGCGGGTACATACCTCAATATCATAAAAGCCATCTACGAACAACCTACACCGAATATCATTCTCAATGGGGAAAAGCTGAGATCTTTTCCCCTAAGGTCAGGAACGCGGCAGGGATAGCCACTCTCACCACTGCTATTCAACATAGTATTAGAAGTCCTAGCCACAGCAATCAGACAACAAAAAGAAATCCAAGGCATCCAAATCGGCAGAGAGGAAGTCAAACTCTCACTCTTTGCAGATGATATGATACTTTATGTGGAAAACCCAAAATACTCCACCCCAAAACTGCTACAACTCACACAGCAATTGGGTCAAGTAGCAGGCTATAAAATCAATGCACAGACATCAGTGGCATTCCTATACACCAACAACAAGACAGAAGAGAGACAAATCAAGGAGTCGATCCCATTCACAACTGCACCCAAAACCAGAAGAGACCTAGGAATAAATTGAACCCAAGAGGCAAAGGATCTGTAACCCGAAAACTACCAAATACTCAGGAAAGAAATTGAAGAAGACACAAAGAAACGGAAAAACGTTCCATGCTCATGGATTGGGAGAACCAACATTGTGAAGAGGTCAATGCTACCTAGAGCAATCTACACATGCAATGCAATCCCCATCAAAATACCATCCACTTTTTTCCAAGAAATGGAACAAATAATCCTAAGATTTGAATGGAACCAGAAGAGACCACGAATAGCCAGAGGAATATTGAGAAAGACAAGCAAAGCTGGCGGCATCACAATTCTGGACTTCCAGCTCTATGACAAAGCTGTCATCATCAAGACAGTAGGGTACTGGCACAAAAACAGACACATAGATCCATGGAACAGAATCGAGAGCCCAGAAATGGACCCTCAACTCTATGGTCAACTTATCTTTGACAGAGCAGGAAAGAATGTCCAATGGCAAAAAGAGAGTCTCTTCAACAACTGGAGTTGTGGAAATGGGACGGCCCCATGCAGAAGAATGACACTGGACCATTTCCTGACACCACACACAAAAATAGACTCCAAATGTTTGAAAGACCTCAGGGTGAGACAGGACTCCATCAAAATCCTAAAGGAGAACACAGGTAGAAAGCTCTTCGACCTCAGCCGCAGCAACTTCTTCCTACAAACATCACCAAAGGCACGGGAAGCCAGGGCAAAAATGAACTATTGGGATTTCATCAAGATAAAAACCTTTGGCACAGCAAAAGAAACAGTCCACAAAACCAAAACACAACCGACAGAATGGGAGAAATTATTTACGAATGACATATCAGATAAAGGGCTACTATCCAATATGAATAAAAACGTATCAAACTCAACACCCAAAGAACAAATAATCCAATCAAAAAATAGGCAGAAGACATGAACAGACATTTTTCCAAAGAAGACATCCAAATGGCCAACAGGCACAGGAAAAAGTGCTCAACACGGCTCGGCATCAGGGAAATCCACATCAAAACCTCCATGAGATACCCTCTCACACCCGTCAGAATGGCTCAAATGAACAAGTCAGGGAACGACAGAGGTTGGCGGGGATGTGGAGAAAGGGGAACCCTCCTACACTGGTGGTGGGAATGCAAGCTGGGGCAACCCCTCTGGAAAACAGGATGGAGGTTCCTCAAATAGTTGAAATTAGAGCTACCATCCGATCCAGCAATTGCACTCCTGGGTATTTACCCCAAAGATACAAATGTAGGGACCCGAAGCGGTACGTGCACCCCATTGTTTATAGCAGCAATGTCCACAATAGCCAAACTGTTGAAAGAGCCAAGATGTCCATCGACAGATGAGTGGATAAAGAAGAAGTGGTATATATATACACAATGGAATATTACGCAGCCATCAAAAGGAATGAGATGTTGCCATGGACAACGACGTGGATGGAACTGGAGGGTCCGATGATTAGTGAAATAAGTCAATCAGAGAAAGACATGTATCATATGACCTCACTGATATGAGGAATTCTTAATCTCAGGAACAGAGTGAGGCTTGCTGGAGTGGTCGGGGGTGGGAGGGATGGGCTGGCTGGGTGATAGACATTGGGGAGGGTATGAGCTACGGTGAGCGCTGTGAATTGTGTAAGACTGTTGAATCACAGATCTCTACTTCTGAAACAAATAACGCATCATATTTTAAGAATAAAGGAAAAGAAGGAGATAGCAGGAGAGGAAGAATGAAGGGGAGTTAGTGAGAGGGGGAGACAGACCAGGGGAGATGATGGATTCTGAAAAAAAATCCGAGGTTTCTAGAGGGGATGTGGGTCGGGGGATTGGTTAGCCTGGTGATGGGTATTAAAGAGGGCACATTCTGCATGGAGCACTGTGTGTTCGGAACAAACAATGAATCATGGGACACTACACCAAAACAAATGATGTAGTACATGGTGATTAACAAAGCAATAAAAAACAAAGACTGTAATAAGAGATGAAGAAGGACACTATATCCTACTTAAAGGGTCTATCCAAGAAGAAGATCTAACAATTGTAAATGTCTATGCCCCGAACATGGGAGCATCCAATTATATAAGGCAATTTAGAAGAAAAGCAAAGAAAGACATTGACAACCATACAATCAGAGTGGGGGACTTTAACACCCCCCTGACTGAAATGGCCAGATCATCTAAGCAAAAGATCAACAAGGAAATAAAGACTTTAAATGACACACTGGACCAAATGGACTTCACAGACATATTCAGAACGTTCCTTCCCGAAGCAACGGAATACACATTCTTCTCTAGGGCCCATGGAACGTTCTCCAGAATGGATCACATCCTAGGTCACAAATCAGGTCTCAACCGGTACCCAAAGATTGGGATCATTCCCTGCACATTTTCAGACCACAATGCTTTGAAACTAGAACTCAATCACAAGAGGAAAGTCGGAAAGAACTCAAATACATGGAGGCTAAAGAGCATCCTACGAAAGAATGAATGGGTCAACCAGGAAATTAAAGAAGAATTTAAAAATTCATGGAAACCAATGAAAATGAAAACACAACTGTCCAAAATCTTTGGGATACAGCCAAGGCAGTCCTGCGAGGAAAGCATATAGCAATACAAGCCTTTCTCAAGAAACATGAAAGGTCTCAAATACACACCCTAACCCTACACCTAAAGGAGCTGGAGAAAGAACGGCCAATAAAGCCTAAACCCAGCAGGAGAAGAGAAATCATGCAGATCAGAGCAGAAATCAATGAAATAGAACCCAAAAGAACAGTAGAACAGATCAACGGAACTAGGAGCTGGTTCTTTGAAAGAATTCACAAGATTGATACACCCCTGTCCAGGCTGATCAAAAAGAAAAGAGAAATGACCCAAATCAACAAAATCATGAATGAAAGAGGAGAGATCACAACCAACACCAAAGAAATACAAGCGATTATAAGAACGTAATCTGAGCAACCCTATGGCAGCATATTCCATAACCTGGAAGAAATGGGTGCATTCCTAGAGATGGGTCAACTACCAAAACTGACCCAGGAAGAAAGAGAAAACCTGAACAGTCCTATAACCACGAAAGCAATTGAAGTAGTCATCAAAAACCTCCCAAGAAACCAAAGCCCAGGGCCAGATGGATTCCCAGGGGAATTCTATCCGACATTTAAAGAAGAATTAATACCTATTCTCCTGAAACTGTTCCAAACAATAGAAATGGAAGGAAAACTTCCAAACTCATTTTATGAGGCCACCATTACCTTGATCCCAAAACCAGACAAAGATCCCATCAAAAAGGAGTATTAGAGACCAATATCCTTGATGAACATCGATGCAAAAATTCTCACCAAAATACTAGCCAAGAGGACCCAACAGTACATGAAAAGGAGTATTCACCATGACCAAGTGGGATTTATCCCTGGGCTGCAAGGCTGGTTCAACATCCGCAAATCAATCAACGTGATAAAACACATTAACCAAAGAAAGAACAAGAATCATATGATCCTCTCAATAGATGCAGAAAAACCATTTGACAAAGTAAAGCACACTTTCTGGATCAAAACTCTTCAGAGTACAGGGACAGCGGGTACATACCTCAATATCATAAAAGCCATCTACGAACAACCTACACCGAATATCATTCTCAATGGGGAAAAGCTGAGATCTTTTCCCCTAAGGTCAGGAACGCGGCAGGGATAGCCACTCTCACCACTGCTATTCAACATAGTATTAGAAGTCCTAGCCACAGCAATCAGACAACAAAAAGAAATCCAAGGCATCCAAATCGGCAGAGAGGAAGTCAAACTCTCACTCTTTGCAGATGATATGATACTTTATGTGGAAAACCCAAAATACTCCACCCCAAAACTGCTACAACTCACACAGCAATTGGGTCAAGTAGCAGGCTATAAAATCAATGCACAGACATCAGTGGCATTCCTATACACCAACAACAAGACAGAAGAGAGACAAATCAAGGAGTCGATCCCATTCACAACTGCACCCAAAACCAGAAGAGACCTAGGAATAAATTGAACCCAAGAGGCAAAGGATCTGTAACCCGAAAACTACCAAATACTCAGGAAAGAAATTGAAGAAGACACAAAGAAACGGAAAAACGTTCCATGCTCATGGATTGGGAGAACCAACATTGTGAAGAGGTCAATGCTACCTAGAGCAATCTACACATGCAATGCAATCCCCATCAAAATACCATCCACTTTTTTCCAAGAAATGGAACAAATAATCCTAAGATTTGAATGGAACCAGAAGAGACCACGAATAGCCAGAGGAATATTGAGAAAGACAAGCAAAGCTGGCGGCATCACAATTCTGGACTTCCAGCTCTATGACAAAGCTGTCATCATCAAGACAGTAGGGTACTGGCACAAAAACAGACACATAGATCCATGGAACAGAATCGAGAGCCCAGAAATGGACCCTCAACTCTATGGTCAACTTATCTTTGACAGAGCAGGAAAGAATGTCCAATGGCAAAAAGAGAGTCTCTTCAACAACTGGAGTTGTGGAAATGGGACGGCCCCATGCAGAAGAATGACACTGGACCATTTCCTGACACCACACACAAAAATAGAGTCCAAATGTTTGAAAGACCTCAATGTGAGACAGGACTCCATCAAAATCCTAAAGGAGAACACAGGTAGCAAGCTCTTCGACCTCAGCCGCAGCAACTTCTTCCTACAAACATCACCAAAGGCACGGGAAGCCAGGGCAAAAAGGAACTATTGGGATTTCATCAAGATAAAAACCTTTGGCACAGCAAAAGAAACAGTCCACAAAACCAAAACACAACCGACAGAATGGGAGAAATTATTTACGAATGACATATCAGATAAAGGGCTACTATCCAATATGTATAAAAACGTATCAAACTCAACACCCAAAGAACAAATAATCCAATCAAAAAATAGGCAGAAGACATGAACAGACATTTTTCCAAAGAAGATATCCAAATGGCCAACAGGCACAGGAAAAAGTGCTCAACACGGCTCGGCATCAGGGAAATCCACATCAAAACCTCAATGAGATACCCCCTCACACCCGTCAGAATGGCTCAAATGAACAAGTCAGGGAACGACAGAGGTTGGCGGGGATGTGGAGAAAGGGGAACCCTCCTACACTGGTGGTGGGAATGCAAGCTGGGGCAACCCCTCTGGAAAACAGGATGGAGGTTCCTCAAATAGTTGAAATTAGAGCTACCATCCGATCCAGCAATTGCACTCCTGGGTATTTACCCCAAAGATACAAATGTAGGGACCCGAAGCGGTACGTGCACCCCATTGTTTATAGCAGCAATGTCCACAATAGCCAAACTGTTGAAAGAGCCAAGATGTCCATCGACAGAAGAGTGGATAAACAAGAAGTGGTATATATATACACAATGGAATATTACGCAGCCATCAAAAGGAATGAGATGTTGCCATGGACAACGACGTGGATGGAACTGGAGGGTCCGATGATTAGTGAAATAAGTCAATCAGAGAAAGACATGTATCATATGATCTCACTGATATGAGGAATTCTTAATCTCAGGAACAGAGTGAGGCTTGCTGGAGTGGTCGGGGGTGGGAGGGATGGGCTGGCTGGGTGATAGACATTGGGGAGGGTATGAGCTACGGTGAGCGCTGTGAATTGTGTAAGACTGTTGAATCACAGATCTCTACTTCTGAAACAAATAACGCAACATATTTTAAGAATAAAGGAAAAGAAGGAGATAGCAGGAGAGGAAGAATGAAGGGGAGTTAGTGAGAGGGGGAGACAGACCAGGAGAGATGAGGGATTCTGAAAAAAAATCCGAGGTTTCTAGAGGGGAGGTGGGTCGGGGGATTGGTTAGCCTGGTGATGGGTATTAAAGAGGGCACATTCTGCATGGAGCACTGTGTGTTCGGAACAAACAATGAATCATGGGACACTACACCAAAACAAATGATGTAGTACATGGTGATTAACAAAGCAATAAAAAACAAAGACTGTAATAAGAGATGAAGAAGGACACTATATCCTACTTAAAGGGTCTATCCAAGAAGAAGATCTAACAATTGTAAATGTCTATGCCCCGAACATGGGAGCATCCAATTATATAAGGCAATTTAGAAGAAAAGCAAAGAAAGACATTGACAACCATACAATCATAGTGGGGGACTTTAACACCCCCCTGACTGAAATGGCCAGATCATCTAAGCAAAAGATCAACAAGGAAATAAAGACTTTAAATGACACACTGGACCAAATGGACTTCACAGACATATTCAGAACGTTCCATCCCGAAGCAACGGAATACACATTCTTCTCTAGGGCCCATGGAACGTTCTCCAGAATGGATCACATCCTAGGTCACAAATCAGGTCTCAACCGGTACCCAAAGATTGGGATCATTCCCTGCACATTTTCAGACCACACTGCTTTGAAACTAGAACCCAATCACAAGAGGAAAGTCGGAAAGAACTCAAATACATGGAGGCTAAAGAGCATCCTACGAAAGAATGAATGGGTCAACCAGGAAATTAAAGAAGAATTTAAAAATTCATGGAAACCAATGAAAATGAAAACACAACTGTCCAAAATCTTTGGGATACAGCCAAGGCAGTCCTGCGAGGAAAGTATATAGCAATACAAGCCTTTCTCAAGAAACATGAAAGGTCTCAAATACACACCCTAACCCTACACCTAAAGGAGCTGGAGAAAGAACGGCCAATAAAGCCTAAACCCAGCAGGAGAAGAGAAATCATGCAGATCAGAGCAGAAATCAATGAAATAGAACCCAAAAGAACAGTAGAACAGATCAACGGAACTAGGAGCTGGTTCTTTGAAAGAATTCACAAGATTGATACACCCCTGTCCAGGCTGATCCAAAAGAAAAGAGAAATGACCCAAATCAACAAAATCATGAATGAAGGAGGAGAGATCACAACCAACACCAAAGAAATACAAACGATTATAAGAACGTAATCTGAGCAACCCTATGGCAGCATATTCCATAACCTGGAAGAAATGGGTGCATTCCTAGAGATGTGTCAACTACCAAAACTGACCCAGGAAGAAAGAGAAAACCTGAACAGTCCTATAACCACGAAGGCAATTGAAGTAGTCATCAAAAACCTCCCAAGAAACCAAAGCCCAGGGCCAGATGGATTCCCAGGGGAATTCTATCCGACATTTAAAGAAGAATTAATACCTATTCTCCTGAAACTGTTCCAAACAATAGAAATGGAAGGAAAACTTCCAAACTCATTTTATGAGGCCACCATTACCTTGATCCCAAAACCAGACAAGGATCCCATCAAAAAGGAGTATTAGAGACCAATATCCTTGATGAACATCGATGCAAAAATTCTCACCAAAATACTAGCCAAGAGGACCCAACAGTACATGAAAAGGAGTATTCACCATGACCAAGTGGGATTTATCCCGGGGCTGCAAGGCTGGTTCAACATCCGCAAATCAATCAACGTGATAAAACACATTAACCAAGGAAAGAAAAAGAATCATATGATCCTCTCAATAGATGCAGAAAAACCATTTGACAAAGTAAAGCACACTTTCTGGATCAAAACTCTTCAGAGTACAGGGACAGCGGGTACATACCTCAATATCATAAAAGCCATCTACGAACAACCTACAGCGAATATCATTCTCAATGGGGAAAAGCTGAGATCTTTTCCCCTAAGGTCAGGAACGCGGCAGGGATAGCCACTCTCACCACTGCTATTCAACATAGTATTAGAAGTCCTAGCCACAGCAATCAGACAACAAAAAGAAATCAAAGGCATCCAAATCGGCAGAGAGGAAGTCAAACTCTCACTCTTTGCAGATGATATGATACTTTATGTGGAAAACCCAAAAGACTCCACCCCAAAACTGCTAGAACTCACACAGCAATTCCGTCAAGTAGCAGGCTATAAAATCAATGCACAGACATCAGTGGCATTCCTATACACCAACAACAAGACAGAAGAGAGACAAATCAAGGAGTCGATCCCATTCACAACTGCACCCAAAACCAGAATAGACCTAGGAATACATTGAACCCAAGAGGCAAAGGATCTGTACTCAGAAAACTACCAAATACTCAGGAAAGAAATTGAAGAAGACACAAAGAAAGGGAAAAACGTTCCATGCTCATGGACTGGGAGAACCAACATTGTGAAGAGGTCAATGCTACCTAGAGCAATCTACACATGCAATGCAATCCCCATCAAAATAACATCCACTTTTTTCCAAGAAATGGAACAAATAATCCTAAGATTTGAATGGAACCAGAAGAGACCACGAATAGCCAGAGGAATATTGAGAAAGAAAAGCAAAGCTGGCGGCATCACAATTCTGGACTTCCAGCTCTATGACAAAGCTGTCATCATAAAGACGGTATGGTACTGGCACAAAAACAGACAGATAGATCCATGGAACAGAATCGAGAGCCCAGAAATGGACCCTCAACTCTATGGTCAACTTATCTTTGACAGAGCAGGAAAGAATGTCCAATGGCAAAAAGAGAGTCTCTTCCACAACTGGAGTTGTGGAAATTGGACAGCCCCATGCAGAAGAATGACACTGGACCATTTCCTGACACCACACACAAAAATAGACTCCAAATGTTTGAAAGACCTCAGTGTGAGACAGGACTCCATCAAAATCCTAAAGGAGAACACAGGTAGCAAGCTCTTCGACCTCAGCCGCAGCAACTCCTTCCTACAAACATCACCAAAGGCACGGGAATCCAGGGCAAAAAGGAACTATTGGGATTTCATCAAGATAAAAACCTTTGGCACAGCAAAAGAAACAGTCCCCAAAACCAAAAGACAACCGACAGAATGGGAGAAATTATTTACGAATGACATATCAGATAAAGGGCTACTATCCAATATGTATAAAAACGTATCAAACTCAACACCCAAAGAACAAATAATCCAATCAAAAAATAGGCAGAAGGCATGAACAGACATTTTTCCAAAGAAGACATCCAAATGGCCAACAGGCACAGGAAAAAGTGCTCAACACGGCTCGGCATCAGGGAAATCCACATCAAAACCTCAATGAGATACCCTCTCACACCCGTCAGAATGGCTCAAATGAACAAGTCAGGGAACGACAGAGGTTGGCGGGGATGTGGAGAAAGGGGAACCCTCCTACACTGGTGGTGGGAATGCAAGCTGGGGCAACCCCTCTGGAAAACAGGATGGAGGTTCCTCAAATAGTTGAAATTAGAGCTACCATCCGATCCAGCAATTGCACTCCTGGGTATTTACCCCAAAGATACAAATGTAGGGACCCGAAGCGGTACGTGCACCCCATTGTTTATAGCAGCAATGTCCACAGTAGCCAAACTTTTGAAAGAGCCAAGATGTCCATCGACAGATGAGTGGATAAAGAAGAGGTGGTATATATATACACAATGGAATATTACGCAGCCATCAAAAGGAATGAGATGTTGCCATGGACAACGACGTGGATGGAAGTGGAGGGTCCGATGATTAGTGAAATAAGTCAATCAGAGAAAGACATGTATCATATGACCTCACTGATATGAGGAATTCTTAATCTCAGGAAGAGAGTGAGGCTTGCTGGAGTGGTCGGGGGTGGGAGGGATGGGCTGGCTGGGTGATAGACATTGGGGAGGGTATGAGCTACGGTGAGCGCTGTGAATTGTGTAAGACTGTTGAATCACAGATCTCTACTTCTGAAACAAATAACGCAACATATTTTAAGAATAAGGGAAAAGAAGGAGATAGCAGGAGAGGAAGAATGAAGGGGAGTTAGTGAGAGGGGGAGACAGACCAGGAGAGATGATGGATTCTGAAAAAAAATCCGAGGTTTCTAGAGGGGAGGTGGGTCGGGGGATTGGTTAGCCTGGTGATGGGTATTAAAGAGGGCACATTCTGCATGGAGCACTGTGTGTTCGGAACAAACAATGAATCATGGGACACTACACCAAAACAAATGATGTAGTACATGGTGATTAACAAAGCAATAAAAAACAAAGACTGTAATAAGAGATGAAGAAGGACACTATATCCTACTTAAAGGGTCTATCCAAGAAGAAGATCTAACAATTGTAAATGTCTATGCCCCGAACATGGGAGCATCCAATTATATAAGGCAATTTAGAAGAAAAGCAAAGAAAGACATTGACAACCATACAATCAGAGTGGGGGACTTTAACACCCCCCTGACTGAAATGGCCAGATCATCTAAGCAAAAGATCAACAAGGAAATAAAGACTTTAAATGACACACTGGACCAAATGGACTTCACAGACATATTCAGAACGTTCCATCCCGAAGCAACGGAATACACATTCTTCTCTAGGGCCCATGGAACGTTCTCCAGAATGGATCACATCCTAGGTCACAAATCAGGTCTCAACCGGTACCCAAAGATTGGGATCATTCCCTGCACATTTGCAGACCACAATGCTTTGAAACTAGAACTCAATCACAAGAGGAAAGTCGGAAAGAACTCAAATACATGGAGGCTAAAGAGCATCCTACGAAAGAAAGAATGGGTCAACCAGGAAATTAAAGAAGAATTTAAAAATTCATGGAAACCAATGAAAATGAAAACACAACTGTCCAAAATCTTTGGGATACAGCCAAGGCAGTCCTGCGAGGAAAGTATATAGCAATACAAGCCTTTCTCAAGAAACATGAAAGGTCTCAAATACACACCCTAACCCTACACCTAAAGGAGCTGGAGAAAGAACGGCCAATAAAGCCTAAACCCAGCAGGAGAAGAGAAATCATGCAGATCAGAGCAGAAATCAATGAAATAGAACCCAAAAGAACAGTAGAACAGATCAACGGAACTAGGAGCTGGTTCTTTGAAAGAATTCACAAGATTGATACACCCCTGTCCAGGCTGATCCAAAAGAAAAGAGAAATGACCCAAATCAACAAAATCATGAATGAAGGAGGAGAGATCACAACCAACACCAAAGAAATACAAACGATTATAAGAACGTAATCTGAGCAACCCTATGGCAGCATATTCCATAACCTGGAAGAAATGGGTGCATTCCTAGAGATGTGTCAACTACCAAAACTGACCCAGGAAGAAAGAGAAAACCTGAACAGTCCTATAACCACGAAGGCAATTGAAGTAGTCATCAAAAACCTCCCAAGAAACCAAAGCCCAGGGCCAGATGGATTCCCAGGGGAATTCTATCAGACATTTAAAGAAGAATTAATACCTATTCTCCTGAAACTGTTCCAAACAATAGAAATGGAAGGAAAACTTCCAATCTCATTTTATGAGGCCACCATTACCTTGATCCCAAAACCAGACAAAGATCCCATCAAAAA
This sequence comes from Eumetopias jubatus, assembly GCF_037043125.1. Lineage (NCBI taxonomy): Eukaryota > Metazoa > Chordata > Mammalia > Carnivora > Otariidae > Eumetopias > Eumetopias jubatus. The sequence continues at coordinate 450,174 of NW_028274848.1, forward strand.
GGAGTATTAGAGACCAATATCCTTGATGAACATCGATGCAAAAATTCTCACCAAAATACTAGCCAAGAGGACCCAACAGTACATGAAAAGGAGTATTCACCATGACCAAGTGGGATTTATCCCTGGGCTGCAAGGCTGGTTCAACATCCGCAAATCAATCAACGTGATAAAACACATTAACCAAAGAAAGAACAAGAATCATATGATCCTCTCAATAGATGCAGAAAAACCATTTGACAAAGTAAAGCACACTTTCTGGATCAAAACTCTTCAGAGTACAGGGACAGCGGGTACATACCTCAATATCATAAAAGCCATCTACGAACAACCTACAGCGAATATCATTCTCAATGGGGAAAAGCTGAGATCTTTTCCCCTAAGGTCAGGAACGCGGCAGGGATAGCCACTCTCACCACTGCTATTCAACATAGTATTAGAAGTCCTAGCCACAGCAATCAGACAACAAAAAGAAATCCAAGGCATCCAAATCGGCAGAGAGGAAGTCAAACTCTCACTCTTTGCCGATGATATGATACTTTATGTGGAAAACCCAAAAGACTCCACCCCAAAACTGCTACAACTCACACAGCAATTCCGTCAAGTAGCAGGCTATAAAATCAATGCACAGACATCAGTGGCATTCCTATACACCAACAACAAGACAGAAGAGAGACAAATCAAGGAGTCGATCCCATTCACAACTGCACCCAAAACCAGAAGAGACCTAGGAATAAATTGAACCCAAGAGGCAAAGGATCTGTACTCAGAAAACTACCAAATACTCAGGAAAGAAATTGAAGAAGACACAAAGAAACGGAAAAACGTTCCATGCTCATGGATTGGGAGAACCAACATTGTGAAGAGGTCAATGCTACCTAGAGCAATCTACACATGCAATGCAATCCCCGTCAAAATACCATCCACTTTTTTCCAAGAAATGGAACAAATAATCCTAAGATTTGAATGGAACCAGAAGAGACCACGAATAGCCAGAGGAATATTGAGAAAGAAAAGCAAAGCTGGCGGCATCACAATTCTGGACTTCCAGCTCTATGACAAAGCTGTCATCATCAAGACAGTAGGGTACTGGCACAAAAACAGACACATAGATCCATGGAACAGAATCGAGAGCCCAGAAATGGACCCTCAACTCTATGGTCAACTTATCTTTGACAGAGCAGGAAAGAATGTCCAATGGCAAAAAGAGAGTCTCTTCAACAACTGGAGTTGTGGAAATGGGACAGCCCCATGCAGAAGAATGACACTGGACCATTTCCTGACACCACACACAAAAATAGACTCCAAATGTTTGAAAGACCTCAGTGTGAGACAGGACTCCATCAAAATCCTAAAGGAGAACACAGGTAGCAAGCTCTTCGACCTCAGCCGCAGCAACTCCTTCCTACAAACATCACCAAAGGCACGGGAAGCCAGGGCAAAAATGAACTATTGGGATTTCATCAAGATAAAAACCTTTGGCACAGCAAAAGAAACAGTCCACAAAACCAAAACACAACCGACAGAATGGGAGAAATTATTTACGAATGACATATCAGATAAAGGGCTACTATCCAATATGTATAAAAACGTATCAAACTCAACACCCAAAGAACAAATAATCCAATCAAAAAATAGGCAGAAGGCATGAACAGACATTTTTCCAAAGAAGACATCCAAATGGCCCACAGGCACAGGAAAAAGTGCTCAACACGGCTCGGCATCAGGGAAATCCACATCAAAACCTCAATGAGATACCCCCTCACACCCGTCAGAATGGCTCAAATGAACAAGTCAGGGAACGACAGAGGTTGGCGGGGATGTGGAGAAAGGGGAACCCTCCTACACTGGTGGTGGGAATGCAAGCTGGGGCAACCCCTCTGGAAAACAGGATGGAGGTTCCTCAAATAGTTGAAATTAGAGCTACCATCCGATCCAGCAATTGCACTCCTGGGTATTTACCCCAAAGATACAAATGTAGGGACCCGAAGCGGTACGTGCACCCCATTGTTTATAGCAGCAATGTCCACAGTAGCCAAACTTTTGAAAGAGCCAAGATGTCCATCGACAGATGAGTGGATAAAGAAGAGGTGGTATATATATACACAATGGAATATTACGCAGCCATCAAAAGGAATGAGATGTTGCCATGGACAACGACGTGGATGGAAGTGGAGGGTCCGATGATTAGTGAAATAAGTCAATCAGAGAAAGACATGTATCATATGACCTCACTGATATGAGGAATTCTTAATCTCAGGAACAGAGTGAGGCTTGCTGGAGTGGTCGGGGGTGGGAGGGATGGGCTGGCTGGGTGATAGACATTGGGGAGGGTATGAGCTACGGTGAGCGCTGTGAATTGTGTAAGACTGTTGAATCACAGATCTCTACTTCTGAAACAAATAACGCAACATATTTTAAGAATAAAGGAAAAGAAGGAGATAGCAGGAGAGGAAGAATGAAGGGGAGTTAGTGAGAGGGGGAGACAGACCAGGAGAGATGATGGATTCTGAAAAAAAATCCGAGGTTTCTAGAGGGGAGGTGGGTCGGGGGATTGGTTAGCCTGGTGATGGGTATTAAAGAGGGCACATTCTGCATGGAGCACTGTGTGTTCGGAACAAACAATGAATCATGGGACACTACACCAAAACAAATGATGTAGTACATGGTGATTAACAAAGCAATAAAAAACAAAGACTGTAATAAGAGATGAAGAAGGACACTATATCCTACTTAAAGGGTCTATTCAAGAAGAAGATCTAACAATTGTAAATGTCTATGCCCCGAACATGGGAGCATCCAATTATATAAGGCAATTTAGAAGAAAAGCAAAGAAAGACATTGACAACCATACAATCAGAGTGGGGGACTTTAACACCCCCCTGACTGAAATGGCCAGATCATCTAAGCAAAAGATCAACAAGGAAATAAAGACTTTAAATGACACACTGGACCAAATGGACTTCACAGACATATTCAGAACGTTCCATCCCGAAGCAACGGAATACACATTCTTCTCTAGGGCCCATGGAACGTTCTCCAGAATGGATCACATCCTAGGTCACAAATCAGGTCTCAACCGGTACCCAAAGATTGGGATCATTCCCTGCACATTTTCAGACCACAATGCTTTGAAACTAGAACTCAATCACAAGAGGAAAGTCGGAAAGAACTCAAATACATGGAGGCTAAAGAGCATCCTACGAAAGAAAGAATGGGTCAACCAGGAAATTAAAGAAGAATTTAAAAATTCATGGAAACCAATGAAAATGAAAACACAACTGTCCAAAATCTTTGGGATACAGCCAAGGCAGTCCTGCGAGGAAAGTATATAGCAATACAAGCCTTTCTCAAGAAACATGAAAGGTCTCAAATACACACCCTAACCCTACACCTAAAGGAGCTGGAGAAAGAACGGCCAATAAAGCCTAAACCCAGCAGGAGAAGAGAAATCATGCAGATCAGAGCAGAAATCAATGAAATAGAACCCAAAAGAACAGTAGAACAGATCAACGGAACTAGGAGCTGGTTCTTTGAAAGAATTCACAAGATTGATACACCCCTGTCCAGGCTGATCAAAAAGAAAAGAGAAATGACCCAAATCAACAAAATCATGAATGAAGGAGGAGAGATCACAACCAACACCAAAGAAATACAAACGATTATAAGAACGTAATCTGAGCAACCCTATGGCAGCATATTCCATAACCTGGAAGAAATGGGTGCATTCCTAGAGATGTGTCAACTACCAAATCTGACCCAGGAAGAAAGAGAAAACCTGAACAGTCCTATAACCACGAAGGCAATTGAAGTAGTCATCAAAAACCTCCCAAGAAACCAAAGCCCAGGGCCAGATGGATTCCCAGGGGAATTCTATCCGACATTTAAAGAAGAATTAATACCTATTCTCCTGAAACTGTTCCAAACAATAGAAATGGAAGGAAAACTTCCAAACTCATTTTATGAGGCCACCATTACCTTGATCCCAAAACCAGACAAAGATCCCATCAAAAAGGAGTATTAGAGACCAATATCCTTGATGAACATCGATGCAAAAATTCTCACCAAAATACTAGCCAAGAGGACCCAACAGTACATGAAAAGGAGTATTCACCATGACCAAGTGGGATTTATCCCTGGGCTGCAAGGCTGGTTCAACATCCGCAAATCAATCAACGTGATAAAACACATTAACCAAAGAAAGAACAAGAATCATATGATCCTCTCAATAGATGCAGAAAAACCATTTGACAAAGTAAAGCACACTTTCTGGATCAAAACTCTTCAGAGTACAGGGACAGCGGGTACATACCTCAATATCATAAAAGCCATCTACGAACAACCTACAGCGAATATCATTCTCAATGGGGAAAAGCTGAGATCTTTTCCCCTAAGGTCAGGAACGCGGCAGGGATAGCCACTCTCACCACTGCTATTCAACATAGTATTAGAAGTCCTAGCCACAGCAATCAGACAACAAAAAGAAATCCAAGGCATCCAAATCGGCAGAGAGGAAGTCAAACTCTCACTCTTTGCAGATGATATGATACTTTATGTGGAAAACCCAAAAGACTCCACCCCAAAACTGCTACAACTCACACAGCAATTCCGTCAAGTAGCAGGCTATAAAATCAATGCACAGACATCAGTGGCATTCCTATACACCAACAACAAGACAGAAGAGAGACAAATCAAGGAGTCGATCCCATTCACAACTGCACCCAAAACCAGAAGAGACCTAGGAATAAATTGAACCCAAGAGGCAAAGGATCTGTACTCAGAAAACTACCAAATACTCAGGAAAGAAATTGAAGAAGACACAAAGAAACGGAAAAACGTTCCATGCTCATGGATTGGGAGAACCAACATTGTGAAGAGGTCAATGCTACCTAGAGCAATCTACACATGCAATGCAATCCCCGTCAAAATACCATCCACTTTTTTCCAAGAAATGGAACAAATAATCCTAAGATTTGAATGGAACCAGAAGAGACCACGAATAGCCAGAGGAATATTGAGAAAGAAAAGCAAAGCTGGCGGCATCACAATTCTGGACTTCCAGCTCTATGACAAAGCTGTCATCATCAAGACAGTAGGGTACTGGCACAAAAACAGACACATAGATCCATGGAACAGAATCGAGAGCCCAGAAATGGACCCTCAACTCTATGGTCAACTTATCTTTGACAGAGCAGGAAAGAATGTCCAATGGCAAAAAGAGAGTCTCTTCAACAACTGGAGTTGTGGAAATGGGACAGCCCCATGCAGAAGAATGACACTGGACCATTTCCTGACACCACACACAAAAATAGACTCCAAATGTTTGAAAGACCTCAGTGTGAGACAGGACTCCATCAAAATCCTAAAGGAGAACACAGGTAGCAAGCTCTTCGACCTCAGCCGCAGCAACTCCTTCCTACAAACATCACCAAAGGCACGGGAAGCCAGGGCAAAAAGGAACTATTGGGATTTCATCAAGATAAAAACCTTTGGCACAGCAAAAGAAACAGTCCCCAAAACCAAAACACAACCGACAGAATGGGAGAAATTATTTAAGAATGACATATCAGATAAAGGGCTACTATCCAATATGTATAAAAACGTATCAAACTCAACACCCAAAGAACAAATAATCCAATCAAAAAATAGGCAGAAGGCTTGAACAGACATTTTTCCAAAGAAGACATCCAAATGGCCCACAGGCACAGGAAAAAGTGCTCAACACGGCTCGGCATCAGGGAAATCCACATCAAAACCTCAATGAGATACCCTCTCACACCCGTCAGAATGGCTCAAATGAACAAGTCAGGGAACGACAGAGGTTGGCGGGGATGTGGAGAAAGGGGAACCCTCCTACACTGGTGGTGGGAATGCAAGCTGGGGCAACCCCTCTGGAAAACAGGATGGAGGTTCCTCAAATAGTTGAAATTAGAGCTACCATCCGATCCAGCAATTGCACTCCTGGGTATTTACCCCAAAGATACAAATGTAGGGACCCGAAGCGGTACGTGCACACCATTGTTTATAGCAGCAATGTCCACAGTAGCCAAACTTTTGAAAGAGCCAAGATGTCCATCGACAGATGAGTGGATAAAGAAGAGGTGGTATATATATACACAATGGAATATTACGCAGCCATCAAAAGGAATGAGATGTTGCCATGGACAACGACGTGGATGGAACTGGAGGGTCCGATGATTAGTGAAATAAGTCAATCAGAGAAAGACATGTATCATATGACCTCACTGATATGAGGAATTCTTAATCTCAGGAAGAGAGTGAGGCTTGCTGGAGTGGTCGGGGGTGGGAGGGATGGGCTGGCTGGGTGATAGACATTGGGGAGGGTATGAGCTACGGTGAGCGCTGTGAATTGTGTAAGACTGTTGAATCACAAATCTCTACTTCTGAAACAAATAACGCAACATATTTTAAGAATAAAGGAAAAGAAGGAGATAGCAGGAGAGGAAGAATGAAGGGGAGTTAGTGAGAGGGGGAGACAGACCAGGAGAGATGATGGATTCTGAAAAAAAATCCGAGGTTTCTAGAGGGGAGGTGGGTCGGGGGATTGGTTAGCCTGGTGATGGGTATTAAAGAGGGCACATTCTGCATGGAGCACTGTGTGTTCGGAACAAACAATGAATCATGGGACACTACACCAAAACAAATGATGTAGTACATGGTGATTAACAAAGCAATAAAAAACAAAGACTGTAATAAGAGATGAAGAAGGACACTATATCCTACTTAAAGGGTCTATCCAAGAAGAAGATCTAACAATTGTAAATGTCTATGCCCCGAACATGGGAGCATCCAATTATATAAGGCAATTTAGAAGAAAAGCAAAGAAAGACATTGACAACCATACAATCAGAGTGGGGGACTTTAACACCCCCCTGACTGAAATGGCCAGATCATCTAAGCAAAAGATCAACAAGGAAATAAAGACTTTAAATGACACACTGGACCAAATGGACTTCACAGACATATTCAGAACGTTCCATCCCGAAGCAACGGAATACACATTCTTCTCTAGGGCCCATGGAACGTTCTCCAGAATGGATCACATCCTAGGTCACAAATCAGGTCTCAACCGGTACCCAAAGATTGGGATCATTCCCTGCACATTTTCAGACCACAATGCTTTGAAACTAGAACTCAATCACAAGAGGAAAGTCGGAAAGAACTCAAATACATGGAGGCTAAAGAGCATCCTACGAAAGAAAGAATGGGTCAACCAGGAAATTAAAGAAGAATTTAAAAATTCATGGAAACCAATGAAAATGAAAACACAACTGTCCAAAATCTTTGGGATACAGCCAAGGCAGTCCTGCGAGGAAAGTATATAGCAATACAAGCCTTTCTCAAGAAACATGAAAGGTCTCAAATACACACCCTAACCCTACACCTAAAGGAGCTGGAGAAAGAACGGCCAATAAAGCCTAAACCCAGCAGGAGAAGAGAAATCATGCAGATCAGAGCAGAAATCAATGAAATAGAACCCAAAAGAACAGTAGAACAGATCAACGGAACTAGGAGCTGGTTCTTTGAAAGAATTCACAAGATTGATACACCCCTGTCCAGGCTGATCAAAAAGAAAAGAGAAATGACCCAAATCAACAAAATCATGAATGAAGGAGGAGAGATCACAACCAACACCAAAGAAATACAAACGATTATAAGAACGTAATCTGAGCAACCCTATGGCAGCATATTCCATAACCTGGAAGAAATGGGTGCATTCCTAGAGATGTGTCAACTACCAAATCTGACCCAGGAAGAAAGAGAAAACCTGAACAGTCCTATAACCACGAAGGCAATTGAAGTAGTCATCAAAAACCTCCCAAGAAACCAAAGCCCAGGGCCAGATGGATTCCCAGGGGAATTCTATCAGACATTTAAAGAAGAATTAATACCTATTCTCCTGAAACTGTTCCAAACAATAGAAATGGAAGGAAAACTTCCAAACTCATTTTATGAGGCCACCATTACCTTGATCCCAAAACCAGAAAAAGATCCCATCAAAAAGGAGTATTAGAGACCAATATCCTTGATGAACATCGATGCAAAAATTCTCACCAAAATACTAGCCAAGAGGACCCAACAGTACATGAAAAGGAGTATTCACCATGACCAAGTGGGATTTATCCCTGGGCTGCAAGGCTGGTTCAACATCCGCAAATCAATCAACGTGATAAAACACATTAACCAAAGAAAGAACAAGAATCATATGATCCTCTCAATAGATGCAGAAAAACCATTTGACAAAGTAAAGCACACTTTCTGGATCAAAACTCTTCAGAGTACAGGGACAGCGGGTACATACCTCAATATCATAAAAGCCATCTACGAACAACCTACAGCGAATATCATTCTCAATGGGGAAAAGCTGAGGTCTTTTCCCCTAAGGTCAGGAACGCGGCAGGGATAGCCACTCTCACCACTGCTATTCAACATAGTATTAGAAGTCCTAGCCACAGCAATCAGACAACAAAAAGAAATCCAAGGCATCCAAATCGTCAGAGAGGAAGTCAAACTCTCACTCTTTGCCGATGATATGATATTTATGTGGAAAACCCAAAAGACTCCACCCCAAAACTGCTACAACTCACACAGCAATTCCGTCAAGTAGCAGGCTATAAAATCAATGCACAGACATCAGTGGCATTCCTATACACCAACAACAAGACAGAAGAGAGACAAATCAAGGAGTCGATCCCATTCACAACTGCACCCAAAACCAGAAGAGACCTAGGAATAAATTGAACCCAAGAGGCAAAGGATCTGTAACCCGAAAACTACCAAATACTCAGGAAAGAAATTGAAGAAGACACAAAGAAACGGAAAAACGTTCCATGCTCATGGACTGGGAGAACCAACATTGTGAAGAGGTCAATGCTACCTAGAGCAATCTACACATGCAATGCAATCCCCGTCAAAATACCATCCACTTTTTTCCAAGAAATGGAACAAATAATCCTAAGATTTGAATGGAACCAGAAGAGACCACGAATAGCCAGAGGAATATTGAGAAAGAAAAGCAAAGCTGGCGGCATCACAATTCTGGACTTCCAGCTCTATGACAAAGCTGTCATCATCAAGACAGTAGGGTACTGGCACAAAAACAGACACATAGATCCATGGAACAGAATCGAGAGCCCAGAAATGGACCCTCAACTCTATGGTCAACTTATCTTTGACAGAGCAGGAAAGAATGTCCAATGGCAAAAAGAGAGTCTCTTCAACAACTGGAGTTGTGGAAATGGGACAGCCCCATGCAGAAGAATGACACTGGACCATTTCCTGACACCACACACAAAAATAGACTCCAAATGTTTGAAAGACCTCAGTGTGAGACAGGACTCCATCAAAATCCTAAAGGAGAGCACAGGTAGCAAGCTCTTCGACCTCAGCCGCAGCAACTCCTTCCTACAAACATCACCAAAGGCACGGGAAGCCAGGGCAAAAATGAACTATTGGGATTTCATCAAGATAAAAACCTTTGGCACAGCAAAAGAAACAGTCCACAAAACCAAAACACAACCGACAGAATGGGAGAAATTATTTACGAATGACATATCAGATAAAGGGCTACTATCCAATATGTATAAAAACGTATCAAACTCAACACCCAAAGAACATATAATCCAATCAAAAAATAGGCAGAAGACATGAACAGACATTTTTCCAAAGAAGACATCCAAATGGCCCACAGGCACAGGAAAAAGTGCTCAACACGGCTCGGCATCAGGGAAATCCACATCAAAACCTCAATGAGATACCCTCTCACACCCGTCAGAATGGCTCAAATGAACAAGTCAGGGAACGACAGAGGTTGGCGGGGATGTGGAGAAAGGGGAACCCTCCTACACTGGTGGTGGGAATGCAAGCTGGGGCAACCCCTCTGGAAAACAGGATGGAGGTTCCTCAAATAGTTGAAATTAGAGCTACCATACGATCCAGCAATTGCACTCCTGGGTATTTACCCCAAAGATACAAATGTAGGGACCCGAAGCGGTACGTGCACCCCATTGTTTATAGCAGCAATGTCCACAGTAGCCAAACTTTTGAAAGAGCCAAGATGTCCATCGACAGATGAGTGGATAAAGAAGAGGTGGTATATATATACACAATGGAATATTACGCAGCCATCAAAAGGAATGAGATGTTGCCATGGACAACGACGTGGATGGAAGTGGAGGGTCCGATGATTAGTGAAATAAGTCAATCAGAGAAAGACATGTATCATATGACCTCACTGATATGAGGAATTCTTAATCTCAGGAAGAGAGTGAGGCTTGCTGGAGTGGTCGGGGGTGGGAGGGATGGGCTGGCTGGGTGATAGACATTGGGGAGGGTATGAGCTACGGTGAGCGCTGTGAATTGTGTAAGACTGTTGAATCACAGATCTCTACTTCTGAAACAAATAACGCAACATATTTTAAGAATAAAGGAAAAGAAGGAGATAGCAGGAGAGGAAGAATGAAGGGGAGTTAGTGAGAGGGGGAGACAGACCAGGAGAGATGATGGATTCTGAAAAAAAATCCGAGGTTTCTAGAGGGGAGGTGGGTCGGGGGATTGGTTAGCCTGGTGATGGGTATTAAAGAGGGCACATTCTGCATGGAGCACTGTGTGTTCGGAACAAACAATGAATCATGGGACACTACACCAAAACAAATGATGTAGTACATGGTGATTAACAAAGCAATAAAAAACAAAGGCTGTAATAAGAGATGAAGAAGGACACTATATCCTACTTAAAGGGTCTATCCAAGAAGAAGATCTAACAATTGTAAATGTCTATGCCCCGAACATGGGAGCATCCAAATATATAAGGCAATTTAGAAGAAAAGCAAAGAAAGACATTGACAACCATACAATCATAGTGGGGGACTTTAACACCCCCCTGACTGAAATGGCCAGATCATCTAAGCAAAAGATCAACAAGGAAATAAAGACTTTAAATGACACACTGGAACAAATGGACTTCACAGACATATTCAGAACGTTCCATCCCGAAGCAACGGAATACACATTCTTCTCTAGGGCCCATGGAACGTTCTCCAGAATGGATCACATCCTAGGTCACAAATCAGGTCTCAGCCGGTACCCAAAGATTGGGATCATTCCCTGCACATTTTCAGACCTCAATGCTTTGAAACTAGAACTCAATCACAAGAGGAAAGTCGGAAAGAACTCAAATACATGGAGGCTAAAGAGCATCCTACGAAAGAATGAATGGGTCAACCAGGAAATTAAAGAAGAATTTAAAAATTCATGGAAACCAATGAAAATGAAAACACAACTGTCCAAAATCTTTGGGATACAGCCAAGGCAGTCCTGCGAGGAAAGTATATAGCAATACAAGCCTTTCTCAAGAAACATGAAAGGTCTCAAATACACACCCTAACCCTACACCTAAAGGAGCTGGAGAAAGAACGGCCAATAAAGCCTAAACCCAGCAGGAGAAGAGAAATCATGCAGATCAGAGCAGAAATCAATGAAATAGAACCCAAAAGAACAGTAGAACAGATCAACGGAACTAGGAGCTGGTTCTTTGAAAGAATTCACAAGATTGATACACCCCTGTCCAGGCTGATCAAAAAGAAAAGAGAAATGACCCAAATCAACAAAATCATGAATGAAGGAGGAGAGATCACAACCAACACCAAAGAAATACAAACGATTATAAGAACGTAATCTGAGCAACCCTATGGCAGCATATTCCATAACCTGGAAGAAATGGGTGCATTCCTAGAGATGTGTCAACTACCAAATCTGACCCAGGAAGAAAGAGAAAACCTGAACAGTCCTATAACCACGAAGGCAATTGAAGTAGTCATCAAAAACCTCCCAAGAAACCAAAGCCCAGGGCCAGATGGATTCCCAGGGGAATTCTATCAGACATTTAAAGAAGAATTAATACCTATTCTCCTGAAACTGTTCCAAACAATAGAAATGGAAGGAAAACTTCCAAACTCATTTTATGAGGCCACCATTACCTTGATCCCAAAACCAGACAAAGATCCCATCAAAAAGGAGTATTAGAGACCAATATCCTTGATGAACATCGATGCAAAAATTCTCACCAAAATACTAGCCAAGAGGACCCAACAGTACATGAAAAGGAGTATTCACCATGACCAAGTGGGATTTATCCCTGGGCTGCAAGGCTGGTTCAACATCCGCAAATCAATCAACGTGATAAAACACATTAACCAAAGAAAGAACAAGAATCATATGATCCTCTCAATAGATGCAGAAAAACCATTTGACAAAGTAAAGCACACTTTCTGGATCAAAACTCTTCAGAGTACAGGGACAGCGGGTACATACCTCAATATCATAAAAGCCATCTACGAACAACCTACAGCGAATATCATTCTCAATGGGGAAAAGCTGAGATCTTTTCCCCTAAGGTCAGGAACGCGGCAGGGATAGCCACTCTCACCACTGCTATTCAACATAGTATTAGAAGTCCTAGCCACAGCAATCAGACAACAAAAAGAAATCCAAGGCATCCAAATCGGCAGAGAGGAAGTCAAACTCTCACTCTTTGCAGATGATATGATACTTTATGTGGAAAACCCAAAAGACTCCACCCCAAAACTGCTACAACTCACACAGCAATTCCGTCAAGTAGCAGGCTATAAAATCAATGCACAGACATCAGTGGCATTCCTATACACCAACAACAAGACAGAAGAGAGACAAATCAAGGAGTCGATCCCATTCACAACTGCACCCAAAACCAGAAGAGACCTAGGAATACATTGAACCCAAGAGGCAAAGGATCTGTACTCAGAAAACTACCAAATACTCAGGAAAGAAATTGAAGAAGACACAAAGAAACGGAAAAACGTTCCATGCTCATGGATTGGGAGAACCAACATTGTGAAGAGGTCAATGCTACCTAGAGCAATCTACACATGCAATGCAATCCCCGTCAAAATACCATCCACTTTTTTCCAAGAAATGGAACAAATAATCCTAAGATTTGAATGGAACCAGAAGAGACCACGAATAGCCAGAGGAATATTGAGAAAGAAAAGCAAAGCTGGCGGCATCACAATTCTGGACTTCCAGCTCTATGACAAAGCTGTCATCATCAAGACAGTAGGGTACTGGCACAAAAACAGACACATAGATCCATGGAACAGAATCGAGAGCCCAGAAATGGACCCTCAACTCTATGGTCAACTTATGTTTGACAGAGCAGGAAAGAATGTCCAATGGCAAAAAGAGAGTCTCTTCAACAACTGGAGTTGTGGAAATGGGACAGCCCCATGCAGAAGAATGACACTGGACCATTTCCTGACACCACACACAAAAATAGACTCCAAATGTTTGAAAGACCTCAGTGTGAGACAGGACTCCATCAAAATCCTAAAGGAGAACACAGGTAGCAAGCTCTTCGACCTCAGCCGCAGCAACTCCTTCCTACAAACATCACCAAAGGCACGGGAAGCCAGGGCAAAAATGAACTATTGGGATTTCATCAAGATAAAAACCTTTGGCACAGCAAAAGAAACAGTCCACAAAACCAAAACACAACCGACAGTATGGGAGAAATTATTTACGAATGACATATCAGATAAAGGGCTACTATCCAATATGTATAAAAACGTATCAAACTCAACACCCAAAGAACAATTAATCCAATCAAAATATAGGCAGAAGACATGAACAGACATTTTTCCAAAGAAGACATCCAAATGGCCCACAGGCACAGGAAAAAGTGCTCAACACGGCTCGGCATCAGGGAAATCCACATCAAAACCTCAATGAGATACCCCCTCACACCCGTCAGAATGGCTCAAATGAACAAGTCAGGGAACGACAGAGGTTGGCGGGGATGTGGAGAAAGGGGAACCCTCCTACACTGGTGGTGGGAATGCAAGCTGGGGCAACCCCTCTGGAAAACAGGATGGAGGTTCCTCAAATAGTTGAAATTAGAGCTACCATACGATCCAGCAATTGCACTCCTGGGTATTTACCCCAAAGATACAAATGTAGGGACCCGAAGCGGTACGTGCACCCCATTGTTTATAGCAGCAATGTCCACAGTAGCCAAACTTTTGAAAGAGCCAAGATGTCCATCGACAGATGAGTGGATAAAGAAGAGGTGGTATATATATACACAATGGAATATTACGCAGCCATCAAAAGGAATGAGATGTTGCCATGGACAACGACGTGGATGGAAGTGGAGGGTCCGATGATTAGTGAAATAAGTCAATCAGAGAAAGACATGTATCATATGACCTCACTGATATGAGGAATTCTTAATCTCAGGAACAGAGTGAGGCTTGCTGGAGTGGTCGGGGGTGGGAGGGATGGGCTGGCTGGGTGATAGACATTGGGGAGGGTATGAGCTACGGTGAGCGCTGTGAATTGTGTAAGACTGTTGAATCACAGATCTCTACTTCTGAAACAAATAACGCAACATATTTTAAGAATAAAGGAAAAGAAGGAGATAGCAGGAGAGGAAGAATGAAGGGGAGTTAGTGAGAGGGGGAGACAGACCAGGAGAGATGATGGATTCTGAAAAAAAATCCGAGGTTTCTAGAGGGGAGGTGGGTCGGGGGATTGGTTAGCCTGGTGATGGGTATTAAAGAGGGCACATTCTGCATGGAGCACTGTGTGTTCGGAACAAACAATGAATCATGGGACACTACACCAAAACAAATGATGTAGTACATGGTGATTAACAAAGCAATAAAAAACAAAGGCTGTAATAAGAGATGAAGAAGGACACTATATCCTACTTAAAGTGTCTATCCAAGAAGAAGATCTAACAATTGTAAATGTCTATGCCCCGAACATGGGAGCATCCAATTATATAAGGCAATTTAGAAGAAAAGCAAAGAAAGACATTGACAACCATACCATCATAGTGGGGGACTTTAACACCCCCCTGACTGAAATGGCCAGATCATCTAAGCAAAAGATCAACAAGGAAATAAAGACTTTAAATGACACACTGGACCAAATGGACTTCACAGACATATTCAGAACGTTCCATCCCGAAGCAACGGAATACACATTCTTCTCTAGGGCCCATGGAACGTTCTCCAGAATGGATCACATCCTAGGTCACAAATCAGGTCTCAACCGGTACCCAAAGATTGGGATCATTCCCTGCACATTTTCAGACCTCAATGCTTTGAAACTAGAACTCAATCACAAGAGGAAAGTCGGAAAGAACTCAAATACATGGAGGCTAAAGAGCATCCTACGAAAGAATGAATGGGTCAACCAGGAAATTAAAGAAGAATTTAAAAATTCATGGAAACCAATGAAAATGAAAACACAACTGTCCAAAATCTTTGGGATACAGCCAAGGCAGTCCTGCGAGGAAAGTATATAGCAATACAAGCCTTTCTCAAGAAACATGAAAGGTCTCAAATACACACCCTAACCCTACACCTAAAGGAGCTGGAGAAAGAACGGCCAATAAAGCCTAAACCCAGCAGGAGAAGAGAAATCATGCAGATCAGAGCAGAAATCAATGAAATAGAACCCAAAAGAACAGTAGAACAGATCAACGGAACTAGGAGCTGGTTCTTTGAAAGAATTCACAAGATTGATACACCCCTGTCCAGGCTGATCAAAAAGAAAAGAGAAATGACCCAAATCAACAAAATCATGAATGAAGGAGGAGAGATCACAACCAACACCAAAGAAATACAAACGATTATAAGAACGTAATCTGAGCAACCCTATGGCAGCATATTCCATAACCTGGAAGAAATGGGTGCATTCCTAGAGATGTGTCAACTACCAAATCTGACCCAGGAAGAAAGAGAAAACCTGAACAGTCCTATAACCACGAAGGCAATTGAAGTAGTCATCAAAAACCTCCCAAGAAACCAAAGCCCAGGGCCAGATGGATTCCCAGGGGAATTCTATCAGACATTTAAAGAAGAATTAATACCTATTCTCCTGAAACTGTTCCAAACAATAGAAATGGAAGGAAAACTTCCAAACTCATTTTATGAGGCCACCATTACCTTGATCCCAAAACCAGACAAAGATCCCATCAAAAAGGAGTATTAGAGACCAATATCCTTGATGAACATCGATGCAAAAATTCTCACCAAAATACTAGCCAAGAGGACCCAACAGTACATGAAAAGGAGTATTCACCATGACCAAGTGGGATTTATCCCTGGGCTGCAAGGCTGGTTCAACATCCGCAAATCAATCAACGTGATAAAACACATTAACCAAAGAAAGAACAAGAATCATATGATCCTCTCAATAGATGCAGAAAAACCATTTGACAAAGTAAAGCACACTTTCTGGATCAAAACTCTTCAGAGTACAGGGACAGAGGGTACATACCTCAATATCATAAAAGCCATCTACGAACAACCTACAGCGAATATCATTCTCAATGGGGAAAAGCTGAGATCTTTTCCCCTAAGGTCAGGAACGCGGCAGGGATAGCCACTCTCACCACTGCTATTCAACATAGTATTAGAAGTCCTAGCCACAGCAATCAGACAACAAAAAGAAATCCAAGGCATCCAAATCGGCAGAGAGGAAGTCAAACTCTCACTCTTTGCAGATGATATGATACTTTATGTGGAAAACCCAAAAGACTCCACCCCAAAACTGCTACAACTCACACAGCAATTCCGTCAAGTAGCAGGCTATAAAATCAATGCACAGACATCAGTGGCATTCCTATACACCAACAACAAGACAGAAGAGAGACAAATCAAGGAGTCGATCCCATTCACAACTGCACCCAAAACCAGAAGAGACCTAGGAATAAATTGAACCCAAGAGGCAAAGGATCTGTACTCAGAAAACTACCAAATACTCAGGAAAGAAATTGAAGAAGACACAAAGAAACGGAAAAACGTTCCATGCTCATGGATTGGGAGAACCAACATTGTGAAGAGGTCAATGCTACCTAGAACAATCTACACATGCAATGCAATCCCCGTCAAAATACCATCCACTTTTTTCCAAGAAATGGAACAAATAATCCTAAGATTTGAATGGAACCAGAAGAGACCACGAATAGCCAGAGGAATATTGAGAAAGAAAAGCAAAGCTGGCGGCATCACAATTCTGGACTTCCAGCTCTATGACAAAGCTGTCATCATCAAGACAGTAGGGTACTGGCACAAAAACAGACACATAGATCCATGGAACAGAATCGAGAGCCCAGAAATGGACCCTCAACTCTATGGTCAACTTATCTTTGACAGAGCAGGAAAGAATGTCCAATGGCAAAAAGAGAGTCTCTTCAACAACTGGAGTTGTGGAAATTGGACAGCCCCATGCAGAAGAATGACACTGGACCATTTCCTGACACCACACACAAAAATAGACTCCAAATGTTTGAAAGACCTCAGTGTGAGACAGGACTCCATCAAAATCCTAAAGGAGAACACAGGTAGCAAGCTCTTCGACCTCAGCCGCAGCAACTCCTTCCTACAAACATCACCAAAGGCACGGGAATCCAGGGCAAAAAGGAACTATTGGGATTTCATCAAGATAAAAACCTTTGGCACAGCAAAAGAAACAGTCCCCAAAACCAAAAGACAACCGACAGAATGGGAGAAATTATTTAAGAATGACATATCAGATAAAGGGCTACTATCCAATATGTATAAAAACGTATCAAACTCAACACCCAAAGAACAAATAATCCAATCAAAAAATAGGCAGAAGGCATGAACAGACATTTTTCCAAAGAAGACATCCAAATGGCCCACAGGCACAGGAAAAAGTGCTCAACACGGCTCGGCATCAGGGAAATCCACATCAAAACCTCAATGAGATACCCTCTCACACCCGTCAGAATGGCTCAAATGAACAAGTCAGGGAACGACAGAGGTTGGCGGGGATGTGGAGAAAGGGGAACCCTCCTACACTGGTGGTGGGAATGCAAGCTGGGGCAACCCCTCTGGAAAACAGGATGGAGGTTCCTCAAATAGTTGAAATTAGAGCTAACATCCGATCCAGCAATTGCACTCCTGGGTATTTACCCCAAAGATACAAATGTAGGGACCCGAAGCGGTACGTGCACCCCATTGTTTATAGCAGCAATGTCCACAGTAGCCAAACTTTTGAAAGAGCCAAGATGTCCATCGACAGATGAGTGGATAAAGAAGAGGTGGTATATATATACACAATGGAATATTACGCAGCCATCAAAAGGAATGAGATGTTGCCATGGACAACGACGTGGATGGAAGTGGAGGGTCCGATGATTAGTGAAATAAGTCAATCAGAGAAAGACATGTATCATATGACCTCACTGATATGAGGAATTCTTAATCTCAGGAAGAGAGTGAGGCTTGCTGGAGTGGTCGGGGGTGGGAGGGATGGGCTGGCTGGGTGATAGACATTGGGGAGGGTATGAGCTACGGTGAGCGCTGTGAATTGTGTAAGACTGTTGAATCACAGATCTCTACTTCTGAAACAAATAACGCAACATATTTTAAGAATAAAGGAAATGAAGGAGATAGCAGGAGAGGAAGAATGAAGGGGAGTTAGTGAGAGGGGGAGACAGACCAGGAGAGATGATGGATTCTGAAAAAAAATCCGAGGTTTCTAGAGGGGAGGTGGGTCGGGGGATTGGTTAGCCTGGTGATGGGTATTAAAGAGGGCACATTCTGCATGGAGCACTGTGTGTTCGGAACAAACAATGAATCATGGGACACTACACCAAAACAAATGATGTAGTACATGGTGATTAACAAAGCAATAAAAAACAAAGACTGTAATAAGAGATGAAGAAGGACACTATATCCTACTTAAAGGGTCTATCAAAGAAGAAGATCTAACAATTGTAAATGTCTATGCCCCGAACATGGGAGCATCCAATTATATAAGGCAATTTAGAAGAAAAGCAAAGAAAGACATTGACAACCATACAATCATAGTGGGGGACTTTAACACCCCCCTGACTGAAATGGCCAGATCATCTAAGCAAAAGATCAACAAGGAAATAAAGACTTTAAATGACACACTGGACCAAATGGACTTCACAGACATATTCAGAACGTTCCATCCCGAAGCAACGGAATACACATTCTTCTCTAGGGCCCATGGAACGTTCTCCAGAATGGATCACATCCTAGGTCACAAATCAGGTCTCAACCGGTACCCAAAGATTGGGATCATTCCCTGCACATTTTCAGACCACAATGCTTTGAAACTAGAACTCAATCACAAGAGGAAAGTCGGAAAGAACTCAAATACATGGAGGCTAAAGAGCATCCTACGAAAGAAAGAATGGGTCAACCAGGAAATTAAAGAAGAATTTAAAAATTCATGGAAACCAATGAAAATGAAAACACAACTGTCCAAAATCTTTGGGATACAGCCAAGGCAGTCCTGCGAGGAAAGTATATAGCAATACAAGCCTTTCTCAAGAAACATGAAAGGTCTCAAATACACACCCTAACCCTACACCTAAAGGAGCTGGAGAAAGAACGGCCAATAAAGCCTAAACCCAGCAGGAGAAGAGAAATCATGCAGATCAGAGCAGAAATCAATGAAATAGAACCCAAAAGAACAGTAGAACAGATCAACGGAACTAGGAGCTGGTTCTTTGAAAGAATTCACAAGATTGATACACCCCTGTCCAGGCTGATCAAAAAGAAAAGAGAAATGACCCAAATCAACAAAATCATGAATGAAGGAGGAGAGATCACAACCAACACCAAAGAAATACAAACGATTATAAGAACGTAATCTGAGCAACCCTATGGCAGCATATTCCATAACCTGGAAGAAATGGGTGCATTCCTAGAGATGTGTCAACTACCAAAACTGACCCAGGAAGAAAGAGAAAACCTGAACAGTCCTATAACCACGAAGGCAATTGAAGTAGTCATCAAAAACCTCCCAAGAAACCAAAGCCCAGGGCCAGATGGATTCCCAGGGGAATTCTATCAGACATTTAAAGAAGAATTAATACCTATTCTCCTGAAACTGTTCCAAACAATAGAAATGGAAGGAAAACTTCCAAACTCATTTTATGAGGCCACCATTACCTTGATCCCAAAACCAGACAAAGATCCCATCAAAAAGGAGTATTAGAGACCAATATCCTTGATGAACATCGATGCAAAAATTCTCACCAAAATACTAGCCAAGAGGACCCAACAGTACATGAAAAGGAGTATTCACCATGACCAAGTGGGATTTATCCCTGGGCTGCAAGGCTGGTTCAACATCCGCAAATCAATCAACGTGATAAAACACATTAACCAAAGAAAGAACAAGAATCATATGATCCTCTCAATAGATGCAGAAAAACCATTTGACAAAGTAAAGCACACTTTCTGGATCAAAACTCTTCAGAGTACAGGGACAGCGGGTACATACCTCAATATCATAAAAGCCATCTACGAACAACCTACAGCGAATATCATTCTCAATGGGGAAAAGCTGAGGTCTTTTCCCCTAAGGTCAGGAACGCGGCAGGGATAGCCACTCTCACCACTGCTATTCAACATAGTATTAGAAGTCCTAGCCACAGCAATCAGACAACAAAAAGAAATCCAAGGCATCCAAATCGGCAGAGAGGAAGTCAAACTCTCACTCTTTGCCGATGATATGATATTTATGTGGAAAACCCAAAAGACTCCACCCCAAAACTGCTACAACTCACACAGCAATTCCGTCAAGTAGCAGGCTATAAAATCAATGCACAGACATCAGTGGCATTCCTATACACCAACAACAAGACAGAAGAGAGACAAATCAAGGAGTCGATCCCATTCACAACTGCACCCAAAACCAGAAGAGACCTAGGAATACATTGAACCCAAGAGGCAAAGGATCTGTACTCAGAAAACTACCAAATACTCAGGAAAGAAATTGAAGAAGACACAAAGAAACGGAAAAACGTTCCATGCTCATGGATTGGGAGAACCAACATTGTGAAGAGGTCAATGCTACCTAGAGCAATCTACACATGCAATGCAATCCCCGTCAAAATACCATCCACTTTTTTCCAAGAAATGGAACAAATAATCCTAAGATTTGAATGGAACCAGAAGAGACCACGAATAGCCAGAGGAATATTGAGAAAGAAAAGCAAAGCTGGCGGCATCACAATTCTGGACTTCCAGCTCTATGACAAAGCTGTCATCATCAAGACAGTAGGGTACTGGCACAAAAACAGACACATAGATCCATGGAACAGAATCGAGAGCCCAGAAATGGACCCTCAACTCTATGGTCAACTTATCTTTGACAGAGCAGGAAAGAATGTCCAATGGCAAAAAGAGAGTCTCTTCAACAACTGGAGTTGTGGAAATGGGACAGCCCCATGCAGAAGAATGACACTGGACCATTTCCTGACACCACACACAAAAATAGACTCCAAATGTTTGAAAGACCTCAGTGTGAGACAGGACTCCATCAAAATCCTAAAGGAGAACACAGGTAGCAAGCTCTTCGACCTCAGCCGCAGCAACTCCTTCCTACAAACATCACCAAAGGCACGGGAAGCCAGGGCAAAAAGGAACTATTGGGATTTCATCAAGATAAAAACCTTTGGCACAGCAAAAGAAACAGTCCACAAAACCAAAACACAACCGACAGAATGGGAGAAATTATTTACGAATGACATATCAGATAAAGGGCTACTATCCAATATGTATAAAAACGTATCAAACTCAACACCCAAAGAACAAATAATCCAATCAAAAAATAGGCAGAAGACATGAACAGACATTTTTCCAAAGAAGACATCCAAATGGCCCACAGGCACAGGAAAAAGTGCTCAACACGGCTCGGCATCAGGGAAATCCACATCAAAACCTCAATGAGATACCCTCTCACACCCGTCAGAATGGCTCAAATGAACAAGTCAGGGAACGACAGAGGTTGGCGGGGATGTGGAGAAAGGGGAACCCTCCTACACTGGTGGTGGGAATGCAAGCTGGGGCAACCCCTCTGGAAAACAGGATGGAGGTTCCTCAAATAGTTGAAATTAGAGCTACCATCCGATCCAGCAATTGCACTCCTGGGTATTTACCCCAAAGATACAAATGTAGGGACCCGAAGCGGTACGTGCACCCCATTGTTTATAGCAGCAATGTCCACAGTAGCCAAACTTTTGAAAGAGCCAAGATGTCCATCGACAGATGAGTGGATAAAGAAGAGGTGGTATATATATACACAATGGAATATTACGCAGCCATCAAAAGGAATGAGATGTTGCCATGGACAACGACGTGGATGGAAGTGGAGGGTCCGATGATTAGTGAAATAAGTCAATCAGAGAAAGACATGTATCATATGACCTCACTGATATGAGGAATTCTTAATCTCAGGAAGAGAGTGAGGCTTGCTGGAGTGGTCGGGGGTGGGAGGGATGGGCTGGCTGGGTGATAGACATTGGGGAGGGTATGAGCTACGGTGAGCGCTGTGAATTGTGTAAGACTGTTGAATCACAGATCTCTACTTCTGAAACAAATAACGCAACATATTTTAAGAATAAAGGAAAAGAAGGAGATAGCAGGAGAGGAAGAATGAAGGGGAGTTAGTGAGAGGGGGAGACAGACCAGGAGAGATGATGGATTCTGAAAAAAAATCCGAGGTTTCTAGAGGGGAGGTGGGTCGGGGGATTGGTTAGCCTGGTGATGGGTATTAAAGAGGGCACATTCTGCATGGAGCACTGTGTGTTCGGAACAAACAATGA
The DNA here is from genome assembly GCF_037043125.1 of Eumetopias jubatus. Lineage (NCBI taxonomy): Eukaryota > Metazoa > Chordata > Mammalia > Carnivora > Otariidae > Eumetopias > Eumetopias jubatus. Next base: position 472,852 of record NW_028274848.1, read on the forward strand.
ATCATGGGACACTACACCAAAACAAATGATGTAGTACATGGTGATTAACAAAGCAATAAAAAACAAAGGCTGTAATAAGAGATGAAGAAGGACACTATATCCTACTTAAAGGGTCTATCCAAGAAGAAGATCTAACAATTGTAAATGTCTATGCCCCGAACATGGGAGCATCCAATTATATAAGGCAATTTAGAAGAAAAGCAAAGAAAGACATTGACAACCATACAATCATAGTGGGGGACTTTAACACCCCACTGACTGAAATGGCCAGATCATCTAAGCAAAAGATCAACAAGGAAATAAAGACTTTAAATGACACACTGGAACAAATGGACTTCACAGACATATTCAGAACGTTCCATCCCGAAGCAACGGAATACACATTCTTCTCTAGGGCCCATGGAACGTTCTCCAGAATGGATCACATCCTAGGTCACAAATCAGGTCTCAACCGGTACCCAAAGATTGGGATCATTCCCTGCACATTTTCAGACCACAATGCTTTGAAACTAGAACTCAATCACAAGAGGAAAGTCGGAAAGAACTCAAATACATGGAGGCTAAAGAGCATCCTACGAAAGAAAGAATGGGTCAACCAGGAAATTAAAGAAGAATTTAAAAATTCATGGAAACCAATGAAAATGAAAACACAACTGTCCAAAATCTTTGGGATACAGCCAAGGCAGTCCTGCGAGGAAAGTATATAGCAATACAAGCCTTTCTCAAGAAACATGAAAGGTCTCAAATACACACCCTAACCCTACACCTAAAGGAGCTGGAGAAAGAACGGCCAATAAAGCCTAAACCCAGCAGGAGAAGAGAAATCATGCAGATCAGAGCAGAAATCAATGAAATAGAACCCAAAAGAACAGTAGAACAGATCAACGGAACTAGGAGCTGGTTCTTTGAAAGAATTCACAAGATTGATACACCCCTGTCCAGGCTGATCAAAAAGAAAAGAGAAATGACCCAAATCAACAAAATCATGAATGAAGGAGGAGAGATCACAACCAACACCAAAGAAATACAAACGATTATAAGAACGTAATCTGAGCAACCCTATGGCAGCATATTCCATAACCTGGAAGAAATGGGTGCATTCCTAGAGATGTGTCAACTACCAAAACTGACCCAGGAAGAAAGAGAAAACCTGAACAGTCCTATAACCACGAAGGCAATTGAAGTAGTCATCAAAAACCTCCCAAGAAACCAAAGCCCAGGGCCAGATGGATTCCCAGGGGAATTCTATCAGACATTTAAAGAAGAATTAGTACCTATTCTCCTGAAACTGTTCCAAACAATAGAAATGGAAGGAAAACTTCCAATCTCATTTTATGAGGCCACCATTACCTTGATCCCAAAACCAGACAAAGATCCCATCAAAAAGGAGTATTAGAGACCAATATCCTTGATGAACATCGATGCAAAAATTCTCACCAAAATACTAGCCAAGAGGACCCAACAGTACATGAAAAGGAGTATTCACCATGACCAAGTGGGATTTATCCCTGGGCTGCAAGGCTGGTTCAACATCCGCAAATCAATCAACGTGATAAAACACATTAACCAAAGAAAGAACAAGAATCATATGATCCTCTCAATAGATGCAGAAAAACCATTTGACAAAGTAAAGCACACTTTCTGGATCAAAACTCTTCAGAGTACAGGGACAGCGGGTACATACCTCAATATCATAAAAGCCATCTACGAACAACCTACAGCGAATATCATTCTCAATGGGGAAAAGCTGAGATCTTTTCCCCTAAGGTCAGGAACGCGGCAGGGATAGCCACTCTCACCACTGCTATTCAACATAGTATTAGAAGTCCTAGCCACAGCAATCAGACAACAAAAAGAAATCCAAGGCATCCAAATCGGCAGAGAGGAAGTCAAACTCTCACTCTTTGCAGATGATATGATACTTTATGTGGAAAACCCAAAAGACTCCACCGCAAAACTGCTACAACTCACACAGCAATTCCGTCAAGTAGCAGGCTATAAAATCAATGCACAGACATCAGTGGCATTCCTATACACCAACAACAAGACAGAAGAGAGACAAATCAAGGAGTCGATCCCATTCACAACTGCACCCAAAACCAGAAGAGACCTAGGAATACATTGAACCCAAGAGGCAAAGGATCTGTACTCAGAAAACTACCAAATACTCAGGAAAGAAATTGAAGAAGACACAAAGAAACGGAAAAACGTTCCATGCTCATGGATTGGGAGAACCAACATTGTGAAGAGGTCAATGCTACCTAGAGCAATCTACACATGCAATGCAATCCCCGTCAAAATACCATCCACTTTTTTCCAAGAAATGGAACAAATAATCCTAAGATTTGAATGGAACCAGAAGAGACCACGAATAGCCAGAGGAATATTGAGAAAGAAAAGCAAAGCTGGCGGCATCACAATTCTGGACTTCCAGCTCTATGACAAAGCTGTCATCATCAAGACAGTAGGGTACTGGCACAAAAACAGACACATAGATCCATGGAACAGAATCGAGAGCCCAGAAATGGACCCTCAACCCTATGGTCAACTTATCTTTGACAGAGCAGGAAAGAATGTCCAATGGCAAAAAGAGAGTCTCTTCAACAACTGGAGTTGTGGAAATGGGACAGCCCCATGCAGAAGAATGACACTGGACCATTTCCTGACACCACACACAAAAATAGACTCCAAATGTTTGAAAGACCTCAGTGTGAGACAGGACTCCATCAAAATCCTAAAGGAGAACACAGGTAGCAAGCTCTTCGACCTCAGCCGCAGCAACTCCTTCCTACAAACATCACCAAAGGCACGGGAAGCCAGGGCAAAAAGGAACTATTGGGATTTCATCAAGATAAAAACCTTTGGCACAGCAAAAGAAACAGTCCACAAAACCAAAACACAACCGACAGAATGGGAGAAATTATTTACGAATGACATATCAGATAAAGGGCTACTATCCAATATGTATAAAAACGTATCAAACTCAACACCCAAAGAACAAATAATCCAATCAAAAAATAGGCAGAAGACATGAACAGACATTTTTCCAAAGAAGACATCCAAATGGCCCACAGGCACAGGAAAAAGTGCTCAACACGGCTCGGCATCAGGGAAATCCACATCAAAACCTCAATGAGATACCCTCTCACACCCGTCAGAATGGCTCAAATGAACAAGTCAGGGAACGACAGAGGTTGGCGGGGATGTGGAGAAAGGGGAACCCTCCTACACTGGTGGTGGGAATGCAAGCTGGGGCAACCCCTCTGGAAAACAGGATGGAGGTTCCTCAAATAGTTGAAATTAGAGCTACCATCCGATCCAGCAATTGCACTCCTGGGTATTTACCCCAAAGATACAAATGTAGGGACCCGAAGCGGTACGTGCACCCCATTGTTTATAGCAGCAATGTCCACAGTAGCCAAACTGTTGAAAGTGCCAAGATGTCCATCGACAGATGAGTGGATAAAGAAGAGGTGGTATATATATACACAATGGAATATTACGCAGCCATCAAAAGGAATGAGATGTTGCCATGGACAACGACGTGGATGGAAGTGGAGGGTCCGATGATTAGTGAAATAAGTCAATCAGAGAAAGACATGTATCATATGACCTCACTGATATGAGGAATTCTTAATCTCAGGAACAGAGTGAGGCTTGCTGGAGTGGTCGGGGGTGGGAGGGATGGGCTGGCTGGGTGATAGACATTGGGGAGGGTATGAGCTACGGTGAGCGCTGTGAATTGTGTAAGACTGTTGAATCACAGATCTCTACTTCTGAAACAAATAACGCAACATATTTTAAGAATAAAGGAAAAGAAGGAGATAGCAGGAGAGGAAGAATGAAGGGGAGTTAGTGAGAGGGGGAGACAGACCAGGAGAGATGATGGATTCTGAAAAAAAATCCGAGGTTTCTAGAGGGGAGGTGGGTCGGGGGATTGGTTAGCCTGGTGATGGGTATTAAAGAGGGCACATTCTGCATGGAGCACTGTGTGTTCGGAACAAACAATGAATCATGGGACACTACACCAAAACAAATGATGTAGTACATGGTGATTAACAAAGCAATAAAAAACAAAGGCTGTAATAAGAGATGAAGAAGGACACTATATCCTACTTAAAGGGTCTATCCAAGAAGAAGATCTAACAATTGTAAATGTCTATGCCCCGAACATGGGAGCATCCAATTATATAAGGCAATTTAGAAGAAAAGCAAAGAAAGACATTGACAACCATACAATCATAGTGGGGGACTTTAACACCCCCCTGACTGAAATGGCCAGATCATCTAAGCAAAAGATCAACAAGGAAATAAAGACTTTAAATGACACACTGGACCAAATGGACTTCACAGACATATTCAGAACGTTCCATCCCGAAGCAAGGGAATACACATTCTTCTCTAGGGCCCATGGAACGTTCTCCAGAATGGATCACATCCTAGGTCACAAATCAGGTCTCAACCGGTACCCAAAGATTGGGATCATTCCCTGCACATTTTCAGACCTCAATGCTTTGAAACTAGAACTCAATCACAAGAGGAAAGTCGGAAAGAACTCAAATACATGGAGGCTAAAGAGCATCCTACGAAAGAATGAATGGGTCAACCAGGAAATTAAAGAAGAATTTAAAAATTCATGGAAACCAATGAAAATGAAAACACAACTGTCCAAAATCTTTGGGATACAGCCAAGGCAGTCCTGCGAGGAAAGTATATAGCAATACAAGCCTTTCTCAAGAAACATGAAAGGTCTCAAATACACACCCTAACCCTACACCTAAAGGAGCTGGAGAAAGAACGGCCAATAAAGCCTAAACCCAGCAGGAGAAGAGAAATCATGCAGATCAGAGCAGAAATCAATGAAATAGAACCCAAAAGAACAGTAGAACAGATCAACGGAACTAGGAGCTGGTTCTTTGAAAGAATTCACAAGATTGATACACCCCTGTCCAGGCTGATCAAAAAGAAAAGAGAAATGACCCAAATCAACAAAATCATGAATGAAGGAGGAGAGATCACAACCAACACCAAAGAAATACAAACGATTATAAGAACGTAATCTGAGCAACCCTATGGCAGCATATTCCATAACCTGGAAGAAATGGGTGCATTCCTAGAGATGTGTCAACTACCAAAACTGACCCAGGAAGAAAGAGAAAACCTGAACAGTCCTATAACCACGAAGGCAATTGAAGTAGTCATCAAAAACCTCCCAAGAAACCAAAGCCCAGGGCCAGATGGATTCCCAGGAGAATTCTATCAGACATTTAAAGAAGAATTAATACCTATTCTCCTGAAACTGTTCCAAACAATAGAAATGGAAGGAAAACTTCCAAACTCATTTTATGAGGCCACCATTACCTTGATCCCAAAACCAGACAAAGATCCCATCAAAAAGGAGTATTAGAGACCAATATCCTTGATGAACATCGATGCAAAAATTCTCACCAAAATACTAGCCAAGAGGACCCAACAGTACATGAAAAGGAGTATTCACCATGACCAAGTGGGATTTATCCCTGGGCTGCAAGGCTGGTTCAACATCCGCAAATCAATCAACGTGATAAAACACATTAACCAAAGAAAGAACAAGAATCATATGATCCTCTCAATAGATGCAGAAAAACCATTTGACAAAGTAAAGCACACTTTCTGGATCAAAACTCTTCAGAGTACAGGGACAGCGGGTACATACCTCAATATCATAAAAGCCATCTACGAACAACCTACAGCGAATATCATTCTCAATGGGGAAAAGCTGAGATCTTTTCCCCTAAGGTCAGGAACGCGGCAGGGATAGCCACTCTCACCACTGCTATTCAACATAGTATTAGAAGTCCTAGCCACAGCAATCAGACAACAAAAAGAAATCCAAGGCATCCAAATCGGCAGAGAGGAAGTCAAACTCTCACTCTTTGCCGATGATATGATACTTTATGTGGAAAACCCAAAAGACTCCACCCCAAAACTGCTACAACTCACACAGCAATTCCGTCAAGTAGCAGGCTATAAAATCAATGCACAGACATCAGTGGCATTCCTATACACCAACAACAAGACAGAAGAGAGACAAATCAAGGAGTCGATCCCATTCACAACTGCACCCAAAACCAGAAGAGACCTAGGAATAAATTGAACCCAAGAGGCAAAGGATCTGTAACCCGAAAACTACCAAATACTCAGGAAAGAAATTGAAGAAGACACAAAGAAACGGAAAAACGTTCCATGCTCATGGATTGGGAGAACCAACATTGTGAAGAGGTCAATGCTACCTAGAGCAATCTACACATGCAATGCAATCCCCGTCAAAATACCATCCACTTTTTTCCAAGAAATGGAACAAATAATCCTAAGATTTGAATGGAACCAGAAGAGACCACGAATAGCCAGAGGAATATTGAGAAAGAAAAGCAAAGCTGGCGGCATCACAATTCTGGACTTCCAGCTCTATGACAAAGCTGTCATCATCAAGACAGTAGGGTACTGGCACAAAAACAGACACATAGATCCATGGAACAGAATCGAGAGCCCAGAAATGGACCCTCAACTCTATGGTCAACTTATCTTTGACAGAGCAGGAAAGAATGTCCAATGGCAAAAAGAGAGTCTCTTCAACAACTGGAGTTGTGGAAATGGGACAGCCCCATGCAGAAGAATGACACTGGACCATTTCCTGACACCACACACAAAAATAGACTCCAAATGTTTGAAAGACCTCAGTGTGAGACAGGACTCCATCAAAATCCTAAAGGAGAACACAGGTAGCAAGCTCTTCGACCTCAGCCGCAGCAACTCCTTCCTACAAACATCACCAAAGGCACGGGAAGCCAGGGCAAAAATGAACTATTGGGATTTCATCAAGATAAAAACCTTTGGCACAGCAAAAGAAACAGTCCACAAAACCAAAACACAACCGACAGAATGGGAGAAATTATTTACGAATGACATATCAGATAAAGGGCTACTATCCAATATGTATAAAAACGTATCAAACTCAACACCCAAAGAACAAATAATCCAATCAAAAAATAGGCAGAAGACATGAACAGACATTTTTCCAAAGAAGACATCCAAATGGCCCACAGGCACAGGAAAAAGTGCTCAACACGGCTCGGCATCAGGGAAATCCACATCAAAACCTCAATGAGATACCCTCTCACACCCGTCAGAATGGCTCAAATGAACAAGTCAGGGAACGACAGAGGTTGGCGGGGATGTGGAGAAAGGGGAACCCTCCTACACTGGTGGTGGGAATGCAAGCTGGGGCAACCCCTCTGGAAAACAGGATGGAGGTTCCTCAAATAGTTGAAATTAGAGCTACCATCCGATCCAGCAATTGCACTCCTGGGTATTTACCCCAAAGATACAAATGTAGGGACCCGAAGCGGTACGTGCACCCCATTGTTTATAGCAGCAATGTCCACAGTAGCCAAACTTTTGAAAGAGCCAAGATGTCCATCGACAGATGAGTGGATAAAGAAGAGGTGGTATATATATACACAATGGAATATTACGCAGCCATCAAAAGGAATGAGATGTTGCCATGGACAACGACGTGGATGGAAGTGGAGGGTCCGATGATTAGTGAAATAAGTCAATCAGAGAAAGACATGTATCATATGACCTCACTGATATGAGGAATTCTTAATCTCAGGAAGAGAGTGAGGCTTGCTGGAGTGGTCGGGGGTGGGAGGGATGGGCTGGCTGGGTGATAGACATTGGGGAGGGTATGAGCTACGGTGAGCGCTGTGAATTGTGTAAGACTGTTGAATCACAGATCTCTACTTCTGAAACAAATAACGCAACATATTTTAAGAATAAAGGAAAAGAAGGAGATAGCAGGAGAGGAAGAATGAAGGGGAGTTAGTGAGAGGGGGAGACAGACCAGGAGAGATGATGGATTCTGAAAAAAAATCCGAGGTTTCTAGAGGGGAGGTGGGTCGGGGGATTGGTTAGCCTGGTGATGGGTATTAAAGAGGGCACATTCTGCATGGAGCACTGTGTGTTCGGAACAAACAATGAATCATGGGACACTACACCAAAACAAATGATGTAGTACATGGTGATTAAAAAAGCAATAAAAAACAAAGGCTGTAATAAGAGATGAAGAAGGACACTATATCCTACTTAAAGGGTCTATCCAAGAAGAAGATCTAACAATTGTAAATGTCTATGCCCCGAACATGGGAGCATCCAATTATATAAGGCAATTTAGAAGAAAAGCAAAGAAAGACATTGACAACCATACAATCATAGTGGGGGACTTTAACACCCCCCTGACTGAAATGGCCAGATCATCTAAGCAAAAGATCAACAAGGAAATAAAGACTTTAAATGACACACTGGAACAAATGGACTTCACAGACATATTCAGAACGTTCCATCCCGAAGCAACGGAATACACATTCTTCTCTAGGGCCCATGGAACGTTCTCCAGAATGGATCACATCCTAGGTCACAAATCAGGTCTCAACCGGTACCCAAAGATTGGGATCATTCCCTGCACATTTTCAGACCACAATGCTTTGAAACTAGAACTCAATCACAAGAGGAAAGTCGGAAAGAACTCAAATACATGGAGGCTAAAGAGCATCCTACGAAAGAAAGAATGGGTCAACCAGGAAATTAAAGAAGAATTTAAAAATTCATGGAAACCAATGAAAATGAAAACACAACTGTCCAAAATCTTTGGGATACAGCCAAGGCAGTCCTGCGAGGAAAGTATATAGCAATACAAGCCTTTCTCAAGAAACATGAAAGGTCTCAAATACACACCCTAACCCTACACCTAAAGGAGCTGGAGAAAGAACGGCCAATAAAGCCTAAACCCAGCAGGAGAAGAGAAATCATGCAGATCAGAGCAGAAATCAATGAAATAGAACCCAAAAGAACAGTAGAACAGATCAACGGAACTAGGAGCTGGTTCTTTGAAAGAATTCACAAGATTGATACACCCCTGTCCAGGCTGATCAAAAAGAAAAGAGAAATGACCCAAATCAACAAAATCATGAATGAAGGAGGAGAGATCACAACCAACACCAAAGAAATACAAACGATTATAAGAACGTAATCTGAGCAACCCTATGGCAGCATATTCCATAACCTGGAAGAAATGGGTGCATTCCTAGAGATGTGTCAACTACCAAATCTGACCCAGGAAGAAAGAGAAAACCTGAACAGTCCTATAACCACGAAGGCAATTGAAGTAGTCATCAAAAACCTCCCAAGAAACCAAAGCCCAGGGCCAGATGGATTCCCAGGGGAATTCTATCAGACATTTAAAGAAGAATTAATACCTATTCTCCTGAAACTGTTCCAAACAATAGAAATGGAAGGAAAACTTCCAAACTCATTTTATGAGGCCACCATTACCTTGATCCCAAAACCAGACAAAGATCCCATCAAAAAGGAGTATTAGAGACCAATATCCTTGATGAACATCGATGCAAAAATTCTCACCAAAATACTAGCCAAGAGGACCCAACAGTACATGAAAAGGAGTATTCACCATGACCAAGTGGGATTTATCCCTGGGCTGCAAGGCTGGTTCAACATCCGCAAATCAATCAACGTGATAAAACACATTAACCAAAGAAAGAACAAGAATCATATGATCCTCTCAATAGATGCAGAAAAACCATTTGACAAAGTAAAGCACACTTTCTGGATCAAAACTCTTCAGAGTACAGGGACAGCGGGTACATACCTCAATATCATAAAAGCCATCTACGAACAACCTACAGCGAATATCATTCTCAATGGGGAAAAGCTGAGATCTTTTCCCCTAAGGTCAGGAACGCGGCAGGGATAGCCACTCTCACCACTGCTATTCAACATAGTATTAGAAGTCCTAGCCACAGCAATCAGACAACAAAAAGAAATCCAAGGCATCCAAATCGGCAGAGAGGAAGTCAAACTCTCACTCTTTGCCGATGATATGATACTTTATGTGGAAAACCCAAAAGACTCCACCCCAAAACTGCTACAACTCACACAGCAATTCCGTCAAGTAGCAGGCTATAAAATCAATGCACAGACATCAGTGGCATTCCTATACACCAACAACAAGACAGAAGAGAGACAAATCAAGGAGTCGATCCCATTCACAACTGCACCCAAAACCAGAAGAGACCTAGGAATACATTGAACCCAAGAGGCAAAGGATCTGTACTCAGAAAACTACCAAATACTCAGGAAAGAAATTGAAGAAGACACAAAGAAACGGAAAAACGTTCCATGCTCATGGATTGGGAGAACCAACATTGTGAAGAGGTCAATGCTACCTAGAGCAATCTACACATGCAATGCAATCCCCGTCAAAATACCATCCACTTTTTTCCAAGAAATGGAACAAATAATCCTAAGATTTGAATGGAACCAGAAGAGACCACGAATAGCCAGAGGAATATTGAGAAAGAAAAGCAAAGCTGGCGGCATCACAATTCTGGACTTCCAGCTCTATGACAAAGCTGTCATCATCAAGACAGTAGGGTACTGGCACAAAAACAGACACATAGATCCATGGAACAGAATCGAGAGCCCAGAAATGGACCCTCAACTCTATGGTCAACTTATCTTTGACAGAGCAGGAAAGAATGTCCAATGGCAAAAAGAGAGTCTCTTCAACAACTGGAGTTGTGGAAATGGGACAGCCCCATGCAGAAGAATGACACTGGACCATTTCCTGACACCACACACAAAAATAGACTCCAAATGTTTGAAAGACCTCAGTGTGAGACAGGACTCCATCAAAATCCTAAAGGAGAACACAGGTAGCAAGCTCTTCGACCTCAGCCGCAGCAACTCCTTCCTACAAACATCACCAAAGGCACGGGAATCCAGGGCAAAAAGGAACTATTGGGATTTCATCAAGATAAAAACCTTTGGCACAGCAAAAGAAACAGTCCACAAAACCAAAAGACAACCGACAGAATGGGAGAAATTATTTACGAATGACATATCAGATAAAGGGCTACTATCCAATATGTATAAAAACGTATCAAACTCAACACCCAAAGAACAAATAATCCAATCAAAAAATAGGCAGAAGACATGAACAGACATTTTTCCAAAGAAGACATCCAAATGGCCCACAGGCACAGGAAAAAGTGCTCAACACGGCTCGGCATCAGGGAAATCCACATCAAAACCTCAATGAGATACCCTCTCACACCCGTCAGAATGGCTCAAATGAACAAGTCAGGGAACGACAGAGGTTGGCGGGGATGTGGAGAAAGGGGAACCCTCCTACACTGGTGGTGGGAATGCAAGCTGGGGCAACCCCTCTGGAAAACAGGATGGAGGTTCCTCAAATAGTTGAAATTAGAGCTACCATCCGATCCAGCAATTGCACTCCTGGGTATTTACCCCAAAGATACAAATGTAGGGACCCGAAGCGGTACGTGCACCCCATTGTTTATAGCAGCAATGTCCACAGTAGCCAAACTTTTGAAAGAGCCAAGATGTCCATCGACAGATGAGTGGATAAAGAAGAGGTGGTATATATATACACAATGGAATATTACGCAGCCATCAAAAGGAATGAGATGTTGCCATGGACAACGACGTGGATGGAAGTGGAGGGTCCGATGATTAGTGAAATAAGTCAATCAGAGAAAGACATGTATCATATGGCCTCACTGATATGAGGAATTCTTAATCTCAGGAAGAGAGTGAGGCTTGCTGGAGTGGTCGGGGGTGGGAGGGATGGGCTGGCTGGGTGATAGACATTGGGGAGGGTATGAGCTACGGTGAGCGCTGTGAATTGTGTAAGACTGTTGAATCACAGATCTCTACTTCTGAAACAAATAACGCAACATATTTTAAGAATAAAGGAAAAGAAGGAGATAGCAGGAGAGGAAGAATGAAGGGGAGTTAGTGAGAGGGGGAGACAGACCAGGAGAGATGATGGATTCTGAACAAAAATCCGAGGTTTCTAGAGGGGAGGTGGGTCGGGGGATTGGTTAGCCTGGTGATGGGTATTAAAGAGGGCACATTCTGCATGGAGCACTGTGTGTTCGGAACAAACAATGAATCATGGGACACTACACCAAAACAAATGATGTAGTACATGGTGATTAACAAAGCAATAAAAAACAAAGACTGTAATAAGAGATGAAGAAGGACACTATATCCTACTTAAAGGGTCTATCCAAGAAGAAGATCTAACAATTGTAAATGTCTATGCCCCGAACATGGGAGCATCCAATTATATAAGGCAATTTAGAAGAAAAGCAAAGAAAGACATTGACAACCATACAATCAGAGTGGGGGACTTTAACAACCCCCTGACTGAAATGGCCAGATCATCTAAGCAAAAGATCAACAAGGAAATAAAGACTTTAAATGACACACTGGACCAAATGGACTTCACAGACATATTCAGAACGTTCCATCCCGAAGCAACGGAATACACATTCTTCTCTAGGGCCCATGGAACGTTCTCCAGAATGGATCACATCCTAGGTCACAAATCAGGTCTCAACCGGTACCCAAAGATTGGGATCATTCCCTGCACATTTTCAGACCACAATGCTTTGAAACTAGAACTCAATCACAAGAGGAAAGTCGGAAAGAACTCAAATACATGGAGGCTAAAGAGCATCCCACGAAAGAATGAATGGGTCAACCAGGAAATTAAAGAAGAATTTAAAAATTCATGGAAACCAATGAAAATGAAAACACAACTGTCCAAAATCTTTGGGATACAGCCAAGGCAGTCCTGCGAGGAAAGTATATAGCAATACAAGCCTTTCTCAAGAAACATGAAAGGTCTCAAATACACACCCTAACCCTACACCTAAAGGAGCTGGAGAAAGAACGGCCAATAAAGCCTAAACCCAGCAGGAGAAGAGAAATCATGCAGATCAGAGCAGAAATCAATGAAATAGAACCCAAAAGAACAGTAGAACAGATCAACGGAACTAGGAGCTGGTTCTTTGAAAGAATTCACAAGATTGATACACCCCTGTCCAGGCTGATCAAAAAGAAAAGAGAAATGACCCAAATCAACAAAATCATGAATGAAGGAGGAGAGATCACAACCAACACCAAAGAAATACAAACGATTATAAGAACGTAATCTGAGCAACCCTATGGCAGCATATTCCATAACCTGGAAGAAATGGGTGCATTCCTAGAGATGTGTCAACTACCAAAACTGACCCAGGAAGAAAGAGAAAACCTGAACAGTCCTATAACCACGAAGGCAATTGAAGTAGTCATCAAAAACCTCCCAAGAAACCAAAGCCCAGGGCCAGATGGATTCCCAGGGGAATTCTATCAGACATTTAAAGAAGAATTAATACCTATTCTCCTGAAACTGTTCCAAACAATAGAAATGGAAGGAAAACTTCCAAACTCATTTTATGAGGCCACCATTACCTTGATCCCAAAACCAGACAAAGATCCCATCAAAAAGGAGTATTAGAGACCAATATCCTTGATGAACATCGATGCAAAAATTCTCACCAAAATACTAGCCAAGAGGACCCAACAGTACATGAAAAGGAGTATTCACCATGACCAAGTGGGATTTATCCCTGGGCTGCAAGGCTGGTTCAACATCCGCAAATCAATCAACGTGATAAAACACATTAACCAAAGAAAGAACAAGAATCATATGATCCTCTCAATAGATGCAGAAAAACCATTTGACAAAGTAAAGCACACTTTCTGGATCAAAACTCTTCAGAGTACAGGGACAGCGGGTACATACCTCAATATCATAAAAGCCATCTACGAACAACCTACAGCGAATATCATTCTCAATGGGGAAAAGCTGAGATCTTTTCCCCTAAGGTCAGGAACGCGGCAGGGATAGCCACTCTCACCACTGCTATTCAACATAGTATTAGAAGTCCTAGCCACAGCAATCAGACAACAAAAAGAAATCCAAGGCATCCAAATCGGCAGAGAGGAAGTCAAACTCTCACTCTTTGCCGATGATATGATACTTTATGTGGAAAACCCAAAAGACTCCACCCCAAAACTGCTACAACTCACACAGCAATTCCGTCAAGTAGCAGGCTATAAAATCAATGCACAGACATCAGTGGCATTCCTATACACCAACAACAAGACAGAAGAGAGACAAATCAAGGAGTCGATCCCATTCACAACTGCACCCAAAACCAGAAGAGACCTAGGAATAAATTGAACCCAAGAGGCAAAGGATCTGTACTCAGAAAACTACCAAATACTCAGGAAAGAAATTGAAGAAGACACAAAGAAACGGAAAAACGTTCCATGCTCATGGATTGGGAGAACCAACATTGTGAAGAGGTCAATGCTACCTAGAGCAATCTACACATGCAATGCAATCCCCGTCAAAATACCATCCACTTTTTTCCAAGAAATGGAACAAATAATCCTAAGATTTGAATGGAACCAGAAGAGACCACGAATAGCCAGAGGAATATTGAGAAAGAAAAGCAAAGCTGGCGGCATCACAATTCTGGACTTCCAGCTCTATGACAAAGCTGTCATCATCAAGACAGTAGGGTACTGGCACAAAAACAGACACATAGATCCATGGAACAGAATCGAGAGCCCAGAAATGGACCCTCAACTCTATGGTCAACTTATCTTTGACAGAGCAGGAAAGAATGTCCAATGGCAAAAAGAGAGTCTCTTCAACAACTGGAGTTGTGGAAATGGGACAGCCCCATGCAGAAGAATGACACTGGACCATTTCCTGACACCACACACAAAAATAGACTCCAAATGTTTGAAAGACCTCAGTGTGAGACAGGACTCCATCAAAATCCTAAAGGAGAACACAGGTAGCAAGCTCTTCGACCTCAGCCGCAGCAACTCCTTCCTACAAACATCACCAAAGGCACGGGAAGCCAGGGCAAAAATGAACTATTGGGATTTCATCAAGATAAAAACCTTTGGCACAGCAAAAGAAACAGTCCACAAAACCAAAACACAACCGACAGAATGAGAGAAATTATTTACGAATGACATATCAGATAAAGGGCTACTATCCAATATGTATAAAAACGTATCAAACTCAACACCCAAAGAACAAATAATCCAATCAAAAAATAGGCAGAAGACATGAACAGACATTTTTCCAAAGAAGACATCCAAATGGCCCACAGGCACAGGAAAAAGTGCTCAACACGGCTCGGCATCAGGGAAATCCACATCAAAACCTCAATGAGATACCCCCTCACACCCGTCAGAATGGCTCAAATGAACAAGTCAGGGAACGACAGAGGTTGGCGGGGATGTGGAGAAAGGGGAACCCTCCTACACTGGTGGTGGGAATGCAAGCTGGGGCAACCCCTCTGGAAAACAGGATGGAGGTTCCTCAAATAGTTGAAATTAGAGCTACCATCCGATCCAGCAATTGCACTCCTGGGTATTTACCCCAAAGATACAAATGTAGGGACCCGAAGCGGTACGTGCACCCCATTGTTTATAGCAGCAATGTCCACAGTAGCCAAACTTTTGAAAGAGCCAAGATGTCCATCGACAGATGAGTGGATAAAGAAGAGGTGGTATATATATACACAATGGAATATTACGCAGCCATCAAAAGGAATGAGATGTTGCCATGGACAACGACGTGGATGGAAGTGGAGGGTCCGATGATTAGTGAAATAAGTCAATCAGAGAAAGACATGTATCATATGACCTCACTGATATGAGGAATTCTTAATCTCAGGAAGAGAGTGAGGCTTGCTGGAGTGGTCGGGGGTGGGAGGGATGGGCTGGCTGGGTGATAGACATTGGGGAGGGTATGAGCTACGGTGAGCGCTGTGAATTGTGTAAGACTGTTGAATCACAGATCTCTACTTCTGAAACAAATAACGCAACATATTTTAAGAATAAAGGAAAAGAAGGAGATAGCAGGAGAGGAAGAATGAAGGGGAGTTAGTGAGAGGGGGAGACAGACCAGGAGAGATGATGGATTCTGAAAAAAAATCCGAGGTTTCTAGAGGGGAGGTGGGTCGGGGGATTGGTTAGCCTGGTGATGGGTATTAAAGAGGGCACATTCTGCATGGAGCACTGTGTGTTCGGAACAAACAATGAATCATGGGACACTACACCAAAACAAATGATGTAGTACATGGTGATTAACAAAGCAATAAAAAACAAAGACTGTAATAAGAGATGAAGAAGGACACTATATCCTACTTAAAGGGTCTATCCAAGAAGAAGATCTAACAATTGTAAATGTCTATGCCCCGAACATGGGAGCATCCAATTATATAAGGCAATTTAGAAGAAAAGCAAAGAAAGACATTGACAACCATACAATCAGAGTGGGGGACTTTAACACCCCCCTGACTGAAATGGCCAGATCATCTAAGCAAAAGATCAACAAGGAAATAAAGACTTTAAATGACACACTGGACCAAATGGACTTCACAGACATATTCAGAACGTTCCATCCCGAAGCAACGGAATACACATTCTTCTCTAGGGCCCATGGAACGTTCTCCAGAATGGATCACATCCTAGGTCACAAATCAGGTCTCAACCGGTACCCAAAGATTGGGATCATTCCCTGCACATTTTCAGACCACAATGCTTTGAAACTAGAACTCAATCACAAGAGGAAAGTCGGAAAGAACTCAAATACATGGAGGCTAAAGAGCATCCTACGAAAGAATGAATGGGTCAACCAGGAAATTAAAGAAGAATTTAAAAATTCATGGAAACCAATGAAAATGAAAACACAACTGTCCAAAATCTTTGGGATACAGCCAAGGCAGTCCTGCGAGGAAAGTATATAGCAATACAAGCCTTTCTCAAGAAACATGAAAGGTCTCAAATACACACCCTAACCCTACACCTAAAGGAGCTGGAGAAAGAACGGCCAATAAAGCCTAAACCCAGCAGGAGAAGAGAAATCATGCAGATCAGAGCAGAAATCAATGAAATAGAACCCAAAAGAACAGTAGAACAGATCAACGGAACTAGGAGCTGGTTCTTTGAAAGAATTCACAAGATTGATACACCCCTGTCCAGGCTGATCAAAAAGAAAAGAGAAATGACCCAAATCAACAAAATCATGAATGAAGGAGGAGAGATCACAACCAACACCAAAGAAATACAAACGATTATAAGAACGTAATCTGAGCAACCCTATGGCAGCATATTCCATAACCTGGAAGAAATGGGTGCATTCCTAGAGATGTGTCAACTACCAAAACTGACCCAGGAAGAAAGAGAAAACCTGAACAGTCCTATAACCACGAAGGCAATTGAAGTAGTCATCAAAAACCTCCCAAGAAACCAAAGCCCAGGGCCAGATGGATTCCCAGGGGAATTCTATCAGACATTTAAAGAAGAATTAATACCTATTCTCCTGAAACTGTTCCAAACAATAGAAATGGAAGGAAAACTTCCAAACTCATTTTATGAGGCCACCATTACCTTGATCCCAAAACCAGACAAAGATCCCATCAAAAAGGAGTATTAGAGACCAATATCCTTGATGAACATCGATGCAAAAATTCTCACCAAAATACTAGCCAAGAGGACCCAACAGTACATGAAAAGGAGTATTCACCATGACCAAGTGGGATTTATCCCTGGGCTGCAAGGCTGGTTCAACATCCGCAAATCAATCAACGTGATAAAACACATTAACCAAAGAAAGAACAAGAATCATATGATCCTCTCAATAGATGCAGAAAAACCATTTGACAAAGTAAAGCACACTTTCTGGATCAAAACTCTTCAGAGTACAGGGACAGCGGGTACATACCTCAATATCATAAAAGCCATCTACGAACAACCTACAGCGAATATCATTCTCAATGGGGAAAAGCTGAGATCTTTTCCCCTAAGGTCAGGAACGCGGCAGGGATAGCCACTCTCACCACTGCTATTCAACATAGTATTAGAAGTCCTAGCCACAGCAATCAGACAACAAAAAGAAATCCAAGGCATCCAAATCGGCAGAGAGGAAGTCAAACTCTCACTCTTTGCAGATGATATGATACTTTATGTGGAAAACCCAAAAGACTCCACCCCAAAACTGCTACAACTCACACAGCAATTCCGTCAAGTAGCAGGCTATAAAATCAATGCACAGACATCAGTGGCATTCCTATACAGCAACAACAAGACAGAAGAGAGACAAATCAAGGAGTCGATCCCATTCACAACTGCACCCAAAACCAGAAGAGACCTAGGAATAAATTGAACCCAAGAGGCAAAGGATCTGTACTCAGAAAACTACCAAATACTCAGGAAAGAAATTGAAGAAGACACAAAGAAACGGAAAAACGTTCCATGCTCATGGATTGGGAGAACCAACATTGTGAAGAGGTCAATGCTACCTAGAGCAATCTACACATGCAATGCAATCCCCGTCAAAATACCATCCACTTTTTTCCAAGAAATGGAACAAATAATCCTAAGATTTGAATGGAACCAGAAGAGACCACGAATAGCCAGAGGAATATTGAGAAAGAAAAGCAAAGCTGGCGGCATCACAATTCTGGACTTCCAGCTCTATGACAAAGCTGTCATCATCAAGACAGTAGGGTACTGGCACAAAAACAGACACATAGATCCATGGAACAGAATCGAGAGCCCAGAAATGGACCCTCAACTCTATGGTCAACTTATCTTTGACAGAGCAGGAAAGAATGTCCAATGGCAAAAAGAGAGTCTCTTCAACAACTGGAGTTGTGGAAATGGGACAGCCCCATGCAGAAGAATGACATTGGACCATTTCCTGACACCAAACACAAAAATAGACTCCAAATGTTTGAAAGACCTCCGTGTGAGACAGGACTCCATCAAAATCCTAAAGGAGAACACAGGTAGCAAGCTCTTCGACCTCAGCCGCAGCAACTCCTTCCTACAAACATCACCAAAGGCACGGGAAGCCAGGGCAAAAATGAACTATTGGGATTTCATCAAGATAAAAACCTTTGGCACAGCAAAAGAAACAGTCCACAAAACCAAAACACAACCGACAGAATGGGAGAAATTATTTACGAATGACATATCAGATAAAGGGCTACTATCCAATATGTATAAAAACGTATCAAACTCAACACCCAAAGAACAAATAAACCAATCAAAAAATAGGCAGAAGACATGAACAGACATTTTTCCAAAGAAGACATCCAAATGGCCCACAGGCACAGGAAAAAGTGCTCAACACGGCTCGGCATCAGGGAAATCCACATCAAAACCTCAATGAGATACCCCCTCACACCCGTCAGAATGGCTCAAATGAACAAGTCAGGGAACGACAGAGGTTGGCGGGGATGTGGAGAAAGGGGAACCCTCCTACACTGGTGGTGGGAATGCAAGCTGGGGCAACCCCTCTGGAAAACAGGATGGAGGTTCCTCAAATAGTTGAAATTAGAGCTACCATCCGATCCAGCAATTGCACTCCTGGGTATTTACCCCAAAGATACAAATGTAGGGACCCGAAGCGGTACGTGCACCCCATTGTTTATAGCAGCAATGTCCACAATAGCCAAACAGTTGAAAGAGCCAAGATGTCCATCGACAGATGAGTGGATAAAGAAGAGGTGGTATATATATACACAATGGAATATTACGCAGCCATCAAAAGGAATGAGATGTTGCCATGGACAACGACGTGGATGGAAGTGGAGGGTCCGATGATTAGTGAAATAAGTCAATCAGAGAAAGACATGTATCATATGACCTCACTGATATGAGGAATTCTTAATCTCAGGAACAGAGTGAGGCTTGCTGGAGTGGTCGGGGGTGGGAGGGATGGGCTGGCTGGGTGATAGACATTGGGGAGGGTATGAGCTACGGTGAGCGCTGTGAATTGTGTAAGACTGTTGAATCACAGATCTATACTTCTGAAACAAATAACGCAACATATTTTAAGAATAAAGGAAAAGAAGGAGATAGCAGGAGAGGAAGAATGAAGGGGAGTTAGTGAGAGGGGGAGACAGACCAGGAGAGATGATGGATTCTGAAAAAAAATCCGAGGTTTCTAGACGGGAGGTGGGTCGGGGGATTGGTTAGCCTGGTGATGGGTATTAAAGAGGGCACATTCTGCATGGAGCACTGTGTGTTCGGAACAAACAATGAATCATGGGACACTACACCAAAACAAACGATGTAGTACATGGTGATTAACAAAGCAATAAAAAACAAAGACTGTAATAAGAGATGAAGAAGGACACTATATCCTACTTAAAGGGTCTATCCAAGAAGAAGATCTAACAATTGTAAATGTCTATGCCCCGAACATGGGAGCATCCAATTATATAAGGCAATTTAGAAGAAAAGCAAAGAAAGACATTGACAACCATACAATCAGAGTGGGGGACTTTAACAACCCCCTGACTGAAATGGCCAGATCATCTAAGCAAAAGATCAACAAGGAAATAAAGACTTTAAATGACACACTGGACCAAATGGACTTCACAGACATATTCAGAACGTTCCATCCCGAAGCAACGGAATACACATTCTTCTCTAGGGCCCATGGAACGTTCTCCAGAATGGATCACATCCTAGGTCACAAATCAGGTCTCAACCGGTACCCAAAGATTGGGATCATTCCCTGCACATTTTCAGACCACAATGCTTTGAAACTAGAACTCAATCACAAGAGGAAAGTCGGAAAGAACTCAAATACATGGAGGCTAAAGAGCATCCTACGAAAGAATGAATGGGTCAACCAGGAAATTAAAGAAGAATTTAAAAATTCCTGGAAACCAATGAAAATGAAAACACAACTGTCCAAAATCTTTGGGATACAGCCAAGGCAGTCCTGCGAGGAAAGTATATAGCAATACAAGCCTTTCTCAAGAAACATGAAAGGTCTCAAATACACACCCTAACCCTACACCTAAAGGAGCTGGAGAAAGAACGGCCAATAAAGCCTAAACCCAGCAGGAGAAGAGAAATCATGCAGATCAGAGCAGAAATCAATGAAATAGAACCCAAAAGAACAGTAGAACAGATCAACGGAACTAGGAGCTGGTTCTTTGAAAGAATTCACAAGATTGATACACCCCTGTCCAGGCTGATCAAAAAGAAAAGAGAAATGACCCAAATCAACAAAATCATGAATGAAGGAGGAGAGATCACAACCAACACCAAAGAAATACAAACGATTATAAGAACGTAATCTGAGCAACCCTATGGCAGCATATTCCATAACCTGGAAGAAATGGGTGCATTCCTAGAGATGTGTCAACTACCAAAACTGACCCAGGAAGAAAGAGAAAACCTGAACAGTCCTATAACCACGAAGGCAATTGAAGTAGTCATCAAAAACCTCCCAAGAAACCAAAGCCCAGGGCCAGATGGATTCCCAGGGGAATTCTATCAGACATTTAAAGAAGAATTAATACCTATTCTCCTGAAACTGTTCCAAACAATAGAAATGGAAGGAAAACTTCCAATCTCATTTTATGAGGCCACCATTACCTTGATCCCAAAACCAGACAAAGATCCCATCAAAAAGGAGTATTAGAGACCAATATCCTTGATGAACATCGATGCAAAAATTCTCACCAAAATACTAGCCAAGAGGACCCAACAGTACATGAAAAGGAGTATTCACCATGACCAAGTGGGATTTATCCCTGGGCTGCAAGGCTGGTTCAACATCCGCAAATCAATCAACGTGATAAAACACATTAACCAAAGAAAGAACAAGAATCATATGATCCTCTCAATAGATGCAGAAAAACCATTTGACAAAGTAAAGCACACTTTCTGGATCAAAACTCTTCAGAGTACAGGGACAGCGGGTACATACCTCAATATCATAAAAGCCATCTACGAACAACCTACAGCGAATATCATTCTCAATGGGGAAAAGCTGAGATCTTTTCCCCTAAGGTCAGGAACGCGGCAGGGATAGCCACTCTCACCACTGCTATTCAACATAGTATTAGAAGTCCTAGCCACAGCAATCAGACAACAAAAAGAAATCCAAGGCATCCAAATCGGCAGAGAGGAAGTCAAACTCTCACTCTTTGCCGATGATATGATACTTTATGTGGAAAACCCAAAAGACTCCACCCCAAAACTGCTACAACTCACACAGCAATTCCGTCAAGTAGCAGGCTATAAAATCAATGCACAGACATCAGTGGCATTCCTATACAGCAACAACAAGACAGAAGAGAGACAAATCAAGGAGTCGATCCCATTCACAACTGCACCCAAAACCAGAAGAGACCTAGGAATAAATTGAACCCAAGAGGCAAAGGATCTGTACTCAGAAAACTACCAAATACTCAGGAAAGAAATTGAAGAAGACACAAAGAAACGGAAAAACGTTCCATGCTCATGGATTGGGAGAACCAACATTGTGAAGAGGTCAATGCTACCTAGAGCAATCTACACATGCAATGCAATCCCCGTCAAAATACCATCCACTTTTTTCCAAGAAATGGAACAAATAATCCTAAGATTTGAATGGAACCAGAAGAGACCACGAATAGCCAGAGGAATATTGAGAAAGAAAAGCAAAGCTGGCGGCATCACAATTCTGGACTTCCAGCTCTATGACAAAGCTGTCATCATCAAGACAGTAGGGTACTGGCACAAAAACAGACACATAGATCCATGGAACAGAATCGAGAGCCCAGAAATGGACCCTCAACTCTATGGTCAACTTATCTTTGACAGAGCAGGAAAGAATGTCCAATGGCAAAAAGAGAGTCTCTTCAACAACTGGAGTTGTGGAAATGGGACAGCCCCATGCAGAAGAATGACACTGGACCATTTCCTGACACCACACACAAAAATAGACTCCAAATGTTTGAAAGACCTCAGTGTGAGACAGGACTCCATCAAAATCCTAAAGGAGAACACAGGTAGCAAGCTCTTCGACCTCAGCCGCAGCAACTCCTTCCTACAAACATCACCAAAGGCACGGGAAGCCAGGGCAAAAATGAACTATTGGGATTTCATCAAGATAAAAACCTTTGGCACAGCAAAAGAAACAGTCCACAAAACCAAAACACAACCGACAGAATGAGAGAAATTATTTACGAATGACATATCAGATAAAGGGCTACTATCCAATATGTATAAAAACGTATCAAACTCAACACCCAAAGAACAAATAATCCAATCAAAAAATAGGCAGAAGACATGAACAGACATTTTTCCAAAGAAGACATCCAAATGGCCCACAGGCACAGGAAAAAGTGCTCAACACGGCTCGGCATCAGGGAAATCCACATCAAAACCTCAATGAGATACCCCCTCACACCCGTCAGAATGGCTCAAATGAACAAGTCAGGGAACGACAGAGGTTGGCGGGGATGTGGAGAAAGGGGAACCCTCCTACACTGGTGGTGGGAATGCAAGCTGGGGCAACCCCTCTGGAAAACAGGATGGAGGTTCCTCAAATAGTTGAAATTAGAGCTACCATCCGATTCAGCAATTGCACTCCTGGGTATTTACCCCAAAGATACAAATGTAGGGACCCGAAGCGGTACGTGCACCCCATTGTTTATAGCAGCAATGTCCACAGTAGCCAAACAGTTGAAAGAGCCAAGATGTCCATCGACAGATGAGTGGATAAAGAAGAGGTGGTATATATATACACAATGGAATATTACGCAGCCATCAAAAGGAATGAGATGTTGCCATGGACAACGACGTGGATGGAAGTGGAGGGTCCGATGATTAGTGAAATAAGTCAATCAGAGAAAGACATGTATCATATGACCTCACTGATATGAGGAATTCTTAATCTCAGGAACAGAGTGAGGCTTGCTGGAGTGGTCGGGGGTGGGAGGGATGGGCTGGCTGGGTGATAGACATTGGGGAGGGTATGAGCTACGGTGAGCGCTGTGAATTGTGTAAGACTGTTGAATCACAGATCTCTACTTCTGAAACAAATAACGCAACATATTTTAAGAATAAAGGAAAAGAAGGAGATAGCAGGAGAGGAAGAATGAAGGGGAGTTAGTGAGAGGGGGAGACAGACCAGGAGAGATGATGGATTCTGAAAAAAAATCCGAGGTTTCTAGAGGGGAGGTGGGTCGGGGGATTGGTTAGCCTGGTGATGGGTATTAAAGAGGGCACATTCTGCATGGAGCACTGTGTGTTCGGAACAAACAATGAATCATGGGACACTACACCAAAACAAACGATGTAGTACATGGTGATTAACAAAGCAATAAAAAACAAAGACTGTAATAAGAGATGAAGAAGGACACTATATCCTACTTAAAGGGTCTATCCAAGAAGAAGATCTAACAATTGTAAATGTCTATGCCCCGAACATGGGAGCATCCAATTATATAAGGCAATTTAGAAGAAAAGCAAAGAAAGACATTGACAACCATACAATCAGAGTGGGGGACTTTAACAACCCCCTGACTGAAATGGCCAGATCATCTAAGCAAAAGATCAACAAGGAAATAAAGACTTTAAATGACACACTGGACCAAATGGACTTCACAGACATATTCAGAACGTTCCATCCCGAAGCAACGGAATACACATTCTTCTCTAGGGCCCATGGAACGTTCTCCAGAATGGATCACATCCTAGGTCACAAATCAGGTCTCAACCGGTACCCAAAGATTGGGATCATTCCCTGCACATTTTCAGACCACAATGCTTTGAAACTAGAACTCAATCACAAGAGGAAAGTCGGAAAGAACTCAAATACATGGAGGCTAAAGAGCATCCTACGAAAGAATGAATGGGTCAACCAGGAAATTAAAGAAGAATTTAAAAATTCCTGGAAACCAATGAAAATGAAAACACAACTGTCCAAAATCTTTGGGATACAGCCAAGGCAGTCCTGCGAGGAAAGTATATAGCAATACAAGCCTTTCTCAAGAAACATGAAAGGTCTCAAATACACACCCTAACCCTACACCTAAAGGAGCTGGAGAAAGAACGGCCAATAAAGCCTAAACCCAGCAGGAGAAGAGAAATCATGCAGATCAGAGCAGAAATCAATGAAATAGAACCCAAAAGAACAGTAGAACAGATCAACGGAACTAGGAGCTGGTTCTTTGAAAGAATTCACAAGATTGATACACCCCTGTCCAGGCTGATCAAAAAGAAAAGAGAAATGACCCAAATCAACAAAATCATGAATGAAGGAGGAGAGATCACAACCAACACCAAAGAAATACAAACGATTATAAGAACGTAATCTGAGCAACCCTATGGCAGCATATTCCATAACCTGGAAGAAATGGGTGCATTCCTAGAGATGTGTCAACTACCAAAACTGACCCAGGAAGAAAGAGAAAACCTGAACAGTCCTATAACCACGAAGGCAATTGAAGTAGTCATCAAAAACCTCCCAAGAAACCAAAGCCCAGGGCCAGATGGATTCCCAGGGGAATTCTATCAGACATTTAAAGAAGAATTAATACCTATTCTCCTGAAACTGTTCCAAACAATAGAAATGGAAGGAAAACTTCCAATCTCATTTTATGAGGCCACCATTACCTTGATCCCAAAACCAGACAAAGATCCCATCAAAAAGGAGTATTAGAGACCAATATCCTTGATGAACATCGATGCAAAAATTCTCACCAAAATACTAGCCAAGAGGACCCAACAGTACATGAAAAGGAGTATTCACCATGACCAAGTGGGATTTATCCCTGGGCTGCAAGGCTGGTTCAACATCCGCAAATCAATCAACGTGATAAAACACATTAACCAAAGAAAGAACAAGAATCATATGATCCTCTCAATAGATGCAGAAAAACCATTTGACAAAGTAAAGCACACTTTCTGGATCAAAACTCTTCAGAGTACAGGGACAGCGGGTACATACCTCAATATCATAAAAGCCATCTACGAACAACCTACAGCGAATATCATTCTCAATGGGGAAAAGCTGAGATCTTTTCCCCTAAGGTCAGGAACGCGGCAGGGATAGCCACTCTCACCACTGCTATTCAACATAGTATTAGAAGTCCTAGCCACAGCAATCAGACAACAAAAAGAAATCCAAGGCATCCAAATCGGCAGAGAGGAAGTCAAACTCTCACTCTTTGCCGATGATATGATACTTTATGTGGAAAACCCAAAAGACTCCACCCCAAAACTGCTACAACTCACACAGCAATTCCGTCAAGTAGCAGGCTATAAAATCAATGCACAGACATCAGTGGCATTCCTATACACCAACAACAAGACAGAAGAGAGACAAATCAAGGAGTCGATCCCATTCACAACTGCACCCAAAACCAGAAGAGACCTAGGAATACATTGAACCCAAGAGGCAAAGGATCTGTACTCAGAAAACTACCAAATACTCAGGAAAGAAATTGAAGAAGACACAAAGAAACGGAAAAACGTTCCATGCTCATGGATTGGGAGAACCAACATTGTGAAGAGGTCAATGCTACCTAGAGCAATCTACACATGCAATGCAATCCCCGTCAAAATACCATCCACTTTTTTCCAAGAAATGGAACAAATAATCCTAAGATTTGAATGGAACCAGAAGAGACCACGAATAGCCAGAGGAATATTGAGAAAGAAAAGCAAAGCTGGCGGCATCACAATTCTGGACTTCCAGCTCTATGACAAAGCTGTCATCATCAAGACAGTAGGGTACTGGCACAAAAACAGACACATAGATCCATGGAACAGAATCGAGAGCCCAGAAATGGACCCTCAACTCTATGGTCAACTTATCTTTGACAGAGCAGGAAAGAATGTCCAATGGCAAAAAGAGAGTCTCTTCAACAACTGGAGTTGTGGAAATGGGACAGCCCCATGCAGAAGAATGACACTGGACCATTTCCTGACACCACACACAAAAATAGACTCCAAATGTTTGAAAGACCTCAGTGTGAGACAGGACTCCATCAAAATCCTAAAGGAAAACACAGGTAGCAAGCTCTTCGACCTCAGCCGCAGCAACTCCTTCCTACAAACATCACCAAAGGCACGGAAAGCCAGGGCAAAAATGAACTATTGGGATTTCATCAAGATAAAAACCTTTGGCACAGCAAAAGAAACAGTCCACAAAACCAAAACACAACCGACAGAATGAGAGAAATTATTTACGAATGACATATCAGATAAAGGGCTACTATCCAATATGTATAAAAACCTATCAAACTCAACACCCAAAGAACAAATAATCCAATCAAAAAATAGGCAGAAGACATGAACAGACATTTTTCCAAAGAAGACATCCAAATGGCCCACAGGCACAGGAAAAAGTGCTCAACACGGCTCGGCATCAGGGAAATCCACATCAAAACCTCAATGAGATACCCCCTCACACCCGTCAGAATGGCTCAAATGAACAAGTCAGGGAACGACAGAGGTTGGCGGGGATGTGGAGAAAGGGGAACCCTCCTACACTGGTGGTGGGAATGCAAGCTGGGGCAACCCCTCTGGAAAACAGGATGGAGGTTCCTCAAATAGTTGAAATTAGAGCTACCATCCGATCCAGCAATTGCACTCCTGGGTATTTACCCCAAAGATACAAATGTAGGGACCCGAAGCGGTACGTGCACCCCATTGTTTATAGCAGCAATGTCCACAATAGCCAAACAGTTGAAAGAGCCAAGATGTCCATCGACAGATGAGTGGATAAAGAAGAGGTGGTATATATATACACAATGGAATATTACGCAGCCATCAAAAGGAATGAGATGTTGCCATGGACAACGACGTGGATGGAAGTGGAGGGTCCGATGATTAGTGAAATAAGTCAATCAGAGAAAGACATGTATCATATGACCTCACTGATATGAGGAATTCTTAATCTCAGGAACAGAGTGAGGCTTGCTGGAGTGGTCGGGGGTGGGAGGGATGGGCTGGCTGGGTGATAGACATTGGGGAGGGTATGAGCTACGGTGAGCGCTGTGAATTGTGTAAGACTGTTGAATCACAGATCTCTACTTCTGAAACAAATAACGCAACATATTTTAAGAATAAAGGAAAAGAAGGAGATAGCAGGAGAGGAAGAATGAAGGGGAGTTAGTGAGAGGGGGAGACAGACCAGGAGAGATGATGGATTCTGAAAAAAAATCCGAGGTTTCTAGAGGGGAGGTGGGTCGGGGGATTGGTTAGCCTGGTGATGGGTATTAAAGAGGGCACATTCTGCATGGAGCACTGTGTGTTCGGAACAAACAATGAATCATGGGACACTACACCAAAACAAACGATGTAGTACATGGTGATTAACAAAGCAATAAAAAACAAAGACTGTAATAAGAGATGAAGAAGGACACTATATCCTACTTAAAGGGTCTATCCAAGAAGAAGATCTAACAATTGTAAATGTCTATGCCCCGAACATGGGAGCATCCAATTATATAAGGCAATTTAGAAGAAAAGCAAAGAAAGACATTGACAACCATACAATCAGAGTGGGGGACTTTAACAACCCCCTGACTGAAATGGCCAGATCATCTAAGCAAAAGATCAACAAGGAAATAAAGACTTTAAATGACACACTGGACCAAATGGACTTCACAGACATATTCAGAACGTTCCATCCCGAAGCAACGGAATACACATTCTTCTCTAGGGCCCATGGAACGTTCTCCAGAATGGATCACATCCTAGGTCACAAATCAGGTCTCAACCGGTACCCAAAGATTGGGATCATTCCCTGCACATTTTCAGACCACAATGCTTTGAAACTAGAACTCAATCACAAGAAGAAAGTCGGAAAGAACTCAAATACATGGAGGCTAAAGAGCATCCTACGAAAGAATGAATGGGTCAACCAGGAAATTAAAGAAGAATTTAAAAATTCCTGGAAACCAATGAAAATGAAAACACAACTGTCCAAAATCTTTGGGATACAGCCAAGGCAGTCCTGCGAGGAAAGTATATAGCAATACAAGCCTTTCTCAAGAAACATGAAAGGTCTCAAATACACACCCTAACCCTACACCTAAAGGAGCTGGAGAAAGAACGGCCAATAAAGCCTAAACCCAGCAGGAGAAGAGAAATCATGCAGATCAGAGCAGAAATCAATGAAATAGAACCCAAAAGAACAGTAGAACAGATCAACGGAACTAGGAGCTGGTTCTTTGAAAGAATTCACAAGATTGATACACCCCTGTCCAGGCTGATCAAAAAGAAAAGAGGAATGACCCAAATCAACAAAATCATGAATGAAGGAGGAGAGATCAC
Source organism: Eumetopias jubatus (assembly GCF_037043125.1). Lineage (NCBI taxonomy): Eukaryota > Metazoa > Chordata > Mammalia > Carnivora > Otariidae > Eumetopias > Eumetopias jubatus. The sequence continues at coordinate 501,937 of NW_028274848.1, forward strand.
AACCAACACCAAAGAAATACAAACGATTATAAGAACGTAATCTGAGCAACCCTATGGCAGCATATTCCATAACCTGGAAGAAATGGGTGCATTCCTAGAGATGTGTCAACTACCAAAACTGACCCAGGAAGAAAGAGAAAACCTGAACAGTCCTATAACCACGAAGGCAATTGAAGTAGTCATCAAAAACCTCCCAAGAAACCAAAGCCCAGGGCCAGATGGATTCCCAGGGGAATTCTATCAGACATTTAAAGAAGAATTAATACCTATTCTCCTGAAACTGTTCCAAACAATAGAAATGGAAGGAAAACTTCCAATCTCATTTTATGAGGCCACCATTACCTTGATCCCAAAACCAGACAAAGATCCCATCAAAAAGGAGTATTAGAGACCAATATCCTTGATGAACATCGATGCAAAAATTCTCACCAAAATACTAGCCAAGAGGACCCAACAGTACATGAAAAGGAGTATTCACCATGACCAAGTGGGATTTATCCCTGGGCTGCAAGGCTGGTTCAACATCCGCAAATCAATCAACGTGATAAAACACATTAACCAAAGAAAGAACAAGAATCATATGATCCTCTCAATAGATGCAGAAAAACCATTTGACAAAGTAAAGCACACTTTCTGGATCAAAACTCTTCAGAGTACAGGGACAGCGGGTACATACCTCAATATCATAAAAGCCATCTACGAACAACCTACAGCGAATATCATTCTCAATGGGGAAAAGCTGAGATCTTTTCCCCTAAGGTCAGGAACGCGGCAGGGATAGCCACTCTCACCACTGCTATTCAACATAGTATTAGAAGTCCTAGCCACAGCAATCAGACAACAAAAAGAAATCCAAGGCATCCAAATCGGCAGAGAGGAAGTCAAACTCTCACTCTTTGCAGATGATATGATACTTTATGTGGAAAACCCAAAAAACTCCACCCCAAAACTGCTACAACTCACACAGCAATTCCGTCAAGTAGCAGGCTATAAAATCAATGCACAGACATCAGTGGCATTCCTATACACCAACAACAAGACAGAAGAGAGACAAATCAAGGAGTCGATCCCATTCACAACTGCACCCAAAACCAGAAGAGACCTAGGAATACATTGAACCCAAGAGGCAAAGGATCTGTACCCAGAAAACTACCAAATACTCAGGAAAGAAATTGAAGAAGACACAAAGAAACGGAAAAACGTTCCATGCTCATGGATTGGGAGAACCAACATTGTGAAGAGGTCAATGCTACCTAGAGCAATCTACACATGCAATGCAATCCCCGTCAAAATACCATCCACTTTTTTCCAAGAAATGGAACAAATAATCCTAAGATTTGAATGGAACCAGAAGAGACCACGAATAGCCAGAGGAATATTGAGAAAGAAAAGCAAAGCTGGCGGCATCACAATTCTGGACTTCCAGCTCTATGACAAAGCTGTCATCATCAAGACAGTAGGGTACTGGCACAAAAACAGACACATAGATCCATGGAACAGAATCGAGAGCCCAGAAATGGACCCTCAACTCTATGGTCAACTTATCTTTGACAGAGCAGGAAAGAATGTCCAATGGCAAAAAGAGAGTCTCTTCAACAACTGGAGTTGTGGAAATGGGACAGCCCCATGCAGAAGAATGACACTGGACCATTTCCTGACACCACACACAAAAATAGACTCCAAATGTTTGAAAGACCTCAGTGTGAGACAGGACTCCATCAAAATCCTAAAGGAGAACACAGGTAGCAAGCTCTTCGACCTCAGCCGCAGCAACTTCTTCCTACAAACATCACCAAAGGCACGGGAATCAAGGGCAAAAAGGAACTATTGGGATTTCATCAAGATAAAAATCTTTGGCACAGCAAAAGAAACAGTCCACAAAACCAAAAGACAACCGACAGAATGGGAGAAATTATTTAAGAATGACATATCAGATAAAGGGCTACTATCCAATATGTATAAAAACGTATCAAACTCAACACCCAAAGAACAAATAATCCAATCAAAAAATAGGCAGAAGGCATGAACAGACATTTTTCCAAAGAAGACATCCAAATGGCCAACAGGCACATGAAAAAGTGCTCAACACGGCTCGGCATCAGGGAAATCCACATCAAAACCTCAATGAGATACCCCCTCACACCCGTTAGAATGGCTCAAATGAACAAGTCAGGGAACGACAGAGGTTGGCGGGGATGTGGAGAAAGGGGAACCCTCCTACACTGGTGGTGGGAATGCAAGCTGGGGCAACCCCTCTGGAAAACAGGATGGAGGTTCCTCAAATAGTTGAAATTAGAGCTACCATCCGATCCAGCAATTGCACTCCTGGGTATTTACCCCAAAGATACAAATGTAGGGACCCGAAGCGGTACGTGCACCCCATTGTTTATAACAGCAATGTCCACAATAGCCAAACAGTTGAAAGAGCCAAGATGTCCATCGAAAGATGAGTGGATAAAGAAGAGGTGGTATATATATACACAATGGAATATTACGCAGCCATCAAAAGGAATGAGATGTTGCCATGGACAACGACGTGGATGGAAGTGGAGGGTCCGATGATTAGTGAAATAAGTCAATCAGAGAAAGACATGTATCACATGACCTCACTGATATGAGGAATTCTTAATCTCAGGAAGAGAGTGAGGCTTGCTGGAGTGGTCGGGGGTGGGAGGGATGGGCTGGCTGGGTGATAGACATTGGGGAGGGTATGAGCTACGGTGAGCGCTGTGAATTGTGTAAGACTGTTGAATCACAGATCTCTACTTCTGAAACAAATAACGCAACATATTTTAAGAATAAAGGAAAAGAAGGAGATAGCAGGAGAGGAAGAATGAAGGGGAGTTAGTGAGAGGGGGAGACAGACCAGGAGAGATGATGGATTCTGAAAAAAAATCCGAGGTTTCTAGAGGGCGGTGGGTCGGGGGATTGGTTAGCCTGGTGATGGGTATTAAAGAGGGCACATTCTGCATGGAGCACTGTGTGTTCGGAACAAACAATGAATCATGGGACACTACACCAAAACAAATGATGTAGTACATGGTGATTAACAAAGCAATAAAAAACAAAGAGTGTAATAAGAGATGAAGAAGGACACGATATCCTACTTAAAGGGTCTATCCAAGAAGAGATCTAACAATTGTAAATGTCTATGCCCCGAACATGGGAGCATCCAATTATATAAGGCAATTTAGAAGAAAAGCAAAGAAAGACATTGACAACCATACAATCAGAGTGGGGGACTTTAACACCCCCCTGACTGAAATGGCCAGATCATCTAAGCAAAAGATCAACAAGGAAATAAAGACTTTAAATGACACACTGGAACAAATGGACTTCACAGACATATTCAGAACGTTCCATCCCGAAGCAACGGAATACACATTCTTCTCTAGGGCCCATGGAACGTTCTCCAGAATGGATCACATCCTAGGTCACAAATCAGGTCTCAACCGGTACCCAAAGATTGGGATCATTCCCTGCACATTTTCAGACCACAATGCTTTGAAACTAGAACTCAATCACAAGAGGAAAGTCGGAAAGAACTCAAATACATGGAGGCTAAAGAGCATCCTACGAAAGAATGAATGGGTCAACCAGGAAATTAAAGAAGAATTTAAAAATTCATGGAAACCAATGAAAATGAAAACACAACTGTCCAAAATCTTTGGGATACAGCCAAGGCAGTCCTGCGAGGAAAGTATATAGCAATACAAGCCTTTCTCAAGAAACATGAAAGGTCTCAAATACACACCCTAACCCTACACCTAAAGGAGCTGGAGAAAGAACGGCCAATAAAGCCTAAACCCAGCAGGAGAAGAGAAATCATGCAGATCAGAGCAGAAATCAATGAAATAGAACCCAAAAGAACAGTAGAACAGATCAACGGAACTAGGAGCTGGTTCTTTGAAAGAATTCACAAGATTGATACACCCCTGTCCAGGCTGATCAAAAAGAAAAGAGAAATGACCCAAATCAACAAAATCATGAATGAAGGAGGAGAGATCACAACCAACACCAAAGAAATACAAACGATTATAAGAACGTAATCTGAGCAACCCTATGGCAGCATATTCCATAACCTGGAAGAAATGGGTGCATTCCTAGAGATGTGTCAACTACCAAAACTGACCCAGGAAGAAAGAGAAAACCTGAACAGTCCTATAACCACGAAGGCAATTGAAGTAGTCATCAAAAACCTCCCAAGAAACCAAAGCCCAGTGCCAGATGGATTCCCAGGGGAATTCTATCAGACATTTAAAGAAGAATTAATACCTATTCTCCTGAAACTGTTCCAAACAATAGAAATGGAAGGAAAACTTCCAAACTCATTTTATGAGGCCACCATTACCTTGATCCCAAAACCAGACAAAGATCCCATCAAAAAGGAGTATTAGAGACCAATATCCTTGATGAACATCGATGCAAAAATTCTCACCAAAATACTAGCCTAGAGGACCCAACAGTACATGAAAAGGAGTATTCACCATGACCAAGTGGGATTTATCCCTGGGCTGCAAGGCTGGTTCAACATCCGCAAATCAATCAACGTGATAAAACACATTAACCAAAGAAAGAACAAGAATCATATGATCCTCTCAATAGATGCAGAAAAACCATTTGACAAAGTAAAGCACACTTTCTGGATCAAAACTCTTCAGAGTACAGGGACAGCGGGTACATACCTCAATATCATAAAAGCCATCTACGAACAACCTACAGCGAATATCATTCCCAATGGGGAAAAGCTGAGATCTTTTCCCCTAAGGTCAGGAACGCGGCAGGGATAGCCACTCTCACCACTGCTATTCAACATAGTATTAGAAGTCCTAGCCACAGCAATCAGACAACAAAAAGAAATCCAAGGCATCCAAATCGGCAGAGAGGAAGTCAAACTCTCACTCTTTGCAGATGATATGATACTTTATGTGGAAAACCCAAAAGACTCCACCCCAAAACTGCTACAACTCACACAGCAATTCCGTCAAGTAGCAGGCTATAAAATCAATGCACAGACATCAGTGGCATTCCTATACACCAACAACAAGACAGAAGAGAGACAAATCAAGGAGTCGATCCCATTCACAACTGCACCCAAAACCAGAAGAGACCTAGGAATAAATTGAACCCAAGAGGCAAAGGATCTGTACCCAGAAAACTACCAAATACTCAGGAAAGAAATTGAAGAAGACACAAAGAAACGGAAAAACGTTCCATGCTCATGGATTGGGAGAACCAACATTGTGAAGAGGTCAATGCTACCTAGAGCAATCTACACATGCAATGCAATCCCCGTCAAAATACCATCCACTTTTTTCCAAGAAATGGAACAAATAATCCTAAGATTTGAATGGAACCAGAAGAGACCACGAATAGCCAGAGGAATATTGAGAAAGAAAACCAAAGCTGGCGGCATCACAATTCTGGACTTCCAGCTCTATGACAAAGCTGTCATCATCAAGACAGTATGGTACTGGCACAAAAACAGATACATAGATCCATGGAACAGAATCGAGAGCCCAGAAATGGACCCTCAACTCTATGGTCAACTTATCTTTGACAGAGCAGGAAAGAATGTCCAATGGCAAAAAGAGAGTCTCTTCAACAACTGGAGTTGTGGAAATTGGACAGCCCCATGCAGAAGAATGACACTGGTCCATTTCCTGACACCACACAAAAAAATAGACTCCAAATGTTTGAAAGACCTCAGTGTGAGACAGGACTCCATCAAAATCCTAAAGGAGAACACAGGTAGCAAGCTCTTCGACCTCAGCCGCAGCAACTTCTTCCTACAAACATCGCCAAAGGCACGGGAAGCCAGGGCAAAAATGAACTATTGGGATTTCATCAAGATAAAAACCTTTGGCACAGCAAAAGAAACAGTCCACAAAACCAAAACACAACCGACAGAATGGGAGAAATTATTTACGAATGACATATCAGATAAAGGGCTACTATCCAATATGTATAAAAACGTATCAAACTCAACACCCAAAGAACAAATAATCCAATCAAAAAATAGGCAGAAGACATGAACAGACATTTTTCCAAAGAAGATATCCAAATGGCCAACAGGCACAGGAAAAAGTGCTCAACACGGCTCGGCATCAGGGAAATCCACATCAAAACCTCAATGAGATACCCCCTCACACCCGTCAGAATGGCTCAAATGAACAAGTCAGGGAACGACAGAGGTTGGCGGGGATGTGGATAAAGGGGAACCCTCCTACACTGGTGGTGGGAATGGAAGCTGGGGCAACCCCTCTGGAAAACAGGATGGAGGTTCCTCAAATAGTTGAAATTAGAGCTACCATCCGATCCAGCAATTGCACTCCTGGGTATTTACCCCAAAGATACAAATGTAGGGACCCGAAGCGGTACGTGCACCCCATTGTTTATAGCAGCAATGTCCACAATAGCCAAACTGTTGAAAGAGCCAAGATGTCCATCGACAGATGAGTGGATAAAGAAGAAGTGGTATATATATACACAATGGAATATTACGCAGCCATCAAAAGGAATGAGATGTTGCCATGGACAACGACGTGGATGGAACTGGACGGTCCGATGATTAGTGAAATAAGTCAATCTGAGAAAGACATGTATCATATGACCTCACTGATATGAGGAATTCTTAATCTCAGGAACAGAGTGAGGCTTGCTGGAGTGGTCGGGGGTGGGAGGGATGGGCTGGCTGGGTGATAGACATTGGGGAGGGTATGAGCTACGGTGAGCGCTGTGAATTGTGTAAGACTGTTGAATCACAGATCTCTACTTCTGAAACAAATAACGCATCATATTTTAAGAATAAAGGAAAAGAAGGAGATAGCAGGAGAGGAAGAATGAAGGGGAGTTAGTGAGAGGGGGAGACAGACCAGGAGAGATGATGGATTCTGAAAAAAAATCCGAGGTTTCTAGAGGGGAGGTGGGTCGGGGGATTGGTTAGCCTGGTGATGGGTATTAAAGAGGGCACATTCTGCATAGAGCACTGTGTGTTCGGAACAAACAATGAATCATGGGACACTACACCAAAACAAATGATGTAGTACATGGTGATTAACAAAGCAATAAAAAACAAAGAGTGTAATAAGAGATGAAGAAGGACACTATATCCTACTTAAAGGGTCTATCCAAGAAGAAGATCTAACAATTGTAAATGTCTATGCCCCGAACATGGGAGCATCCAATTATATAAGGCAATTTAGAAGAAAAGCAAAGAAAGACATTGACAACCATACAATCAGAGTGGGGGACTTTAACACCCCCCTGACTGAAATGGCCAGATCATCTAAGCAAAAGATCAACAAGGAAATAAAGACTTTAAATGACACACTGGACCAAATGGACTTCACAGACATATTCAGAACGTTCCATCCCGAAGCAACGGAATACACATTCTTCTCTAGGGCCCATGGAACGTTCTCCAGAATGGATCACATCCTAGGTCACAAATCAGGTCTCAACCGGTACCCAAAGATTGGGATCATTCCCTGCACATTTTCAGACCTCAATGCTTTGAAACTAGAACTCAATCACAAGAGGAAAGTCGGAAAGAACTCAAATACATGGAGGCTAAAGAGCATCCTACGAAAGAATGAATGGGTCAACCAGGAAATTAAAGAAGAATTTAAAAATTCATGGAAACCAATGAAAATGAAAACACAACTGTCCAAAATCTTTGGGATACAGCCAAGGCAGTCCTGCGAGGAAAGTATATAGCAATACAAGCCTTTCTCAAGAAACATGAAAGGTCTCAAATACACACCCTAACCCTACACCTAAAGGAGCTGGAGAAAGAACGGCCAATAAAGCCTAAACCCAGCAGGAGAAGAGAAATCATGCAGATCAGAGCAGAAATCAATGAAATAGAACCCAAAAGAACAGTAGAACAGATCAACGGAACTAGGAGCTGGTTCTTTGAAAGAATTCACAAGATTGATACACCCCTGTCCAGGCTGATCAAAAAGAAAAGAGAAATGACCCAAATCAACAAAATCATGAATGAAGGAGGAGAGATCACAACCAACACCAAAGAAATACAAACGATTATAAGAACGTAATCTGAGCAACCCTATGGCAGCATATTCCATAACCTGGAAGAAATGGGTGCATTCCTAGAGATGTGTCAACTACCAAAACTGACCCAGGAAGAAAGAGAAAACCTGAACAGTCCTATAACCACGAAGGCAATTGAAGTAGTCATCAAAAACCTCCCAAGAAACCAAAGCCCAGGGCCAGATGGATTCCCAGGGGAATTCTATCCGACATTTAAAGAAGAATTAATACCTATTCTCCTGAAACTGTTCCAAACAATAGAAATGGAAGGAAAACTTCCAATCTCATTTTATGAGGCCACCATTACCTTGATCCCAAAACCAGACAAAGATCCCATCAAAAAGGAGTATTAGAGACCAATATCCTTGATGAACATCGATGCAAAAATTCTCACCAAAATACTAGCCAAGAGGACCCAACAGTACATGAAAAGGAGTATTCACCATGACCAAGTGGGATTTATCCCTGGGCTGCAAGGCTGGTTCAACATCCGCAAATCAATCAACGTGATAAAACACATTAACCAAAGAAAGAACAAGAATCATATGATCCTCTCAATAGATGCAGAAAAACCATTTGACAAAGTAAAGCACACTTTCTGGATCAAAACTCTTCAGAGTACAGGGACAGCGGGTACATACCTCAATATCATAAAAGCCATCTACGAACAACCTACAGCGAATATCATTCTCAATGGGGAAAAGCTGAGATCTTTTCCCCTAAGGTCAGGAACGCGGCAGGGATAGCCACTCTCACCACTGCTATTCAACATAGTATTAGAAGTCCTAGCCACAGCAATCAGACAACAAAAAGAAATCCAAGGCATCCAAATCGGCAGAGAGGAAGTCAAACTCTCACTCTTTGCCGATGATATGATACTTTATGTGGAAAACCCAAAAGACTCCACCCCAAAACTGCTACAACTCACACAGCAATTCCGTCAAGTAGCAGGCTATAAAATCAATGCACAGACATCAGTGGCATTCCTATACACCAACAACAAGACAGAAGAGAGACAAATCAAGGAGTCGATCCCATTCACAACTGCACCCAAAACCAGAAGAGACCTAGGAATACATTGAACCCAAGAGGCAAAGGATCTGTACTCAGAAAACTACCAAATACTCAGGAAAGAAATTGAAGAAGACACAAAGAAACGGAAAAACGTTCCATGCTCATGGATTGGGAGAACCAACATTGTGAAGAGGTCAATGCTACCTAGAGCAATCTACACATGCAATGCAATCCCCGTCAAAATACCATCCACTTTTTTCCAAGAAATGGAACAAATAATCCTAAGATTTGAATGGAACCAGAAGAGACCACGAATAGCCAGAGGAATATTGAGAAAGAAAAGCAAAGCTGGCGGCATCACAATTCTGGACTTCCAGCTCTATGACAAAGCTGTCATCATCAAGACAGTAGGGTACTGGCACAAAAACAGACACATAGATCCATGGAACAGAATCGAGAGCCCAGAAATGGACCCTCAACTCTATGGTCAACTTATCTTTGACAGAGCAGGAAAGAATGTCCAATGGCAAAAAGAGAGTCTCTTCAACAACTGGAGTTGTGGAAATTGGACAGCCCCATGCAGAAGAATGACACTGGACCATTTCCTGACACCACACACAAAAATAGACTCCAAATGTTTGAAAGACCTCAGTGTGAGACAGGACTCCATCAAAATCCTAAAGGAGAACACAGGTAGCAAGCTCTTCGACCTCAGCCGCAGCAACTTCTTCCTACAAACATCACCAAAGGCACGGGAAGCCAGGGCAAAAATGAACTATTGGGATTTCATCAAGATAAAAACCTTTGGCACAGCAAAAGAAACAGTCCACAAAACCAAAACACAACCGACAGAATGGGAGAAATTATTTACGAATGACATATCAGATAAAGGGCTACTATCCAATATGTATAAAAACGTATCAAACTCAACACCCAAAGAACAAATAATCCAATCAAAAAATAGGCAGAAGACATGAACAGACATTTTTCCAAAGAAGATATCCAAATGGCCAACAGGCACAGGAAAAAGTGCTCAACACGGCTCGGCATCAGGGAAATCCACATCAAAACCTCAATGAGATACCCCCTCACACCCGTCAGAATGGCTCAAATGAACAAGTCAGGGAACGACAGAGGTTGGCGGGGATGTGGATAAAGGGGAACCCTCCTACACTGGTGGTGGGAATGGAAGCTGGTGCAACCCCTCTGGAAAACAGGATGGAGGTTCCTCAAATAGTTGAAATTAGAGCTACCATCCGATCCAGCAATTGCACTCCTGGGTATTTACCCCAAAGATACAAATGTAGGGACCCGAAGCGGTACGTGCACCCCATTGTTTATAGCAGCAATGTCCACAATAGCCAAACTGTTGAAAGAGCCAAGATGTCCATCGACAGATGAGTGGATAAAGAAGAAGTGGTATATATATACACAATGGAATATTACGCAGCCATCAAAAGGAATGAGATGTTGCCATGGACAACGACGTGGATGGAACTGGACGGTCCGATGATTAGTGAAATAAGTCAATCTGAGAAAGACATGTATCATATGACCTCACTGATATGAGGAATTCTTAATCTCAGGAACAGAGTGAGGCTTGCTGGAGTGGTCGGGGGTGGGAGGGATGGGCTGGCTGGGTGATAGACATTGGGGAGGGTATGAGCTACGGTGAGCGCTGTGAATTGTGTAAGACTGTTGAATCACAGATCTCTACTTCTGAAACAAATAACGCATCATATTTTAAGAATAAAGGAAAAGAAGGAGATAGCAGGAGAGGAAGAATGAAGGGGAGTTAGTGAGAGGGGGAGACAGACCAGGAGAGATGATGGATTCTGAAAAAAAATCCGAGGTTTCTAGAGGGGAGGTGGGTCGGGGGATTGGTTAGCCTGGTGATGGGTATTAAAGAGGGCACATTCTGCATAGAGCACTGTGTGTTCGGAACAAACAATGAATCATGGGACACTACACCAAAACAAATGATGTAGTACATGGTGATTAACAAAGCAATAAAAAACAAAGAGTGTAATAAGAGATGAAGAAGGACACTATATCCTACTTAAAGGGTCTATCCAAGAAGAAGATCTAACAATTGTAAATGTCTATGCCCCGAACATGGGAGCATCCAATTATATAAGGCAATTTAGAAGAAAAGCAAAGAAAGACATTGACAACCATACAATCAGAGTGGGGGACTTTAACACCCCCCTGACTGAAATGGCCAGATCATCTAAGCAAAAGATCAACAAGGAAATAAAGACTTTAAATGACACACTGGACCAAATGGACTTCACAGACATATTCAGAACGTTCCATCCCGAAGCAAGGGAATACACATTCTTCTCTAGGGCCCATGGAACGTTCTCCAGAATGGATCACATCCTAGGTCACAAATCAGGTCTCAACCGGTACCCAAAGATTGGGATCATTCCCTGCACATTTTCAGACCTCAATGCTTTGAAACTAGAACTCAATCACAAGAGGAAAGTCGGAAAGAACTCAAATACATGGAGGCTAAAGAGCATCCTACGAAAGAATGAATGGGTCAACCAGGAAATTAAAGAAGAATTTAAAAATTCATGGAAACCAATGAAAATGAAAACACAACTGTCCAAAATCTTTGGGATACAGCCAAGGCAGTCCTGCGAGGAAAGTATATAGCAATACAAGCCTTTCTCAAGAAACATGAAAGGTCTCAAATACACACCCTAACCCTACACCTAAAGGAGCTGGAGAAAGAACGGCCAATAAAGCCTAAACCCAGCAGGAGAAGAGAAATCATGCAGATCAGAGCAGAAATCAATGAAATAGAACCCAAAAGAACAGTAGAACAGATCAACGGAACTAGGAGCTGGTTCTTTGAAAGAATTCACAAGATTGATACACCCCTGTCCAGGCTGATCAAAAAGAAAAGAGAAATGACCCAAATCAACAAAATCATGAATGAAGGAGGAGAGATCACAACCAACACCAAAGAAATACAAACGATTATAAGAACGTAATCTGAGCAACCCTATGGCAGCATATTCCATAACCTGGAAGAAATGGGTGCATTCCTAGAGATGTGTCAACTACCAAAACTGACCCAGGAAGAAAGAGAAAACCTGAACAGTCCTATAACCACGAAGGCAATTGAAGTAGTCATCAAAAACCTCCCAAGAAACCAAAGCCCAGGGCCAGATGGATTCCCAGGGGAATTCTATCAGACATTTAAAGAAGAATTAATACCTATTCTCCTGAAACTGTTCCAAACAATAGAAATGGAAGGAAAACTTCCAATCTCATTTTATGAGGCCACCATTACCTTGATCCCAAAACCAGACAAAGATCCCATCAAAAAGGAGTATTAGAGACCAATATCCTTGATGAACATCGATGCAAAAATTCTCACCAAAATACTAGCCAAGAGGACCCAACAGTACATGAAAAGGAGTATTCACCATGACCAAGTGGGATTTATCCCTGGGCTGCAAGGCTGGTTCAACATCCGCAAATCAATCAACGTGATAAAACACATTAACCAAAGAAAGAACAAGAATCATATGATCCTCTCAATAGATGCAGAAAAACCATTTGACAAAGTAAAGCACACTTTCTGGATCAAAACTCTTCAGAGTACAGGGACAGCGGGTACATACCTCAATATCATAAAAGCCATCTACGAACAACCTACAGCGAATATCATTCTCAATGGGGAAAAGCTGAGATCTTTTCCCCTAAGGTCAGGAACGCGGCAGGGATAGCCACTCTCACCACTGCTATTCAACATAGTATTAGAAGTCCTAGCCACAGCAATCAGACAACAAAAAGAAATCCAAGGCATCCAAATCGGCAGAGAGGAAGTCAAACTCTCACTCTTTGCCGATGATATGATACTTTATGTGGAAAACCCAAAAGACTCCACCCCAAAACTGCTACAACTCACACAGCAATTCCGTCAAGTAGCAGGCTATAAAATCAATGCACAGACATCAGTGGCATTCCTATACAGCAACAACAAGACAGAAGAGAGACAAATCAAGGAGTCGATCCCATTCACAACTGCACCCAAAACCAGAAGAGACCTAGGAATAAATTGAACCCAAGAGGCAAAGGATCTGTACTCAGAAAACTACCAAATACTCAGGAAAGAAATTGAAGAAGACACAAAGAAACGGAAAAAGGTTCCATGCTCATGGATTGGGAGAACCAACATTGTGAAGAGGTCAATGCTACCTAGAGCAATCTACACATGCAATGCAATCCCCGTCAAAATACCATCCACTTTTTTCCAAGAAATGGAACAAATAATCCTAAGATTTGAATGGAACCAGAAGAGACCACGAATAGCCAGAGGAATATTGAGAAAGAAAAGCAAAGCTGGCGGCATCACAATTCTGGACTTCCAGCTCTATGACAAAGCTGTCATCATCAAGACAGTAGGGTACTGGCACAAAAACAGACACATAGATCCATGGAACAGAATCGAGAGCCCAGAAATGGACCCTCAACTCTATGGTCAACTTATCTTTGACAGAGCAGGAAAGAATGTCCAATGGCAAAAAGAGAGTCTCTTCAACAACTGGAGTTGTGGAAATGGGACAGCCCCATGCAGAAGAATGACACTGGACCATTTCCTGACACCACACACAAAAATAGACTCCAAATGTTTGAAAGACCTCAGTGTGAGACAGGACTCCATCAAAATCCTAAAGGAGAACACAGGTAGCAAGCTCTTCGACCTCAGCCGCAGCAACTCCTTCCTACAAACATCACCAAAGGCACGGGAAGCCAGGGCAAAAATGAACTATTGGGATTTCATCAAGATAAAAACCTTTGGCACAGCAAAAGAAACAGTCCACAAAACCAAAACACAACCGACAGAATGAGAGAAATTATTTACGAATGACATATCAGATAAAGGGCTACTATCCAATATGTATAAAAACGTATCAAACTCAACACCCAAAGAACAAATAATCCAATCAAAAAATAGGCAGAAGACATGAACAGACATTTTTCCAAAGAAGACATCCAAATGGCCCACAGGCACAGGAAAAAGTGCTCAACACGGCTCGGCATCAGGGAAATCCACATCAAAACCTCAATGAGATACCCCCTCACACCCGTCAGAATGGCTCAAATGAACAAGTCAGGGAACGACAGAGGTTGGCGGGGATGTGGAGAAAGGGGAACCCTCCTACACTGGTGGTGGGAATGCAAGCTGGGGCAACCCCTCTGGAAAACAGGATGGAGGTTCCTCAAATAGTTGAAATTAGAGCTACCATCCGATTCAGCAATTGCACTCCTGGGTATTTACCCCAAAGATACAAATGTAGGGACCCGAAGCGGTACGTGCACCCCATTGTTTATAGCAGCAATGTCCACAGTAGCCAAACAGTTGAAAGAGCCAAGATGTCCATCGACAGATGAGTGGATAAAGAAGAGGTGGTATATATATACACAATGGAATATTACGCAGCCATCAAAAGGAATGAGATGTTGCCATGGACAACGACGTGGATGGAAGTGGAGGGTCCGATGATTAGTGAAATAAGTCAATCAGAGAAAGACATGTATCATATGACCTCACTGATATGAGGAATTCTTAATCTCAGGAACAGAGTGAGGCTTGCTGGAGTGGTCGGGGGTGGGAGGGATGGGCTGGCTGGGTGATAGACATTGGGGAGGGTATGAGCTACGGTGAGCGCTGTGAATTGTGTAAGACTGTTGAATCACAGATCTCTACTTCTGAAACAAATAACGCAACATATTTTAAGAATAAAGGAAAAGAAGGAGATAGCAGGAGAGGAAGAATGAAGGGGAGTTAGTGAGAGGGGGAGACAGACCAGGAGAGATGATGGATTCTGAAAAAAAATCCGAGGTTTCTAGAGGGGAGGTGGGTCGGGGGATTGGTTAGCCTGGTGATGGGTATTAAAGAGGGCACATTCTGCATGGAGCACTGTGTGTTCGGAACAAACAATGAATCATGGGACACTACACCAAAACAAATGATGTAGTACATGGTGATTAACAAAGCAATAAAAAACAAAGACTGTAATAAGAGATGAAGAAGGACACTATATCCTACTTAAAGGGTCTATCCAAGAAGAAGATCTAACAATTGTAAATGTCTATGCCCCGAACATGGGAGCATCCAATTATATAAGGCAATTTAGAAGAAAAGCAAAGAAAGACATTGACAACCATACAATCAGAGTGGGGGACTTTAACAACCCCCTGACTGAAATGGCCAGATCATCTAAGCAAAAGATCAACAAGGAAATAAAGACTTTAAATGACACACTGGACCAAATGGACTTCACAGACATATTCAGAACGTTCCATCCCGAAGCAACGGAATACACATTCTTCTCTAGGGCCCATGGAACGTTCTCCAGAATGGATCACATCCTAGGTCACAAATCAGGTCTCAACCGGTACCCAAAGATTGGGATCATTCCCTGCACATTTTCAGACCACAATGCTTTGAAACTAGAACTCAATCACAAGAGGAAAGTCGGAAAGAACTCAAATACATGGAGGCTAAAGAGCATCCTACGAAAGAATGAATGGGTCAACCAGGAAATTAAAGAAGAATTTAAAAATTCCTGGAAACCAATGAAAATGAAAACACAACTGTCCAAAATCTTTGGGATACAGCCAAGGCAGTCCTGCGAGGAAAGTATATAGCAATACAAGCCTTTCTCAAGAAACATGAAAGGTCTC
Source organism: Eumetopias jubatus (assembly GCF_037043125.1). Lineage (NCBI taxonomy): Eukaryota > Metazoa > Chordata > Mammalia > Carnivora > Otariidae > Eumetopias > Eumetopias jubatus. Next base: position 517,714 of record NW_028274848.1, read on the forward strand.
AAATACACACCCTAACCCTACACCTAAAGGAGCTGGAGAAAGAACGGCCAATAAAGCCTAAACCCAGCAGGAGAAGAGAAATCATGCAGATCAGAGCAGAAATCAATGAAATAGAACCCAAAAGAACAGTAGAACAGATCAACGGAACTAGGAGCTGGTTCTTTGAAAGAATTCACAAGATTGATACACCCCTGTCCAGGCTGATCAAAAAGAAAAGAGAAATGACCCAAATCAACAAAATCATGAATGAAGGAGGAGAGATCACAACCAACACCAAAGAAATACAAACGATTATAAGAACGTAATCTGAGCAACCCTATGGCAGCATATTCCATAACCTGGAAGAAATGGGTGCATTCCTAGAGATGTGTCAACTACCAAAACTGACCCAGGAAGAAAGAGAAAACCTGAACAGTCCTATAACCACGAAGGCAATTGAAGTAGTCATCAAAAACCTCCCAAGAAACCAAAGCCCAGGGCCAGATGGATTCCCAGGGGAATTCTATCAGACATTTAAAGAAGAATTAATACCTATTCTCCTGAAACTGTTCCAAACAATAGAAATGGAAGGAAAACTTCCAATCTCATTTTATGAGGCCACCATTACCTTGATCCCAAAACCAGACAAAGATCCCATCAAAAAGGAGTATTAGAGACCAATATCCTTGATGAACATCGATGCAAAAATTCTCACCAAAATACTAGCCAAGAGGACCCAACAGTACATGAAAAGGAGTATTCACCATGACCAAGTGGGATTTATCCCTGGGCTGCAAGGCTGGTTCAACATCCGCAAATCAATCAACGTGATAAAACACATTAACCAAAGAAAGAACAAGAATCATATGATCCTCTCAATAGATGCAGAAAAACCATTTGACAAAGTAAAGCACACTTTCTGGATCAAAACTCTTCAGAGTACAGGGACAGCGGGTACATACCTCAATATCATAAAAGCCATCTACGAACAACCTACAGCGAATATCATTCTCAATGGGGAAAAGCTGAGATCTTTTCCCCTAAGGTCAGGAACGCGGCAGGGATAGCCACTCTCACCACTGCTATTCAACATAGTATTAGAAGTCCTAGCCACAGCAATCAGACAACAAAAAGAAATCCAAGGCATCCAAATCGGCAGAGAGGAAGTCAAACTCTCACTCTTTGCCGATGATATGATACTTTATGTGGAAAACCCAAAAGACTCCACCCCAAAACTGCTACAACTCACACAGCAATTCCGTCAAGTAGCAGGCTATAAAATCAATGCACAGACATCAGTGGCATTCCTATACACCAACAACAAGACAGAAGAGAGACAAATCAAGGAGTCGATCCCATTCACAACTGCACCCAAAACCAGAAGAGACCTAGGAATACATTGAACCCAAGAGGCAAAGGATCTGTACTCAGAAAACTACCAAATACTCAGGAAAGAAATTGAAGAAGACACAAAGAAACGGAAAAACGTTCCATGCTCATGGATTGGGAGAACCAACATTGTGAAGAGGTCAATGCTACCTAGAGCAATCTACACATGCAATGCAATCCCCGTCAAAATACCATCCACTTTTTTCCAAGAAATGGAACAAATAATCCTAAGATTTGAATGGAACCAGAAGAGACCACGAATAGCCAGAGGAATATTGAGAAAGAAAAGCAAAGCTGGCGGCATCACAATTCTGGACTTCCAGCTCTATGACAAAGCTGTCATCATCAAGACAGTAGGGTACTGGCACAAAAACAGACACATAGATCCATGGAACAGAATCGAGAGCCCAGAAATGGACCCTCAACTCTATGGTCAACTTATCTTTGACAGAGCAGGAAAGAATGTCCAATGGCAAAAAGAGAGTCTCTTCAACAACTGGAGTTGTGGAAATGGGACAGCCCCATGCAGAAGAATGACACTGGACCATTTCCTGACACCACACACAAAAATAGACTCCAAATGTTTGAAAGACCTCAGTGTGAGACAGGACTCCATCAAAATCCTAAAGGAAAACACAGGTAGCAAGCTCTTCGACCTCAGCCGCAGCAACTCCTTCCTACAAACATCACCAAAGGCACGGGAAGCCAGGGCAAAAATGAACTATTGGGATTTCATCAAGATAAAAACCTTTGGCACAGCAAAAGAAACAGTCCACAAAACCAAAACACAACCGACAGAATGAGAGAAATTATTTACGAATGACATATCAGATAAAGGGCTACTATCCAATATGTATAAAAACCTATCAAACTCAACACCCAAAGAACAAATAATCCAATCAAAAAATAGGCAGAAGACATGAACAGACATTTTTCCAAAGAAGACATCCAAATGGCCCACAGGCACAGGAAAAAGTGCTCAACACGGCTCGGCATCAGGGAAATCCACATCAAAACCTCAATGAGATACCCCCTCACACCCGTCAGAATGGCTCAAATGAACAAGTCAGGGAACGACAGAGGTTGGCGGGGATGTGGAGAAAGGGGAACCCTCCTACACTGGTGGTGGGAATGCAAGCTGGGGCAACCCCTCTGGAAAACAGGATGGAGGTTCCTCAAATAGTTGAAATTAGAGCTACCATCCGATCCAGCAATTGCACTCCTGGGTATTTACCCCAAAGATACAAATGTAGGGACCCGAAGCGGTACGTGCACCCCATTGTTTATAGCAGCAATGTCCACAATAGCCAAACAGTTGAAAGAGCCAAGATGTCCATCGACAGATGAGTGGATAAAGAAGAGGTGGTATATATATACACAATGGAATATTACGCAGCCATCAAAAGGAATGAGATGTTGCCATGGACAACGACGTGGATGGAAGTGGAGGGTCCGATGATTAGTGAAATAAGTCAATCAGAGAAAGACATGTATCATATGACCTCACTGATATGAGGAATTCTTAATCTCAGGAACAGAGTGAGGCTTGCTGGAGTGGTCGGGGGTGGGAGGGATGGGCTGGCTGGGTGATAGACATTGGGGAGGGTATGAGCTACGGTGAGCGCTGTGAATTGTGTAAGACTGTTGAATCACAGATCTCTACTTCTGAAACAAATAACGCAACATATTTTAAGAATAAAGGAAAAGAAGGAGATAGCAGGAGAGGAAGAATGAAGGGGAGTTAGTGAGAGGGGGAGACAGACCAGGAGAGATGATGGATTCTGAAAAAAAATCCGAGGTTTCTAGAGGGGAGGTGGGTCGGGGGATTGGTTAGCCTGGTGATGGGTATTAAAGAGGGCACATTCTGCATGGAGCACTGTGTGTTCGGAACAAACAATGAATCATGGGACACTACACCAAAACAAACGATGTAGTACATGGTGATTAACAAAGCAATAAAAAACAAAGACTGTAATAAGAGATGAAGAAGGACACTATATCCTACTTAAAGGGTCTATCCAAGAAGAAGATCTAACAATTGTAAATGTCTATGCCCCGAACATGGGAGCATCCAATTATATAAGGCAATTTAGAAGAAAAGCAAAGAAAGACATTGACAACCATACAATCAGAGTGGGGGACTTTAACAACCCCCTGACTGAAATGGCCAGATCATCTAAGCAAAAGATCAACAAGGAAATAAAGACTTTAAATGACACACTGGACCAAATGGACTTCACAGACATATTCAGAACGTTCCATCCCGAAGCAACGGAATACACATTCTTCTCTAGGGCCCATGGAACGTTCTCCAGAATGGATCACATCCTAGGTCACAAATCAGGTCTCAACCGGTACCCAAAGATTGGGATCATTCCCTGCACATTTTCAGACCACAATGCTTTGAAACTAGAACTCAATCACAAGAAGAAAGTCGGAAAGAACTCAAATACATGGAGGCTAAAGAGCATCCTACGAAAGAATGAATGGGTCAACCAGGAAATTAAAGAAGAATTTAAAAATTCCTGGAAACCAATGAAAATGAAAACACAACTGTCCAAAATCTTTGGGATACAGCCAAGGCAGTCCTGCGAGGAAAGTATATAGCAATACAAGCCTTTCTCAAGAAACATGAAAGGTCTCAAATACACACCCTAACCCTACACCTAAAGGAGCTGGAGAAAGAACGGCCAATAAAGCCTAAACCCAGCAGGAGAAGAGAAATCATGCAGATCAGAGCAGAAATCAATGAAATAGAACCCAAAAGAACAGTAGAACAGATCAACGGAACTAGGAGCTGGTTCTTTGAAAGAATTCACAAGATTGATACACCCCTGTCCAGGCTGATCAAAAAGAAAAGAGGAATGACCCAAATCAACAAAATCATGAATGAAGGAGGAGAGATCACAACCAACACCAAAGAAATACAAACGATTATAAGAACGTAATCTGAGCAACCCTATGGCAGCATATTCCATAACCTGGAAGAAATGGGTGCATTCCTAGAGATGTGTCAACTACCAAAACTGACCCAGGAAGAAAGAGAAAACCTGAACAGTCCTATAACCACGAAGGCAATTGAAGTAGTCATCAAAAACCTCCCAAGAAACCAAAGCCCAGGGCCAGATGGATTCCCAGGGGAATTCTATCAGACATTTAAAGAAGAATTAATACCTATTCTCCTGAAACTGTTCCAAACAATAGAAATGGAAGGAAAACTTCCAATCTCATTTTATGAGGCCACCATTACCTTGATCCCAAAACCAGACAAAGATCCCATCAAAAAGGAGTATTAGAGACCAATATCCTTGATGAACATCGATGCAAAAATTCTCACCAAAATACTAGCCAAGAGGACCCAACAGTACATGAAAAGGAGTATTCACCATGACCAAGTGGGATTTATCCCTGGGCTGCAAGGCTGGTTCAACATCCGCAAATCAATCAACGTGATAAAACACATTAACCAAAGAAAGAACAAGAATCATATGATCCTCTCAATAGATGCAGAAAAACCATTTGACAAAGTAAAGCACACTTTCTGGATCAAAACTCTTCAGAGTACAGGGACAGCGGGTACATACCTCAATATCATAAAAGCCATCTACGAACAACCTACAGCGAATATCATTCTCAATGGGGAAAAGCTGAGATCTTTTCCCCTAAGGTCAGGAACGCGGCAGGGATAGCCACTCTCACCACTGCTATTCAACATAGTATTAGAAGTCCTAGCCACAGCAATCAGACAACAAAAAGAAATCCAAGGCATCCAAATCGGCAGAGAGGAAGTCAAACTCTCACTCTTTGCAGATGATATGATACTTTATGTGGAAAACCCAAAAAACTCCACCCCAAAACTGCTACAACTCACACAGCAATTCCGTCAAGTAGCAGGCTATAAAATCAATGCACAGACATCAGTGGCATTCCTATACACCAACAACAAGACAGAAGAGAGACAAATCAAGGAGTCGATCCCATTCACAACTGCACCCAAAACCAGAAGAGACCTAGGAATACATTGAACCCAAGAGGCAAAGGATCTGTACCCAGAAAACTACCAAATACTCAGGAAAGAAATTGAAGAAGACACAAAGAAACGGAAAAACGTTCCATGCTCATGGATTGGGAGAACCAACATTGTGAAGAGGTCAATGCTACCTAGAGCAATCTACACATGCAATGCAATCCCCGTCAAAATACCATCCACTTTTTTCCAAGAAATGGAACAAATAATCCTAAGATTTGAATGGAACCAGAAGAGACCACGAATAGCCAGAGGAATATTGAGAAAGAAAAGCAAAGCTGGCGGCATCACAATTCTGGACTTCCAGCTCTATGACAAAGCTGTCATCATCAAGACAGTAGGGTACTGGCACAAAAACAGACACATAGATCCATGGAACAGAATCGAGAGCCCAGAAATGGACCCTCAACTCTATGGTCAACTTATCTTTGACAGAGCAGGAAAGAATGTCCAATGGCAAAAAGAGAGTCTCTTCAACAACTGGAGTTGTGGAAATGGGACAGCCCCATGCAGAAGAATGACATTGGACCATTTCCTGACACCACACACAAAAATAGACTCCAAATGTTTGAAAGACCTCCGTGTGAGACAGGACTCCATCAAAATCCTAAAGGAGAACACAGGTAGCAAGCTCTTCGACCTCAGCCGCAGCAACTCCTTCCTACAAACATCACCAAAGGCACGGGAAGCCAGGGCAAAAATGAACTATTGGGATTTCATCAAGATAAAAACCTTTGGCACAGCAAAAGAAACAGTCCACAAAACCAAAACACAACCGACAGAATGGGAGAAATTATTTACGAATGACATATCAGATAAAGGGCTACTATCCAATATGTATAAAAACGTATCAAACTCAACACCCAAAGAACAAATAAACCAATCAAAAAATAGGCAGAAGACATGAACAGACATTTTTCCAAAGAAGACATCCAAATGGCCCACAGGCACAGGAAAAAGTGCTCAACACGGCTCGGCATCAGGGAAATCCACATCAAAACCTCAATGAGATACCCCCTCACACCCGTCAGAATGGCTCAAATGAACAAGTCAGGGAACGACAGAGGTTGGCGGGGATGTGGAGAAAGGGGAACCCTCCTACACTGGTGGTGGGAATGCAAGCTGGGGCAACCCCTCTGGAAAACAGGATGGAGGTTCCTCAAATAGTTGAAATTAGAGCTACCATCCGATCCAGCAATTGCACTCCTGGGTATTTACCCCAAAGATACAAATGTAGGGACCCGAAGCGGTACGTGCACCCCATTGTTTATAGCAGCAATGTCCACAATAGCCAAACAGTTGAAAGAGCCAAGATGTCCATCGACAGATGAGTGGATAAAGAAGAGGTGGTATATATATACACAATGGAATATTACGCAGCCATCAAAAGGAATGAGATGTTGCCATGGACAACGACGTGGATGGAAGTGGAGGGTCCGATGATTAGTGAAATAAGTCAATCAGAGAAAGACATGTATCATATGACCTCACTGATATGAGGAATTCTTAATCTCAGGAACAGAGTGAGGCTTGCTGGAGTGGTCGGGGGTGGGAGGGATGGGCTGGCTGGGTGATAGACATTGGGGAGGGTATGAGCTACGGTGAGCGCTGTGAATTGTGTAAGACTGTTGAATCACAGATCTCTACTTCTGAAACAAATAACGCAACATATTTTAAGAATAAAGGAAAAGAAGGAGATAGCAGGAGAGGAAGAATGAAGGGGAGTTAGTGAGAGGGGGAGACAGACCAGGAGAGATGATGGATTCTGAAAAAAAATCCGAGGTTTCTAGAGGGGAGGTGGGTCGGGGGATTGGTTAGCCTGGTGATGGGTATTAAAGAGGGCACATTCTGCATGGAGCACTGTGTGTTCGGAACAAACAATGAATCATGGGACACTACACCAAAACAAACGATGTAGTACATGGTGATTAACAAAGCAATAAAAAACAAAGACTGTAATAAGAGATGAAGAAGGACACTATATCCTACTTAAAGGGTCTATCCAAGAAGAAGATCTAACAATTGTAAATGTCTATGCCCCGAACATGGGAGCATCCAATTATATAAGGCAATTTAGAAGAAAAGCAAAGAAAGACATTGACAACCATACAATCAGAGTGGGGGACTTTAACAACCCCCTGACTGAAATGGCCAGATCATCTAAGCAAAAGATCAACAAGGAAATAAAGACTTTAAATGACACACTGGACCAAATGGACTTCACAGACATATTCAGAACGTTCCATCCCGAAGCAACGGAATACACATTCTTCTCTAGGGCCCATGGAACGTTCTCCAGAATGGATCACATCCTAGGTCACAAATCAGGTCTCAACCGGTACCCAAAGATTGGGATCATTCCCTGCACATTTTCAGACCACAATGCTTTGAAACTAGAACTCAATCACAAGAGGAAAGTCGGAAAGAACTCAAATACATGGAGGCTAAAGAGCATCCTACGAAAGAATGAATGGGTCAACCAGGAAATTAAAGAAGAATTTAAAAATTCCTGGAAACCAATGAAAATGAAAACACAACTGTCCAAAATCTTTGGGATACAGCCAAGGCAGTCCTGCGAGGAAAGTATATAGCAATACAAGCCTTTCTCAAGAAACATGAAAGGTCTCAAATACACACCCTAACCCTACACCTAAAGGAGCTGGAGAAAGAACGGCCAATAAAGCCTAAACCCAGCAGGAGAAGAGAAATCATGCAGATCAGAGCAGAAATCAATGAAATAGAACCCAAAAGAACAGTAGAACAGATCAACGGAACTAGGAGCTGGTTCTTTGAAAGAATTCACAAGATTGATACACCCCTGTCCAGGCTGATCAAAAAGAAAAGAGAAATGACCCAAATCAACAAAATCATGAATGAAGGAGGAGAGATCACAACCAACACCAAAGAAATACAAACGATTATAAGAACGTAATCTGAGCAACCCTATGGCAGCATATTCCATAACCTGGAAGAAATGGGTGCATTCCTAGAGATGTGTCAACTACCAAAACTGACCCAGGAAGAAAGAGAAAACCTGAACAGTCCTATAACCACGAAGGCAATTGAAGTAGTCATCAAAAACCTCCCAAGAAACCAAAGCCCAGGGCCAGATGGATTCCCAGGGGAATTCTATCAGACATTTAAAGAAGAATTAATACCTATTCTCCTGAAACTGTTCCAAACAATAGAAATGGAAGGAAAACTTCCAATCTCATTTTATGAGGCCACCATTACCTTGATCCCAAAACCAGACAAAGATCCCATCAAAAAGGAGTATTAGAGACCAATATCCTTGATGAACATCGATGCAAAAATTCTCACCAAAATACTAGCCAAGAGGACCCAACAGTACATGAAAAGGAGTATTCACCATGACCAAGTGGGATTTATCCCTGGGCTGCAAGGCTGGTTCAACATCCGCAAATCAATCAACGTGATAAAACACATTAACCAAAGAAAGAACAAGAATCATATGATCCTCTCAATAGATGCAGAAAAACCATTTGACAAAGTAAAGCACACTTTCTGGATCAAAACTCTTCAGAGTACAGGGACAGCGGGTACATACCTCAATATCATAAAAGCCATCTACAAACAACCTACAGCGAATATCATTCTCAATGGGGAAAAGCTGAGATCTTTTCCCCTAAGGTCAGGAACGCGGCAGGGATAGCCACTCTCACCACTGCTATTCAACATAGTATTAGAAGTCCTAGCCACAGCAATCAGACAACAAAAAGAAATCCAAGGCATCCAAATCGGCAGAGAGGAAGTCAAACTCTCACTCTTTGCCGATGATATGATACTTTATGTGGAAAACCCAAAAGACTCCACCCCAAAACTGCTACAACTCACACAGCAATTCCGTCAAGTAGCAGGCTATTAAATCAATGCACAGACATCAGTGGCATTCCTATACACCAACAACAAGACAGAAGAGAGACAAATCAAGGAGTCGATCCCATTCACAACTGCACCCAAAACCAGAAGAGACCTAGGAATAAATTGAACCCAAGAGGCAAAGGATCTGTATTCAGAAAACTACCAAATACTCAGGAAAGAAATTGAAGAAGACACAAAGAAACGGAAAAACGTTCCATGCTCATGGATTGGGAGAACCAACATTGTGAAGAGGTCAATGCTACCTAGAGCAATCTACACATGCAATGCAATCCCCGTCAAAATACCATCCACTTTTTTCCAAGAAATGGAACAAATAATCCTAAGATTTGAATGGAACCAGAAGAGACCACGAATAGCCAGAGGAATATTGAGAAAGAAAAGCAAAGCTGGCGGCATCACAATTCTGGACTTCCAGCTCTATGACAAAGCTGTCATCATCAAGACAGTAGGGTACTGGCACAAAAACAGACACATAGATCCATGGAACAGAATCGAGAGCCCAGAAATGGACCCTCAACTCTATGGTCAACTTATCTTTGACAGAGCAGGAAAGAATGTCCAATGGCAAAAAGAGAGTCTCTTCAACAACTGGAGTTGTGGAAATGGGACAGCCCCATGCAGAAGAATGACACTGGACCATTTCCTGACACCACACACAAAAATAGACTCCAAATGTTTGAAAGACCTCAGTGTGAGACAGGACTCCATCAAAATCCTAAAGGAGAACACAGGTAGCAAGCTCTTCGACCTCAGCCGCAGCAACTTCTTCCTACAAACATCACCAAAGGCACGGGAATCAAGGGCAAAAAGGAACTATTGGGATTTCATCAAGATAAAAATCTTTGGCACAGCAAAAGAAACAGTCCACAAAACCAAAAGACAACCGACAGAATGGGAGAAATTATTTAAGAATGACATATCAGATAAAGGGCTACTATCCAATATGTATAAAAACGTATCAAACTCAACACCCAAAGAACAAATAATCCAATCAAAAAATAGGCAGAAGGCATGAACAGACATTTTTCCAAAGAAGACATCCAAATGGCCAACAGGCACATGAAAAAGTGCTCAACACGGCTCGGCATCAGGGAAATCCACATCAAAACCTCAATGAGATACCCCCTCACACCCGTTAGAATGGCTCAAATGAACAAGTCAGGGAACGACAGAGGTTGGCGGGGATGTGGAGAAAGGGGAACCCTCCTACACTGGTGGTGGGAATGCAAGCTGGGGCAACCCCTCTGGAAAACAGGATGGAGGTTCCTCAAATAGTTGAAATTAGAGCTACCATCCGATCCAGCAATTGCACTCCTGGGTATTTACCCCAAAGATACAAATGTAGGGACCCGAAGCGGTACGTGCACCCCATTGTTTATAACAGCAATGTCCACAATAGCCAAACAGTTGAAAGAGCCAAGATGTCCATCGAAAGATGAGTGGATAAAGAAGAGGTGGTATATATATACACAATGGAATATTACGCAGCCATCAAAAGGAATGAGATGTTGCCATGGACAACGACGTGGATGGAAGTGGAGGGTCCGATGATTAGTGAAATAAGTCAATCAGAGAAAGACATGTATCACATGACCTCACTGATATGAGGAATTCTTAATCTCAGGAAGAGAGTGAGGCTTGCTGGAGTGGTCGGGGGTGGGAGGGATGGGCTGGCTGGGTGATAGACATTGGGGAGGGTATGAGCTACGGTGAGCGCTGTGAATTGTGTAAGACTGTTGAATCACAGATCTCTACTTCTGAAACAAATAACGCAACATATTTTAAGAATAAAGGAAAAGAAGGAGATAGCAGGAGAGGAAGAATGAAGGGGAGTTAGTGAGAGGGGGAGACAGACCAGGAGAGATGATGGATTCTGAAAAAAAATCCGAGGTTTCTAGAGGGCGGTGGGTCGGGGGATTGATTAGCCTGGTGATGGGTATTAAAGAGGGCACATTCTGCATGGAGCACTGTGTGTTCGGAACAAACAATGAATCATGGGACACTACACCAAAACAAATGATGTAGTACATGGTGATTAACAAAGCAATAAAAAACAAAGAGTGTAATAAGAGATGAAGAAGGACACGATATCCTACTTAAAGGGTCTATCCAAGAAGAGATCTAACAATTGTAAATGTCTATGCCCCGAACATGGGAGCATCCAATTATATAAGGCAATTTAGAAGAAAAGCAAAGAAAGACATTGACAACCATACAATCAGAGTGGGGGACTTTAACACCCCCCTGACTGAAATGGCCAGATCATCTAAGCAAAAGATCAACAAGGAAATAAAGACTTTAAATGACACACTGGAACAAATGGACTTCACAGACATATTCAGAACGTTCCATCCCGAAGCAACGGAATACACATTCTTCTCTAGGGCCCATGGAACGTTCTCCAGAATGGATCACATCCTAGGTCACAAATCAGGTCTCAACCGGTACCCAAAGATTGGGATCATTCCCTGCACATTTTCAGACCACAATGCTTTGAAACTAGAACTCAATCACAAGAGGAAAGTCGGAAAGAACTCAAATACATGGAGGCTAAAGAGCATCCTACGAAAGAATGAATGGGTCAACCAGGAAATTAAAGAAGAATTTAAAAATTCATGGAAACCAATGAAAATGAAAACACAACTGTCCAAAATCTTTGGGATACAGCCAAGGCAGTCCTGCGAGGAAAGTATATAGCAATACAAGCCTTTCTCAAGAAACATGAAAGGTCTCAAATACACACCCTAACCCTACACCTAAAGGAGCTGGAGAAAGAACGGCCAATAAAGCCTAAACCCAGCAGGAGAAGAGAAATCATGCAGATCAGAGCAGAAATCAATGAAATAGAACCCAAAAGAACAGTAGAACAGATCAACGGAACTAGGAGCTGGTTCTTTGAAAGAATTCACAAGATTGATACACCCCTGTCCAGGCTGATCAAAAAGAAAAGAGAAATGACCCAAATCAACAAAATCATGAATGAAGGAGGAGAGATCACAACCAACACCAAAGAAATACAAACGATTATAAGAACGTAATCTGAGCAACCCTATGGCAGCATATTCCATAACCTGGAAGAAATGGGTGCATTCCTAGAGATGTGTCAACTACCAAAACTGACCCAGGAAGAAAGAGAAAACCTGAACAGTCCTATAACCACGAAGGCAATTGAAGTAGTCATCAAAAACCTCCCAAGAAACCAAAGCCCAGTGCCAGATGGATTCCCAGGGGAATTCTATCAGACATTTAAAGAAGAATTAATACCTATTCTCCTGAAACTGTTCCAAACAATAGAAATGGAAGGAAAACTTCCAAACTCATTTTATGAGGCCACCATTACCTTGATCCCAAAACCAGACAAAGATCCCATCAAAAAGGAGTATTAGAGACCAATATCCTTGATGAACATCGATGCAAAAATTCTCACCAAAATACTAGCCTAGAGGACCCAACAGTACATGAAAAGGAGTATTCACCATGACCAAGTGGGATTTATCCCTGGGCTGCAAGGCTGGTTCAACATCCGCAAATCAATCAACGTGATAAAACACATTAACCAAAGAAAGAACAAGAATCATATGATCCTCTCAATAGATGCAGAAAAACCATTTGACAAAGTAAAGCACACTTTCTGGATCAAAACTCTTCAGAGTACAGGGACAGCGGGTACATACCTCAATATCATAAAAGCCATCTACGAACAACCTACAGCGAATATCATTCCCAATGGGGAAAAGCTGAGATCTTTTCCCCTAAGGTCAGGAACGCGGCAGGGATAGCCACTCTCACCACTGCTATTCAACATAGTATTAGAAGTCCTAGCCACAGCAATCAGACAACAAAAAGAAATCCAAGGCATCCAAATCGGCAGAGAGGAAGTCAAACTCTCACTCTTTGCAGATGATATGATACTTTATGTGGAAAACCCAAAAGACTCCACCCCAAAACTGCTACAACTCACACAGCAATTCCGTCAAGTAGCAGGCTATAAAATCAATGCACAGACATCAGTGGCATTCCTATACACCAACAACAAGACAGAAGAGAGACAAATCAAGGAGTCGATCCCATTCACAACTGCACCCAAAACCAGAAGAGACCTAGGAATAAATTGAACCCAAGAGGCAAAGGATCTGTACCCAGAAAACTACCAAATACTCAGGAAAGAAATTGAAGAAGACACAAAGAAACGGAAAAACGTTCCATGCTCATGGATTGGGAGAACCAACATTGTGAAGAGGTCAATGCTACCTAGAGCAATCTACACATGCAATGCAATCCCCGTCAAAATACCATCCACTTTTTTCCAAGAAATGGAACAAATAATCCTAAGATTTGAATGGAACCAGAAGAGACCACGAATAGCCAGAGGAATATTGAGAAAGAAAAGCAAAGCTGGCGGCATCACAATTCTGGACTTCCAGCTCTATGACAAAGCTGTCATCATCAAGACAGTATGGTACTGGCACAAAAACAGATACATAGATCCATGGAACAGAATCGAGAGCCCAGAAATGGACCCTCAACTCTATGGTCAACTTATCTTTGACAGAGCAGGAAAGAATGTCCAATGGCAAAAAGAGAGTCTCTTCAACAACTGGAGTTGTGGAAATTGGACAGCCCCATGCAGAAGAATGACACTGGTCCATTTCCTGACACCACACAAAAAAATAGACTCCAAATGTTTGAAAGACCTCAGTGTGAGACAGGACTCCATCAAAATCCTAAAGGAGAACACAGGTAGCAAGCTCTTCGACCTCAGCCGCAGCAACTTCTTCCTACAAACATCACCAAAGGCACGGGAAGCCAGGGCAAAAATGAACTATTGGGATTTCATCAAGATAAAAACCTTTGGCACAGCAAAAGAAACAGTCCACAAAACCAAAACACAACCGACAGAATGGGAGAAATTATTTACGAATGACATATCAGATAAAGGGCTACTATCCAATATGTATAAAAACGTATCAAACTCAACACCCAAAGAACAAATAATCCAATCAAAAAATAGGCAGAAGACATGAACAGACATTTTTCCAAAGAAGATATCCAAATGGCCAACAGGCACAGGAAAAAGTGCTCAACACGGCTCGGCATCAGGGAAATCCACATCAAAACCTCAATGAGATACCCCCTCACACCCGTCAGAATGGCTCAAATGAACAAGTCAGGGAACGACAGAGGTTGGCGGGGATGTGGATAAAGGGGAACCCTCCTACACTGGTGGTGGGAATGGAAGCTGGGGCAACCCCTCTGGAAAACAGGATGGAGGTTCCTCAAATAGTTGAAATTAGAGCTACCATCCGATCCAGCAATTGCACTCCTGGGTATTTACCCCAAAGATACAAATGTAGGGACCCGAAGCGGTACGTGCACCCCATTGTTTATAGCAGCAATGTCCACAATAGCCAAACTGTTGAAAGAGCCAAGATGTCCATCGACAGATGAGTGGATAAAGAAGAAGTGGTATATATATACACAATGGAATATTACGCAGCCATCAAAAGGAATGAGATGTTGCCATGGACAACGACGTGGATGGAACTGGACGGTCCGATGATTAGTGAAATAAGTCAATCTGAGAAAGACATGTATCATATGACCTCACTGATATGAGGAATTCTTAATCTCAGGAACAGAGTGAGGCTTGCTGGAGTGGTCGGGGGTGGGAGGGATGGGCTGGCTGGGTGATAGACATTGGGGAGGGTATGAGCTACGGTGAGCGCTGTGAATTGTGTAAGACTGTTGAATCACAGATCTCTACTTCTGAAACAAATAACGCATCATATTTTAAGAATAAAGGAAAAGAAGGAGATAGCAGGAGAGGAAGAATGAAGGGGAGTTAGTGAGAGGGGGAGACAGACCAGGAGAGATGATGGATTCTGAAAAAAAATCCGAGGTTTCTAGAGGGGAGGTGGGTCGGGGGATTGGTTAGCCTGGTGATGGGTATTAAAGAGGGCACATTCTGCATAGAGCACTGTGTGTTCGGAACAAACAATGAATCATGGGACACTACACCAAAACAAATGATGTAGTACATGGTGATTAACAAAGCAATAAAAAACAAAGAGTGTAATAAGAGATGAAGAAGGACACTATATCCTACTTAAAGGGTCTATCCAAGAAGAAGATCTAACAATTGTAAATGTCTATGCCCCGAACATGGGAGCATCCAATTATATAAGGCAATTTAGAAGAAAAGCAAAGAAAGACATTGACAACCATACAATCAGAGTGGGGGACTTTAACACCCCCCTGACTGAAATGGCCAGATCATCTAAGCAAAAGATCAACAAGGAAATAAAGACTTTAAATGACACACTGGACCAAATGGACTTCACAGACATATTCAGAACGTTCCATCCCGAAGCAAGGGAATACACATTCTTCTCTAGGGCCCATGGAACGTTCTCCAGAATGGATCACATCCTAGGTCACAAATCAGGTCTCAACCGGTACCCAAAGATTGGGATCATTCCCTGCACATTTTCAGACCTCAATGCTTTGAAACTAGAACTCAATCACAAGAGGAAAGTCGGAAAGAACTCAAATACATGGAGGCTAAAGAGCATCCTACGAAAGAATGAATGGGTCAACCAGGAAATTAAAGAAGAATTTAAAAATTCATGGAAACCAATGAAAATGAAAACACAACTGTCCAAAATCTTTGGGATACAGCCAAGGCAGTCCTGCGAGGAAAGTATATAGCAATACAAGCCTTTCTCAAGAAACATGAAAGGTCTCAAATACACACCCTAACCCTACACCTAAAGGAGCTGGAGAAAGAACGGCCAATAAAGCCTAAACCCAGCAGGAGAAGAGAAATCATGCAGATCAGAGCAGAAATCAATGAAATAGAACCCAAAAGAACAGTAGAACAGATCAACGGAACTAGGAGCTGGTTCTTTGAAAGAATTCACAAGATTGATACACCCCTGTCCAGGCTGATCAAAAAGAAAAGAGAAATGACCCAAATCAACAAAATCATGAATGAAGGAGGAGAGATCACAACCAACACCAAAGAAATACAAACGATTATAAGAACGTAATCTGAGCAACCCTATGGCAGCATATTCCATAACCTGGAAGAAATGGGTGCATTCCTAGAGATGTGTCAACTACCAAAACTGACCCAGGAAGAAAGAGAAAACCTGAACAGTCCTATAACCACGAAGGCAATTGAAGTAGTCATCAAAAACCTCCCAAGAAACCAAAGCCCAGGGCCAGATGGATTCCCAGGGGAATTCTATCCGACATTTAAAGAAGAATTAATAACTATTCTCCTGAAACTGTTCCAAACAATAGAAATGGAAGGAAAACTTCCAATCTCATTTTATGAGGCCACCATTACCTTGATCCCAAAACCAGACAAAGATCCCATCAAAAAGGAGTATTAGAGACCAATATCCTTGATGAACATCGATGCAAAAATTCTCACCAAAATACTAGCCAAGAGGACCCAACAGTACATGAAAAGGAGTATTCACCATGACCAAGTGGGATTTATCCCTGGGCTGCAAGGCTGGTTCAACATCCGCAAATCAATCAACGTGATAAAACACATTAACCAAAGAAAGAACAAGAATCATATGATCCTCTCAATAGATGCAGAAAAACCATTTGACAAAGTAAAGCACACTTTCTGGATCAAAACTCTTCAGAGTACAGGGACAGCGGGTACATACCTCAATATCATAAAAGCCATCTACGAACAACCTACAGCGAATATCATTCTCAATGGGGAAAAGCTGAGATCTTTTCCCCTAAGGTCAGGAACGCGGCAGGGATAGCCACTCTCACCACTGCTATTCAACATAGTATTAGAAGTCCTAGCCACAGCAATCAGACAACAAAAAGAAATCCAAGGCATCCAAATCGGCAGAGAGGAAGTCAAACTCTCACTCTTTGCCGATGATATGATACTTTATGTGGAAAACCCAAAAGACTCCACCCCAAAACTGCTACAACTCACACAGCAATTCCGTCAAGTAGCAGGCTATAAAATCAATGCACAGACATCAGTGGCATTCCTATACACCAACAACAAGACAGAAGAGAGACAAATCAAGGAGTCGATCCCATTCACAACTGCACCCAAAACCAGAAGAGACCTAGGAATACATTGAACCCAAGAGGCAAAGGATCTGTACTCAGAAAACTACCAAATACTCAGGAAAGAAATTGAAGAAGACACAAAGAAACGGAAAAACGTTCCATGCTCATGGATTGGGAGAACCAACATTGTGAAGAGGTCAATGCTACCTAGAGCAATCTACACATGCAATGCAATCCCCGTCAAAATACCATCCACTTTTTTCCAAGAAATGGAACAAATAATCCTAAGATTTGAATGGAACCAGAAGAGACCACGAATAGCCAGAGGAATATTGAGAAAGAAAAGCAAAGCTGGCGGCATCACAATTCTGGACTTCCAGCTCTATGACAAAGCTGTCATCATCAAGACAGTAGGGTACTGGCACAAAAACAGACACATAGATCCATGGAACAGAATCGAGAGCCCAGAAATGGACCCTCAACTCTATGGTCAACTTATCTTTGACAGAGCAGGAAAGAATGTCCAATGGCAAAAAGAGAGTCTCTTCAACAACTGGAGTTGTGGAAATTGGACAGCCCCATGCAGAAGAATGACACTGGACCATTTCCTGACACCACACACAAAAATAGACTCCAAATGTTTGAAAGACCTCAGTGTGAGACAGGACTCCATCAAAATCCTAAAGGAGAACACAGGTAGCAAGCTCTTCGACCTCAGCCGCAGCAACTTCTTCCTACAAACATCACCAAAGGCACGGGAAGCCAGGGCAAAAATGAACTATTGGGATTTCATCAAGATAAAAACCTTTGGCACAGCAAAAGAAACAGTCCACAAAACCAAAACACAACCGACAGAATGGGAGAAATTATTTACGAATGACATATCAGATAAAGGGCTACTATCCAATATGTATAAAAACGTATCAAACTCAACACCCAAAGAACAAATAATCCAATCAAAAAATAGGCAGAAGACATGAACAGACATTTTTCCAAAGAAGATATCCAAATGGCCAACAGGCACAGGAAAAAGTGCTCAACACGGCTCGGCATCAGGGAAATCCACATCAAAACCTCAATGAGATACCCCCTCACACCCGTCAGAATGGCTCAAATGAACAAGTCAGGGAACGACAGAGGTTGGCGGGGATGTGGATAAAGGGGAACCCTCCTACACTGGTGGTGGGAATGGAAGCTGGTGCAACCCCTCTGGAAAACAGGATGGAGGTTCCTCAAATAGTTGAAATTAGAGCTACCATCCGATCCAGCAATTGCACTCCTGGGTATTTACCCCAAAGATACAAATGTAGGGACCCGAAGCGGTACGTGCACCCCATTGTTTATAGCAGCAATGTCCACAATAGCCAAACTGTTGAAAGAGCCAAGATGTCCATCGACAGATGAGTGGATAAAGAAGAAGTGGTATATATATACACAATGGAATATTACGCAGCCATCAAAAGGAATGAGATGTTGCCATGGACAACGACGTGGATGGAACTGGACGGTCCGATGATTAGTGAAATAAGTCAATCTGAGAAAGACATGTATCATATGACCTCACTGATATGAGGAATTCTTAATCTCAGGAACAGAGTGAGGCTTGCTGGAGTGGTCGGGGGTGGGAGGGATGGGCTGGCTGGGTG
Source organism: Eumetopias jubatus (assembly GCF_037043125.1). Classification (NCBI taxonomy): domain Eukaryota; kingdom Metazoa; phylum Chordata; class Mammalia; order Carnivora; family Otariidae; genus Eumetopias; species Eumetopias jubatus. Next base: position 536,713 of record NW_028274848.1, read on the forward strand.
ATAGACATTGGGGAGGGTATGAGCTACGGTGAGCGCTGTGAATTGTGTAAGACTGTTGAATCACAGATCTCTACTTCTGAAACAAATAACGCATCATATTTTAAGAATAAAGGAAAAGAAGGAGATAGCAGGAGAGGAAGAATGAAGGGGAGTTAGTGAGAGGGGGAGACAGACCAGGAGAGATGATGGATTCTGAAAAAAAATCCGAGGTTTCTAGAGGGGAGGTGGGTCGGGGGATTGGTTAGCCTGGTGATGGGTATTAAAGAGGGCACATTCTGCATAGAGCACTGTGTGTTCGGAACAAACAATGAATCATGGGACACTACACCAAAACAAATGATGTAGTACATGGTGATTAACAAAGCAATAAAAAACAAAGAGTGTAATAAGAGATGAAGAAGGACACTATATCCTACTTAAAGGGTCTATCCAAGAAGAAGATCTAACAATTGTAAATGTCTATGCCCCGAACATGGGAGCATCCAATTATATAAGGCAATTTAGAAGAAAAGCAAAGAAAGACATTGACAACCATACAATCAGAGTGGGGGACTTTAACACCCCCCTGACTGAAATGGCCAGATCATCTAAGCAAAAGATCAACAAGGAAATAAAGACTTTAAATGACACACTGGACCAAATGGACTTCACAGACATATTCAGAACGTTCCATCCCGAAGCAAGGGAATACACATTCTTCTCTAGGGCCCATGGAACGTTCTCCAGAATGGATCACATCCTAGGTCACAAATCAGGTCTCAACCGGTACCCAAAGATTGGGATCATTCCCTGCACATTTTCAGACCTCAATGCTTTGAAACTAGAACTCAATCACAAGAGGAAAGTCGGAAAGAACTCAAATACATGGAGGCTAAAGAGCATCCTACGAAAGAATGAATGGGTCAACCAGGAAATTAAAGAAGAATTTAAAAATTCATGGAAACCAATGAAAATGAAAACACAACTGTCCAAAATCTTTGGGATACAGCCAAGGCAGTCCTGCGAGGAAAGTATATAGCAATACAAGCCTTTCTCAAGAAACATGAAAGGTCTCAAATACACACCCTAACCCTACACCTAAAGGAGCTGGAGAAAGAACGGCCAATAAAGCCTAAACCCAGCAGGAGAAGAGAAATCATGCAGATCAGAGCAGAAATCAATGAAATAGAACCCAAAAGAACAGTAGAACAGATCAACGGAACTAGGAGCTGGTTCTTTGAAAGAATTCACAAGATTGATACACCCCTGTCCAGGCTGATCAAAAAGAAAAGAGAAATGACCCAAATCAACAAAATCATGAATGAAGGAGGAGAGATCACAACCAACACCAAAGAAATACAAACGATTATAAGAACGTAATCTGAGCAACCCTATGGCAGCATATTCCATAACCTGGAAGAAATGGGTGCATTCCTAGAGATGTGTCAACTACCAAAACTGACCCAGGAAGAAAGAGAAAACCTGAACAGTCCTATAACCACGAAGGCAATTGAAGTAGTCATCAAAAACCTCCCAAGAAACCAAAGCCCAGGGCCAGATGGATTCCCAGGGGAATTCTATCCGACATTTAAAGAAGAATTAATACCTATTCTCCTGAAACTGTTCCAAACAATAGAAATGGAAGGAAAACTTCCAATCTCATTTTATGAGGCCACCATTACCTTGATCCCAAAACCAGACAAAGATCCCATCAAAAAGGAGTATTAGAGACCAATATCCTTGATGAACATCGATGCAAAAATTCTCACCAAAATACTAGCCAAGAGGACCCAACAGTACATGAAAAGGAGTATTCACCATGACCAAGTGGGATTTATCCCTGGGCTGCAAGGCTGGTTCAACATCCGCAAATCAATCAACGTGATAAAACACATTAACCAAAGAAAGAACAAGAATCATATGATCCTCTCAATAGATGCAGAAAAACCATTTGACAAAGTAAAGCACACTTTCTGGATCAAAACTCTTCAGAGTACAGGGACAGCGGGTACATACCTCAATATCATAAAAGCCATCTACGAACAACCTACAGCGAATATCATTCTCAATGGGGAAAAGCTGAGATCTTTTCCCCTAAGGTCAGGAACGCGGCAGGGATAGCCACTCTCACCACTGCTATTCAACATAGTATTAGAAGTCCTAGCCACAGCAATCAGACAACAAAAAGAAATCCAAGGCATCCAAATCGGCAGAGAGGAAGTCAAACTCTCACTCTTTGCCGATGATATGATACTTTATGTGGAAAACCCAAAAGACTCCACCCCAAAACTGCTACAACTCACACAGCAATTCCGTCAAGTAGCAGGCTATAAAATCAATGCACAGACATCAGTGGCATTCCTATACACCAACAACAAGACAGAAGAGAGACAAATCAAGGAGTCGATCCCATTCACAACTGCACCCAAAACCAGAAGAGACCTAGGAATACATTGAACCCAAGAGGCAAAGGATCTGTACTCAGAAAACTACCAAATACTCAGGAAAGAAATTGAAGAAGACACAAAGAAACGGAAAAACGTTCCATGCTCATGGATTGGGAGAACCAACATTGTGAAGAGGTCAATGCTACCTAGAGCAATCTACACATGCAATGCAATCCCCGTCAAAATACCATCCACTTTTTTCCAAGAAATGGAACAAATAATCCTAAGATTTGAATGGAACCAGAAGAGACCACGAATAGCCAGAGGAATATTGAGAAAGAAAAGCAAAGCTGGCGGCATCACAATTCTGGACTTCCAGCTCTATGACAAAGCTGTCATCATCAAGACAGTAGGGTACTGGCACAAAAACAGACACATAGATCCATGGAACAGAATCGAGAGCCCAGAAATGGACCCTCAACTCTATGGTCAACTTATCTTTGACAGAGCAGGAAAGAATGTCCAATGGCAAAAAGAGAGTCTCTTCAACAACTGGAGTTGTGGAAATTGGACAGCCCCATGCAGAAGAATGACACTGGACCATTTCCTGACACCACACACAAAAATAGACTCCAAATGTTTGAAAGACCTCAGTGTGAGACAGGACTCCATCAAAATCCTAAAGGAGAACACAGGTAGCAAGCTCTTCGACCTCAGCCGCAGCAACTTCTTCCTACAAACATCACCAAAGGCACGGGAAGCCAGGGCAAAAATGAACTATTGGGATTTCATCAAGATAAAAACCTTTGGCACAGCAAAAGAAACAGTCCACAAAACCAAAACACAACCGACAGAATGGGAGAAATTATTTACGAATGACATATCATATAAAGGGCTACTATCCAATATGTATAAAAACGTATCAAACTCAACACCCAAAGAACAAATAATCCAATCAAAAAATAGGCAGAAGACATGAACAGACATTTTTCCAAAGAAGATATCCAAATGGCCAACAGGCACAGGAAAAAGTGCTCAACACGGCTCGGCATCAGGGAAATCCACATCAAAACCTCAATGAGATACCCCCTCACACCCGTCAGAATGGCTCAAATGAACAAGTCAGGGAACGACAGAGGTTGGCGGGGATGTGGAGAAAGGGGAACCCTCCTACACTGGTGGTGGGAATGCAAGCTGGTGCAACCCCTCTGGAAAACAGGATGGAGGTTCCTCAAATAGTTGAAATTAGAGCTACCATCCGATCCAGCAATTGCACTCCTGGGTATTTACCCCAAAGATACAAATGTAGGGACCCGAAGCGGTACGTGCACCCCATTGTTTATAGCAGCAATGTCCAAAATAGCCAAACTGTTGAAAGAGCCAAGATGTACATCGACAGATGAGTGGATAAAGAAGAAGTGGTATATATATACACAATGGAATATTACGCAGCCATCAAAAGAAATGAGATGTTGCCATGGACAACGACGTGGATGGAACTGGAGGGTCCGATGATTAGTGAAATAAGTCAATCTGAGAAAGACATGTATCATATGACCTCACTGATATGAGGAATTCTTAATCTCAGGAACAGAGTGAGGCTTGCTGGAGTGGTCGGGGGTGGGAGGGATGGGCTGGCTGGGTGATAGACATTGGGGAGGGTATGAGCTACGGTGAGCGCTGTGAATTGTGTAAGACTGTTGAATCACAGATCTCTACTTCTGAAACAAATAACGCAACATATTTTAAGAATAAAGGAAAAGAAGGAGATAGCAGGAGAGGAAGAATGAAGGGGAGTTAGTGAGAGGGGGAGACAGACCAGGAGAGATGATGGATTCTGAAAAAAAATCCGAGGTTTCTAGAGGGGAGGTGGGTCGGGGGATTGGTTAGCCTGGTGATGGGTATTAAAGAGGGCACATTCTGCATAGAGCACTGTGTGTTCGGAACAAACAATGAATCATGGGACACTACACCAAAACAAATGATGTAGTACATGGTGATTAACAAAGCAATAAAAAACAAAGAGTGTAATAAGAGATGAAGAAGGACACTATATCCTACTTAAAGGGTCTATCCAAGAAGAAGATCTAACAATTGTAAATGTCTATGCCCCGAACATGGGAGCATCCAATTATATAAGGCAATTTAGAAGAAAAGCAAAGAAAGACATTGACAACCATACAATCAGAGTGGGGGACTTTAACACCCCCCTGACTGAAATGGCCAGATCATCTAAGCAAAAGATCAACAAGGAAATAAAGACTTTAAATGACACACTGGACCAAATGGACTTCACAGACATATTCAGAACGTTCCTTCCCGAAGCAACGGAATACACATTCTTCTCTAGGGCCCATGGAACGTTCTCCAGAATGGATCACATCCTAGGTCACAAATCAGGTCTCAACCGGTACCCAAAGATTGGGATCATTCCCTGCACATTTTCAGACCACAATGCTTTGAAACTAGAACTCAATCAGAAGAGGAAAGTCGGAAACAACTCAAATACATGGAGGCTAAAGAGCATCCTACGAAAGAATGAATGGGTCAACCAGGAAATTAAAGAAGAATTTAAAAATTCATGGAAACCAATGAAAATGAAAACACAACTGTCCAAAATCTTTGGGATACAGCCAAGGCAGTCCTGCGAGGAAAGTATATAGCAATACAAGCCTTTCTCAAGAAACATGAAAGGTCTCAAATACACACCCTAACCCTACACCTAAAGGAGCTGGAGAAAGAACGGCCAATAAAGCCTAAACCCAGCAGGAGAAGAGAAATCATGCAGATCAGAGCAGAAATCAATGAAATAGAACCCAAAAGAACAGTAGAACAGATCAACGGAACTAGGAGCTGGTTCTTTGAAAGAATTCACAAGATTGATACACCCCTGTCCAGGCTGATCAAAAAGAAAAGAGAAATGACCCAAATCAACAAAATCATGAATGAAGGAGGAGAGATCACAACCAACACCAAAGAAATACAAACGATTATAAGAACGTAATCTGAGCAACCCTATGGCAGCATATTCCATAACCTGGAAGAAATGGGTGCATTCCTAGAGATGTGTCAACTACCAAAACTGACCCAGGAAGAAAGAGAAAACCTGAACAGTCCTATAACCACGAAGGCAATTGAAGTAGTCATCAAAAACCTCCCAAGAAACCAAAGCCCAGGGCCAGATGGATTCCCAGGGGAATTCTATCCGACATTTAAAGAAGAATTAATACCTATTCTCCTGAAACTGTTCCAAACAATAGAAATGGAAGGAAAACTTCCAATCTCATTTTATGAGGCCACCATTACCTTGATCCCAAAACCAGACAAAGATCCCATCAAAAAGGAGTATTAGAGACCAATATCCTTGATGAACATCGATGCAAAAATTCTCACCAAAATACTAGCCAAGAGGACCCAACAGTACATGAAAAGGAGTATTCACCATGACCAAGTGGGATTTATCCCTGGGCTGCAAGGCTGGTTCAACATCCGCAAATCAATCAACGTGATAAAACACATTAACCAAAGAAAGAACAAGAATCATATGATCCTCTCAATAGATGCAGAAAAACCATTTGACAAAGTAAAGCACACTTTCTGGATCAAAACTCTTCAGAGTACAGGGACAGCGGGTACATACCTCAATATCATAAAAGCCATCTACGAACAACCTACAGCGAATATCATTCTCAATGGGGAAAAGCTGAGATCTTTTCCCCTAAGGTCAGGAACGCGGCAGGGATAGCCACTCTCACCACTGCTATTCAACATAGTATTAGAAGTCCTAGCCAGAGCAATCAGACAACAAAAAGAAATCCAAGGCATCCAAATCGGCAGAGAGGAAGTCAAACTCTCACTCTTTGCCGATGATATGATACTTTATGTGGAAAACCCAAAAGACTCCACCCCAAAACTCCTACAACTCACACAGCAATTCCGTCAAGTAGCAGGCTATAAAATCAATGCACAGACATCAGTGGCATTCCTATACACCAACAACAAGACAGAAGAGAGACAAATCAAGGAGTCGATCCCATTCACAACTGCACCCAAAACCAGAAGAGACCTAGGAATAAATTGAACCCAAGAGGCAAAGGATCTGTACTCAGAAAACTACCAAATACTCAGGAAAGAAATTGAAGAAGACACAAAGAAACGGAAAAACGTTCCATGCTCATGGATTGGGAGAACCAACATTGTGAAGAGGTCAATGCTACCTAGAGCAATCTACACATGCAATGCAATCCCCGTCAAAATACCATCCACTTTTTTCCAAGAAATGGAACAAATAATCCTAAGATTTGAATGGAACCAGAAGAGACCACGAATAGCCAGAGGAATATTGAGAAAGAAAAGCAAAGCTGGCGGCATCACAATTCTGGACTTCCAGCTCTATGACAAAGCTGTCATCATCAAGACAGTAGGGTACTGGCACAAAAACAGACACATAGATCCATGGAACAGAATCGAGAGCCCAGAAATGGACCCTCAACTCTATGGTCAACTTATCTTTGACAGAGCAGGAAAGAATGTCCAATGGCAAAAAGAGAGTCTCTTCAACAACTGGAGTTGTGGAAATTGGACAGCCCCATGCAGAAGAATGACACTGGACCATTTCCTGACACCACACACAAAAATAGACTCCAAATGTTTGAAAGACCTCAGTGTGAGACAGGACTCCATCAAAATCCTAAAGGAGAACACAGGTAGCAAGCTCTTCGACCTCAGCCGCAGCAACTTCTTCCTACAAACATCACCAAAGGCACGGGAATCCAGGGCAAAAAGGAACTATTGGGATTTCATCAAGATAAAAACCTTTGGCACAGCAAAAGAAACAGTCCACAAAACCAAAAGACAACCGACAGAATGGGAGAAATTATTTAAGAATGACATATCAGATAAAGGGCTACTATCCAATATGTATAAAAACGTATCAAACTCAACACCCAAAGAACAAATAATCCAATCAAAAAATAGACAGAAGGCATGAACAGACATTTTTCCAAAGAAGACATCCAAATGGCCAACAGGCACATGAAAAAGTGCTCAACACGGCTCGGCATCAGGGAAATCCACATCAAAACCTCAATGAGATACCCCCTCACACCCGTCAGAATGGCTCAAATGAACAAGTCAGGGAACGACAGAGGTTGGCGGGGATGTGGAGAAAGGGGAACCCTCCTACACTGGTGGTGGGAATGCAAGCTGGGGCAACCCCTCTGGAAAACAGGATGGAGGTTCCTCAAATAGTTGAAATTAGAGCTACCATCCGATCCAGCAATTGCACTCCTGGGTATTTACCCCAAAGATACAAATGTAGGGACCCGAAGCGGTACGTGCACCCCATTGTTTATAGCAGCAATGTCCACAATAGCCAAACAGTTGAAAGAGCCAAGATGTCCATCGACAGATGGGTGGATAAAGAAGAGGTGGTATATATATACACAATGGAATATTACGCAGCCATCAAAAGGAATGAGATGTTGCCATGGACAACGACGTGGATGGAAGTGGAGGGTCCGATGATTAGTGAAATAAGTCAATCAGAGAAAGACATGTATCATATGACCTCACTGATATGAGGAATTCTTAATCTCAGGAACAGAGTGAGGCTTGCTGGAGTGGTCGGGGGTGGGAGGGATGGGCTGGCTGGGTGATAGACATTGGGGAGGGTATGAGCTACGGTGAGCGCTGTGAATTGTGTAAGACTGTTGAATCACAGATCTCTACTTCTGAAACAAATAACGCAACATATTTTAAGAATAAAGGAAAAGAAGGAGATAGCAGGAGAGGAAGAATGAAGGGGAGTTAGTGAGAGGGGGAGACAGACCAGGAGAGATGATGGATTCTGAAAAAAAATCCGAGGTTTCTAGAGGGGAGGTGGGTCGGGGGATTGGTTAGCCTGGTGATGGGTATTAAAGAGGGCACATTCTGCATGGAGCACTGTGTGTTCGGAACAAACAATGAATCATGGGACACTACACCAAAACAAATGATGTAGTACATGGTGATTAACAAAGCAATAAAAAACAAAGACTGTAATAAGAGATGAAGAAGGACACTATATCCTACTTAAAGAGTCTATCCAAGAAGAAGATCTAACAATTGTAAATGTCTATGCCCCGAACATGGGAGCATCCAATTATATAAGGCAATTTAGAAGAAAAGCAAAGAAAGACATTGACAACCATACAATCAGAGTGGGGGACTTTAACACCCCCCTGACTGAAATGGCCAGATCATCTAAGCAAAAGATCAACAAGGAAATAAAGACTTTAAATGACACACTGGACCAAATGGACTTCACAGACATATTCAGAACGTTCCATCCCGAAGCAACGGAATACACATTCTTCTCTAGGGCCCATGGAACGTTCTCCAGAATGGATCACATCCTAGGTCACAAATCAGGTCTCAACCGGTACCCAAAGATTGGGATCATTCCCTGCACATTTTCAGACCACAATGCTTTGAAACTAGAACTCAATCACAAGAGGAAAGTCGGAAAGAACTCAAATACATGGAGGCTAAAGAGCATCCTACGAAAGAATGAATGGGTCAACCAGGAAATTAAAGAAGAATTTAAAAATTCCTGGAAACCAATGAAAATGAAAACACAACTGTCCAAAATCTTTGGGATACAGCCAAGGCAGTCCTGCGAGGAAAGTATATAGCAATACAAGCCTTTCTCAAGAAACATGAAAGGTCTCAAATACACACCCTAACCCTACACCTAAAGGAGCTGGAGAAAGAACGGCCAATAAAGCCTAAACCCAGCAGGAGAAGAGAAATCATGCAGATCAGAGCAGAAATCAATGAAATAGAACCCAAAAGAACAGTAGAACAGATCAACGGAACTAGGAGCTGGTTCTTTGAAAGAATTCACAAGATTGATACACCCCTGTCCAGGCTGATCAAAAAGAAAAGAGAAATGACCCAAATCAACAAAATCATGAATGAAGGAGGAGAGATCACAACCAACACCAAAGAAATACAAACGATTATAAGAACGTAATCTGAGCAACCCTATGGCAGCATATTCCATAACCTGGAAGAAATGGGTGCATTCCTAGAGATGTGTCAACTACCAAAACTGACCCAGGAAGAAAGAGAAAACCTGAACAGTCCTATAACCACGAAGGCAATTGAAGTAGTCATCAAAAACCTCCCAAGAAACCAAAGCCCAGGGCCAGATGGATTCCCAGGGGAATTCTATCCGACATTTAAAGAAGAATTAATACCTATTCTCCTGAAACTGTTCCAAACAATAGAAATGGAAGGAAAACTTCCAAACTCATTTTATGAGGCCACCATTACCTTGATCCCAAAACCAGACAAAGATCCCATCAAAAAGGAGTATTAGAGACCAATATCCTTGATGAACATCGATGCAAAAATTCTCACCAAAATACTAGCCAAGAGGACCCAACAGTACATGAAAAGGAGTATTCACCATGACCAAGTGGGATTTATCCCGGGGCTGCAAGGCTGGTTCAACATCCGCAAATCAATCAACGTGATAAAACACATTAACCAAAGAAAGAACAAGAATCATATGATCCTCTCAATAGATGCAGAAAAACCATTTGACAAAGTAAAGCACACTTTCTGGATCAAAACTCTTCAGAGTACAGGGACAGCGGGTACATACCTCAATATCATAAAAGCCATCTACGAACAACCTACAGCGAATATCATTCTCAATGGGGAAAAGCTGAGATCTTTTCCCCTAAGGTCAGGAACGCGGCAGGGATAGCCACTCTCACCACTGCTATTCAACATAGTATTAGAAGTCCTAGCCACACCAATCAGACAACAAAAAGAAATCCAAGGCATCCAAATCGGCAGAGAGGAAGTCAAACTCTCACTCTTTGCAGGTGATATGATACTTTATGTGGAAAACCCAAAAGACTCGACCCCAAAAATGCTACAACTCACACAGCAATTCCGTCAAGTAGCAGGCTATAAAATCAATGCACAGACATCAGTGGCATTCCTATACACCAACAACAAGACAGAAGAGAGACAAATCAAGGAGTCGATCCCATTCACAACTGCACCCAAAACCAGAAGAGACCTAGGAATACATTGAACCCAAGAGGCAAAGGATCTGTACCCAGAAAACTACCAAATACTCAGGAAAGAAATTGAAGAAGACACAAAGAAACGGAAAAACGTTCCATGCTCATGGATTGGGAGAACCAACATTGTGAAGAGGTCAATCCTACCTAGAGCAATCTACACATGCAATGCAATCCCCGTCAAAATACCATCCACTTTTTTCCAAGAAATGGAACAAATAATCCTAAGATTTGAATGGAACCAGAAGAGACCACGAATAGCCAGAGGAATATTGAGAAAGAAAAGCAAAGCTGGCGGCATCACAATTCTGGACTTCCAGCTCTATGACAAAGCTGTCATCATCAAGACAGTAGGGTACTGGCACAAAAACAGACACATAGATCCATGGAACAGAATCGAGAGCCCAGAAATGGACCCTCAACTCTATGGTCAACTTATCTTTGACAGAGCAGGAAAGAATGTCCAATGGCAAAAAGAGAGTCTCTTCAACAACTGGAGTTGTGGAAATTGGACAGCCCCATGCAGAAGAATGACACTGGACCATTTCCTGACACCACACACAAAAATAGACTCCAAATGTTTGAAAGACCTCAGTGTGAGACAGGACTCCATCAAAATCCTAAAGGAGAACACAGGTAGCAAGCTCTTCGACCTCAGCCGCAGCAACTCCTTCCTACAAACATCACCAAAGGCACGGGAAGCCAGGGCAAAAATGAACTATTGGGATTTCATCAAGATAAAAACCTTTGGCACAGCAAAAGAAACAGTCCACAAAACCAAAACACAACCGACAGATTGGGAGAAATTATTTACGAATGACATATCAGATAAAGGGCTACTATCCAATATGTTTAAAAACGTATCAAACTCAACACCCAAAGAACAAATAATCCAATCAAAAAATAGGCAGAAGACATGAACAGACATTTTTCCAAAGAAGACATCCAAATGGCCCAGAGGCACAGGAAAAAGTGCTCAACACGGCTCGGCATCAGGGAAATCCACATCAAAACCTCAATGAGATACCCTCTCACACCCGTCAGAATGGCTCAAATGAACAAGTCAGGGAACGACAGAGGTTGGCGGGGATGTGGAGAAAGGGGAACCCTCCTACACTGGTGGTGGGAATGCAAGCTGGGGCAACCCCTCTGGAAAACAGGATGGAGGTTCCTCAAATAGTTGAAATTAGAGCTACCATCCGATCCAGCATTTGCACTCCTGGGTATTTACCCCAAAGATACAAATGTAGGGACCCGAAGCGGTACGTGCACCCCATTGTTTATAGCAGCAATGTCCACAGTAGCCAAACTTTTGAAAGAGCCAAGATGTCCATCGACAGATGAGTGGATAAAGAAGAGGTGGTATATATATACACAATGGAATATTACGCAGCCATCAAAAGGAATGAGATGTTGCCATGGACAACGACGTGGATGGAAGTGGAGGGTCCGATGATTAGTGAATTAAGTCAATCAGAGAAAGACATGTATCATATGACCTCACTGATATGAGGAATTCTTAATCTCAGGAACAGAGTGAGGGTTGCTAGAGTGGTCGTGGGTGGGAGGGATGGGCTGGCTGGGTGATAGACATTGGGGAGGGTATGAGCTACGGTGAGCGCTGTGAATTGTGTAAGACTGTTGAATCACAGATCTCTACTTCTGAAACAAATAACGCAACATATTTTAAGAATAAAGGAAAAGAAGGAGATAGCAGGAGAGGAAGAATGAAGGGGAGTTAGTGAGAGGGGGAGACAGACCAGGAGAGATGATGGATTCTGAAAAAAAATCCGAGGTTTCTAGAGGGGAGGTGGGTCGGGGGATTGGTTAGCCTGGTGATGGGTATTAAAGAGGGCACATTCTGCATGGAGCACTGTGTGTTCGGAACAAACAATGAATCATGGGACACTACACCAAAACAAATGATGTAGTACATGGTGATTAACAAAGCAATAAAAAACAAAGGCTGTAATAAGAGATGAAGAAGGACACTATATCCTACTTAAAGGGTCTATCCAAGAAGAAGATCTAACAATTGTAAATGTCTATGCCCCGAACATGGGAGCATCCAATTATATAAGGCAATTTAGAAGAAAAGCAAAGAAAGACATTGACAACCATACAATCATAGTGGGGGACTTTAACACCCCCCTGACTGAAATGGCCAGATCATCTAAGCAAAAGATCAACAAGGAAATAAAGACTTTAAATGACACACTGGACCAAATGGACTTCACAGACATATTCAGAAAGTTCCATCCCGAAGCAACGGAATACACATTCTTCTCTAGGGCCCATGGAACGTTCTCCAGAATGGATCACATCCTAGGTCACAAATCAGGTCTCAACCGGTACCCAAAGATTGGGATCATTCCCTGCACATTTTCAGACCACAATGCTTTGAAACTAGAACTCAATCACAAGAGGAAAGTCGGAAAGAACTCAAATACATGGAGGCTAAAGAGCATCCTACGAAAGAAAGAATGGGTCAACCAGGAAATTAAAGAAGAATTTAAAAATTCATGGAAACCAATGAAAATGAAAACACAACTGTCCAAAATCTTTGGGGTACAGCCAAGGCAGTCCTGCGAGGAAAGTATATAGCAATACAAGCCTTTCTCAAGAAACATGAAAGGTCTCAAATACACACCCTAACCCTACACCTAAAGGAGCTGGAGAAAGAACGGCCAATAAAGCCTAAACCCAGCAGGAGAAGAGAAATCATGCAGATCAGAGCAGAAATCAATGAAATAGAACCCAAAAGAACAGTAGAACAGATCAACGGAACTAGGAGCTGGTTCTTTGAAAGAATTCACAAGATTGATACACCCCTGTCCAGGCTGATCAAAAAGAAAAGAGAAATGACCCAAATCAACAAAATCATGAATGAAGGAGGAGAGATCACAACCAACACCAAAGAAATACAAACGATTATAAGAACGTAATCTGAGCAACCCTATGGCAGCATATTCCATAACCTGGAAGAAATGGGTGCATTCCTAGAGATGTGTCAACTACCAAAACTGACCCAGGAAGAAAGAGAAAACCTGAACAGTCCTATAACCACGAAGGCAATTGAAGTAGTCATCAAAAACCTCCCAAGAAACCAAAGCCCAGGGCCAGATGGATTCCCAGGGGAATTCTATCCGACATTTAAAGAAGAATTAATACCTATTCTCCTGAAACTGTTCCAAACAATAGAAATGGAAGGAAAACTTCCAAACTCATTTTATGAGGCCACCATTACCTTGATCCCAAAACCAGACAAAGATCCCATCAAAAAGGAGTATTAGAGACCAATATCCTTGATGAACATCGATGCAAAAATTCTCACCAAAATACTAGCCAAGAGGACCCAACAGTACATGAAAAGGAGTATTCACCATGACCAAGTGGGATTTATCCCTGGGCTGCAAGGCTGGTTCAACATCCGCAAATCAATCAACGTGATAAAACACATTAACCAAAGAAAGAACAAGAATCATATGATCCTCTCAATAGATGCAGAAAAACCATTTGACAAAGTAAAGCACACTTTCTGGATCAAAACTCTTCAGAGTACAGGGACAGCGGGTACATACCTCAATATCATAAAAGCCATCTACGAACAACCTACAGTGAATATCATTCTCAATGGGGAAAAGCTGAGATCTTTTCCCCTAAGGTCAGGAACGCGGCAGGGATAGCCACTCTCACCACTGCTATTCAACATAGTATTAGAAGTCCTAGCCACAGCAATCAGACAACAAAAAGAAATCCAAGGCATCCAAATCGGCAGAGAGGAAGTCAAACTCTCACTCTTTGCAGATGATATGATACTTTATGTGGAAAACCCAAAAAACTCCACCCCAAAACTGCTACAACTCACACAGCAATTCCGTCAAGTAGCAGGCTATAAAATCAATGCACAGACATCAGTGGCATTCCTATACACCAACAACAAGACAGAAGAGAGACAAATCAAGGAGTCGATCCCATTCACAACTGCACCCAAAACCAGAAGAGACCTAGGAATAAATTGAACCCAAGAGGCAAAGGATCTGTACCCAGAAAACTACCAAATACTCAGGAAAGAAATTGAAGAAGACACAAAGAAACGGAAAAACGTTCCATGCTCATGGATTGGGAGAACCAACATTGTGAAGAGGTCAATGCTACCTAGAGCAATCTACACATGCAATGCAATCCCCGTCAAAATACCATCCACTTTTTTCCAAGAAATGGAACAAATAATCCTAAGATTTGAATGGAACCAGAAGAGACCACGAATAGCCAGAGGAATATTGAGAAAGAAAAGCAAAGCTGGCGGCATCACAATTCTGGACTTCCAGCTCTATGACAAAGCTGTCATCATCAAGACAGTATGGTACTGGCACAAAAACAGATACATAGATCCATGGAACAGAATCGAGAGCCCAGAAATGGACCCTCAACTCTATGGTCAACTTATCTTTGACAGAGCAGGAAAGAATGTCCAATGGCAAAAAGAGAGTCTCTTCAACAACTGGAGTTGTGGAAATTGGACAGCCCCATGCAGAAGAATGACACTGGACCATTTCCTGACACCACACACAAAAATAGACTCCAAATGTTTGAAAGACCTCAGTGTGAGACAGGACTCCATCAAAATCCTAAAGGAGAACACAGGTAGCAAGCTCTTCGACCTCAGCCACAGCAACTTCTTCCTACAAACATCACCAAAGGCACGGGAAGCCAGGGCAAAAATGAACTATTGGGATTTCATCAAGATAAAAACCTTTGCACAGCAAAAGAAACAGTCCACAAAACCAAAACACAACCGACAGAATGGGAGAAATTATTTACGAATGACATATCAGATAAAGGGCTACTATCCAATATGTATAAAAACGTATCAAACTCAACACCCAAAGAACAAATAATCCAATCAAAAAATAGGCAGAAGACATGAACAGACATTTTTCCAAAGAAGATATCCAAATGGCCAACAGGCACAGGAAAAAGTGTTCAACACGGCTCGGCATCAGGGAAATCCACATCAAAACCTCAATGAGATACCCCCTCACACCCGTCAGAATGGCTCAAATGAACAAGTCAGGGAACGACAGAGGTTGGCGGGGATGTGGAGAAAGGGGAACCCTCCTACACTGGTGGTGGGAATGCAAGCTGGGGCAACCCCTCTGGAAAACAGGATGGAGGTTCCTCAAATAGTTGAAATTAGAGCTACCATCCGATCCAGCAATTGCACTCCTGGGTATTTACCCCAAAGATACAAATGTAGGGACCCGAAGCGGTACGTGCACCCCATTGTTTATAGCAGCAATGTCCACAATAGCCAAACTGTTGAAAGAGCCAAGGTGTCCATCGACAGAAGAGTGGATAAAGAAGAAGTGGTATATATATACACAATGGAATATTACGCAGCCATCAAAAGGAATGAGATGTTGCCATGGACAACGACGTGGATGGAACTGGAGGGTCCGATGATTAGTGAAATAAGTCAATCAGAGAAAGACATGTATCATATGACCTCACTGATATGAGGAATTCTTAATCTCAGGAAGAGAGTGAGGCTTGCTGGAGTGGTCGGGGGTGGGAGGGATGGGCTGGCTGGGTGATAGACATTGGGGAGGGTATGAGCTACGGTGAGCGCTGTGAATTGTGTAAGACTGTTGAATCACAGATCTCTACTTCTGAAACAAATAACGCAACATATTTTAAGAATAAAGGAAAAGAAGGAGATAGCAGGAGAGGAAGAATGAAGGGGAGTTAGTGAGAGGGGGAGACAGACCAGGAGAGATGATGGATTCTGAAAAAAAATCCGAGGTTTCTAGAGGGGAGGTGGGTCGGGGGATTGGTTAGCCTGGTGATGGGTATTAAAGAGGGCACATTCTGCATGGAGCACTGTGTGTTCGGAACAAACAATGAATCATGGGACACTACACCAAAACAAATGATGTAGTACATGGTGATTAACAAAGCAATAAAAAACAAAGACTGTAATAAGAGATGAAGAAGGACACTATATCCTACTTAAAGGGTCTATCCAAGAAGAAGATCTAACAATTGTAAATGTCTATGCCCCGAACATGGGAGCATCCAATTATATAAGGCAATTTAGAAGAAAAGCAAAGAAAGACATTGACAACCATACAATCATAGTGGGGGACTTTAACACCCCCCTGACTGAAATGGCCAGATCATCTAAGCAAAAGATCAACAAGGAAATAAAGACTTTAAATGACACACTGGACCAAATGGACTTCACAGACATATTCAGAACGTTCCATCCCGAAGCAACGGAATACACATTCTTCTCTAGGGCCCATGGAACGTTCTCCAGAATGGATCACATCCTAGGTCACAAATCAGGTCTCAACCGGTACCCAAAGATTGGGATCATTCCCTGCACATTTTCAGACCACAATGCTTTGAAACAAGAACTCAATCACAAGAGGAAAGTCGGAAAGAACTCAAATACATGGAGGCTAAAGAGCATCCTACGAAAGAATGAATGGGTCAACCAGGAAATTAAAGAAGAATTTAAAAATTCATGGAAACCAATGAAAATGAAAACACAACTGTCCAAAATCTTTGGGATACAGCCAAGGCAGTCCTGCGAGGAAAGTATATAGCAATACAAGCCTTTCTCAAGAAACATGAAAGGTCTCAAATACACACCCTAACCCTACACCTAAAGGAGCTGGAGAAAGAACGGCCAATAAAGCCTAAACCCAGCAGGAGAAGAGAAATCATGCAGATCAGAGCAGAAATCAATGAAATAGAACCCAAAAGAACAGTAGAACAGATCAACGGAACTAGGAGCTGGTTCTTTGAAAGAATTCACAAGATTGATACACCCCTGTCCAGGCTGATCAAAAAGAAAAGAGAAATGACCCAAATCAACAAAATCATGAATGAAAGAGGAGAGATCACAACCAACACCAAAGAAATACAAGCGATTATAAGAACGTAATCTGAGCAACCCTATGGCAGCATATTCCATAACCTGGAAGAAATGGGTGCATTCCTAGAGATGTGTCAACTACCAAAACTGACCCAGGAAGAAAGAGAAAACCTGAACAGTCCTATAACCACGAAGGCAATTGAAGTAGTCATCAAAAACCTCCCAAGAAACCAAAGCCCAGGGCCAGATGGATTCCCAGGGGAATTCTATCCGACATTTAAAGAAGAATTAATACCTATTCTCCTGAAACTGTTCCAAACAATAGAAATGGAAGGAAAACTTCCAAACACATTTTATGAGGCCACCATTACCTTGATCCCAAAACCAGACAAAGATCCCATCAAAAAGGAGTATTAGAGACCAATATCCTTGATGAACATCGATGCAAAAATTCTCACCAAAATACTAGCCAAGAGGACCCAACAGTACATGAAAAGGAGTATTCACCATGACCAAGTGGGATTTATCCCTGGGCTGCAAGGCTGGTTCAACATCCGCAAATCAATCAACGTGATAAAACACATTAACCAAAGAAAGAACAAGAATCATATGATCCTCTCAATAGATGCAGAAAAACCATTTGACAAAGTAAAGCACACTTTCTGGATCAAAACTCTTCAGAGTACAGGGACAGCGGGTACATACCTCAATATCATAAAAGCCATCTACGAACAACCTACAGCGAATATCATTCTCAATGGGGAAAAGCTGAGATCTTTTCCCCTAAGGTCAGGAACGCGGCAGGGATAGCCACTCTCACCACTGCTATTCAACATAGTATTAGAAGTCCTAGCCACAGCAATCAGACAACAAAAAGAAATCCAAGGCATCCAAATCGGCAGAGAGGAAGTCAAACTCTCACTCTTTGCCGATGATATGATACTTTATGTGGAAAACCCAAAAGACTCCACCCCAAAACTGCTACAACTCACACAGCAATTCCGTCAAGTAGCAGGCTATAAAATCAATGCACAGACATCAGTGGCATTCCTATACACCAACAACAAGACAGAAGAGAGACAAATCAAGGAGTCGATCCCATTCACAACTGCACCCAAAACCAGAAGAGACCTAGGAATACATTGAACCCAAGAGGCAAAGGATCTGTACTCAGAAAACAACCAAATACTCAGGAAAGAAATTGAAGAAGACACAAAGAAACGGAAAAACGTTCCATGCTCATGGATTGGGAGAACCAACATTGTGAAGAGGTCAATGCTACCTAGAGCAATCTACACATGCAATGCAATCCCCGTCAAAATACCATCCACTTTTTTCCAAGAAATGGAACAAATAATCCTAAGATTTGAATGGAACCAGAAGAGACCACGAATAGCCAGAGGAATATTGAGAAAGAAAAGCAAAGCTGGCGGCATCACAATTCTGGACTTCCAGCTCTATGACAAAGCTGTCATCATCAAGACAGTAGGGTACTGGCACAAAAACAGACACATAGATCCATGGAACAGAATCGAGAGCCCAGAAATGGACCCTCAACTCTATGGTCAACTTATCTTTGACAGAGCAGGAAAGAATGTCCAATGGCAAAAAGAGAGTCTCTTCAACAACTGGAGTTGTGGAAATTGGACAGCCCCATGCAGAAGAATGACACTGGACCATTTCCTGACACCACACACAAAAATAGACTCCAAATGTTTGAAAGACCTCAGTGTGAGACAGGACTCCATCAAAATCCTAAAGGAGAACACAGGTAGCAAGCTCTTCGACCTCAGCCGCAGCAACTTCTTCCTACAAACATCACCAAAGGCACGGGAATCCAGGGCAAAAAGGAACTATTGGGATTTCATCAAGATAAAAACCTTTGGCACAGCAAAAGAAACAGTCCACAAAACCAAAAGACAACCGACAGAATGGGAGAAATTATTTAAGAATGACATATCAGATAAAGGGCTACTATCCAATATGTATAAAAACGTATCAAACTCAACACCCAAAGAACAAATAATCCAATCAAAAAATAGGCAGAAGGCATGAACAGACATTTTTCCAAAGAAGACATCCAAATGGCCAACAGGCACAGGAAAAAGTGCTCAACACGGCTCGGCATCAGGGAAATCCACATCAAAACCTCAATGAGATACCCCCTCACACCCGTCAGAATGGCTCAAATGAACAAGTCAGGGAACGACAGAGGTTGGCGGGGATGTGGAGAAAGGGGAACCCTCCTACACTGGTGGTGGGAATGCAAGCTGGGGCAACCCCTCTGGAAAACAGGATGGAGGTTCCTCAAATAGTTGAAATTAGAGCTACCATCCGATCCAGCAATTGCACTCCTGGGTATTTACCCCAAAGATACAAATGTAGGGACCCGAAGCGGTACGTGCACCCCATTGTTTATAGCAGCAATGTCCACAATAGCCAAACAGTTGAAAGAGCCAAGATGTCCATCGACAGATGAGTGGATAAAGAAGAGGTGGTATATATATACACAATGGAATATTACGCAGCCATCAAAAGGAATGAGATGTTGCCATGGACAACGACGTGGATGGAAGTGGAGGGTCCGATGATTAGTGAAATAAGTCAATCAGAGAAAGACATGTATCATATGACCTCACTGATATGAGGAATTCTTAATCTCAGGAAGAGAGTGAGGCTTGCTGGAGTGGTCGGGGGTGGGAGGGATGGGCTGGCTGGGTGATAGACATTGGGGAGGGTATGAGCTACGGTGAGCGCTGTGAATTGTGTAAGAGTGTTGAATCACAGATCTCTACTTCTGAAACAAATAACGCAACATATTTTAAGAATAAAGGAAAAGAAGGAGATAGCAGGAGAGGAAGAATGAAGGGGAGTTAGTGAGAGGGGGAGACAGACCAGGAGAGATGATGGATTCTGAAAAAAAATCCGAGGTTTCTAGAGGGGAGGTGGGTCGGGGGATTGGTTAGCCTGGTGATGGGTATTAAAGAGGGCACATTCTGCATGGAGCACTGTGTGTTCGGAACAAACAATGAATCATGGGACACTACACCAAAACAAATGATGTAGTACATGGTGATTAACAAAGCAATAAAAAACAAAGACTGTAATAAGAGATGAAGAAGGACACTATATCCTACTTAAAGGGTCTATCCAAGAAGAAGATCTAACAATTGTAAATGTCTATGCCCCGAACATGGGAGCATCCAATTATATAAGGCAATTTAGAAGAAAAGCAAAGAAAGACATTGACAACCATACAATCAGAGTGGGGGACTTTAACACCCCCCTGACTGAAATGGCCAGATCATCTAAGCAAAAGATCAACAAGGAAATAAAGACTTTAAATGACACACTGGACCAAATGGACTTCACAGACATATTCAGAACGTTCCATCCCGAAGCAACGGAATACACATTCTTCTCTAGGGCCCATGGAACGTTCTCCAGAATGGATCACATCCTAGGTCACAAATCAGGTCTCAACCGGTACCCAAAGATTGGGATCATTCCCTGCACATTTTCAGACCACAATGCTTTGAAACTAGAACTCAATCACAAGAGGAAAGTCGGAAAGAACTCAAATACATGGAGGCTAAAGAGCATCCTACGAAAGAATGAATGGGTCAACCAGGAAATTAAAGAAGAATTTAAAAATTCATGGAAACCAATGAAAATGAAAACACAACTGTCCAAAATCTTTGGGATACAGCCAAGGCAGTCCTGCGAGGAAAGTATATAGCAATACAAGCCTTTCTCAAGAAACATGAAAGGTCTCAAATACACACCCTAACCCTACACCTAAAGGAGCTGGAGAAAGAACGGCCAATAAAGCCTAAACCCAGCAGGAGAAGAGAAATCATGCAGATCAGAGCAGAAATCAATGAAATAGAACCCAAAAGAACAGTAGAACAGATCAACGGAACTAGGAGCTGGTTCTTTGAAAGAATTCACAAGATTGATACACCCCTGTCCAGGCTGATCAAAAAGAAAAGAGAAATGACCCAAATCAACAAAATCATGAATGAAGGAGGAGAGATCACAACCAACACCAAAGAAATACAAACGATTATAAGAACGTAATCTGAGCAACCCTATGGCAGCATATTCCATAACCTGGAAGAAATGGGTGCATTCCTAGAGATGTGTCAACTACCAAAACTGACCCAGGAAGAAAGAGAAAACCTGAACAGTCCTATAACCACGAAGGCAATTGAAGTAGTCATCAAAAACCTCCCAAGAAACCAAAGCCCAGGGCCAGATGGATTCCCAGGGGAATTCTATCCGACATTTAAAGAAGAATTAATACCTATTCTCCTGAAACTGTTCCAAACAATAGAAATGGAAGGAAAACTTCCAAACTCATTTTATGAGGCCACCATTACCTTGATCCCAAAGCCAGACAAAGATCCCATCAAAAAGGAGTATTAGAGACCAATATCCTTGATGAACATCGATGCAAAAATTCTCACCAAAATACTAGCCAAGAGGATCCAACAGTACATGAAAAGGAGTATTCACCATGACCAAGTGGGATTTATCCCTGGGCTGCAAGGCTGGTTCAACATCCGCAAATCAATCAACGTGATAAAACACATTAACCAAAGAAAGAACAAGAATCATATGATCCTCTCAATAGATGCAGAAAAACCATTTGACAAAGTAAAGCACACTTTCTGGATCAAAACTCTTCAGAGTACAGGGACAGCGGGTACATACCTCAATATCATAAAAGCCATCTACGAACAACCTACAGCGAATATCATTCTCAATGGGGAAAAGCTGAGATCTTTTCCCCTAAGGTCAGGAACGCGGCAGGGATAGCCACTCTCACCACTGCTATTCAACATAGTATTAGAAGTCCTAGCCACAGCAATCAGACAACATAAAGAAATCCAAGGCATCCAAATCGGCAGAGAGGAAGTCAAACTCTCACTCTTTGCAGATGATATGATACTTTATGTGGAAAACCCAAAAGACTCCACCCCAAAACTGCTACAACTCACACAGCAATTCCGTCAAGTAGCAGGCTATAAAATCAATGCACAGAAATCAGTGGCATTCCTATACACCAACAACAAGACAGAAGAGAGACAAATCAAGGAGTCGATCCCATTCACAACTGCACCCAAAACCAGAAGAGACCTAGGAATAAATTGAACCCAAGAGGCAAAGGATCTGTACCCCGAAAACTACCAAATACTCAGGAAAGAAATTGAAGAAGACACAAAGAAACGGAAAAACGTTCCATGCTCATGGATTGGGAGAACCAACATTGTGAAGAGGTCAATGCTACCTAGAGCAATCTACACATGCAATGCAATCCCCGTCAAAATACCATCCACTTTTTTCCAACAAATGGAACTAATAATCCTAAGATTTGAATGGAACCAGAAGAGACCACAAATAGCCAGAGGAATATTGAGAAAGAAAAGCAAAGCTGGCGGCATCACAATTCTGGACTTCCAGCTCTATGACAAAGCTGTCATCATCAAGACAGTATGGTACTGGCACAAAAACAGACACATAGATCCATGGAACAGAATCGAGAGCCCAGAAATGGACCCTCAACTCTATGGTCAACTTATCTTTGACAGAGCAGGAAAGAATGTCCAATGGCAAAAAGAGAGTCTCTTCAACAACTGGAGTTGTGGAAATGGGACAGCCCCATGCAGAAGAATGACACTGGAACATTTCCTGACACCACACACAAAAATAGACTCCAAATGTTTGAAAGACCTCAGTGTGAGACAGGACTCCATCAAAATCCTAAAGGAGAACACAGGTAGCAAGCTCTTCGACCTCAGCCGCAGCAACTTCTTCCTACAAACATCACAAAAGGCACGGGAAGCCAGGGCAAAAATGAACTATTGGGATTTCATCAAGATAATAACCTTTGGCACAGCAAAAGAAACAGTCCACAAAACCAAAACACAACCGACAGGATGGGAGAAATTATTTACGAATGACATATCAGATAAAGGGCTACTATCCAATATGTATAAAAACGTATCAAACTCAACACCCAAAGAACAAATAATCCAATCAAAAAATAGGCAGAAGACATGAACAGACATTTTTCCAAAGAAGACATCCAAATGGCCAACAGGCACAGGAAAAAGTGCTCAACACGGCTCGGCATCAGGGAAATCCACATCAAAACCTCAATGAGATACCCTCTCACACCCGTCAGAATGGCTCAAATGAACAAGTCAGGGAACGATAGAGGTTGGCGGGGATGTGGAGAAAGGGGAACCCTCCTACACTGGTGGTGGGAATGCAAGCTGGGGCAACCCCTCTGGAAAACAGGATGGAGGTTCCTCAAATAGTTGAAATTAGAGCTACCATCCGATCCAGCAATTGCACTCCTGGGTATTTACCCCAAAGATACAAATGTAGGGACCCGAAGCGGTACGTGCACCCCATTGTTTATAGCAGCAATGTCCACAGTAGCCAAACTGTTGAAAGAGCCAAGATGTCCATCGACAGATGAGTGGATAAAGAAGAGGTGGTATATATATACACAATGGAATATTACGCAGCCATCAAAAGGAATGAGATGTTGCCATGGACAACGACGTGGATGGAAGTGGAGGGTCCGATGATTAGTGAAATAAGTCAATCAGAGAAAGACATGTATCATATGACCTCACTGATATGAGGAATTCTTAATCTCAGGAACAGAGTGAGGCTTGCTGGAGTGGTCGGGGGTGGGAGGGATGGGCTGGCTGGGTGATAGACATTGGGGAGGGTATGAGCTACGGTGAGCGCTGTGAATTGTGTAAGACTGTTGAATCACAGATCTCTACTTCTGAAACAAATAACGCATCATATTTTAAGAATAAAGGAAAAGAAGGAGATAGCAGGAGAGGAAGAATGAAGGGGAGTTAGTGAGAGGGGGAGACAGACCAGGAGAGATGATGGATTCTGAAAAAAAATCCGAGGTTTCTAGAGGGGAGGTGGGTCGGGGGATTGGTTAGCCTGGTGATGGGTATTAAAGAGGGCACATTCTGCATGGAGCACTGTGTGTTCGGAACAAACAATGAATCATGGGACACTACACCAAAACAAATGATGTAGTACATGGTGATTAACAAAGCAATAAAAAACAAAGACTGTAATAAGAGATGAAGAAGGACACTATATCCTAATTAAAGGGTCTATCCAAGAAGAAGATCTAACAATTGTAAATGTCTATGCCCCGAACATGGGAGCATCCAATTATATAAGGCAATTTAGAAGAAAAGCAAAGAAAGACAGTGACAACCATACAATCATAGTGGGGGACTTTAACACCCCACTGACTGAAATGGCCAGATCATCTAAGCAAAAGTTCAACAAGGAAATAAAGACTTTAAATGACACACTGGACCAAATGGACTTCACAGACATATTCAGAACGTTCCATCCCGAAGCAACGGAATACACATTCTTCTCTAGGGCCCATGGGACGTTCTCCAGAATGGATCACATCCTAGGTCACAAATCAGGTCTCAACCGGTACCCAAAGATTGGGATCATTCCCTGCACATTTTCAGACCACAATGCTTTGAAACTAGAACTCAATCACAAGAGGAAAGTCGGAAAGAACTCCAATACATGGAGGCTAAGAGCATCCTACGAAAGAATGAATGGGTCAACCAGGAAATTAAAGAAGAATTTAAAAATTCATGGAAACCAATGAAAATGAAAACACAACTGTCCAAAATCTTTGGGATACAGCCAAGGCAGTCCTGCGAGGAAAGTATATAGCAATACAAGTCTTTCTCAAGAAACATGAAAGGTCTCAAATGCACACCCTAACCCTACACCTAAAGGAGCTGGAGAAAGAACGGCCAATAAAGCCTAAACCCAGCAGGAGAAGAGAAATCATGCAGATCAGAGCAGAAATCAATGAAATAGAACCCAAAAGAACAGTAGAACAGATCAACGGAACTAGGAGCTGGTTCTTTGAAAGAATTCACAAGATTGATACACCCCTGTCCAGGCTGATCAAAAAGAAAAGAGAAATGACCCAAATCAACAAAATCATGAATGAAGGAGGAGAGATCACAACCAACACCAAAGAAATACAAACGATTATAAGAACGTAATCTGAGCAACCCTAGGGCAGCATATTCCATAACCTGGAAGAAATGGGTGCATTCCTAGAGATGTGTCAACTACCAAAACTGACCCAGGAAGAAAGAGAAAACCTGAACAGTCCTATAACCACGAAGGCAATTGAAGTAGTCATCAAAAACCTCCCAAGAACCCAAAGCCCAGGGCCAGATGGATTCCCAGGGGAATTCTATCCGACATTTAAAGAAGAATTAATACCTATTCTCCTGAAACTGTTCCAAACAATAGAAATGGAAGGAAAACTTCCAAACTCATTTTATGAGGCCACCATTACCTTGATCCCAAAACCAGACAAAGATCCCATCAAAAAGGAGTATTAGAGACCAATATCCTTGATGAACATCGATGCAAAAATTCTCACCAAAATACTAGCCAAGAGGACCCAACAGTACATGAAAAGGAGTATTCACCATGACCAAGTGGGATTTATCCCTGGGCTGCAAGGCTGGTTCAACATCCGCAAATCAATCAACGTGATAAACACATTAACCAAAGAAAGAACAAGAATCATATGATCCTCTCAATAGATGCAGAAAAACCATTTGACAAAGTAAAGCACACTTTCTGGATCAAAACTCTTCAGAGTACAGGGACAGCGGGTACATACCTCAATATCATAAAAGCCATCTACGAACAACCTACAGCGAATATCATTCTCAATGGGGAAAAGCTGAGATCTTTTCCCCTAAGGTCAGGAACGCGGCAGGGATAGCCACTCTCACCACTGCTATTCAACATAGTATTAGAAGTCCTAGCCACAGCAATCAGACAACAAAAAGAAATCAAAGGCATCCAAATCGGCAGAGAGGAAGTCAAACTCTCACTCTTTGCAGATGATATGATACTTTATGTGGAAAACCCAAAAGACTCCACCCCAAAACTGCTACAACTCACACAGCAATTCCGTCAGGTAGCAGGCTATAAAATCAATGCACAGAAATCAGTGGCATTCCTATACACCAACAACAAGACAGAAGAGAGACAAATCAAGGAGTCGATCCCATTCACAACTGCACCCAAAACCAGAAGAGACCTAGGAATACATTGAACCCAAGAGGCAAAGGATCTGTACTCAGAAAACTACCAAATACTCAGGAAAGAATTTGAAGAAGACACAAAGAAACGGAAAAACGTTCCATGCTCATGGATTGGGAGAACCAACATTGTGAAGAGGTCAATGCTACCTAGAGCAATCTACACATGCAATGCAATCCCCATCAAAATACCATCCACTTTTGTCCAAGAAATGGAACAAATAATCCTAAGATTTGAATGGAACCAGAAGAGACCACGAATAGCCAGAGGAATATTGAGAAAGAAAAGCAAAGCTGGCGGCATCACAATTCTGGACTTCCAGCTCTATGACAAAGCTGTCATCATCAAGACAGTATGGTACTGGCACAAAAACAGACAGATAGATCCATGGAACAGAATCGAGAGCCCAGAAATGGACCCTCAACTCTATGGTCAACTTATCTTTGACAGAGCAGGAAAGAATGTCTAATGGCAAAAAGAGAGTCTCTTCCACAACTGGAGTTGTGGAAATTGGACAGCCCCATGCAGAAGAATGACACTGGACCATTTCCTGACACCACACACAAAAATAGACTCCAAATGTTTGAAAGACCTCAGTGTGAGACAAGACTCCATCAAAATCCTAAAGGAGAACACAGGTAGCAAGCTCTTCGACCTCAGCCGCAGCAACTTCTTCCTACAAACATCACCAAAGGCACGGGAATCCAGGGCAAAAAGGAACTATTGGGATTTCATCAAGATAAAAACCTTTGGCACAGCAAAAGAAACAGTCCACAAAACCAAAAGACAACCGACAGAATGGGAGAAATTATTTACGAATGACATATCAGATAAAGGGCTACTATCCAATATGTATAAAAACGTATCAAACTCAACACCCAAAGAACAAATAATCCAATCAAAAAATAGGCAGAAGTCATGAACAGAGATTTTTCCAAAGAAGACATCCAAATGGCCAACAGGCACAGGAAAAAGTGCTCAACACGGCTCGGCATCAGGGAAATCCACATCAAAACCTCAATGAGATACCCTCTCACACCCGTCAGAATGGCTCAAATGAACAAGTCAGGGAACGACAGAGATTGGCGGGGATGTGGATAAAGGGGAACCCTCCTACACTGGTGGTGGGAATGCAAGCTGGGGCAACCCCTCTGGAAAACAGGATGGAGGTTCCTCAAATAGTTGAAATTAGAGCTACCATCCGATCCAGCAATTGCACTCCTGGGTATTTACCCCAAAGATACAAATGTAGGGACCCGAAGCGGTACGTGCACCCCATTTTTTATAGCAGCAATGTCCACAGTAGCCAAACTGTTGAAAGAGCCAAGATGTCCATCGACAGATGAGTGGATAAAGAAGAGGTGGTATATATATACACAATTGAATATTACGCAGCCATCAAAAGGAATGAGATGTTGCCATGGACAACGACGTGGATGGAACTGGAGGGTCCGATGATTAGTGAAATAAGTCAATCAGAGAAAGACATGTATCATATGACCTCACTGATATGAGGAATTCTTAATCTCAGGAACAGAGTGAGGCTTGCTGGAGTGGTCGGGGGTGGGAGGGATGGGCTGGCTGGGTGATAGACATTGGGGAGGGTATGAGCTACGGTGAGCGCTGTGAATTGTGTAAGACTGTTGAATCACAGATCTCTACTTCTGAAACAAATAACGCATCATATTTTAAGAATAAAGGAAAAGAAGGAGATAGCAGGAGAGGAAGAATGAAGGGGAGTTAGTGAGAGGGGGAGACAGACCAGGAGAGATGATGGATTCTGAAAAAAAATCCGAGGTTTCTAGAGGGGAGGTGGGTCGGGGGATTGGTTAGCCTGGTGATGGGTATTAAAGAGGGCACATTCTGCATGGAGCACTGTGTGTTCGGAACAAACAATGAATCATGGGACACTACACCAAAACAAATGATGTAGTACATGGTGATTAACAAAGCAATAAAAAACAAAGACTGCAATAAGAGATGAAGAAGGACACTATATCCTACTTAAAGGGTCTATCCAAGAAGAAGATCTAACAATTGTAAATGTGTATGCCCCGAACATGGGAGCATCCAATTATATAAGGCAATTTAGAAGAAAAGCAAAGAAAGACAGTGTCAACCATACAATCATAGTGGGGGACTTTAACACCCCCCTGACTGAAATGGCCAGATCATCTAAGCAAAAGATCAACAAGTAAATAAAGACTTTAAATGACACACTGGACCAAATGGACTTCACAGACATATTCAGAACGTTCCATCCCGAAGCAACGGAATACACATTCTTCTCTAGGGCCCATGGGACGTTCTCCAGAATGGATCACATCCTAGGTCACAAATCAGGTCTCAACCGGTACCCAAAGATTGGGATCATTCCCTGCACATTTTCAGACCACAATGCTTTGAAACTAGAACTCAATCACAAGAGGAAAGTCGGAAAGAACTCAAATACATGGAGGCTAAAGAGCATCCTACGAAAGAATGAATGGGTCAACCAGGAAATTAAAGAAGAATTTAAAAATTCATGGAAACCAATGAAAATGAAAACACAACTGTCCAAAATCTTTGGGATACAGCCAAGGCAGTCCTGCGAGGAAAGTATATAGCAATACAAGCCTTTCTCAAGAAACATGAAAGGTCTCAAATACACACCCTAACCCTACACCTAAAGGAGCTGGAGAAAGAACGGCCAATAAAGCCTAAACCCAGCAGGAGAAGAGAAATCATGCAGATCAGAGCAGAAATCAATGAAATAGAACCCAAAAGAACAGTAGAACAGATCAACGGAACTAGGAGCTGGTTCTTTGAAAGAATTCACAAGATTGATACACCCCTGTCCAGGCTGATCAAAAAGAAAAGAGAAATGACCCAAATCAACAAAATCATGAATGAAGGAGGAGAGATCACAACCAACACCAAAGAAATACAAACGATTATAAGAACGTAATCTGAGCAACCCTATGGCAGCATATTCCATAACCTGGAAGAAATGGGTGCATTCCTAGAGATGTGTCAACTACCAAAACTGACCCAGGAAGAAAGAGAAAACCTGAACAGACCTATAACCACGAAGGCAATTGAAGTAGTCATCAAAAACCTCCCAAGAACCCAAAGCCCAGGGCCAGATGGATTCCCAGGGGAATTCTATCCGACATTTAAAGAAGAATTAATACCTATTCTCCTGAAACTGTTCCAAACAATAGAAATGGAAGGAAAACTTCCAAACTCATTTTATGAGGCCACCATTACCTTGATCCCAAAACCAGACAAAGATCCCATCAAAAAGGAGTATTAGAGAACAATATCCTTGATGAACATCGATGCAAAAATTCTCACCAAAATACTAGCCAAGAGGACCCAACAGTACATGAAAAGGAGTATTCACCATGACCAAGTGGGATTTATCCCTGGGCTGCAAGGCTGGTTCAACATCCGCAAATCAATCAACGTGATAAAACACATTAACCAAAGAAAGAACAAGAATCATATGATCCTCTCAATAGAGGCAGAAAAACCATTTGACAAAGTAAAGCACACTTTCTGGATCAAAACTCTTCAGAGTACAGGGACAGCGGGTACATACCTCAATATCATAAAAGCCATCTACGAACAACCTACAGCGAATATCATTCTCAATGGGGAAAAGCTGAGATCTTTTCCCCTAAGGTCAGGAACGCGGCAGGGATAGCCACTCTCACCACTGCTATTCAACATAGTATTAGAAGTCCTAGCCACAGCAATCAGACAACAAAAAGAAATCCAAGGCATCCAAATCGGCAGAGAGGAAGTCAAACTCTCACTCTTTGCAGATGATATGATACTTTATGTGGAAAACCCAAAAGACTCCACCCCAAAACTGCTACAACTCACACAGCAATTCCGTCAAGTAGCAGGCTATAAAATCAATGCACAGAAATCAGTGGCATTCCTATACACCAACAACAAGACAGAAGAGAGACAAATCAAGGAGTCGATCCCATTCACAACTGCACCCAAAACCAGAAGAGACCTAGGAATACATTGAACCCAAGAGGCAAAGGATCTGTACTCAGAAAACTACCAAATACTCAGGAAAGAAATTGAAGAAGACACAAAGAAACGGAAAAACGTTCCATGCTCATGGATTGGGAGAACCAACATTGTGAAGAGGTCAATGCTACCTAGAGCAATCTACACATGCAATGCAATCCCCATCAAAATACCATCCACTTTTTTCCAAGAAATGGAACAAATAATCCTAAGATTTGAATGGAACCAGAAGAGACCACGAATAGCCAGAGGAATATTGAGAAAGAAAAGCAAAGCTGGCGGCATCACAATTCTGGACTTCCAGCTCTATGACAAAGCTGTCATCATCAAGACAGTATGGTACTGGCACAAAAACAGACAGATAGATCCATGGAACAGAATCGAGAGCCCAGAAATGGACCCTCAACTCTATGGTCAACTTATCTTTGACAGAGCAGGAAAGAATGTCCAATGGCAAAAAGAGAGTCTCTTCCACAACTGGAGTTGTGGAAATTGGACAGCCCCATGCAGAAGAATGACACTGGACCATTTCCTGACACCACACACAAAAATAGACTCCAAATGTTTGAAAGACCTCAGTGTGAGACAGGACTCCATCAAAATCCTAAAGGAGAACACAGGTAGCAAGCTCTTCGACCTCAGCCGCAGCAACTTCTTCCTACAAACATCACCAAAGGCACGGGAATCCAGGGCAAAAAGGAACTATTGGGATGTCATCAAGATAAAAACCTTTGGCACAGCAAAAGAAACAGTCCACAAAACCAAAAGACAACCGACAGAATGGGAGAAATTATTTAAGAATGACATATCAGATAAAGGGCTACTATCCAATATGTATAAAAACGTATCAAACTCAACACCCAAAGAACAAATAATCCAATCAAAAAATAGGCAGAAGGCATGAACAGACATTTTTCCAAAGAAGACATCCAAATGGCCAACAGGCACAGGAAAAAGTGCTCAACACGGCTCGGCATCAGGGAAATCCACATCAAAACCTCAATGAGATACCCCCTCACACCCGTCAGAATGGCTCAAATGAACAAGTCAGGGAACGACAGAGGTTGGCGGGGATGTGGAGAAAGGGGAACCCTCCTACACTGGTGGTGGGAATGCAAGCTGGGGCAACCCCTCTGGAAAACAGGATGGAGGTTCCTCAAATAGTTGAAATTAGAGCTACCATCCGATCCAGCAATTGCACTCCTGGGTATTTACCCCAAAGATACAAATGTAGGGACCCGAAGCGGTACGTGCACCCCATTGTTTATAGCAGCAATGTCCACAATAGCCAAACAGTTGAAAGAGCCAAGATGTCCATCGACAGATGAGTGGATAAAGAAGAGGTGGTATATATATACACAATGGAATATTACGCAGCCATCAAAAGGAATGAGATGTTGCCATGGACAACGACGTGGATGGAAGTGGAGGGTCCGATGATTAGTGAAATAAGTCAATCAGAGAAAGACATGTATCATATGACCTCACTGATATGAGGAATTCTTAATCTCAGGAACAGAGTGAGGCTTGCTGGAGTGGTCGGGGGTGGGAGGGATGGGCTGGCTGGGTGATAGACATTGGGGAGGGTATGAGCTACGGTGAGCGCTGTGAATTGTGTAAGACTGTTGAATCACAGATCTCTACTTCTGAAACAAATAACGCAACATATTTTAAGAATAAAGGAAAAGAAGGAGATAGCAGGAGAGGAAGAATGAAGGGGAGTTAGTGAGAGGGGGAGACAGACCAGGAGAGATGATGGATTCTGAAAAAAAATCCGAGGTTTCTAGAGGGGAGGTGGGTCGGGGGATTGGTTAGCCTGGTGATGGGTATTAAAGAGGGCACATTCTGCATGGAGCACTGTGTGTTCGGAACAAACAATGAATCATGGGACACTACACCAAAACAAATGATGTAGTACATGGTGATTAACAAAGCAATAAAAAACAAAGACTGTAATAAGAGATGAAGAAGGACACTATATCCTACTTAAAGGGTCTATCCAAGAAGAAGATCTAACAATTGTAAATGTCTATGCCCCGAACATGGGAGCATCCAATTATATAAGGCAATTTAGAAGAAAAGCAAAGAAAGACATTGACAACCATACAATCAGAGTGGGGGACTTTAACACCCCCCTGACTGAAATGGCCAGATCATCTAAGCAAAAGATCAACAAGGAAATAAAGACTTTAAATGACACACTGGACCAAATGGACTTCACAGACATATTCAGAACGTTCCATCCCGAAGCAACGGAATACACATTCTTCTCTAGGGCCCATGGAACGTTCTCCAGAATGGATCACATCCTAGGTCACAAATCAGGTCTCAACCGGTACCCAAAGATTGGGATCATTCCCTGCACATTTTCAGACCACAATGCTTTGAAACTAGAACTCAATCGCAAGAGGAAAGTCGGAAAGAACTCAAATACATGGAGGCTAAAGAGCATCCTACGAAAGAATGAATGGGTCAACCAGGAAATTAAAGAAGAATTTAAAAATTCATGGAAACCAATGAAAATGAAAACACAACTGTCCAAAATCTTTGGGATACAGCCAAGGCAGTCCTGCGAGGAAAGTATATAGCAATACAAGCCTTTCTCAAGAAACATGAAAGGTCTCAAATACACACCCTAACCCTACACCTAAAGGAGCTGGAGAAAGAACGGCCAATAAAGCCTAAACCCAGCAGGAGAAGAGAAATCATGCAGATCAGAGCAGAAATCAATGAAATAGAACCCAAAAGAACAGTAGAACAGATCAACGGAACTAGGAGCTGGTTCTTTGAAAGAATTCACAAGATTGATACACCCCTGTCCAGGCTGATCAAAAAGAAAAGAGAAATGACCCAAATCAACAAAATCATGAATGAAGGAGGAGAGATCACAACCAACACCAAAGAAATACAAACGATTATAAGAACGTAATCTGAGCAACCCTATGGCAGCATATTCCATAACCTGGAAGAAATGGGTGCATTCCTAGAGATGTGTCAACTACCAAAACTGACCCAGGAAGAAAGAGAAAACCTGAACAGTCCTATAACCACGAAGGCAATTGAAGTAGTCATCAAAAACCTCCCAAGAAACCAAAGCCCAGGGCCAGATGGATTCCCAGGGGAATTCTATCCGACATTTAAAGAAGAATTAATACCTATTCTCCTGAAACTGTTCCAAACAATAGAAATGGAAGGAAAACTTCCAAACTCATTTTATGAGGCCACCATTACCTTGATCCCAAAACCAGACAAAGATCCCATCAAAAAAGAGTATTAGAGACCAATATCCTTGATGAACATCGATGCAAAAATTCTCACCAAAATACTAGCCAAGAGGATCCAACAGTACATGAAAAGGAGTATTCACCATGACCAAGTGGGATTTATCCCTGGGCTGCAAGGCTGGTTCAACATCCGCAAATCAATCAACGTGATAAAACACATTAACCAAAGAAAGAACAAGAATCATATGATCCTCTCAATAGATGCAGAAAAACCATTTGACAAAGTAAAGCACACTTTCTGGATCAAAACTCTTCAGAGTACAGGGACAGCGGGTACATACCTCAATATCATAAAACCCATCTACGAACAACCTACAGCGAATATCATTCTCAATGGGGAAAAGCTGAGATCTTTTCCCCTAAGGTCAGGAACGCGGCAGGGATAGCCACTCTCACCACTGCTATTCAACATAGTATTAGAAGTCCTAGCCACAGCAATCAGACAACAAAAAGAAATCCAAGGCATCCAAATCGGCAGAGAGGAAGTCAAACTCTCACTCTTTGCAGATGATATGATACTTTATGTGGAAAACCCAAAAAACTCCACCCCAAAACTGCTACAACTCACACAGCAATTCCGTCAAGTAGCAGGCTATAAAATCAATGCACAGACATCAGTGGCATTCCTATACACCAACAACAAGACAGAAGAGAGACAAATCAAGGAGTCGATCCCATTCACAACTGCACCCAAAACCAGAAGAGACCTAGGAATACATTGAACCCAAGAGGCAAAGGATCTGTACCCAGAAAACTACCAAATACTCAGGAAAGAAATTGAAGAAGACACAAAGAAACGGAAAAACGTTCCATGCTCATGGATTGGGAGAACCAACATTGTGAAGAGGTCAATGCTACCTAGAGCAATCTACACATGCAATGCAATCCCCATCAAAATACCATCCACTTTTTTCCAAGAAATGGAACAAATAATCCTAAGATTTGAATGGAACCAGAAGAGACCACGAATAGCCAGAGGAATATTGAGAAAGAAAAGCAAAGCTGGCGGCATCACAATTCTGGACTTCTAGCTCTATGACAAAGCTGTCATCATCAAGACAGTAGGGTACTGGCACAAAAACAGATACATAGATCCATGGAACAGAATCGAGAGCCCAGAAATGGACCCTCAACTCTATGGTCAACTTATCTTTGACAGAGCAGGAAAGAATGTCCAATGGCAAAAAGAGAGTCTCTTCAACAACTGGAGTTGTGGAAATTGGACAGCCCCATGCAGAAGAATGACACTGGACCATTTCCTGACACCACACACAAAAATAGACTCCAAATGTTTGAAAGACCTCAGTGTGAGACAGGACTCCATCAAAATCCTAAAGGAGAACACAGGTAGCAAGCTCTTCGACCTCAGCCGCAGCAACTTCTTCCTACAAACATCACCAAAGGCACGGGAAGCCAGGGCAAAAATGAACTATTGGGATTTCATCAAGATAAAAACCTTTGGCACAGCAAAAGAAACAGTCCACAAAACCAAAACACAACCGACAGAATGGGAGAAATTATTTACGAATGACATATCAGATAAAGGGCTACTATCCAATATGTATAAAAACGTATCAAACTCAACACCCAAAGAACAAATAATCCAATCAAAAAATAGGCAGAAGACATGAACAGACATTTTTCCAAAGAAGATATCCAAATGGCCAACAGGCACAGGAAAAAGTGCTCAACACGGCTCGGCATCAGGGAAATCCACATCAAAACCTCAATGAGATACCCCCTCACACCCGTCAGAATGGCTCAAATGAACAAGTCAGGGAACGACAGAGGTTGGCGGGGATGTGGAGAAAGGGGAACCCTCCTACACTGGTGGTGGGAATGCAAGCTGGTGCAACCCCTCTGGAAAACAGGATGGAGGTTCCTCAAATAGTTGAAATTAGAGCTACCATCCGATCCAGCAATTGCACTCCTGGGTATTTACCCCAAAGATACAAATGTAGGGACCCGAAGCGGTACGTGCACCCCATTGTTTATAGCAGCAATGTCCACAATAGCCAAACTGTTGAAAGAGCCAAGATGTCCATCGACAGATGAGTGGATAAAGAAGAAGTGGTATATATATACACAATGGAATATTACGCAGCCATCAAAAGGAATGAGATGTTGCCATGGACAACGACGTGGATGGAACTGGAGGGTCCGATGATTAGTGAAATAAGTCAATCAGAGAAAGACATGTATCATATGACCTCACTGATATGAGGAATTCTTAATCTCAGGAACAGAGTGAGGCTTGCTGGAGTGGTCGGGGGTGGGAGGGATGGGCTGGCTGGGTGATAGACATTGGGGAGGGTATGAGCTACGGTGAGCGCTGTGAATTGTGTAAGACTGTTGAATCACAGATCTCTACTTCTGAAACAAATAACGCAACATAATTTAAGAATAAAGGAAAAGAAGGAGATAGCAGGAGAGGAAGAATGAAGGGGAGTTAGTGAGAGGGGGAGACAGACCAGGAGAGATGATGGATTCTGAAAAAAAATCCGAGGTTTCTAGAGGGGAGGTGGGTCGGGGGATTGGTTAGCCTGGTGATGGGTATTAAAGAGGGCACATTCTGCATAGAGCACTGTGTGTTCGGAACAAACAATGAATCATGGGACACTACACCAAAACAAATGATGTAGTACATGGTGATTAACAAAGCAATAAAAAACAAAGACTGTAATAAGAGATGAAGAAGGACACTATATCCTACTTAAAGGGTCTATCCAAGAAGAAGATCTAACAATTGTAAATGTCTATGCCCCGAACATGGGAGCATCCAATTATATAAGGCAATTTAGAAGAAAAGCAAAGAAAGACATTGACAACCATACAATCATAGTGGGGGACTTTAACACCCCCCTGACTGAAATGGCCAGATCATCTAAGCAAAAGATCAACAAGGAAATAAAGACTTTAAATGACACACTGGACCAAATGGACTTCACAGACATATTCAGAACGTTCCTTCCCGAAGCAACGGAATACACATTCTTCTCTAGGGCCCATGGAACGTTCTCCAGAATGGATCACATCCTAGGTCACAAATCAGGTCTCAACCGGTACCCAAAGATTGGGATCATTCCCTGCACATTTTCAGACCACAATGCTTTGAAACTAGAACTCAATCAGAAGAGGAAAGTCGGAAACAACTCAAATACATGGAGGCTAAAGAGCATCCTACGAAAGAATGAATGGGTCAACCAGGAAATTAAAGAAGAATTTAAAAATTCATGGAAACCAATGAAAATGAAAACACAACTGTCCAAAATCTTTGGGATACAGCCAAGGCAGTCCTGCGAGGAAAGTATATAGCAATACAAGCCTTTCTCAAGAAACATGAAAGGTCTCAAATACACACCCTAACCCTACACCTAAAGGAGCTGGAGAAAGAACGGCCAATAAAGCCTAAACCCAGCAGGAGAAGAGAAATCATGCAGATCAGAGCAGAAATCAATGAAATAGAACCCAAAAGAACAGTAGAACAGATCAACGGAACTAGGAGCTGGTTCTTTGAAAGAATTCACAAGATTGATACACCCCTGTCCAGGCTGATCAAAAAGAAAAGAGAAATGACCCAAATCAACAAAATCATGAATGAAAGAGGAGAGATCACAACCAACACCAAAGAAATACAAGCGATTATAAGAACGTAATCTGAGCAACCCTATGGCAGCATATTCCATAACCTGGAAGAAATGGGTGCATTCCTAGAGATGTGTCAACTACCAAAACTGACCCAGGAAGAAAGAGAAAACCTGAACAGTCCTATAACCACGAAGGCAATTGAAGTAGTCATCAAAAACCTCCCAAGAAACCAAAGCCCAGGGCCAGATGGATTCCCAGGGGAATTCTATCCGACATTTAAAGAAGAATTAATACCTATTCTCCTGAAACTGTTCCAAACAATAGAAATGGAAGGAAAACTTCCAAACTCATTTTATGAGGCCACCATTACCTTGATCCCAAAGCCAGACAAAGATCCCATCAAAAAGGAGTATTAGAGACCAATATCCTTGATGAACATCGATGCAAAAATTCTCACCAAAATACTAGCCAAGAGGATCCAACAGTACATGAAAAGGAGTATTCACCATGACCAAGTGGGATTTATCCCTGGGCTGCAAGGCTGGTTCAACATCCGCAAATCAATCAACGTGATAAAACACATTAACCAAAGAAAGAACAAGAATCATATGATCCTCTCAATAGATGCAGAAAAACCATTTGACAAAGTAAAGCACACACTCTGGATCAAAACTCTTCAGAGTACAGGGACAGCGGGTACATACCTCAATATCATAAAAGCCATCTACGAACAACCTACAGCGAATATCATTCTCAATGGGGAAAAGCTGAGATCTTTTCCCCTAAGGTCAGGAACGCGGCAGGGATAGCCACTCTCACCACTGCTATTCAACATAGTATTAGAAGTCCTAGCCACAGCAATCAGACAACAAAAAGAAATCCAAGGCATCCAAATCGGCAGAGAGGAAGTCAAACTCTCACTCTTTGCAGATGATATGATACTTTATGTGGAAAACCCAAAAGACTCCACCCCAAAACTGCTACAACTCACACAGCAATTCCGTCAAGTAGCAGGCTATAAAATCAATGCACAGAAATCAGTGGCATTCCTATACACCAACAACAAGACAGAAGAGAGACAAATCAAGGAGTCGATCCCATTCACAACTGCACCCAAAACCAGAAGAGACCTAGGAATAAATTGAACCCAAGAGGCAAAGGATCTGTACCCCGAAAACTACCAAATACTCAGGAAAGAAATTGAAGAAGACACAAAGAAACGGAAAAACGTTCCATGCTCATGGATTGGGAGAACCAACATTGTGAAGAGGTCAATGCTACCTAGAGCAATCTACACATGCAATGCAATCCCCGTCAAAATACCATCCACTTTTTTCCAACAAATGGAACTAATAATCCTAAGATTTGAATGGAACCAGAAGAGACCACAAATAGCCAGAGGAATATTGAGAAAGAAAAGCAAAGCTGGCGGCATCACAATTCTGGACTTCCAGCTCTATGACAAAGCTGTCATCATCAAGACAGTATGGTACTGGCACAAAAACAGACACATAGATCCATGGAACAGAATCGAGAGCCCAGAAATGGACCCTCAACTCTATGGTCAACTTATCTTTGACAGAGCAGGAAAGAATGTCCAATGGCAAAAAGAGAGTCTCTTCAACAACTGGAGTTGTGGAAATGGGACAGCCCCATGCAGAAGAATGACACTGGACCATTTCCTGACACCACACACAAAAATAGACTCCAAATGTTTGAAAGACCTCAGTGTGAGACAGGACTCCATCAAAATCCTAAAGGAGAACACAGGTAGCAAGCTCTTCGACCTCAGCCGCAGCAACTTCTTCCTACAAACATCACAAAAGGCACGGGAAGCCAGGGCAAAAATGAACTATTGGGATTTCATCAAGATAATAACCTTTGGCACAGCAAAAGAAACAGTCCACAAAACCAAAACACAACCGACAGAATGGGAGAAATTATTTACGAATGACATATCAGATAAAGGGCTACTATCCAATATGTATAAAAACGTATCAAACTCAACACCCAAAGAACAAATAATCCAATCAAAAAATAGGCAGAAGACATGAACAGACATTTTTCCAAAGAAGACATCCAAATGGCCAACAGGCACAGGAAAAAGTGCTCAACACGGCTCGGCATCAGGGAAATCCACATCAAAACCTCAATGAGATACCCTCTCACACCCGTCAGAATGGCTCAAATGAACAAGTCAGGGAACG
The DNA here is from genome assembly GCF_037043125.1 of Eumetopias jubatus. NCBI lineage: Eukaryota > Metazoa > Chordata > Mammalia > Carnivora > Otariidae > Eumetopias > Eumetopias jubatus. The sequence continues at coordinate 576,307 of NW_028274848.1, forward strand.
ATAGAGGTTGGCGGGGATGTGGAGAAAGGGGAACCCTCCTACACTGGTGGTGGGAATGCAAGCTGGGGCAACCCCTCTGGAAAACAGGATGGAGGTTCCTCAAATAGTTGAAATTAGAGCTACCATCCGATCCAGCAATTGCACTCCTGGGTATTTACCCCAAAGATACAAATGTAGGGACCCGAAGCGGTACGTGCACCCCATTGTTTATAGCAGCAATGTCCACAGTAGCCAAACTGTTGAAAGAGCCAAGATGTCCATCGACAGATGAGTGGATAAAGAAGAGGTGGTATATATATACACAATGGAATATTACGCAGCCATCAAAAGGAATGAGATGTTGCCATGGACAACGACGTGGATGGAAGTGGAGGGTCCGATGATTAGTGAAATAAGTCAATCAGAGAAAGACATGTATCATATGACCTCACTGATATGAGGAATTCTTAATCTCAGGAACAGAGTGAGGCTTGCTGGAGTGGTCGGGGGTGGGAGGGATGGGCTGGCTGGGTGATAGACATTGGGGAGGGTATGAGCTACGGTGAGCGCTGTGAATTGTGTAAGACTGTTGAATCACAGATCTCTACTTCTGAAACAAATAACGCATCATATTTTAAGAATAAAGGAAAAGAAGGAGATAGCAGGAGAGGAAGAATGAAGGGGAGTTAGTGAGAGGGGGAGACAGACCAGGAGAGATGATGGATTCTGAAAAAAAATCCGAGGTTTCTAGAGGGGAGGTGGGTCGGGGGATTGGTTAGCCTGGTGATGGGTATTAAAGAGGGCACATTCTGCATGGAGCACTGTGTGTTCGGAACAAACAATGAATCATGGGACACTACACCAAAACAAATGATGTAGTACATGGTGATTAACAAAGCAATAAAAAACAAAGACTGTAATAAGAGATGAAGAAGGACACTATATCCTACTTAAAGGGTCTATCCAAGAAGAAGATCTAACAATTGTAAATGTCTATGCCCCGAACATGGGAGCATCCAATTATATAAGGCAATTTAGAAGAAAAGCAAAGAAAGACAGTGACAACCATACAATCATAGTGGGGGACTTTAACACCCCACTGACTGAAATGGCCAGATCATCTAAGCAAAAGTTCAACAAGGAAATAAAGACTTTAAATGACACACTGGACCAAATGGACTTCACAGACATATTCAGAACGTTCCATCCCGAAGCAACGGAATACACATTCTTCTCTAGGGCCCATGGGACGTTCTCCAGAATGGATCACATCCTAGGTCACAAATCAGGTCTCAACCGGTACCCAAAGATTGGGATCATTCCCTGCACATTTTCAGACCACAATGCTTTGAAACTAGAACTCAATCACAAGAGGAAAGTCGGAAAGAACTCCAATACATGGAGGCTAAGAGCATCCTACGAAAGAATGAATGGGTCAACCAGGAAATTAAAGAAGAATTTAAAAATTCATGGAAACCAATGAAAATGAAAACACAACTGTCCAAAATCTTTGGGATACAGCCAAGGCAGTCCTGCGAGGAAAGTATATAGCAATACAAGTCTTTCTCAAGAAACATGAAAGGTCTCAAATGCACACCCTAACCCTACACCTAAAGGAGCTGGAGAAAGAACGGCCAATAAAGCCTAAACCCAGCAGGAGAAGAGAAATCATGCAGATCAGAGCAGAAATCAATGAAATAGAACCCAAAAGAACAGTAGAACAGATCAACGGAACTAGGAGCTGGTTCTTTGAAAGAATTCACAAGATTGATACACCCCTGTCCAGGCTGATCAAAAAGAAAAGAGAAATGACCCAAATCAACAAAATCATGAATGAAGGAGGAGAGATCACAACCAACACCAAAGAAATACAAACGATTATAAGAACGTAATCTGAGCAACCCTATGGCAGCATATTCCATAACCTGGAAGAAATGGGTGCATTCCTAGAGATGTGTCAACTACCAAAACTGACCCAGGAAGAAAGAGAAAACCTGAACAGTCCTATAACCACGAAGGCAATTGAAGTAGTCATCAAAAACCTCCCAAGAACCCAAAGCCCAGGGCCAGATGGATTCCCAGGGGAATTCTATCCGACATTTAAAGAAGAATTAATACCTATTCTCCTGAAACTGTTCCAAACAATAGAAATGGAAGGAAAACTTCCAAACTCATTTTATGAGGCCACCATTACCTTGATCCCAAAACCAGACAAAGATCCCATCAAAAAGGAGTATTAGAGACCAATATCCTTGATGAACATCGATGCAAAAATTCTCACCAAAATACTAGCCAAGAGGATCCAACAGTACATGAAAAGGAGTATTCACCATGACCAAGTGGGATTTATCCCTGGGCTGCAAGGCTGGTTCAACATCCGCAAATCAATCAACGTGATAAAACACATTAACCAAAGAAAGAACAAGAATCATATGATCCTCTCAATAGATGCAGAAAAACCATTTGACAAAGTAAAGCACACTTTCTGGATCAAAACTCTTCAGAGTACAGGGACAGCGGGTACATACCTCAATATCATAAAAGCCATCTACGAACAACCTACAGCGAATATCATTCTCAATGGGGAAAAGCTGAGATCTTTTCCCCTAAGGTCAGGAACGCGGCAGGGATAGCCACTCTCACCACTGCTATTCAACATAGTATTAGAAGTCCTAGCCACAGCAATCAGACAACAAAAAGAAATCCAAGGCATCCAAATCGGCAGAGAGGAAGTCAAACTCTCACTCTTTGCAGATGATATGATACTTTATGTGGAAAACCCAAAAGACTCCACCCCAAAACTGCTACAACTCACACAGCAATTCCGTCAAGTAGCAGGCTATAAAATCAATGCACAGAAATCAGTGGCATTCCTATACACCAACAACAAGACAGAAGAGAGACAAATCAAGGAGTCGATCCCATTCACAACTGCACCCAAAACCAGAAGAGACCTAGGAATAAATTGAACCCAAGAGGCAAAGGATCTGTACCCCGAAAACTACCAAATACTCAGGAAAGAAATTGAAGAAGACACAAAGAAACGGAAAAACGTTCCATGCTCATGGATTGGGAGAACCAACATTGTGAAGAGGTCAATGCTACCTAGAGCAATCTACACATGCAATGCAATCCCCGTCAAAATACCATCCACTTTTTTCCAACAAATGGAACTAATAATCCTAAGATTTGAATGGAACCAGAAGAGACCACAAATAGCCAGAGGAATATTGAGAAAGAAAAGCAAAGCTGGCGGCATCACAATTCTGGACTTCCAGCTCTATGACAAAGCTGTCATCATCAAGACAGTATGGTACTGGCACAAAAACAGACACATAGATCCATGGAACAGAATCGAGAGCCCAGAAATGGACCCTCAACTCTATGGTCAACTTATCTTTGACAGAGCAGGAAAGAATGTCCAATGGCAAAAAGAGAGTCTCTTCAACAACTGGAGTTGTGGAAATGGGACAGCCCCATGCAGAAGAATGACACTGGAACATTTCCTGACACCACACACAAAAATAGACTCCAAATGTTTGAAAGACCTCAGTGTGAGACAGGACTCCATCAAAATCCTAAAGGAGAACACAGGTAGCAAGCTCTTCGACCTCAGCCGCAGCAACTTCTTCCTACAAACATCACAAAAGGCACGGGAAGCCAGGGCAAAAATGAACTATTGGGATTTCATCAAGATAATAACCTTTGGCACAGCAAAAGAAACAGTCCACAAAACCAAAACACAACCGACAGAATGGGAGAAATTATTTACGAATGACATATCAGATAAAGGGCTACTATCCAATATGTATAAAAACGTATCAAACTCAACACCCAAAGAACAAATAATCCAATCAAAAAATAGGCAGAAGACATGAACAGACATTTTCCAAAGAAGACATCCAAATGGCCAACAGGCACAGGAAAAAGTGCTCAACACGGCTCGGCATCAGGGAAATCCACATCAAAACCTCAATGAGATACCCTCTCACACCCGTCAGAATGGCTCAAATGAACAAGTCAGGGAACGATAGAGGTTGGCGGGGATGTGGAGAAAGGGGAACCCTCCTACACTGGTGGTGGGAATGCAAGCTGGGGCAACCCCTCTGGAAAACAGGATGGAGGTTCCTCAAATAGTTGAAATTAGAGCTACCATCCGATCCAGCAATTGCACTCCTGGGTATTTACCCCAAAGATACAAATGTAGGGACCCGAAGCGGTACGTGCACCCCATTGTTTATAGCAGCAATGTCCACAGTAGCCAAACTGTTGAAAGAGCCAAGATGTCCATCGACAGATGAGTGGATAAAGAAGAGGTGGTATATATATACACAATGGAATATTACGCAGCCATCAAAAGGAATGAGATGTTGCCATGGACAACGACGTGGATGGAAGTGGAGGGTCCGATGATTAGTGAAATAAGTCAATCAGAGAAAGACATGTATCATATGACCTCACTGATATGAGGAATTCTTAATCTCAGGAACAGAGTGAGGCTTGCTGGAGTGGTCGGGGGTGGGAGGGATGGGCTGGCTGGGTGATAGACATTGGGGAGGGTATGAGCTACGGTGAGCGCTGTGAATTGTGTAAGACTGTTGAATCACAGATCTCTACTTCTGAAACAAATAACGCATCATATTTTAAGAATAAAGGAAAAGAAGGAGATAGCAGGAGAGGAAGAATGAAGGGGAGTTAGTGAGAGGGGGAGACAGACCAGGAGAGATGATGGATTCTGAAAAAAAATCCGAGGTTTCTAGAGGGGAGGTGGGTCGGGGGATTGGTTAGCCTGGTGATGGGTATTAAAGAGGGCACATTCTGCATGGAGCACTGTGTGTTCGGAACAAACAATAAATCATGGGACACTACACCAAAACAAATGATGTAGTACATGGTGATTAACAAAGCAATAAAAAACAAAGACTGTAATAAGAGATGAAGAAGGACACTATATCCTACTTAAAGGGTCTATCCAAGAAGAAGATCTAACAATTGTAAATGTCTATGCCCCGAACATGGGAGCATCCAATTATATAAGGCAATTTAGAAGAAAAGCAAAGAAAGACAGTGACAACCATACAATCATAGTGGGGGACTTTAACACCCCACTGACTGAAATGGCCAGATCATCTAAGCAAAAGTTCAACAAGGAAATAAAGACTTTAAATGACACACTGGACCAAATGGACTTCACAGACATATTCAGAACGTTCCATCCCGAAGCAACGGAATACACATTCTTCTCTAGGGCCCATGGGACGTTCTCCAGAATGGATCACATCCTAGGTCACAAATCAGGTCTCAACCGGTACCCAAAGATTGGGATCATTCCCTGCACATTTTCAGACCACAATGCTTTGAAACTAGAACTCAATCACAAGAGGAAAGTCGGAAAGAACTCCAATACATGGAGGCTAAGAGCATCCTACGAAAGAATGAATGGGTCAACCAGGAAATTAAAGAAGAATTTAAAAATTCATGGAAACCAATGAAAATGAAAACACAACTGTCCAAAATCTTTGGGATACAGCCAAGGCAGTCCTGCGAGGAAAGTATATAGCAATACAAGTCTTTCTCAAGAAACATGAAAGGTCTCAAATGCACACCCTAACCCTACACCTAAAGGAGCTGGAGAAAGAACGGCCAATAAAGCCTAAACCCAGCAGGAGAAGAGAAATCATGCAGATCAGAGCAGAAATCAATGAAATAGAACCCAAAAGAACAGTAGAACAGATCAACGGAACTAGGAGCTGGTTCTTTGAAAGAATTCACAAGATTGATACACCCCTGTCCAGGCTGATCAAAAAGAAAAGAGAAATGACCCAAATCAACAAAATCATGAATGAAGGAGGAGAGATCACAACCAACACCAAAGAAATACAAACGATTATAAGAACGTAATCTGAGCAACCCTAGGGCAGCATATTCCATAACCTGGAAGAAATGGGTGCATTCCTAGAGATGTGTCAACTACCAAAACTGACCCAGGAAGAAAGAGAAAACCTGAACAGTCCTATAACCACGAAGGCAATTGAAGTAGTCATCAAAAACCTCCCAAGAACCCAAAGCCCAGGGCCAGATGGATTCCCAGGGGAATTCTATCCGACATTTAAAGAAGAATTAATACCTATTCTCCTGAAACTGTTCCAAACAATAGAAATGGAAGGAAAACTTCCAAACTCATTTTATGAGGCCACCATTACCTTGATCCCAAAACCAGACAAAGATCCCATCAAAAAGGAGTATTAGAGACCAATATCCTTGATGAACATCGATGCAAAAATTCTCACCAAAATACTAGCCAAGAGGACCCAACAGTACATGAAAAGGAGTATTCACCATGACCAAGTGGGATTTATCCCTGGGCTGCAAGGCTGGTTCAACATCCGCAAATCAATCAACGTGATAAAACACATTAACCAAAGAAAGAACAAGAATCATATGATCCTCTCAATAGATGCAGAAAAACCATTTGACAAAGTAAAGCACACTTTCTGGATCAAAACTCTTCAGAGTACAGGGACAGCGGGTACATACCTCAATATCATAAAAGCCATCTACGAACAACCTACAGCGAATATCATTCTCAATGGGGAAAAGCTGAGATCTTTTCCCCTAAGGTCAGGAACGCGGCAGGGATAGCCACTCTCACCACTGCTATTCAACATAGTATTAGAAGTCCTAGCCACAGCAATCAGACAACAAAAAGAAATCCAAGGCATCCAAATCGGCAGAGAGGAAGTCAAACTCTCACTCTTTGCAGATGATATGATACTTTATGTGGAAAACCCAAAAGACTCCACCCCAAAACTGCTACAACTCACACAGCAATTCCGTCAGGTAGCAGGCTATAAAATCAATGCACAGAAATCAGTGGCATTCCTATACACCAACAACAAGACAGAAGAGAGACAAATCAAGGAGTCGATCCCATTCACAACTGCACCCAAAACCAGAAGAGACCTAGGAATACATTGAACCCAAGAGGCAAAGGATCTGTACTCAGAAAACTACCAAATACTCAGGAAAGAAATTGAAGAAGACACAAAGAAACGGAAAAACGTTCCATGCTCATGGATTGGGAGAACCAACATTGTGAAGAGGTCAATGCTACCTAGAGCAATCTACACATGCAATGCAATCCCCATCAAAATACCATCCACTTTTTTCCAAGAAATGGAACAAATAATCCTAAGATTTGAATGGAACCAGAAGAGACCACGAATAGCCAGAGGAATATTGAGAAAGAAAAGCAAAGCTGGCGGCATCACAATTCTGGACTTCCAGCTCTATGACAAAGCTGTCATCATCAAGACAGTATGGTACTGGCACAAAAACAGACAGATAGATCCATGGAACAGAATCGAGAGCCCAGAAATGGACCCTCAACTCTATGGTCAACTTATCTTTGACAGAGCAGGAAAGAATGTCCAATGGCAAAAAGAGAGTCTCTTCCACAACTGGAGTTGTGGAAATTGGACAGCCCCATGCAGAAGAATGACACTGGACCATTTCCTGACACCACACACAAAAATAGACTCCAAATGTTTGAAAGACCTCAGTGTGAGACAGGACTCCATCAAAATCCTAAAGGAGAACACAGGTAGCAAGCTCTTCGACCTCAGCCGCAGCAACTTCTTCCTACAAACATCACCAAAGGCACGGGAATCCAGGGCAAAAAGGAACTATTGGGATTTCATCAAGATAAAAACCTTTGGCACAGCAAAAGAAACAGTCCACAAAACCAAAAGACAACCGACAGAATGGGAGAAATTATTTACGAATGACATATCAGATAAAGGGCTACTATCCAATATGTATAAAAACGTATCAAACTCAACACCCAAAGAACAAATAATCCAATCAAAAAATAGGCAGAAGTCATGAACAGACATTTTTCCAAAGAAGACATCCAAATGGCCAACAGGCACAGGAAAAAGTGCTCAACACGGCTCGGCATCAGGGAAATCCACATCAAAACCTCAATGAGATACCCCCTCACACCCGTCAGAATGGCTCAAATGAACAAGTCAGGGAACGACAGATGTTGGCGGGGATGTGGAGAAAGGGGAACCCTCCTACACTGGTGGTGGGAATGCAAGCTGGGGCAACCCCTCTGGAAAACAGGATGGAGGTTCCTCAAATAGTTGAAATTAGAGCTATCATCCGATCCAGCAATTGCACTCCTGGGTATTTACCCCAAAGATACAAATGTAGGGACCCGAAGCGGTACGTGCACCCCATTGTTTATAGCAGCAATGTCCACAATAGCCAAACTGTTGAAAGAGCCAAGATGTCCATCGACAGATGAGTGGATAAAGAAGAAGTGGTATATATATACACAATGGAATATTACGCAGCAATCAAAAGGAATGAGATGTTGCCATGGACAACGATGTGGATGGAAGTGGAGGGTCCGATGATTAGTGAAATAAGTCAATCAGAGAAAGACATGTATCATATGACCTCACAGATATGAGGAATTCATAATCTCAGGAACAGAGTGAGGCTTGCTGGAGTGGTCGGGGGTGGGAGGGATGGGCTGGCTGGGTGATAGACATTGGGGAGTGTATGAGCTACGGTGAGCGCTGTGAATTGTGTAAGACTGTTGAATCACAGATCTCTACTTCTGAAACAAATAACGCAACATATTTTAAGAATAAAGGAAAAGAAGGAGATAGCAGGAGAGGAAGAATGAAGGGGAGTTAGTGAGAGGGGGAGACAGACCAGGAGAGATGATGGATTCTATAAAAAAATCCGAGGTTTCTAGAGGGGAGGTGGGTCGGGGGATTGGTTAGCCTGGTGATGGGTATTAAAGAGGGCACATTCTGCATGGAGCACTGTGTGTTCGGAACAAACAATGAATCATGGGACACTACACCAAAACAAATGATGTAGTACATGGTGATTAACAAAGCAATAAAAAACAAAGACTGTAATAAGAGATGAAGAAGGACACTATATCCTACTTAAAGGGTCTATCCAAGAAGAAGATCTAACAATTGTAAATGTCTATGCCCCGAACATGGGAGCATCCAATTATATAAGGCAATTTAGAAGAAAAGCAAAGAAAGACATTGACAACCATACAATCAGAGTGGGGGACTTTAACACCCCCCTGACTGAAATGGCCAGATCATCTAAGCAAAAGATCAACAAGGAAATAAAGACTTTAAATGACACACTGGAACAAATGGTCTTCACAGACATATTCAGAACGTTCCATCCCGAAGCAACGGAATACACATTCTTCTCTAGGGCCCATGGAACGTTCTCCAGAATGGATCACATCCTAGGTCACAAATCAGGTCTCAACCGGTACCCAAAGATTGGGATCATTCCCTGCACATTTTCAGACCACAATGCTTTGAAACTAGAACTCAATCACAAGAGGAAAGTCGGAAAGAACTCAAATACATGGAGGCTAAAGAGCATCCTACGAAAGAATGAATGGGTCAACCAGGAAATTAAAGAAGAATTTAAAAATTCATGGAAACCAATGAAAATGAAAACACAACTGTCCAAAATCTTTGGGATACAGCCAAGGCTGTCCTGCGAAGAAAGTATATAGCAATACAAGCCTTTCTCAAGAAACATGAAAGGTCTCAATTACACACCCTAACCCTACACCTAAAGGAGCTGGAGAAAGAACGGCCAATAAAGCCTAAAACCAGCAGGAGAAGAGAAATCATGCAGATCAGAGCAGAAATCAATGAAATAGAACCCAAAAGAACAGTAGAACAGATCAACGGAACTAGGAGCTGGTTCTTTGAAAGAATTCACAAGATTGATACACCCCTGTCCAGGCTGATCAAAAAGAAAAGAGAAATGACCCAAATCAACAAAATCATGAATGAAGGAGGAGAGATCACAACCAACACCAAAGAAATACAAACGATTATAAGAACGTAATCTGAGCAACCCTATGGCAGCATATTCCATAACCTGGAAGAAATGGGTGCATTCCTAGAGATGTGTCAACTACCAAAACTGACCCAGGAAGAAAGAGAAAACCTGAACAGTCCTATAACCACGAAGGCAATTGAAGTAGTCATCAAAAACCTCCCAAGAAACCAAAGCCCAGGGCCAGATGGATTCCCAGGGGAATTCTATCAGACATTTAAAGAAGAATTAATACCTATTCTCCTGAAACTGTTCCAAACAATAGAAATGGAAGGAAAACTTCCAAACTCATTTTATGAGGCCACCATTACCTTGATCCCAAAACCAGACAAAGATCCCATCAAAAAGGAGTATTAGAGACCAATATCCTTGATGAACATCGATGCAAAAATTCTCACCAAATTACTAGCCAAGAGGACCCAACAGTACATGAAAAGGAGTATTCACCATGACCAAGTGGGATTTATCCCTGGGCTGCAAGGCTGGTTCAACATCCGCAAATCAATCAACGTGATAAAACACATTAACCAAAGAAAGAACAAGAATCATATGATCCTCTCAATAGATGCAGAAAAACCATTTGACAAAGTAAAGCACACTTTCTGGATCAAAACTCTTCAGAGTACAGGGACAGCGGGTACATACCTCAATATCATAAAAGCCATCTACGAACAACCTACAGCGAATATCATTCTCAATGGGGAAAAGCTGAGATCTTTTCCCCTAAGGTCAGGAACGCGGCAGGGATAGCCACTCTCACCACTGCTATTCAACATAGTATTAGAAGTCCTAGCCACAGCAATCAGACAACAAAAAGAAATCAAAGGCATCCAAATCGGCAGAGAGGAAGTCAAACTCTCACTCTTTGCAGATGATATGATACTTTATGTGGAAATCCCAAAAGACTCCACCCCAAAACTGCTACAACTCACACAGCAATTCCGTCAAGTAGCAGGCTATAAAATCAATGCACAGACATCAGTGGCATTCCTATACACCAACAACAAGACAGAAGAGAGACAAATCAAGGAGTCGATCCCATTCACAACTGCACCCAAAACCAGAAGACACCTAGGAATACATTGAACCCAAGAGGCAAAGGATCTGTACTCAGAAAACTACCAAATACTCAGGAAAGAAATTGAAGAGGACACAAAGAAACGGAAAAACGTTCCATGCTCATGGACTGGGAGAACCAACATTGTGAAGAGGTCAATGCTACCTAGAGCAATCTACACATGCAATGCAATCCCCATCAAAATACCATCCACTTTTTTCCAAGAAATGGAACAAATAATCCTAAGATTTGAATGGAACCAGAAGAGACCACGAATAGCCAGAGGAATATTGAGGAAGAAAAGCAAAGCTGGCGGCATCACAATTCTCGACTTCCAGCTCTATGACAAAGCTGTCATCATCAAGACAGTATGGTACTGGCACAAAAACAGACACATAGATCCATGGAACAGAATCGAGAGCCCAGAAGTGGACCCTCAACTCTATGGTCAACTTACCTTTGACAGAGCAGGAAAGAATGTCCAATGGCAAAAAGAGAGTCTCTTCCACAACTGGAGTTGTGGAAATTGGACAGCCCCATGCAGAAGAATGACACTCGACCATTTCCTGACACCACACACAAAAATAGAGTCCAAATGTTTGAAAGACCTCAATGTGAGACAGGACTCCATCAAAATCCTAAAGGAGAACACAGGTAGCAAGCTCTTCGACCTCAGCCGCAGCAACTTCTTCCTACAAACATCACCAAAGGCACGGGAAGCAAGGGCAAAAAGGAACTATTGGGATTTCATCAAGATAAAAACCTTTGGCACAGCAAAAGAAACAGTCCACAAAACCAAAAGACAACCGACAGAATGGGAGAAAATATTTACGAATGACATATCAGATAAAGGGCTACTATCCAATATGTATAAAAACGTATCAAACTCAACACCCAAAGAACAAGTAATCCAATCAAAAAATAGGCAGAAGACATGAACAGACATTTTTCCAAAGAAGACATCCAAATGGCCAACAGGCACAGGAAAAAGTGCTCAACACGGCTCGGCATCAGGGAAATCCACATCAAAACCTCAATGAGATACCCTCTCACACCCGTCAGAATGGCTCAAATGAACAAGTCAGGGAACGACAGAGGTTGCCGGGGATGTGGAGAAAGGGGAACCCTCCTACACTGGTGGTGGGAATGCAAGCTGGTGCAACCCCTCTGGAAAACAGGATGGAGGTTCCTCAAATAGTTGAAATTAGAGCTACCATCCGATCCAGCAATTGCACTCCTGGGTATTTACCCCAAAGATACAAATGTAGGGACCCGAAGCGGTACGTGCACCCCATTGTTTATAGCAGCAATGTCCACAATAGCCAAACTGTTGAAAGAGCCAAGATGTCCATCGACAGATGAGTGGATAAAGAAGAGGTGGTATATATATACACAATGGAATATTACGCAGCCATCAAAAGGAATGAGATGTTGCCATGGACAACGACGTGGATGGAACTGGAGGGTCCGATGATTAGTGAAATAAGTCAATCAGAGAAAGACATGTATCATATGACCTCACTGATAGGAGGAATTCTTAATCTCAGGAACAGAGTGAGGCTTGCTGGAGTGGTCGGGGGTGGGAGGGATGGGCTGGCTGGGTGATAGACATTGGGGAGGGTATGAGCTACGGTGAGCGCTGTGAATTGTGTAAGACTGTTGAATCACAGATCTCTACTTCTGAAACAAATAACGCATCATATTTTAAGAATAAAGGAAAAGAAGGAGATAGCAGGAGAGGAAGAATGAAGGGGAGTTAGTGAGAGGGGGAGACAGACCAGGAGAGATGATGGATTCTGAAAAAAAATCCGAGGTTTCTAGAGGGGAGGTGGGTCGGGGGATTGGTTAGCCTGGTGATGGGTATTAAAGAGGGCACATTCTGCATGGAGCACTGTGTGTTCGGAACAAACAATGAATCATGGGACACTACACCAAAACAAATGATGTAGTACATGGTGATTAACAAAGCAATAAAAAACAAAGACTGTAATAAGAGATGAAGAAGGACACTATATCCTACTTAAAGGGTCTATCCAAGAAGAAGATCTAACAATTGTAAATGTCTATGCCCCGAACATGGGAGCATCCAATTATATAAGGCAATTTAGAAGAAAAGCAAAGAAAGACATTGACAACCATACAATCAGAGTGGGGGACTTTAACACCCCCCTGACTGAAATGGCCAGATCATCTAAGCAAAAGATCAACAAGGAAATAAAGACTTTAAATGACACACTGGACCAAATGGACTTCACAGACATATTCAGAACGTTCCATCCCGAAGCAACGGAATACACATTCTTCTCTAGGGCCCATGGAACGTTCTCCAGAATGGATCACATCCTAGGTCACAAATCAGGTCTCAACCGGTACCCAAAGATTGGGATCATTCCCTGCACATTTTCAGACCACAATGCTTTGAAACTAGAACTCAATCACAAGAGGAAAGTCGGAAAGAACTCAAATACATGGAGGCTAAAGAGCATCCTACGAAAGAATGAATGGGTCAACCAGGAAATTAAAGAAGAATTTAAAAATTCATGGAAACCAATGAAAATGAAAACACAACTGTCCAAAATCTTTGGGATACAGCCAAGGCAGTCCTGCGAGGAAAGTATATAGCAATACAAGCCTTTCTCAAGAAACATGAAAGGTCTCAAATACACACCCTAACCCTACACCTAAAGGAGCTGGAGAAAGAACGGCCAATAAAGCCTAAACCCAGCAGGAGAAGAGAAATCATGCAGATCAGAGCAGAAATCAATGAAATAGAACCCAAAAGAACAGTAGAACAGATCAACGGAACTAGGAGCTGGTTCTTTGAAAGAATTCACAAGATTGATACACCCCTGTCCAGGCTGATCAAAAAGAAAAGAGAAATGACCCAAATCAACAAAATCATGAATGAAGGAGGAGAGATCACAACCAACACCAAAGAAATACAAACGATTATAAGAACGTAATCTGAGCAACCCTATGGCAGCATATTCCATAACCTGGAAGAAATGGGTGCATTCCTAGAGATGTGTCAACTACCAAAACTGACCCAGGAAGAAAGAGAAAACCTGAACAGTCCTATAACCACGAAGGCAATTGAAGTAGTCATCAAAAACCTCCCAAGAAACCAAAGCCCAGGGCCAGATGGATTCCCAGGGGAATTCTATCAGACATTTAAAGAAGAATTAATACCTATTCTCCTGAAACTGTTCCAAACAATAGAAATGGAAGGAAAACTTCCAAACTCATTTTATGAGGCCACCATTACCTTGATCCCAAAACCAGACAAAGATCCCATCAAAAAGGAGTATTAGAGACCAATATCCTTGATGAACATCGATGCAAAAATTCTCACCAAAATACTAGCCAAGAGGACCCAACAGTACATGAAAAGGAGTATTCACCATGACCAAGTGGGATTTATCCCTGGGCTGCAAGGCTGGTTCAACATCCGCAAATCAATCAACGTGATAAAACACATTAACCAAAGAAAGAACAAGAATCATATGATCCTCTCAATAGATGCAGAAAAACCATTTGACAAAGTAAAGCACACTTTCTGGATTAAAACTCTTCAGAGTACAGGGACAGCGGGTACATACCTCAATATCATAAAAGCCATCTACGAACAACCTACAGCGAATATCATTCTCAATGGGGAAAAGCTGAGACCTTTTCCCCTAAGGTCAGGAACGCGGCAGGGATAGCCACTCTCACCACTGCTATTCAACATAGTATTAGAAGTCCTAGCCACAGCAATCAGACAACAAAAAGAAATCCAAGGCATCCAAATCGGCAGAGAGGAAGTCAAACTCTCACTCTTTGCAGATGATATGATACTTTATGTGGAAACCCCAAAAAACTCCACCCCAAAACTGCTACAACTCACACAGCAATTCCGTCAAGTAGCAGGCTATAAAATCAATGCACAGACATCAGTGGCATTCCTATACACCAACAACAAGACAGAAGAGAGACAAATCAAGGAGTCGATCCCATTCACAACTGCACCCAAAACCAGAAGAGACCTAGGAATAAATTGAACCCAAGAGGCAAAGGATCTGTACCCAGAAAACTACCAAATACTCAGGAAAGAAATTGAAGAAGACACAAAGAAACGGAAAAATGTTCCATGCTCATGGATTGGGAGAACCAACATTGTGAAGAGGTCAATGCTACCTAGAGCAATCTACACATGCAATGCAATCCCCGTCAAAATACCATCCACTTTTTTCCAAGAAATGGAACAAATAATCCTAAGATTTGAATGGAACCAGAAGAGACCACGAATAGCCAGAGGAATATTGAGAAAGAAAAGCAAAGCTGGCGGCATCACAATTCTGGACTTCCAGCTCTATGACAAAGCTGTCATCATCAAGACAGTAGGGTACTGGCACAAAAACAGACACATAGATCCATGGAACAGAATCGAGAGCCCAGAAATGGACCCTCAACTCTATGGTCAACTTATCTTTGACAGAGCAAGAAAGAATGTCCAATGGCAAAAAGAGAGTCTCTTCAACAACTGGAGTTGTGGAAATTGGACAGCCCCATGCAGAAGAATGACACTGGACCATTTCCTGACACCACACACAAAAATAGACTCCAAATGTTTGAAAGACCTCAGTGTGAGACAGGACTCCATCAAAATCCTAAAGGAGAACACAGGTAGCAAGCTCTTCGACCTCAGCCGCAGCAACTTCTTCCTACAAACATCACCAAAGGCACGGGAATCCAGGGCAAAAAGGAACTATTGGGATTTCATCAAGATAAAAACCTTTGGCACAGCAAAAGAAACAGTCCACAAAACCAAAAGACAACCGACAGAATGGGAGAAATTATTTACGAATGACATATCAGATAAAGGGCTACTATCCAATATGTATAAAAACGTATCAAACTCAACACCCAAAGAACAAATAATCCAATCAAAAAGTAGGCAGAAGTCATGAACAGACATTTTTCCAAAGAAGACATCCAAATGGCCAACAGGCACATGAAAAAGTGCTCAACACGGCTCGGCATCAGGGAAATCCACATCAAAACCTCAATGAGATACCCCCTCACACCCGTCAGAATGGCTCAAATGAACAAGTCAGGGAACGACAGAGGTTGGCGGGGATGTGGAGAAAGGGGAACCCTCCTACACTGGTGGTGGGAATGCAAGCTGGGGCAACCCCTCTGGAAAACAGGATGGAGGTTCCTCAAATAGTTGAAATTAGAGCTACCATCCGATCCAGCAATTGCACTCCTGGGTATTTACCCCAAAGATACAAATGTAGGGACCCGAAGCGGTACGTGCACCCCATTGTTTATAGCAGCAATGTCCACAATAGCCAAACTGTTGAAAGAGCCAAGATGTCCATCGACAGATGAGTGGATAAAGAAGAAGTGGTATATATATACACAATGGAATATTACGCAGCAATCAAAAGGAATGAGATGTTGCCATGGACAACGACGTGGATGGAAGTGGAGGGTCCGATGATTAGTGAAATAAGTCAATCAGAGAAAGACATGTATCATATGACCTCACAGATATGAGGAATTCTTAATCTCAGGAACAGAGTGAGGCTTGCTGGAGTGGTCGGGGGTGGGAGGGATGGGCTGGCTGGGTGATAGACATTGGGGAGGGTATGAGCTACGGTGAGCGCTGTGAATTGTGTAAGACTGTTGAATCACAGATCTCTACTTCTGAAACAAATAACGCAACATATTTTAAGAATAAAGGAAAAGAAGGAGATAGCAGGAGAGGAAGAATGAAGGGGAGTTAGTGAGAGGGGGAGACAGACCAGGAGAGATGATGGATTCTATAAAAAAATCCGAGGTTTCTAGAGGGGAGGTGGGTCGGGGGATTGGTTAGCCTGGTGATGGGTATTAAAGAGTGCACATTCTGCATGGAGCACTGCGTGTTCGGAACAAACAATGAATCATGGGACACTACACCAAAACAAATGATGTAGTACATGGTGATTAACAAAGCAATAAAAAACAAAGACTGTAATAAGAGATGAAGAAGGACACTATATCCTACTTAAAGGGTCTATCCAAGAAGAAGATCTAACAATTGTAAATGTCTATGCCCCGAACATGGGAGCATCCAATTATATAAGGCAATTTAGAAGAAAAGCAAAGAAAGACATTGACAACCATACAATCATAGTGGGGGACTTTAACACCCCCCTGACTGAAATGGCCAGATCATCTAAGCAAAAGATCAACAAGGAAATAAAGACTTTAAATGACACACTGGAACAAATGGTCTTCACAGACATATTCAGAACGTTCCATCCCGAAGCAACGGAATACACATTCTTCTCTAGGGCCCATGGAACGTTCTCCAGAATGGATCACATCCTAGGTCACAAATCAGGTCTCAACCGGTACCCAAAGATTGGGATCATTCCCTGCACATTTTCAGACCACAATGCTTTGAAACTAGAACTCAATCACAAGAGGAAAGTCGGAAAGAACTCAAATACACGGAGGCTAAAGAGCATCCTACGAAAGAATGAATGGGTCAACCAGGAAATTAAAGAAGAATTTAAAAATTCATGGAAACCAATGAAAATGAAAACACAACTGTCCAAAATCTTTGGGATACAGCCAAGGCTGTCCTGCGAAGAAAGTATATAGCAATACAAGCCTTTCTCAAGAAACATGAAAGGTCTCAAATACACACCCTAACCATACACCTAAAGGAGCTGGAGAAAGAACGGCCAATAAAGCCTAAAACCAGCAGGAGAAGAGAAATCATGCAGATCAGAGCAGAAATCAATGAAATAGAACCCAAAAGAACAGTAGAACAGATCAACGGAACTAGGAGCTGGTTCTTTGAAAGAATTCACAAGATTGATACACCCCTGTCCAGGCTGATCAAAACAAAAGAGAAATGACCCAAATCAACAAAATCATGAATGAAGGAGGAGAGATCACAACCAACACCAAAGAAATACAAACGATTATAAGAACGTAATCTGAGCAACCCTAGGGCAGCATATTCCATAACCTGGAAGAAATGGGTGCATTCCTAGAGATGTGTCAACTACCAAAACTGACCCAGGAAGAAAGAGAAAACCTGAACAGTCCTATAACCACGAAGGCAATTGAAGTAGTCATCAAAAACCTCCCAAGAAACCAAAGCCCAGGGCCAGATGGATTCCCAGGGGAATTCTATCCGACATTTAAAGAAGAATTAATACCTATTCTCCTGAAACTGTTCCAAACAATAGAAATGGAAGGAAAACTTCCAAACTCATTTTATGAGGCCACCATTACCTTGATCCCAAAACCAGACAAAGATCCCATCAAAAAGGAGTATTAGAGACCAATATCCTTGATGAACATCGATGCAAATATTCTCACCAAATTACTAGCCAAGAGGACCCAACAGTACATGAAAAGGAGTATTCACCATGACCAAGTGGGATTTATCCCTGGGCTGCAAGGCTGGTTCAACATCCGCAAATCAATCAACGTGATAAAACACATTAACCAAAGAAAGAACAAGAATCATATGATCCTCTCAATAGATGCAGAAAAACCATTTGACAAAGTAAAGCACACTTTCTGGATCAAAACTCTTCAGAGTACAGGGACAGCGGGTACATACCTCAATATCATAAAAGCCATCTACGAACAACCTACAGCGAATATCATTCTCAATGGGGAAAAGCTGAGATCTTTTCCCCTAAGGTCAGGAACGCGGCAGGGATAGCCACTCTCACCACTGCTATTCAACATAGTATTAGAAGTCCTAGCCACAGCAATCAGACAACAAAAAGAAATCCAAGGCATCCAAATCGGCAGAGAGGAAGTCAAACTCTCACTCTTTGCAGATGATATGATACTTTATGTGGAAACCCCAAAAAACTCCACCCCAAAACTGCTACAACTCACACAGCAATTCCGTCAAGTAGCAGGCTATAAAATCAATGCACAGACATCAGTGGCATTCCTATACACCAACAACAAGACAGAAGAGAGACAAATCAAGGAGTCGATCCCATTCACAACTGCACCCAAAACCAGAAGAGACCTAGGAATAAATTGAACCCAAGAGGCAAAGGATCTGTACCCAGAAAACTACCAAATACTCAGGAAAGAAATTGAAGAAGACACAAAGAAACGGAAAAACGTTCCATGCTCATGGATTGGGAGAACCAACATTGTGAAGAGGTCAATGCTACCTAGAGCAATCTACACATGCAATGCAATCCCCGTCAAAATACCATCCACTTTTTTCCAAGAAATGGAACAAATAATCCTAAGATTTGAATGGAACCAGAAGAGACCACGAATAGCCAGAGGAATATTGAGAAAGAAAAGCAAAGCTGGCGGCATCACAATTCTGGACTTCCAGCTCTATGACAAAGCTGTCATCATCAAGACAGTAGGGTACTGGCACAAAAACAGACACATAGATCCATGGAACAGAATCGAGAGCCCAGAAATGGACCCTCAACTCTATGGTCAACTTATCTTTGACAGAGCAAGAAAGAATGTCCAATGGCAAAAAGAGAGTCTCTTCAACAACTGGAGTTGTGGAAATTGGACAGCCCCATGCAGAAGAATGACACTGGACCATTTCCTGACACCACACACAAAAATAGACTCCAAATGTTTGAAAGACCTCAGTGTGAGACAGGACTCCATCAAAATCCTAAAGGAGAACACAGGTAGCAAGCTCTTCGACCTCAGCCGCAGCAACTTCTTCCTACAAACATCACCAAAGGCACGGGAATCCAGGGCAAAAAGGAACTATTGGGATTTCATCAAGATAAAAACCTTTGGCACAGCAAAAGAAACAGTCCACAAAACCAAAAGACAACCGACAGAATGGGAGAAATTATTTACGAATGACATATCAGATAAAGGGCTACTATCCAATATGTATAAAAACGTATCAAACTCAACACCCAAAGAACAAATAATCCAATCAAAAAGTAGGCAGAAGTCATGAACAGACATTTTTCCAAAGAAGACATCCAAATGGCCAACAGGCACATGAAAAAGTGCTCAACACGGCTCGGCATCAGGGAAATCCACATCAAAACCTCAATGAGATACCCCCTCACACCCGTCAGAATGGCTCAAATGAACAAGTCAGGGAACGACAGAGGTTGGCGGGGATGTGGAGAAAGGGGAACCCTCCTACACTGGTGGTGGGAATGCAAGCTGGGGCAACCCCTCTGGAAAACAGGATGGAGGTTCCTCAAATAGTTGAAATTAGAGCTACCATCCGATCCAGCAATTGCACTCCTGGGTATTTACCCCAAAGATACAAATGTAGGGACCCGAAGCGGTACGTGCACCCCATTGTTTATAGCAGCAATGTCCACAATAGCCAAACTGTTGAAAGAGCCAAGATGTCCATCGACAGATGAGTGGATAAAGAAGAAGTGGTATATATATACACAATGGAATATTACGCAGCAATCAAAAGGAATGAGATGTTGCCATGGACAACGACGTGGATGGAAGTGGAGGGTCCGATGATTAGTGAAATAAGTCAATCAGAGAAAGACATGTATCATATGACCTCACAGATATGAGGAATTCTTAATCTCAGGAACAGAGTGAGGCTTGCTGGAGTGGTCGGGGGTGGGAGGGATGGGCTGGCTGGGTGATAGACATTGGGGAGGGTATGAGCTACGGTGAGCGCTGTGAATTGTGTAAGACTGTTGAATCACAGATCTCTACTTCTGAAACAAATAACGCAACATATTTTAAGAATAAAGGAAAAGAAGGAGATAGCAGGAGAGGAAGAATGAAGGGGAGTTAGTGAGAGGGGGAGACAGACCAGGAGAGATGATGGATTCTATAAAAAAATCCGAGGTTTCTAGAGGGGAGGTGGGTCGGGGGATTGGTTAGCCTGGTGATGGGTATTAAAGAGTGCACATTCTGCATGGAGCACTGCGTGTTCGGAACAAACAATGAATCATGGGACACTACACCAAAACAAATGATGTAGTACATGGTGATTAACAAGGCAATAAAAAACAAAGACTGTAATAAGAGATGAAGAAGGACACTATATCCTACTTAAAGGGTCTATCCAAGAAGAAGATCTAACAATTGTAAATGTCTATGCCCCGAACATGGGAGCATCCAATTATATAAGGCAATTTAGAAGAAAAGCAAAGAAAGACATTGACAACCATACAATCATAGTGGGGGACTTTAACACCCCCCTGACTGAAATGGCCAGATCATCTAAGCAAAAGATCAACAAGGAAATAAAGACTTTAAATGACACACTGGAACAAATGGTCTTCACAGACATATTCAGAACGTTCCATCCCGAAGCAACGGAATACACATTCTTCTCTAGGGCCCATGGAACGTTCTCCAGAATGGATCACATCCTAGGTCACAAATCAGGTCTCAACCGGTACCCAAAGATTGGGATCATTCCCTGCACATTTTCAGACCACAATGCTTTGAAACTAGAACTCAATCACAAGAGGAAAGTCGGAAAGAACTCAAATACACGGAGGCTAAAGAGCATCCTACGAAAGAATGAATGGGTCAACCAGGAAATTAAAGAAGAATTTAAAAATTCATGGAAACCAATGAAAATGAAAACACAACTGTCCAAAATCTTTGGGATACAGCCAAGGCTGTCCTGCGAAGAAAGTATATAGCAATACAAGCCTTTCTCAAGAAACATGAAAGGTCTCAAATACACACCCTAACCATACACCTAAAGGAGCTGGAGAAAGAACGGCCAATAAAGCCTAAAACCAGCAGGAGAAGAGAAATCATGCAGATCAGAGCAGAAATCAATGAAATAGAACCCAAAAGAACAGTAGAACAGATCAACGGAACTAGGAGCTGGTTCTTTGAAAGAATTCACAAGATTGATACACCCCTGTCCAGGCTGATCAAAACAAAAGAGAAATGACCCAAATCAACAAAATCATGAATGAAGGAGGAGAGATCACAACCAACACCAAAGAAATACAAACGATTATAAGAACGTAATCTGAGCAACCCTAGGGCAGCATATTCCATAACCTGGAAGAAATGGGTGCATTCCTAGAGATGTGTCAACTACCAAAACTGACCCAGGAAGAAAGAGAAAACCTGAACAGTCCTATAACCACGAAGGCAATTGAAGTAGTCATCAAAAACCTCCCAAGAAACCAAAGCCCAGGGCCAGATGGATTCCCAGGGGAATTCTATCCGACATTTAAAGAAGAATTAATACCTATTCTCCTGAAACTGTTCCAAACAATAGAAATGGAAGGAAAACTTCCAAACTCATTTTATGAGGCCACCATTACCTTGATCCCAAAACCAGACAAAGATCCCATCAAAAAGGAGTATTAGAGACCAATATCCTTGATGAACATCGATGCAAATATTCTCACCAAATTACTAGCCAAGAGGACCCAACAGTACATGAAAAGGAGTATTCACCATGACCAAGTGGGATTTATCCCTGGGCTGCAAGGCTGGTTCAACATCCGCAAATCAATCAACGTGATAAAACACATTAACCAAAGAAAGAACAAGAATCATATGATCCTCTCAATAGATGCAGAAAAACCATTTGACAAAGTAAAGCACACTTTCTGGATCAAAACTCTTCAGAGTACAGGGACAGCGGGTACATACCTCAATATCATAAAAGCCATCTACGAACAACCTACAGCGAATATCATTCTCAATGGGGAAAAGCTGAGATCTTTTCCCCTAAGGTCAGGAACGCGGCAGGGATAGCCACTCTCACCACTGCTATTCAACATAGTATTAGAAGTCCTAGCCACAGCAATCAGACAACAAAAAGAAATCCAAGGCATCCAAATCGGCAGAGAGGAAGTCAAACTCTCACTCTTTGCAGATGATATGATACTTTATGTGGAAATCCCAAAAGACTCCACCCCAAAACTGCTACAACTCACACAGCAATTCCGTCAAGTAGCAGGCTATAAAATCAATGCACAGACATCAGTGGCATTCCTATACACCAACAACAAGACAGAAGAGAGACAAATCAAGGAGTCGATCCCATTCACAACTGCACCCAAAACCAGAAGACACCTAGGAATACATTGAACCCAAGAGGCAAAGGATCTGTACTCAGAAAACTACCAAATACTCAGGAAAGAAATTGAAGAAGACACAAAGAAACGGAAAAACGTTCCATGCTCATGGACTGGGAGAACCAACATTGTGAAGAGGTCAATGCTACCTAGAGCAATCTACACATGCAATGCAATCCCCGTCAAAATACCATCCACTTTTTTCCAAGAAATGGAACAAATAATCCTAAGATTTGAATGGAACCAGAAGAGACCACGAATAGCCAGAGGAATATTGAGAAAGAAAAGCAAAGCTGGCGGCATCACAATTCTGGACTTCCAGCTCTATGACAAAGCTGTCATCATCAAGACAGTATGGTACTGGCACAAAAACAGACAGATGGATCCATGGAACAGAATCGAGAGCCCAGAAATGGACCCTCAACTCTATGGTCAACTTATCTTTGACAGAGCAGGAAAGAATGTCCAATGGCAAAAAGAGAGTCTCTTCCACAACTGGAGTTGTGGAAATTGGACAGCCCCATGCAGAAGAATGACACTGGACCATTTCCTGACACCACACACAAAAATAGACTCCAAATGTTTGAAAGACCTCAGTGTGAGACAAGACTGCATCAAAATCCTAAAGGAGAACACAGGTAGCAAGCTCTTCGACCTCAGCCGCAGCAACTTCTTCCTACAAACATCACCAAAGGCACGGGAATCCAGGGCAAAAAGGAACTAATGGGATTTCATCAAGATAAAAACCTTTGGCACAGCAAATGAAACAGTCCACAAAACCAAAAGACAACCGACAGAATGGGAGAAATTATTTACGAATGACATATCAGATAAAGGGCTACTATCCAATATGTATAAAAACGTATCAAACTCAACACCCAAGAACAAATAATCCAATCAAAAAATAGGCAGAAGACATGAACAGACATTTTTCCAAAGAAGACATCCAAATTGCCAACAGGCACAGGAAAAAGTGCTCAACACGGCTCGGCATCAGGGAAATCCACATCAAAACCTCAATGAGATACCCTCTCACACCCGTCAGAATGGCTCAAATGAACAAGTCAGGGAACGACAGAGATTGGCGGGGATGTGGATAAAGGGGAACCCTCCTACACTGGTGGTGGGAATGCAAGCTGGGGCAACCCCTCTGGAAAACAGGATGGAGGTTCCTCAAATAGTTGAAATTAGAGCTACCATCCGATCCAGCAATTGCACTCCTGGGTATTTACCCCAAAGATACAAATGTAGGGACCCGAAGCGGTACGTGCACCCCATTGTTTATAGCAGCAATGTCCACAATAGCCAAACTGTTGAAAGAGCCAAGATGTCCATCGACAGATGAGTGGATAAAGAAGAGGTGGTATATATATACACAATTGAATATTACGCAGCCATCAAAAGGAATGAGATGTTGCCATGGACAACGACGTGGATGGAACTGGAGGGTCCGATGATTAGTGAAATAAGTCAATCAGAGAAAGACATGTATCATATGACCTCAGTGATAGGAGGAATTCTTAATCTCAGGAACAGAGTGAGGCTTGCTGGAGTGGTCGGGGGTGGGAGGGATGGGCTGGCTGGGTGATAGACATTGGGGAGGGTATGAGCTACGGTGAGCGCTGTGAATTGTGTAAGACTGTTGAATCACAGATCTCTACTTCTGAAACAAATAACGCATCATATTTTAAGAATAAAGGAAAAGAAGGAGATAGCAGGAGAGGAAGAATGAAGGGGAGTTAGTGAGAGGGGGAGACAGACCAGGAGAGATGATGGATTCTGAAAAAAAATCCGAGGTTTCTAGAGGGGAGGTGGGTCGGGGGATTGGTTAGCCTGGTGATGGGTATTAAAGAGGGCACATTCTGCATGGAGCACTGTGTGTTCGGAACAAACAATGAATCATGGGACACTACACCAAAACAAATGATGTAGTACATGGTGATTAACAAAGCAATAAAAAACAAAGACTGTAATAAGAGATGAAGAAGGACACTATATCCTACTTAAAGGGTCTATCCAAGAAGAAGATCTAACAATTGTAAATGTCTATGCCCCGAACATGGGAGCATCCAATTATATAAGGCAATTTAGAAGAAAAGCAAAGAAAGACAGTGACAACCATACAATCATAGTGGGGGACTTTAACACCCCCCTGACTGAAATGGCCAGATCATCTAAGCAAAAGATCAACAAGGAAATAAAGACTTTAAATGACACACTGGACCAAATGGACTTCACAGACATATTCAGAACGTTCCATCCCGAAGCAACGGAATACACATTCTTCTCTAGGGCCCATGGAACGTTCTCCAGAATGGATCACATCCTAGGTCACAAATCAGGTCTCAACCGGTACCCAAAGATTGGGATCATTCCCTGCACATTTTCAGACCACAATGCTTTGAAACTAGAACTCAATCACAAGAGGAAAGTCGGAAAGAACTCAAATACATGGAGGCTAAAGAGCATCCTACGAAAGAATGAATGGGTCAACCAGGAAATTAAAGAAGAATTTAAAAATTCATGGAAACCAATGAAAATGAAAACACAACTGTCCAAAATCTTTGGGATACAGCCAAGGCAGTCCTGCGAGGAAAGTATATAGCAATACAAGCCTTTCTCAAGAAACATGAAAGGTCTCAAATACACACCCTAACCCTACACCTAAAGGAGCTGGAGAAAGAACGGCCAATAAAGCCTAAACCCAGCAGGAGAAGAGAAATCATGCAGATCAGAGCAGAAATCAATGAAATAGAACCCAAAAGAACAGTAGAACAGATCAACGGAACTAGGAGCTGGTTCTTTGAAAGAATTCACAAGATTGATACACCCCTGTCCAGGCTGATCAAAAAGAAAAGAGAAATGACCCAAATCAACAAAATCATGAATGAAGGAGGAGAGATCACAACCAACACCAAAGAAATACAAACGATTATAAGAACGTAATCTGAGCAACCCTATGGCAGCATATTCCATAACCTGGAAGAAATGGGTGCATTCCTAGAGATGTGTCAACTACCAAAACTGACCCAGGAAGAAAGAGAAAACCTGAACAGTCCTATAACCACGAAGGCAATTGAAGTAGTCATCAAAAACCTCCCAAGAAACCAAAGCCCAGGGCCAGATGGATTCCCAGGGGAATTCTATCAGACATTTAAAGAAGAATTAATACCTATTCTCCTGAAACTGTTCCAAACAATAGAAATGGAAGGAAAACTTCCAAACTCATTTTATGAGGCCACCATTACCTTGATCCCAAAACCAGACAAAGATCCCATCAAAAAGGAGTATTAGAGACCAATATCCTTGATGAACATCGATGCAAAAATTCTCACCAAAATACTAGCCAAGAGGACCCAACAGTACATGAAAAGGAGTATTCACCATGACCAAGTGGGATTTATCCCTGGGCTGCAAGGCTGGTTCAACATCCGCAAATCAATCAACGTGATAAAACACATTAACCAAAGAAAGAACAAGAATCATATGATCCTCTCAATAGATGCAGAAAAACCATTTGACAAAGTAAAGCACACTTTCTGGATTAAAACTCTTCAGAGTACAGGGACAGCGGGTACATACCTCAATATCATAAAAGCCATCTACGAACAACCTACAGCGAATATCATTCTCAATGGGGAAAAGCTGAGACCTTTTCCCCTAAGGTCAGGAACGCGGCAGGGATAGCCACTCTCACCACTGCTATTCAACATAGTATTAGAAGTCCTAGCCACAGCAATCAGACAACAAAAAGAAATCCAAGGCATCCAAATCGGCAGAGAGGAAGTCAAACTCTCACTCTTTGCAGATGATATGATACTTTATGTGGAAAACCCAAAAAACTCCACCCCAAAACTGCTACAACTCACACAGCAATTCCGTCAAGTAGCAGGCTATAAAATCAATGTACAGACATCAGTGGCATTCCTATACACCAACAACAAGACAGAAGAGAGACAAATCAAGGAGTCGATCCCATTCACAACTGCACCCAAAACCAGAAGAGACCTAGGAATAAATTGAACCCAAGAGGCAAAGGATCTGTACCCAGAAAACTACCAAATACTCAGGAAAGAAATTGAAGAAGACACAAAGAAACGGAAAAACGTTCCATGCTCATGGACTGGGAGAACCAACATTGTGAAGAGGTCAATGCTACCTAGAGCAATCTACACATGCAATGCAATCCCCGTCAAAATACCATCCACTTTTTTCCAAGAAATGGAACAAATAATCCTAAGATTTGAATGGAACCAGAAGAGACCACGAATAGCCAGAGGAATATTGAGAAAGAAAAGCAAAGCTGGCGGCATCACAATTCTGGACTTCCAGCTCTATGACAAAGCTGTCATCATCAAGACAGTAGGGTACTGGCACAAAAACTGACACATAGATCCATGGAACAGAATCGAGAGCCCAGAAATGGACCCTCAACTCTATGGTCAACTTATCTTTGACAGAGCAGGAAAGAATGTCCAATGGCAAAAAGAGAGTCTCTTCAACAACTGGAGTTGTGGAAATTGGACAGCCCCATGCAGAAGAATGACACTGGACCATTTCCTGACACCACACACAAAAATAGACTCCAAATGTTTGAAAGACCTCAGTGTGAGACAGGACTCCATCAAAATCCTAAAGGAGAACACAGGTAGCAAGCTCTTCGACCTCAGCCGCAGCAACTTCTTCCTACAAACATCACCAAAGGCACGGGAATCCAGGGCAAAAAGGAACTATTGGGATTTCATCAAGATAAAAACCTTTGGCACAGCAAAAGAAACAGTCCACAAAACCAAAAGACAACCGACAGAATGGGGAAATTATTTACGAATGACATATCAGATAAAGGGCTACTATCCAATATGTATAAAAACGTATCAAACTCAACACCCAAAGAACAAATAATCCAATCAAAAAATAGGCAGAAGTCATGAACAGACATTTTTCCAAAGAAGACATCCAAATGGCCAACAGGCACATGAAAAAGTGCTCAACACGGCTCGGCATCAGGGAAATCCACATCAAAACCTAATGAGATACCCCCTCACACCCGTCAGAATGGCTCAAATGAACAAGTCAGGGAACGACAGAGGTTGGCGGGGATGTGGAGAAAGGGGAACCCTCCTACAATGGTGGTGGGAATGCAAGCTGGGGCAACCCCTCTGGAAAACAGGATGGAGGTTCCTCAAATAGTTGAAATTAGAGCTACCATCCGATCCAGCAATTGCACTCCTGGGTATTTACCCCAAAGATACAAATGTAGGGACCCGAAGCGGTACGTGCACCACATTGTTTATAGCAGCAATGTCCACAATAGCCAAACTGTTGAAAGAGCCAAGATGTCCATCGACAGATGAGAGGATAAAGAAGAAGTGGTATATATATACACAATGGAATATTACGCAGCCATCAAAAGGAATGAGATGTTGCCATGGACAACGACGTGGATGGAAGTGGAGGGTCCGATGATTAGTGAAATAAGTCAATCAGAGAAAGACATGTATCATATGACGTCACTGATATGAGGAATTCTTAATCTCAGGAACAGAGTGAGGCTTGCTGGAGTGGTCGGGGGTGGGAGGGATGGGCTGGCTGGGTGATAGACATTGGGGAGGGTATGAGCTACGGTGAGCGCTGTGAATTGTGTAAGACTGTTGAATCACAGATCTCTACTTCTGAAACAAATAACGCAACATATTTTAAGAATAAAGGAAAAGAAGGAGATAGCAGGAGAGGAAGAATGAAGGGGAGTTAGTGAGAGGGGGAGACAGACCAGGAGAGATGATGGATTCTGAAAAAAAATCCGAGGTTTCTAGAGGGGAGGTGGGTCGGGGGATTGGTTAGCCTGGTGATGGGTATTAAAGAGGGCACATTCTGCATGGAGCACTGTGTGTTCGGAACAAACAATGAATCATGGGACACTACACCAAAACAAATGATGTAGTACATGGTGATTAACAAAGCAATAAAAAACAAAGACTGTAATAAGAGATGAAGAAGGACACTATATCCTACTTAAAGGGTCTATCCAAGAAGAAGATCTAACAATTGTAAATGTCTATACCCCGAACATGGGAGCATCCAATTATATAAAGCAATTTAGAAGAAAAGCAAAGAAAGACATTGACAACCATACAATCAGAGTGGGGGACTTTAACACCCCCCTGACTGAAATGGCCAGATCATCTAAGCAAAAGATCAACAAGGAAATAAAGACTTTAAATGACACACTGGACCAAATGGACTTCACAGACATATTCAGAACGTTCCATCCCGAAGCAACGGAATACACATTCTTCTCTAGGGCCCATGGAACGTTCTCCAGAATGGATCACATCCTAGGTCACAAATCAGGTCTCAACCGGTACCCAAAGATTGGGATCATTCCCTGCACATTTTCAGACCACAATGCTTTGAAACTAGAACTCAATCACAAGAGGAAAGTCGGAAAGAACTCAAATACATGGAGGCTAAAGAGCATCCTACGAAAGAAAGAATGGGTCAACCAGGAAATTAAAGAAGAATTTAAAAATTCATGGAAACCAATGAAAATGAAAACACAACTGTCCAAAATCTTTGGGATACAGCCAAGGCTGTCCTGCGAGGAAAGTATATAGCAATACAAGCCTTTCTCAAGAAACATGAAAGGTCTCAAATACACACCCTAACCCTACACCTAAAGGAGCTGGAGAAAGAACGGCCAATAAAGCCTAAACCCAGCAGGAGAAGAGAAATCATGCAGATCAGAGCAGAAATCAATTAAATAGAACCCAAAAGAACAGTAGAACAGATCAACGGAACTAGGAGCTGGTTCTTTGAAAGAATTCACAAGATTGATACACCCCTGTCCAGGCTGATCAAAAAGAAAAGAGAAATGACCCAAATCAACAAAATCATGAATGAAGGAGGAGAGATCACAACCAACACCAAAGAAATACAAACGATTATAAGAACGTAATCTGAGCAACCCTATGGCAGCATATTCCATAACCTGGAAGAAATGGGTGCATTCCTAGAGATGTGTCAACTACCAAAACTGACCCAGGAAGAAAGAGAAAACCTGAACAGTCCTATAACCACGAAGGCAATTGAAGTAGTCATCAAAAACCTCCCAAGAACCCAAAGCCCAGGGCCAGATGGATTCCCAGGGGAATTCTATCCGACATTTAAAGAAGAATTAATACCTATTCTCCTGAAACTGTTCCAAACAATAGAAATGGAAGGAAAACTTCCAAACTCATTTTATGAGGCCACCATTACCTTGATCCCAAAACCAGACAAAGATCCCATCAAAAAGGAGTATTAGAGACCAATATCCTTGATGAACATCGATGCAAAAATTCTCACCAAAATACTAGCCAAGAGGATCCAACAGTACATGAAAAGGAGTATTCACCATGACCAAGTGGGATTTATCCCTGGGCTGCAAGGCTGGTTCAACATCCGCAAATCAATCAACGTGATAAAACACATTAACCAAAGAAAGAACAAGAATCATATGATCCTCTCAATAGATGCAGAAAAACCATTTGACAAAGTAAAGCACACTTTCTGGATCAAAACTCTTCAGAGTACAGGGACAGCGGGTACATACCTCAATATCATAAAAGCCATCTACGAACAACCTACAGCGAATATCATTCTCAATGGGGAAAAGCTGAGATCTTTTCCCCTAAGGTCAGGAACGCGGCAGGGATAGCCACTCTCACCACTGCTATTCAACATAGTATTAGAAGTCCTAGCCACAGCAATCAGACAACAAAAAGAAATCAAAGGCATCCAAATCGGCAGAGAGGAAGTCAAACTCTCACTCTTTGCAGATGATATGATACTTTATGTGGAAAACCCAAAAGACTCCACCCCAAAACTGCTACAACTCACACAGCAATTCCGTCAGGTAGCAGGCTATAAAATCAATGCACAGAAATCAGTGGCATTCCTATACACCAACAACAAGACAGAAGAGAGACAAATCAAGGAGTCGATCCCATTCACAACTGCACCCAAAACCAGAAGAGACCTAGGAATACATTGAACCCAAGAGGCAAAGGATCTGTACTCAGAAAACTACCAAATACTCAGGAAAGAAATTGAAGAAGACACAAAGAAACGGAAAAACGTTCCATGCTCATGGATTGGGAGAACCAACATTGTGAAGAGGTCAATGCTACCTAGAGCAATCTACACATGCAATGCAATCCCCGTCAAAATACCATCCACTTTTTTACAAGAAATGGAACAAATAATCCTAAGATTTGAATGGAACCAGAAGAGACCACGAATAGCCAGAGGAATATTGAGAAAGAAAAGCAAAGCTGGCGGCATCACAATTCTGGACTTCCAGCTCTATGACAAAGCTGTCATCATCAAGACAGTATGGTACTGGCACAAAAACAGACAGATAGATCCATGGAACAGAATCGAGAGCCCAGAAATGGACCCTCAACTCTATGGTCAACTTATCTTTGACAGAGCAGGAAAGAATGTCCAATGGCAAAAAGAGAGTCTCTTCCACAACTGGAGTTGTGGAAATTGGACAGCCCCATGCAGAAGAATGACACTGGACCATTTCCTGACACCACACACAAAAATTGACTCCAAATGTTTGAAAGACCTCAGTGTGAGACAAGACTGCATCAAAATCCTAAAGGAGAACACAGGTAGCAAGCTCTTCGACCTCAGCCGCAGCAACTTCTTCCTACAAACATCACCAAAGGCACGGGAATCCAGGGCAAAAAGGAACTATTGGGATTTCATCAAGATAAAAACCTTTGGCACAGCAAAAGAAACAGTCCACAAAACCAAAAGACAACCGACAGAATGGGAGAAATTATTTACGAATGACATATCAGATAAAGGGCTACTATTCAATATGTATAAAAACGTATCAAACTCAACACCCAAAGAACAAATAATCCAATCAAAAAATAGGCAGAAGACATGAACAGACATTTTTCCAAAGAAGACATCCAAATGGACAACAGGCACAGGAAAAAGTGCTCAACACGGCTCGGCATCAGGGAAATCCACATCAAAACCTCAATGAGATACCCTCTCAAACCCGTCAGAGTGGCTCAAGTGAACAAGTCAGGGAACGACAGAGATTGGCGGGGATGTGGAGAAAGGGGAAACCTCCTACACTGGTGGTGGGAATGCAAGCTGGTGCAACCCCTCTGGAAAACAGGATGGAGGTTCCTCAAATAGTTGAAATTAGAGCTACCATCCGATCCAGCAATTGCACTCCTGGGTATTTACCCCAAAGATACAAATGTAGGGACCCGAAGCGGTACGTGCACCCCATTTTTTATAGCTGCAATGTCCACAATAGCCAAACTGTTGAAAGAGCCAAGATGTCCATCGACAGATGAGTGGATAAAGAAGAGGTGGTATATATATACACAATTGAATATTACGCAGCCATCAAAAGGAATGAGATGTTGCCATGGACAACGACGTGGATGGAACTGGAGGGTCCGATGATTAGTGAAATAAGTCAATCAGAGAAAGACATGTATCATATGACCTCACTGATATGAGGAATTCTTAATCTCAGGAATAGAGTGAGGCTTGCTTGAGTGGTCGGCGGTGGGAGGGATGGGCTGGCTGGGTGATAGACATTGGGGAGGGTATGAGCTACGGTGAGCGCTGTGAATTGTGTAAGACTGTTGAATCACAGATCTCTACTTCTGAAACAAATAACGCATCATATTTTAAGAATAAAGGAAAAGAAGGAGATAGCAGGAGAGGAAGAATGAAGGGGAGTTAGTGAGAGGGGGAGACAAACCAGGAGAGATGATGGATTATGAAAAAAAATCCGAGGTTTCTAGAGGGGAGGTGGGTCGGGGGATTGGTTAGCCTGGTGATGGGTATTAAAGAGGGCACATTCTGCATGGAGCACTGTGTGTTCGGAACAAACAATGAATCATGGGACACTACACCAAAACAAATGATGTAGTACATGGTGATTAACAAAGCAATAAAAAACAAAGACTGTAATAAGAGATGAAGAAGGACACTATATCCTACTTAAAGGGTCTATCCAAGAAGAAGATCTAACAATTGTAAATGTCTATGCCCCGAACATGGGAGCATCCAATTATATAAGGCAATTTAGAAGAAAAGCAAAGAAAGACATTGACAACCATACAATCATAGTGGGGGACTTTAACACCCCCCTGACTGAAATGGCCAGATCATCTAAGCAAAAGATCAACAAGGAAATAAAGACTTTAAATGACACACTGGAACAAATGATCTTCACAGACATATTCAGAACGTTCCATCCCGAAGCAACGGAATACACATTCTTCTCTAGGGCCCATGGAACGTTCTCCAGAATGGATCACATCCTAGGTCACAAATCAGGTCTCAACCGGTACCCAAAGATTGGGATCATTCCCTGCACATTTTCAGACCACAATGCTTTGAAACTAGAACTCAATCACAAGAGGAAAGTCGGAAAGAACTCAAATACATGGAGGCTAAAGAGCATCCTACGAAAGAAAGAATGGGTCAACCAGGAAATTAAAGAAGAATTTAAAAATTCATGGAAACCAATGAAAATGAAAACACAACTGTCCAAAATCTTTGGGATACAGCCAAGGCAGTCCTGCGAGGAAAGTATATAGCAATACAAGCCTTTCTCAAGAAACATGAAAGGTCTCAAATACACACCCTAACCCTACACCTAAAGGAGCTGGAGAAAGAACGGCCAATAAAGCCTAAACCCAGCAGGAGAAGAGAAATCATGCAGATCAGAGCAGAAATCAATGAAATAGAACCCAAAAGAACAGTAGAACAGATCAACGGAACTAGGAGCTGGTTCTTTGAAAGAATTCACAAGATTGATACACCCCTGTCCAGGCTGATCAAAAAGAAAAGAGAAATGACCCAAATCAACAAAATCATGAATGAAGGAAGAGAGATCACAACCAACACCAAAGAAATACAAACGATTATAAGAACGTAATCTGAGCAACCCTATGGCAGCATATTCCATAACCTGGAAGAAATGGGTGCATTCCTAGAGATGTGTCAACTACCAAAACTGACCCAGGAAGAAAGAGAAAACCTGAACAGACCTATAACCACGAAGGCAATTGAAGTAGTCATCAAAAACCTCCCAAGAACCCAAAGCCCAGGGCCAGATGGATTCCCAGGGGAATTCTATCAGACATTTAAAGAAGAATTAATACCTATTCTCCTGAAACTGTTCCAAACAATAGAAATGGAAGGAAAACTTCCAAACTCATTTTATGAGGCCACCATTACCTTGATCCCAAAACCAGACAAAGATCCCATCAAAAAGGAGTATTAGAGACCAATATCCTTGATGAACATCGATGCAAAAATTCTCACCAAAATACTAGCCAAGAGGACCCAACAGTACATGAAAAGGAGTATTCACCATGACCAAGTGGGATTTAGCCCTGGGCTGCAAGGCAGGTTCAACATCCGCAAATCAATCAACGTGATAAAACACATTAACCAAAGAAAGAACAAGAATCATATGATCCTCTCAATAGATGCAGAAAAACCATTTGACAAAATAAAGCACACTTTCTGGATCAAAACTCTTCAGAGTACAGGGACAGCGGGTACATACCTCAATATCATAAAAGCCATCTACGAACAACCTACAGCGAATATCATTCTCAAAGGGGAAAAGCTGAGATCTTTTCCCCTAAGGTCAGGAACACGGCAGGGATAGCCACTCTCACCACTGCTATTCAACATAGTATTAGAAGTCCTAGCCACAGCAATCAGACAACAAAAAGAAATCAAAGGCATCCAAATCGGCAGAGAGGAAGTCAAACTCTCACTCTTTGCAGATGATATGATACTTTATGTGGAAAACCCAAAAGACTCCACCCCAAAACTGCTACAACTCACACAGCAATTCCGTCAAGTAGCAGGCTATAAAATCAATGCACAGAAATCAGTGGCATTCCTATACACCAACAACAAGACAGAAGAGAGTCAAATCAAGGAGTCGATCCCATTCACAACTGCACCCAAAACCAGAAGAGACCTAGGAATAAATTGAACCCAAGAGGCAAAGGATCTGTACTCAGAAAACTACCAAATACTCAGGAAAGAAATTGAAGAAGACACAAAGAAACGGAAAAACGTTCCATGCTCATGGATTGGGAGAACCAACATTGTGAAGAGGTCAATGCTACCTAGAGCAATCTACACATGCAATGCAATCCCCATCAAAATACCATCCACTTTTTTCCAAGAAATGGAGCAAATAATCCTAAGATTTGAATGGAACCAGAAGAGACCACGAATAGCCAGAGGAATATTGAGAAAGAAAAGCAAAGCTGGCGGCATC
This sequence comes from Eumetopias jubatus, assembly GCF_037043125.1. Taxonomy (NCBI): domain Eukaryota; kingdom Metazoa; phylum Chordata; class Mammalia; order Carnivora; family Otariidae; genus Eumetopias; species Eumetopias jubatus. The sequence goes on from NW_028274848.1 coordinate 611,627, forward strand.
ACAATTCTGGACTTCCAGCTCTATGACAAAGCTGTCATCATCAAGACAGTATGGTACAGGCACAAAAACAGACACATAGATCCATGGAACAGAATCGAGAGCCCAGAAATGGACCCTCAACTCTATGGTCAACTTATCTTTGACAGAGCAGGAAAGAATGTCCAATGGCAAAAAGAGGGTCTCTTCAACAACTGGAGTTGTGGAAATTGGACAGCCCCATGCAGAAGAATGACACCGGACCGTTTCCTGACACCACACACAAAAATAGACTCCAAATGTTTGAAAGACCTCAATGTGAGACAGGACTCCATCAAAATCCGAAAGGAGAACACAGGTAGCAAGCTCTTCGACCTCAGCCGCAGCAACTTCTTCCTAGAAACATCACCAAAGGCACGGGAAGCCAGGGCAAAAATGAACTATTGGGATTTCATCAAGATAAAAACCTTTGGCACAGCAAAAGAAACAGTCCACAAAACCAAAAGACAACCGACAGACTGGGAGAAATTATTTACGAATGACATATCAGATAAAGGGCTACTATCCAATATGTATAAAAACGTATCAAACTCAACACCCAAAGAACAAATAATCCAATCAAAAAATAGGCAGAAGACATGAACAGACATTTTTCCAAAGAAGACATCCAAATGGCCAACAGGCACAGGAAAAAGTGCTCAACACGGCTCGGCATCAGGGAAATCCACATCAAAACATCAATGAGATATCACATCACACCCGTCAGAATGGCTCAAATGAACAAGTCAGGGAACGACAGAGGTTGGCGGGGATGTGGAGAAAGGGGAACCCTCCTACACTGGTGGTGGGAATGCAAGCTGGTGCAACCCCTCTGGAAAACAGGATGGAGGTTCCTCAAATAGTTGAAATTAGAGCTACCATCCGATCCAGCAATTGCACTCCTGGGTATTTACCCCAAAGATACAAATGTAGGGACCCGAAGCGGTACGTGCACCCCATTGTTTATAGCAGCAATGTCCACAATAGCCAAACTGTTGAAAGAGCCAAGATGTCCATCGACAGATGAATGGATAAAGAAGAGGTGGTATATATCTACACAATGGAATATTACGCAGCCATGCAAAGGAATGAGATGTTGCCATGGACAACGACGTGGATGGAACTGGAGGGTCCGATGATTAGTGAAATAAGTCAATCAGAGAAAGACATGTATCATATGACCTCACTGATATGAGGAATCCTTAATCTCAGGAACAGAGTGAGGCTTGCTGGAGTGGTCGGGGGTGGGAGGGATGGGCTGGCTGGGTGATAGACATTGGGGAGGGTATGAGCTACGGTGAGCGCTGTGAATTGTGTAAGACTGTTGAATCACAGATCTCTACTTCTGAAACAAATAACGCAACATATTTTAAGAATAAAGGAAAAGAAGGAGATAGCAGGGGAGGAAGAATGAAGGAGAGTTAGTGAGAGGGGGAGACAGACCAGGAGAGATGAGGATTCTGAAAAAAAATCCGAGGTTTCTAGACGGGAGGTGGGTCGGGGGATTGGTTAGCCTGGTGATGGGTATTAAAGAGGGCACATTCTGCATGGAGCACTGTGTGTTCGGAACAAACAATGAATCATGGGACACTACACCAAAACAAATGATGTAGTACATGGTGATTAAAAAAGCAATAAAAAACAAAGACTGTAATAAGAGATGAAGAAGGACACTATATCCTACTTAAAGGGTCTATCCAAGAAGAAGATCTAACAATTGTAAATGTCTATGCCCCGAGCATGGGAGCATCCAATTGTATAAGGCAATTTAGAAGAAAAGCAAAGAAAGACATTGACAACCATACAATCATAGTGGGGGACTTTAACACCCCCCTGACTGAAATGGCCAGATCATCTAAGCAAAAGATCAACAAGGAAATAAAGACTTTAAATGACACACTGGACCAAATGGACTTCACAGACATATTCAGAACGTTCCATCCCGAAGCAACGGAATACACATTCTTCTCTAGGGCCCATGGAACGTTCTCCAGAATGGATCACATCCTAGGTCACAAATCAGGTCTCAACCGGTACCCAAAGATTGGGATCATTCCCTGCACATTTTCAGACCACAATGCTTTGAAACTAGAACTCAATCACAAGAGGAAAGTCGGAAAGAACTCAAATACATGGAGGCTAAAGAGCATCCTACGAAAGAATGAATGGGTCAACCAGGAAATTAAAGAAGAATTTAAAAATTCCTGGAAACCAATGAAAATGAAAACACAACTGTCCAAAATCTTTGGGATACAGCCAAGGCTGTCCTGCGAAGAAAGTATATAGCAATACAAGCCTTTCTCAAGAAACATGAAAGGTCTCAAATACACACCCTAACCCTACACCTAAAGGAGCTGGAGAAAGAACGGCCAATAAAGCCTAAACCCAGCAGGAGAAGAGAAATCATGCAGATCAGAGCAGAAATCAATGAAATAGAACCCAAAAGAACAGTAGAACAGATCAACGGAACTAGGAGCTGGTTCTTTGAAAGAATTCACAAGATTGATACACCCCTGTCCAGGCTGATCAAAAAGAAAAGAGAAATGACCCAAATCAACAAAATCAAGAATGAAGGAGGAGAGATCACAACCAACACCAAAGAAATACAAACGATTATAAGAACGTAATCTGAGCAACCCTATGGCAGCATATTCCATAACCTGGAAGAAATGGGTGCATTCCTAGAGATGTGTCAACTACCAAAACTGACCCAGGAAGAAAGAGAAAACCTGAACAGTCCTATAACCACGAAGGCAATTGAAGTAGTCATCAAAAACCTCCCAAGAACCCAAAGCCCAGGGCCAGATGGATTCCCAGGGGAATTCTATCCGACATTTAAAGAAGAATTAATACCTATTCTCCTGAAACTGTTCCAAACAATAGAAATGGAAGGAAAACTTCCAAACTCATTTTATGAGGCCACCATTACCTTGATCCCAAAACCAGACAAAGATCCCATCAAAAAGGAGTATTAGAGACCAATATCCTTGATGAACATCGATGCAAAAATTCTCACCAAAATACTAGCCAAGAGGACCCAACAGTACATGAAAAGGAGTATTCACCATGACCAAGTGGGATTTATCCCTGGGCTGCAAGGCTGGTTCAACATCCGCAAATCAATCAACGTGATAAAACACATTAACCAAAGAAAGAACAAGAATCATATGATCCTCTCAATAGATGCAGAAAAACCATTTGACAAAGTAAAGCACACTTTCTGGATCAAAACTCTTCAGAGTACAGGGACAGCGGGTACATACCTCAATATCATAAAAGCCATCTACGAACAACCTACAGCGAATATCATTCTCAATGGGGAAAAGCTGAGATCTTTTCCCCTAAGGTCAGGAACGCGGCAGGGATAGCCACTCTCACCACTGCTATTCAACATAGTATTAGAAGTCCTAGCCACAGCAATCAGACAACAAAAAGAAATCAAAGGCATCCAAATCGGCAGAGAGGAAGTCAAACTCTCACTCTTTGCAGATGATATGATACTTTATGTGGAAAACCCAAAAGACTCCACCCCAAAACTGCTACAACTCACACAGCAATTCCGTCAGGTAGCAGGCTATAAAATCAATGCACAGACATCAGTGGCATTCCTATACACCAACAACAAGACAGAAGAGAGACAAATCAAGGAGTCGATCCCATTCACAACTGCACCCAAAACCAGAAGAGACCTAGGAATACATTGAACCCAAGAGGCAAAGGATCTGTACTCAGAAAACTACCAAATACTCAGGAAAGAAATTGAAGAAGACACAAAGAAACGGAAAAACGTTCCATGCTCATGGATTGGGAGAACCAACATTGTGAAGAGGTCAATGCTACCTAGAGCAATCTACACATGCAATGCAATCCCCGTCAAAATACCATCCACTTTTTTACAAGAAATGGAACAAATAATCCTAAGATTTGAATGGAACCAGAAGAGACCACGAATAGCCAGAGGAATATTGAGAAAGAAAAGCAAAGCTGGCGGCATCACAATTCTGGACTTCCAGCTCTATGACAAAGCTGTCATCATCAAGACAGTATGGTACTGGCACAAAAACAGACAGATAGATCCATGGAACAGAATCGAGAGCCCAGAAATGGACCCTCAACTCTATGGTCAACTTATCTTTGACAGAGCAGGAAAGAATGTCCAATGGCAAAAAGAGAGTCTCTTCCACAACTGGAGTTGTGGAAATTGGACAGCCCCATGCAGAAGAATGACACTGGACCATTTCCTGACACCACACACAAAAATAGACTCCAAATGTTTGAAAGACCTCAGTGTGAGACAAGACTGCATCAAAATCCTAAAGGAGAACACAGGTAGCAAGCTCTTCGACCTCAGCCGCAGCAACTTCTTCCTACAAACATCACCAAAGGCACGGGAATCCAGGGCAAAAAGGAACTATTGGGATTTCATCAAGATAAAAATCTTTGGCACAGCAAAAGAAACAGTCCACAAAACCAAAAGACAACCGACAGAATGGGAGAAATTATTTACGAATGACATATCAGATAAAGGGCTACTATTCAATATGTATAAAAACGTATCAAACTCAACACCCAAAGAACAAATAATCCAATCAAAAAATAGGCAGAAGACATGAACAGACATTTTTCCAAAGAAGACATCCAAATGGCCAACAGGCACAGGAAAAAGTGCTCAACACGGCTCGGCATCAGGGAAATCCACATCAAAACCTCAATGAGATACCCTCTCACACCCGTCAGAATGGCTCAAGTGAACAAGTCAGGGAACGACAGAGATTGGCGGGGATGTGGAGAAAGGGGAAACCTCCTACACTGGTGGTGGGAATGCAAGCTGGTGCAACCCCTCTGGAAAACAGGATGGAGGTTCCTCAAATAGTTGAAATTAGAGCTACCATCCGATCCAGCAATTGCACTCCTGGGTATTTACCCCAAAGATACAAATGTAGGGACCCGAAGCGGTACGTGCACCCCATTTTTTATAGCTGCAATGTCCACAACAGCCAAACTGTTGAAAGAGCCAAGATGTCCATCGACAGATGAATGGATAAAGAAGAGGTGGTATATATCTACACAATGGAATATTACGCAGCCATGCAAAGGAATGAGATGTTGCCATGGACAACGACGTGGATGGAACTGGAGGGTCCGATGATTAGTGAAATAAGTCAATCAGAGAAAGACATGTATCATATGACCTCACTGATATGAGGAATTCTTAATCTCAGGAACAGAGTGAGGCTTGCTGGAGTGGTCGGGGGTGGGAGGGATGGGCTGGCTGGGTGATAGACATTGGGGAGTGTATGAGCTACGGTGAGCGCTGTGAATTGTGTAAGACTGTTGAATCACAGATCTCTCCTTCTGAAACAAATAACGCAACATATTTTAAGAATAAAGGAAAAGAAGGAGATAGCAGGAGAGGAAGAATGAAGGGGAGTTAGTGAGAGGGGGAGACAGACCAGGAGAGATGAGGATTCTGAAAAAAAATCCGAGGTTTCTAGACGGGAGGTGGGTCGGGGGATTGGTTAGCCTGGTGATGGGTATTAAAGAGGGCACATTCTGCATGGAGCACTGTGTGTTCGGAACAAACAATGAATCATGGGACACTACACCAAAACAAATGATGTAGTACATGGTGATTAAAAAAGCAATAAAAAACAAAGACTGTAATAAGAGATGAAGAAGGACACTATATCCTACTTAAAGGGTCTATCCAAGAAGAAGATCTAACAATTGTAAATGTCTATGCCCCGAGCATGGGAGCATCCAATTGTATAAGGCAATTTAGAAGAAAAGCAAAGAAAGACATTGACAACCATACAATCATAGTGGGGGACTTTAACACCCCCCTGACTGAAATGGCCAGATCATCTAAGCAAAAGATCAACAAGGAAATAAAGACTTTAAATGACACACTGGACCAAATGGTCTTCACAGACATATTCAGAACGTTCCATCCCGAAGCAACGGAATACACATTCTTCTCTAGGGCCCATGGAACGTTCTCCAGAATGGATCACATCCTAGGTCACAAATCAGGTCTCAACCGGTACCCAAAGATTGGGATCATTCCCTGCACATTTTCAGACCACAATGCTTTGAAACTAGAACTCAATCACAAGAGGAAAGTCGGAAAGAACTCAAATACATGGAGGCTAAAGAGCATCCTACGAAAGAATGAATGGGTCAACCAGGAAATTAAAGAAGAATTTAAAAATTCCTGGAAACCAATGAAAATGAAAACACAACTGTCCAAAATCTTTGGGATACAGCCAAGGCTGTCCTGCGAAGAAAGTATATAGCAATACAAGCCTTTCTCAAGAAACATGAAAGGTCTCAAATACACACCCTAACCCTACACCTAAAGGAGCTGGAGAAAGAACGGCCAATAAAGCCTAAACCCAGCAGGAGAAGAGAAATCATGCAGATCAGAGCAGAAATCAATGAAATAGAACCCAAAAGAACAGTAGAACAGATCAACGGAACTAGGAGCTGGTTCTTTGAAAGAATTCACAAGATTGATACACCCCTGTCCAGGCTGATCAAAAAGAAAAGAGAAATGACCCAAATCAACAAAATCATGAATGAAGGAAGAGAGATCACAACCAACACCAAAGAAATACAAACGATTATAAGAACGTAATCTGAGCAACCCTATGGCAGCATATTCCATAACCTGGAAGAAATGGGTGCATTCCTAGAGATGTGTCAACTACCAAAACTGACCCAGGAAGAAAGAGAAAACCTGAACAGTCCTATAACCACGAAGCCAATTGAAGTAGTCATCAAAACCCTCCCAAGAAACCAAAGCCCAGGGCCAGATGGATTCCCAGGGGAATTCTATCAGACATTTAAAGAAGAATTAATACCTATTCTCCTGAAACTGTTCCAAACAATAGAAATGGAAGGAAAACTTCCAAACTCATTTTATGAGGCCACCATTACCTTGATCCCAAAACCAGACAAAGATCCCATCAAAAAGGAGTATTAGAGACCAATATCCTTGATGAACATCGATGCAAAAATTCTCACCAAAATACTAGCCAAGAGGATCCAACAGTACATGAAAAGGAGTATTCACCATGACCAAGTGGGATTTATCCCTGGGCTGCAAGGCTGGTTCAACATCCGCAAATCAATCAACGTGATAAAACACATTAACCAAAGAAAGAACAAGAATCATATGATCCTCTCAATAGATGCAGAAAAACCATTTGACAAAGTAAAGCACCCTTTCTGGATCAAAACTCTTCAGAGTATAGGGACAGCGGGTACATACCTCAATATCATAAAACCCATCTACGAACAACCTACAGCGAATATCATTCTCAATGGGGAAAAGCTGAGATCTTTTCCCCTAAGGTCAGGAACGCGGCAGGGATAGCCACTCTCACCACTGCTATTCAACATAGTATTAGAAGTCCTAGCCACAGCAATCAGACAACAGAAAGAAATCAAAGGCATCCAAATCGGCGGAGAGGAAGTCAATCTCTCACTCTTTGCAGATGATATGATACTTTATGTGGAAAACCCAAAAGACTCCACCCCAAAACAGCTAGAACTCACACAGCAATTCCGCAAAGTAGCAGGCTATAAAATCAATGCACAGAAATCAGTGGCATTCCTATACACCAAAAACAAGACAGAAGAGAGACAAATCAAGGAGTCGATCCCATTCACAACTGCACCCAAAACCAGAAGAGACCTAGGAATAAATGGAACCCAAGAGGCAAAGGATCTGTACTCAGAAAACTACCAAATACTCAGGAAAGAAATTGAAGAAGACACAAAGAAACGGAAAAACGTTCCATGCTCATGGATTGGGAGAACCAACATTGTGAAGAGGTCAATGCTACCTAGAGCGATCTACACATTCAATGCAATCCCCGTCAAAATACCATCCACTTTTTTCCAAGAAATGGAACAAATAATCCTAAGATTTGAATGGAACCAGAAGAGACCACGAATAGCCAGAGGAATATTGAGAAAGAAAAGCAAAGCTGGCGGCATCACAATTCTGGACTTCCAGCTCTATGACAAAGCTGTCATCATCAAGACAGTATGGTACTGGCACAAAAACAGACACATAGATCCATGGAACAGAATCGAGAGCCCAGAAATGGACCCTCAACTCTATGGTCAACTTATCTTTGACAGAGCAGGAAAGAATGTCCAATGGCAAAAAGAGGGTCTCTTCAACAACTGGAGTTGTGGAAATTGGACAGCCCCATGCAGAAGAATGACACCGGACCGTTTCCTGACACCACACACAAAAATAGACTCCAAATGTTTGAAAGACCTCAATGTGAGACAGGACTCCATCAAAATCCGAAAGGAGAACACAGGTAGCAAGCTCTTCGACCTCAGCCGCAGCAACTTCTTCCTAGAAACATCACCAAAGGCACGGGAAGCCAGGGCAAAAATGAACTATTGGGATTTCATCAAGATAAAAACCTATGGCACAGCAAAAGAAACAGTCCACAAAACCAAAAGACAACCGACAGAATGGGAGAAATTATTTACGAATGACATATCAGATAAAGGGCTACTATCCAATATGTATAAAAACGTATCAAACTCAACACCCAAAGAACAAATAATCCAATCAAAAAATAGGCAGAAGACATGAACAGACATTTTTCCAAAGAAGACATCCAAATGGCCAACAGGCACAGGAAAAAGTGCTCAACACGGCTCGGCATCAGGGAAATCCACATCAAAACATCAATGAGATATCACCTCACACCCGTCAGAATGGCTCAAATGAACAAGTCAGGGAACGACAGAGGTTGGCGGGGATGTGGAGAAAGGGGAACCCTCCTACACTGGTGGTGGGAATGCAAGCTGGTGCAACCCCTCTGGAAAACAGGATGGAGGTTCCTCAAATAGTTGAAATTAGAGCTACCATCCGATCCAGCAATTGCACTCCTGGGTATTTACCCCAAAGATACAAATGTAGGGACCCGAAGCGGTACGTGCACCCCATTGTTTATAGCAGCAATGTCCACAATAGCCAAACTGTTGAAAGAGCCAAGATGTCCATCGACAGATGAATGGATAAAGAAGAGGTGGTATATATCTACACAATGGAATATTACGCAGCCATGCAAAGGAATGAGATGTTGCCATGGACAACGACGTGGATGGAACTGGAGGGTCCGATGATTAGTGAAATAAGTCAATCAGAGAAAGACATGTATCATATGACCTCACTGATATGAGGAATTCTTAATCTCAGGAACAGAGTGAGGCTTGCTGGAGTGGTCGGGGGTGGGAGGGATGGGCTGGCTGTGTGATAGACATTGGGGAGTGTATGAGCTACGGTGAGCGCTGTGAATTGTGTAAGACTGTTGAATCACAGATCTCTACTTCTGAAACAAATAACGCAACATATTTTAAGAATAAAGGAAAAGAAGGAGATAGCAGGAGAGGAAGAATGAAGGGGAGTTAGTGAGAGGGGGAGACAGACCAGGAGAGATGAGGATTCTGAAAAAAATCCGAGGTTTCTAGACGGGAGGTGGGTCGGGGGATTGGTTAGCCTGGTGATGGGTATTAAAGAGGGCACATTCTGCATGGAGCACTGTGTGTTCGGAACAAACAATGAATCATGGGACTCTACACCAAAACAAATGATGTAGTACATGGTGATTAAAAAAGCAATAAAAAACAAAGACTGTAATAAGAGATGAAGAAGGACACTATATCCTACTTAAAGGGTCTATCCAAGAAGAAGATCTAACAATTGTAAATGTCTATGCCCCGAGCATGGGAGCATCCAATTGTATAAGGCAATTTAGAAGAAAAGCAAAGAAAGACATTGACAACCATACAATCATAGTGGGGGACTTTAACACCCCCCTGACTGAAATGGCCAGATCATCTAAGCAAAAGATCAACAAGGAAATAAAGACTTTAAATGACACACTGGACCAAATGGACTTCACAGACATATTCAGAACGTTCCATCCCGAAGCAACGGAATACACATTCTTCTCTAGGGCCCATGGAACGTTCTCCAGAATGGATCACATCCTAGGTCACAAATCAGGTCTCAACCGGTACCCAAAGATTGGGATCATTCCCTGCACATTTTCAGACCACAATGCTTTGAAACTAGAACTCAATCACAAGAGGAAAGTCGGAAAGAACTCAAATACATGGAGGCTAAAGAGCATCCTACGAAAGAATGAATGGGTCAACCAGGAAATTAAAGAAGAATTTAAAAATTCCTGGAAACCAATGAAAATGAAAACACAACTGTCCAAAATCTTTGGGATACAGCCAAGGCAGTCCTGCGAGGAAAGTATATAGCAATACAAGCCTTTCTCAAGAAACATGAAAGGTCTCAAATACACACCCTAACCCTACACCTAAAGGAGCTGGAGAAAGAACAGCAAATAAAGCCTAAACCCAGCAGGAGAAGAGAAATCATGCAGATCAGAGCAGAAATCAATGAAATAGAACCCAAAAGAACAGTAGAACAGATCAACGGAACTAGGAGCTGGTTCTTTGAAAGAATTCACAAGATTGATACACCCCTGTCCAGGCTGATCAAAAAGAAAAGAGAAATGACCCAAATCAACAAAATCATGAATGAAAGAGGAGAGATCACAACCAACACCAAAGAAATACAAACGATTATAAGAAGGTAATCTGAGCAACCCTAGGGCAGCATATTCCATAATCTGGAAGAAATGGGTGCATTCCTAGAGATGTGTCAACTACCAAAACTGACCCAGGAAGAAATAGAAAACCTGAACAGTCCTATAACCACGAAGGCAATTGAAGTAGTCATCAAAAACCTCCCAAGAAACCAAAGCCGAGGGCCAGATGGATTCCCAGGGGAATTCTATCAGACATTTAAAGAAGAATTAATACCTATTCTCCTGAAACTGTTCCAAACAATAGAAATGGAAGGAAAACTTCCAAACTCATTTTATGAGGCCACCATTACCTTGATCCCAAAACCAGACAAAGATCCCATCAAAAAGGAGTATTAGAGACCAATATCCTTGATGAACATCGATGCAAAAATTCTCACCAAAATACTAGCCAAGAGGATCCAACAGTACATGAAAAGGAGTATTCACCATGACCAACTGGGATTTATCCCTGGGCTGCAAGGCTGGTTCAACATCCGCAAATCAATCAACGTGATAAAACACATTAACAAAAGAAAGAACAAGAATCATATGATCCTCTCAATAGATGCAGAAAAACCATTTGACAAAGTAAAGCACCCTTTCTGGATCAAAACTCTTCAGAGTATAGGGACAGCGGGTACATACCTCAATATCATAAAAGCCATCTACGAACAACCTACAGCGAATATCATTCTCAATGGGGAAAAGCTGAGATCTTTTCCCCTAAGGTCAGGAACGCGGCAGGGATAGCCACTCTCACCACTGCTATTCAACATAGTATTAGAAGTCCTAGCCACAGCAATCAGACAACAGAAAGAAATCAAAGGCATCCAAATCGGCGGAGAGGAAGTCAAACTCTCACTCTTTGCAGATGATATGATACTTTATGTGGAAAACCCAAAAGACTCCACCCCAAAACAGCTAGAACTCACACAGGAATTCCGCAAAGTAGCAGGCTATAAAATCAATGCACAGAAATCAGTGGCATTCCTATACACCAAAAACAAGACAGAAGAGAGACAAATCAAGGAGTCGATCCCATTCACAACTGCACCCAAAACCAGAAGAGACCTAGGAATAAATGGAACCCAAGAGGCAAAGGATCTGTACTCAGAAAACTACCAAATACTCAGGAGAGAAATTGAAGAAGACACAAAGAAACGGAAAAACGTTCCATGCTCATGGATTGGGAGAACCAACATTGTGAAGAGGTCAATGCTACCTAGAGCGATCTACACATTCAATGCAATCCCCGTCAAAATACCATCCACTTTTTTCCAAGAAATGGAACAAATAATCCTAAGATTTGAATGGAACCAGAAGAGACCACGAATAGCCAGAGGAATATTGAGAAAGAAAAGCAAAGCTGGCGGCATCACAATTCTGGACTTCCAGCTCTATGACAAAGCTGTCATCATCAAGACAGTATGGTACTGGCACAAAAACAGACACATAGATCCATGGAACAGAATCGAGAGCCCAGAAATGGACCCTCAACTCTCTGGTCAACTTATCTTTGACAGAGCAGGAAAGAATGTCCAATGGCAAAAAGAGAGTCTCTTCAACAACTGGAGTTGTGGAAATTGGACAGCCCCATGCAGAAGAATGACACCGGACCATTTCCTGACACCACACACAAAAATAGACTCCAAATGTTTGAAAGACCTCAATGTGAGACAGGACTCCATGAAAATCCGAAAGGAGAACACAGGTAGCAAGCTCTTCGACCTCAGCCGCAGCAACTTCTTCCTAGAAACATCACCAAAGGCACGGGAAGCCAGGGCAAAAATGAACTATTGGGATTTCATCAAGATAAAAACCTTTGGCACAGCAAAAGAAACAGTCCACAAAACCAAAAGACAACCGACAGAATGGGAGAAATTATTTACGAATGACATATCAGATAAAGGGCTACTATCCAATATGTATAAAAACGTATCAAACTCAACACCCAAAGAACAAATAATCCAATCAAAAAATAGGCAGAAGACATGAACAGACATTTTTCCAAAGAAGACATCCAAATGGCCAACAGGCACAGGAAAAAGTGCTCAACACGGCTCGGCATCAGGGAAATCCACATCAAAACATCAATGAGATATCACCTCACACCCGTCAGAATGGCTCAAATGAACAAGTCAGGGAACGACAGAGGTTGGCGGGGATGTGGAGAAAGGGGAACCCTCCTACACTGGTGGTGGGAATGCAAGCTGGTGCAACCCCTCTGGAAAACAGGATGGAGGTTCCTCAAATAGTTGAAATTAGAGCTACCATCCGATCCAGCAATTGCACTCCTGGGTATTTACCCCAAAGATACAAATGTAGGGACCCGAAGCAGTACGTGCACCACATTGTTTATAGCAGCAATGTCCACAATAGCCAAACTGTTGAAAGAGCCAAGATGTCCATCGACAGATGAATGGATAAAGAAGAGGTGGTATATATATACACAATGGAATATTACGCAGCCATCAAAAGGAATGAGATGTTGCCATGGACAATGACGTGGATGGAACTGGAGGGTCCGATGATTAGTGAAATAAGTCAATCAGAGAAAGAGATGTATCATATGACCTCACTGATATGAGGAATTCTTAATCTCAGGAACAGAGTGAGGCTTGCTGGAGTGGTCGGGGGTGGGAGGGATGGGCTGGCTGTGTGATAGACATTGGGGAGTGTATGAGCTACGGTGAGCGCTGTGAATTGTGTAAGACTGTTGAATCACAGATCTCTACTTCTGAAACAAATAACGCAACATATTTTAAGAATAAAGGAAAAGAAGGAGATAGCAGGAGAGGAAGAATGAAGGGGAGTTAGTGAGAGGGGGAGACAGACCAGGAGAGATGATGGATTCTGAAAAAAAATCCGAGGTTTCTAGAGCGGAGGTGGGTCGGGGGATTGGTTACCCTGGTGATGGGTATTAAAGACGGCACATTCTGCATGGAGCACTGTGTGTTCGGAAAAAACAATGAATCATGGGACACTACACCAAAACAAATGATGTAGTACATGGTGATTAACAAAGCAATAAAAAACAAAGACTGTAATAAGACATGAAGAAGGACACTATATCCTACTTAAAGGGTCTATCCAAGAAGAAGATCTAACAATTGTAAATGTCTATGCCCCGAACATGGGAGCATCCAATTGTATAAGGCAATTTAGAAGAAAAGCAAAGAAAGACATTGACAACCATACAATCATAGTGGGGGACTTTAACACCCCCCTGACTGAAATGGCCAGATCATCTAAGCAAAAGATCAACAAGGAAATAAAGACTTTAAATGACACACTGGACCAAATGGACTTCACAGACATATTCAGAACGTTCCATCCCGAAGCAACGGAATACACATTCTTCTCTAGGGCCCATGGAACGTTCTCCAGAATGGATCACATCCTAGGTCACAAATCAGGTCTCAACCGGTACCCAAAGATTGGGATCATTCCCTGCACATTTTCAGACCACAATGCTTTGAAACTAGAAGTCAATCACAAGAGGAAAGTCGGAAAGAACTCAAATATATGGAGGCTAAAGAGCATCCTACGAAAGAATGAATGGGTCAACCAGGAAATTAAAGAAGAATTTAAAAATTCATGGAAAACAATGAAAATGAAAACACAACTGTCCAAAATCTTTGGGATACAGCCAAGGCAGTCCTGCGAGGAAAGTATATAGCAATACAAGCCTTTCTCAAGAAACATGAAAGGTCTCAAATACACACCCTAACCCTACACCTAAAGGAGCTGGAGAAAGAAGGGCAAATAAAGCGTAAACCCAGCAGGAGAAGAGAAATCATGCAGATCAGAGCAGAAATCAATGAAATAGAACCCAAAAGAACAGTAGAACAGATCAACGGAACTAGGAGATGGTTCTTTGAAAGAATTCACAAGATTGATACACCCGTGTCCAGGCTGATCAGAAAGAAAAGAGAAATGACCCAAATCAACAAAATCATGAATGAAAGAGGAGAGATCACAACCAACACCAAAGAAATACAAACGATTATAAGAACGTAATCTGAGCAACCCTAGGGCAGCATATTCCATAACCAGGAAGAAATGGGTGCATTCCTAGAGATGTGTCAACTACCAAACCTGACCCAGGAAGAAATAGAAAACCTGAACAGTCCTATAACCACGAAGGCAATTGAAGTAGTCATCAAAAACCTCCCAAGAAACCAAAGCCCAGGGCCAGATGGATTCCCAGGGGAATTCTATCCGACATTTAAAGAAGAATTAATACCTATTCTCCTGAAACTGTTCCAAACAATAGAAATGGAAGGAGAACTTCCAAACTCATTTTATGAGGCCACCATTACCTTGATCCCTAAACCAGACAAAGATCCCATCAAAAAGGAGTATTAGAGACCAATATCCTTGATGAACATCGATGCAAAAATTCTCACCAAAATACTAGCTAAGAGGATCCAAGAGTACATGAAAAGGAGTATTCACCATGACCAAGTGGGATTTATCCCTGGGCAGCAAGGCTGGTTCAACATCCGCAAATCAATCAACGTGATAAAACACATTAACAAAAGAAAGAACAAGAATCATATGATCCTCTCAATAGATGCAGAAAAACCATTTGACAAAGTAAAGCACACTTTCTGGATCAAAACTCTTCAGAGTATAGGGACAGCGGGTACATACCTCAATATCATAAAAGCCATCTACGAACAACCTACAGCGAATATCATTCCCAATGGGGAAAAGCTGAGATCTTTTCCCCTAAGGTCAGGAACGCGGCAGGGATAGCCACTCTCACCACTGCTATTCAACATAGTATTAGAAGTCCTAGCCACAGCAATCAGACAACAAAAAGAAATCAAAGGCATCCAAATCGGCAGAGAGGAAGTCAAACTCTCACTCTTTGCAGATGATATGATACTTTATGTGGAAAACCCAAAAGACTCCACCCCAAAACTGCTAGAACTCACACAGCAATTCCGTCAAGTAGCAGGCTATAAAATCAATGCACAGAAATCACTGGCATTCCTATACACCAACAACAAGACAGAAGAGAGACAAATCAAGGAGTCGATCCCATTCACAACTGCACCCAAAACCAGAAGAGACCTAGGAGTAAATTGAACCCAAGAGGCAAAGGATCTGTACTCAGAAAACTACCAAATACTCAGGAAAGAATTTGAAGAAGACACAAAGAAACGGAAAAATGTTCCATGCTCATGGATTGGGAGAACCAACATTGTGAAGAGGTCAATGCTACCTAGAGCAATCTACACATTCAATGCAATCCCCGTCAAAATACCATCCACTTTTTTCCAAGAAATGGAACAAATAATCCTAAGATTTGAATGGAACCAGAAGAGACCACGAATAGCCAGAGGAATATTGAGAAAGAAAAGCAAAGCTGGCGGCATCACAATTCTGGACTTCCAGCTCTATGACAAAGCTGTCATCATCAAGACAGTATGGTACTGGCACAAAAACAGACACATAGATCCATGGAACAGAATCGAGAGCCCAGAAATGGACCCTCAACTCTATGGTCAACTTATCTTTGACAGAGCAGGAAAGAATGTGCAATGGCAAAAAGAGAGTCTCTTCAACAACTGGAGTTGTGGAAATTGGACAGCCCCATGCAGAAGAATGACACTGGACCCTTTCCTGACACCACACACAAAAATAGACTCCAAATGTTTGAAAGACCTCAATGTGAGACAGGACTCCATGAAAATCCGAAAGGAGAACACAGGTAGCAAGCTCTTCGACCTCAGCCGCAGCAACTTCTTCCTAGAAACATCACCAAAGGCACGGGAAGCCAGGGCAAAAATGAACTATTGGGATTTCATCAAGATAAAAACCTTTGGCACAGCAAAAGAAACAGTCCACAAAACCAAAAGACAACCGACAGAATGGGAGAAATTATTTACGAATGACATATCAGATAAAGGGCTACTATCCAATATGTATAAAAACGTATCAAACTCAACACCCAAAGAACAAATAATCCAATCAAAAAATAGGCAGAAGACATGAACAGACATTTTTCCAAAGAAGACATCCAAATGGCCAACAGGCACAGGAAAAAGTGCTCAACACGGCTCGGCATCAGGGAAATCCACATCAAAACATCAATGAGATATCACCTCACACCCGTCAGAATGGCTCAAATGAACAAGTCAGGGAACGACAGAGGTTGGCGGGGATGTGGAGAAAGGGGAACCCTCCTACACTGGTGGTGGGAATGCAAGCTGGTGCAACCCCTCTGGAAAACAGGATGGAGGTTCCTCAAATAGTTGAAATTAGAGCTACCATCCGATCCAGCAATTGCACTCCTGGGTATTTACCCCAAAGATACAAATGTAGGGACCCGAAGCAGTACGTGCACCCCATTGTTTATAGCAGCAATGTCCACAATAGCCAAACTGTTGAAAGAGCCAAGATGTCCATCGACAGATGAATGGATAAAGAAGAGGTGGTATATATATACACAATGGAATATTACGCAGCCATCAAAAGGAATGAGATGTTGCCATGGACAACGACGTGGATGGAACTGGAGGGTCCGATGATTAGTGAAATAAGTCAATCAGAGAAAGAGATGTATCATATGACCTCACTGATATGAGGAATTCTTAATCTCAGGAATAGAGTGAGGCTTGCTGGAGTGGTCGGGGGTGGGAGGGATGGGCTGGCTGTGTGATAGACATTGGGGAGTGTATGAGCTACGGTGAGCGCTGTGAATTGTGTAAGACTGTTGAATCACAGATCTCTACTTCTGAAACAAATAACGCAACATATTTTAAGAATAAAGGAAAAGAAGGAGATAGCAGGAGAGGAAGAATGAAGGGGAGTTAGTGAGAGGGGGAGACAGACCAGGAGAGATGATGGATTCTGAAAAAAAATCCGAGGTTTCTAGAGCGGAGGTGGGTCGGGGGATTGGTTAGCCTGGTGATGGGTATTAAAGACGGCACATTCTGCATGGAGCACTGTGTGTTCGGAACAAACAATGAATCATGGGACACTACACCAAAACAAATGATGTAGTACATGGTGATTAACAAAGCAATAAAAAACAAAGACTGTAATAAGACATGAAGAAGGACACTATATCCTACTTAAAGGGTCTATCCAAGAAGAAGATCTAACAATTGTAAATGTCTATGCCCCGAACATGGGAGCATCCAATTGTATAAGGCAATTTAGAAGAAAAGCAAAGAAAGACATTGACAACCATACAATCATAGTGGGGGACTTTAACACCCCCCTGACTGAAATGGCCAGATCATCTAAGCAAAAGATCAACAAGGAAATAAAGACTTTAAATGACACACTGGACGAAATGGACTTCACAGACATATTCAGAACGTTCCATCCCGAAGCAACGGAATACACATTCTTCTCTAGGGCCCATGGAACGTTCTCCAGAATGGATCACATCCTAGGTCACAAATCAGGTCTCAACCGGTACCCAAAGATTGGGATCATTCCCTGCACATTTTCAGACCACAATGCTTTGAAACTAGAAGTCAATCACAAGAGGAAAGTCGGAAAGAACTCAAATATATGGAGGCTAAAGAGCATCCTACGAAAGAATGAATGGGTCAACCAGGAAATTAAAGAAGAATTTAAAAATTCATGGAAACCAATGAAAATGAAAACACAACTGTCCAAAATCTTTGGGATACAGCCAAGGCAGTCCTGCGAGGAAAGTATATAGCAATACAAGCCTTTCTCAAGAAACATGAAAGGTCTCAAATACACACCCTAACCCTACACCTAAAGGAGCTGGAGAAAGAAGGGCAAATAAAGCGTAAACCCAGCAGGAGAAGAGAAATCATGCAGATCAGAGCAGAAATCAATGAAATAGAACCCAAAAGAACAGTAGAACAGATCAACGGAACTAGGAGATGGTTCTTTGAAAGAATTCACAAGATTGATACACCCGTGTCCAGGCTGATCAGAAAGAAAAGAGAAATGACCCAAATCAACAAAATCATGAATGAAAGAGGAGAGATCACAACCAACACCAAAGAAATACAAACGATTATAAGAACGTAATCTGAGCAACCCTAGGGCAGCATATTCCATAACCTGGAAGAAATGGGTGCATTCCTAGAGATGTGTCAACTACCAAACCTGACCCAGGAAGAAATAGAAAACCTGAACAGTCCTATAACCACGAAGGCAATTGAAGTAGTCATCAAAAACCTCCCAAGAAACCAAAGCCCAGGGCCAGATGGATTCCCAGGGGAATTCTATCCGACATTTAAAGAATAATTAATACCTATTCTCCTGAAACTGTTCCAAACAATAGAAATGGAAGGAGAACTTCCAAACTCATTTTATGAGGCCACCATTACCTTGATCCCTAAACCAGACAAAGATCCCATCAAAAAGGAGTATTAGAGACCAATATCCTTGATGAACATCGATGCAAAAATTCTCACCAAAATACTAGCTAAGAGGATCCAAGAGTACATGAAAAGGAGTATTCACCATGACCAAGTGGGATTTATCCCTGGGCAGCAAGGCTGGTTCAACATCCGCAAATCAATCAACGTGATAAAACACATTAACAAAAGAAAGAACAAGAATCATATGATCCTCTCAATAGATGCAGAAAAACCATTTGACAAAGTAAAGCACACTTTCTGGATCAAAACTCTTCAGAGTATAGGGACAGCGGGTACATACCTCAATATCATAAAAGCCATCTACGAACAACCTACAGCGAATATCATTCCCAATGGGGAAAAGCTGAGATCTTTTCCCCTAAGGTCAGGAACGCGGCAGGGATAGCCACTCTCACCACTGCTATTCAACATAGTATTAGAAGTCCTAGCCACAGCAATCAGACAACAAAAAGAAATCAAAGGCATCCAAATCGGCAGAGAGGAAGTCAAACTCTCACTCTTTGCAGATGATATGATACTTTATGTGGAAAACCCAAAAGACTCCACCCCAAAACAGCTAGAACTCACACAGCAATTCCGTCAAGTAGCAGGCTATAAAATCAATGCACAGAAATCACTGGCATTCCTATAACCCAACAACAAGACAGAAGAGAGACAAATCAAGGAGTCGATCCCATTCACAACTGCACCCAAAACCAGAAGAGACCTAGGAGTAAATTGAACCCAAGAGGCAAAGGATCTGTACTCAGAAAACTACCAAATACTCAGGAAAGAATTTGAAGAAGACACAAAGAAACGGAAAAATGTTCCATGCTCATGGATTGGGAGAACCAACATTGTGAAGAGGTCAATGCTACCTAGAGCAATCTACACATTCAATGCAATCCCCGTCAAAATACCATCCACTTTTTTCCAAGAAATGGAACAAATAATCCTAAGATTTGAATGGAACCAGAAGAGACCACGAATAGCCAGAGGAATATTCAGAAAGAAAAGCAAAGCTGGCGGCATCACAATTCTGGACTTCCAGCTCTATGACAAAGCTGTCATCATCAAGACAGTATGGTACTGGCACAAAAACAGACACATAGATCCATGGAACAGAATCGAGAGCCCAGAAATGGACCCTCAACTCTATGGTCAACTTATCTTTGACAGAGCAGGAAAGAATGTGCAATGGCAAAAAGAGAGTCTCTTCAACAACTGGAGTTGTGGAAATTGGACAGCCCCATGCAGAAGAATGACACTGGACCCTTTCCTGACACCACACACAAAAATAGACTCCAAATGTTTGAAAGACCTCAATGTGAGACAGGACTCCATCAAAATCCGAAAGGAGAACACAGGTAGCAAGCTCTTCGACCTCAGCCGCAGCAACTTCTTCCTAGAAACATCACCAAAGGCACGGGAAGCCAGGGCAAAAATGAACTATTGGGATTTCATCAAGATAAAAACCTTTGGCACAGCAAAAGAAACAGTCCACAAAACCAAAAGACAACCGACAGAATGGGAGAAATTATTTACGAATGACATATCAGATAAAGGGCTACTATCCAATATGTATAAAAACGTATCAAACTCAACACCCAAAGAACAAATAATCCAATCAAAAAATAGGCAGAAGACATGAACAGACATTTTTCCAAAGAAGACATCCAAATGGCCAACAGGCACAGGAAAAAGTGCTCAACACGGCTCGGCATCAGGGAAATCCACATCAAAACATCAATGAGATATCACATCACACCCGTCAGAATGGCTCAAATGAACAAGTCAGGGAACGACAGAGGTTGGCGGGGATGTGGAGAAAGGGGAACCCTCCTACACTGGTGGTGGGAATGCAAGCTGCTGCAACCCCTCTGGAAAACAGGATGGAGGTTCCTCAAATAGTTGAAATTAGAGCTACCATCCGATCCAGCAATTGCACTCCTGGGTATTTACCCCAAAGATACAAATGTAGGGACCCGAAGCGGTACGTGCACCCCATTGTTTATAGCAGCAATGTCCACATTAGCCAAACTGTTGAAAGAGCCAAGATGTCCATCGACAGATGAATGGATAAAGAAGAGGTGGTATATATCTACACAATGGAATATTACGCAGCCATGCAAAGGAATGAGATGTTGCCATGGACAACGACGTGGATGGAACTGGAGGGTCCGATGATTAGTGAAATAAGTCAATCAGAGAAAGACATGTATCATATGACCTCACTGATATGAGGAATTCTTAATCTCAGGAACAGAGTGAGGCTTGCTGGAGTGGTCGGGGGTGGGAGGGATGGGCTGGCTGGGTGATAGACATTGGGGAGGGTATGAGCTACGGTGAGCGCTGTGAATTGTGTAAGACTGTTGAATCACAGATCTCTACTTCTGAAACAAATAACGCAAGATATTTTAAGAATAAAGGAAAAGAAGGAGATAGCAGGAGAGGAAGAATGAAGGGGAGTTAGTGAGAGGGGTAGACAGACCAGGAGAGATGAGGATTCTGAAAAAAAATCCGAGGTTTCTAGACGGGAGGTGGGTCGGGGGATTGGTTAGCCTGGTGATGGGTATTAAAGAGGGCACATTCTGCATGGAGCACTGTGTGTTCGGAACAAACAATGAATCATGGGACACTACACCAAAACAAATGATGTAGTACATGGTGATTAAAAAAGCAATAAAAAACAAAGACTGTAATAAGAGATGAAGAAGGACACTATATCCTACTTAAAGGGTCTATCCAAGAAGAAGATCTAACAATTGTAAATGTCTATGCCCCGAGCATGGGAGCATCCAATTGTATAAGGCAATTTAGAAGAAAAGCAAAGAAAGACATTGACAACCATACAATCATAGTGGGGGACTTTAACACCCCCCTGACTGAAATGGCCAGATCATCTAAGCAAAAGATCAACAAGGAAATAAAGACTTTAAATGACACACTGGACGAAATGGACTTCACAGACATATTCAGAACGTTCCATCCCGAAGCAACGGAATACACATTCTTCTCTAGGGCCCATGGAACGTTCTCCAGAATGGATCACATCCTAGGTCACAAATCAGGTCTCAACCGGTACCCAAAGATTGGGATCATTCCCTGCACATTTTCAGACCACAATGCTTTGAAACTAGAAGTCAATCACAAGAGGAAAGTCGGAAAGAACTCAAATATATGGAGGCTAAAGAGCATCCTACGAAAGAATGAATGGGTCAACCAGGAAATTAAAGAAGAATTTAAAAATTCATGGAAACCAATGAAAATGAAAACACAACTGTCCAAAATCTTTGGGATACAGCCAAGGCAGTCCTGCGAGGAAAGTATATAGCAATACAAGCCTTTCTCAAGAAACATGAAAGGTCTCAAATACACACCCTAACCCTACACCTAAAGGAGCTGGAGAAAGAAGGGCAAATAAAGCGTAAACCCAGCAGGAGAAGAGAAATCATGCAGATCAGAGCAGAAATCAATGAAATAGAACCCAAAAGAACAGTAGAACAGATCAACGGAACTAGGAGATGGTTCTTTGAAAGAATTCACAAGATTGATACACCCGTGTCCAGGCTGATCAGAAAGAAAAGAGAAATGACCCAAATCAACAAAATCATGAATGAAAGAGGAGAGATCACAACCAACACCAAAGAAATACAAACGATTATAAGAACGTAATCTGAGCAACCCTAGGGCAGCATATTCCATAACCTGGAAGAAATGGGTGCATTCCTAGAGATGTGTCAACTACCAAACCTGACCCAGGAAGAAATAGAAAACCTGAACAGTCCTATAACCACGAAGGCAATTGAAGTAGTCATCAAAAACCTCCCAAGAAACCAAAGCCCAGGGCCAGATGGATTCCCAGGGGAATTCTATCCGACATTTAAAGAATAATTAATACCTATTCTCCTGAAACTGTTCCAAACAATAGAAATGGAAGGAGAACTTCCAAACTCATTTTATGAGGCCACCATTACCTTGATCCCTAAACCAGACAAAGATCCCATCAAAAAGGAGTATTAGAGACCAATATCCTTGATGAACATCGATGCAAAAATTCTCACCAAAATACTAGCTAAGAGGATCCAAGAGTACATGAAAAGGAGTATTCACCATGACCAAGTGGGATTTATCCCTGGGCAGCAAGGCTGGTTCAACATCCGCAAATCAATCAACGTGATAAAACACATTAACAAAAGAAAGAACAAGAATCATATGATCCTCTCAATAGATGCAGAAAAACCATTTGACAAAGTAAAGCACACTTTCTGGATCAAAACTCTTCAGAGTATAGGGACAGCGGGTACATACCTCAATATCATAAAAGCCATCTACGAACAACCTACAGCGAATATCATTCCCAATGGGGAAAAGCTGAGATCTTTTCCCCTAAGGTCAGGAACGCGGCAGGGATAGCCACTCTCACCACTGCTATTCAACATAGTATTAGAAGTCCTAGCCACAGCAATCAGACAACAAAAAGAAATCAAAGGCATCCAAATCGGCAGAGAGGAAGTCAAACTCTCACTCTTTGCAGATGATATGATACTTTATGTGGAAAACCCAAAAGACTCCACCCCAAAACAGCTAGAACTCACACAGCAATTCCGTCAAGTAGCAGGCTATAAAATCAATGCACAGAAATCACTGGCATTCCTATAACCCAACAACAAGACAGAAGAGAGACAAATCAAGGAGTCGATCCCATTCACAACTGCACCCAAAACCAGAAGAGACCTAGGAGTAAATTGAACCCAAGAGGCAAAGGATCTGTACTCAGAAAACTACCAAATACTCAGGAAAGAATTTGAAGAAGACACAAAGAAACGGAAAAATGTTCCATGCTCATGGATTGGGAGAACCAACATTGTGAAGAGGTCAATGCTACCTAGAGCAATCTACACATTCAATGCAATCCCCGTCAAAATACCATCCACTTTTTTCCAAGAAATGGAACAAATAATCCTAAGATTTGAATGGAACCAGAAGAGACCACGAATAGCCAGAGGAATATTCAGAAAGAAAAGCAAAGCTGGCGGCATCACAATTCTGGACTTCCAGCTCTATGACAAAGCTGTCATCATCAAGACAGTATGGTACTGGCACAAAAACAGACACATAGATCCATGGAACAGAATCGAGAGCCCAGAAATGGACCCTCAACTCTATGGTCAACTTATCTTTGACAGAGCAGGAAAGAATGTGCAATGGCAAAAAGAGAGTCTCTTCAACAACTGGAGTTGTGGAAATTGGACAGCCCCATGCAGAAGAATGACACTGGACCCTTTCCTGACACCACACACAAAAATAGACTCCAAATGTTTGAAAGACCTCAATGTGAGACAGGACTCCATCAAAATCCGAAAGGAGAACACAGGTAGCAAGCTCTTCGACCTCAGCCGCAGCAACTTCTTCCTAGAAACATCACCAAAGGCACGGGAAGCCAGGGCAAAAATGAACTATTGGGATTTCATCAAGATAAAAACCTTTGGCACAGCAAAAGAAACAGTCCACAAAACCAAAAGACAACCGACAGAATGGGAGAAATTATTTACGAATGACATATCAGATAAAGGGCTACTATCCAATATGTATAAAAACGTATCAAACTCAACACCCAAAGAACAAATAATCCAATCAAAAAATAGGCAGAAGACATGAACAGACATTTTTCCAAAGAAGACATCCAAATGGCCAACAGGCACAGGAAAAAGTGCTCAACACGGCTCGGCATCACGGAAATCCACATCAAAACATCAATGAGATATCACATCACACCCGTCAGAATGGCTCAAATGAACAAGTCAGGGAACGACAGAGGTTGGCGGGGATGTGGAGAAAGGGGAACCCTCCTACACTGGTGGTGGGAATGCAAGCTGCTGCAACCCCTCTGGAAAACAGGATGGAGGTTCCTCAAATAGTTGAAATTAGAGCTACCATCCGATCCAGCAATTGCACTCCTGGGTATTTACCCCAAAGATACAAATGTAGGGACCCGAAGCGGTACGTGCACCCCATTGTTTATAGCAGCAATGTCCACATTAGCCAAACTGTTGAAAGAGCCAAGATGTCCATCGACAGATGAATGGATAAAGAAGAGGTGGTATATATCTACACAATGGAATATTACGCAGCCATGCAAAGGAATGAGATGTTGCCATGGACAACGACGTGGATGGAACTGGAGGGTCCGATGATTAGTGAAATAAGTCAATCAGAGAAAGACATGTATCATATGACCTCACTGATATGAGGAATTCTTAATCTCAGGAACAGAGTGAGGCTTGCTGGAGTGGTCGGGGGTGGGAGGGATGGGCTGGCTGGGTGATAGACATTGGGGAGGGTATGAGCTACGGTGAGCGCTGTGAATTGTGTAAGACTGTTGAATCACAGATCTCTACTTCTGAAACAAATAACGCAAGATATTTTAAGAATAAAGGAAAAGAAGGAGATAGCAGGAGAGGAAGAATGAAGGGGAGTTAGTGAGAGGGGGAGACAGACCAGGAGAGATGAGGATTCTGAAAAAAAATCCGAGGTTTCTAGACGGGAGGTGGGTCGGGGGATTGGTTAGCCTGGTGATGGGTATTAAAGAGGGCACATTCTGCATGGAGCACTGTGTGTTCGGAACAAACAATGAATCATGGGACACTACACCAAAACAAATGATGTAGTACATGGTGATTAAAAAAGCAATAAAAAACAAAGACTGTAATAAGAGATGAAGAAGGACACTATATCCTACTTAAAGGGTCTATCCAAGAAGAAGATCTAACAATTGTAAATGTCTATGCCCCGAGCATGGGAGCATCCAATTGTATAAGGCAATTTAGAAGAAAAGCAAAGAAAGACATTGACAACCATACAATCATAGTGGGGGACTTTAACACCCCCCTGACTGAAATGGCCAGATCATCTAAGCAAAAGATCAACAAGGAAATAAAGACTTTAAATGACACACTGGACCAAATGGACTTCACAGACATATTCAGAACGTTCCATCCCGAAGCAACGGAATACACATTCTTCTCTAGGGCCCATGGAACGTTCTCCAGAATGGATCACATCCTAGGTCACAAATCAGGTCTCAACCGGTACCCAAAGATTGGGATCATTCCCTGCACATTTTCAGACCACAATGCTTTGAAACTAGAACTCAATCACAAGAGGAAAGTCGGAAAGAACTCAAATACATGGAGGCTAAAGAGCATCCTACGAAAGAATGAATGGGTCAACCAGGAAATTAAAGAAGAATTTAAAAATTCCTGGAAACCAATGAAAATGAAAACACAACTGTCCAAAATCTTTGGGATACAGCCAAGGCAGTCCTGCGAGGAAAGTATATAGCAATACAAGCCTTTCTCAAGAAACATGAAAGGTCTCAAATACACACCCTAACCCTACACCTAAAGGAGCTGGAGAAAGAACGGCAAATAAAGCCTAAACCCAGCAGGAGAAGAGAAATCATGCAGATCAGAGCAGAAATCAATGAAATAGAACCCAAAAGAACAGTAGAACAGATCAACGGAACTAGGAGCTGGTTCTTTGAAAGAATTCACAAGATTGATACACCCCTGTCCAGGCTGATCAAAAAGAAAAGAGAAATGACCCAAATCAACAAAATCATGAATGAAAGAGGAGAGATCACAACCAACACCAAAGAAATACAAACGATTATAAGAAGGTAATCTGAGCAACCCTAGGGCAGCATATTCCATAACCTGGAAGAAATGGGTGCATTCCTAGAGATGTGTCAACTACCAAAACTGACCCAGGAAGAAAGAGAAAACCTGAACAGTCCTATAACCACGAAGGCAATTGAAGTAGTCATCAAAAACCTCCCAAGAAACCAAAGCCGAGGGCCAGATGGATTCCCAGGGGAATTCTATCAGACATTTAAAGAAGAATTAATACCTATTCTCCTGAAACTGTTCCAAACAATAGAAATGGAAGGAAAACTTCCAAACTCATTTTATGAGGCCACCATTACCTTGATCCCAAAACCAGACAAAGATCCCATCAAAAAGGAGTATTAGAGACCAATATCCTTGATGAACATCGATGCAAAAATTCTCACCAAAATACTAGCCAAGAGGATCCAACAGTACATGAAAAGGAGTATTCACCATGACCAAGTGGGATTTATCCCTGGGCTGCAAGGCTGGTTCAACATCCGCAAATCAATCAACGTGATAAAACACATTAACCAAAGAAAGAACAAGAATCATATGATCCTCTCAATAGATGCAGAAAAACCATTTGACAAAGTAAAGCACCCTTTCTGGATCAAAACTCTTCAGAGTATAGGGACAGCGGGTACATACCTCAATATCATAAAAGCCATCTACGAACAACCTACAGCGAATATCATTCTCAATGGGGAAAAGCTGAGATCTTTTCCCCTAAGGTCAGGAACGCGGCAGGGATAGCCACTCTCACCACTGCTATTCAACATAGTATTAGAAGTCCTAGCCACAGCAATCAGACAACAGAAAGAAATCAAAGGCATCCAAATCGGCGGAGAGGAAGTCAATCTCTCACTCTTTGCAGATGATATGATACTTTATGTGGAAAACCCAAAAGACTCCACCCCAAAACAGCTAGAACTCACACAGCAATTCCGCAAAGTAGCAGGCTATAAAATCAATGCACAGAAATCAGTGGCATTCCTATACACCAAAAACAAGACAGAAGAGAGACAAATCAAGGAGTCGATCCCATTCACAACTGCACCCAAAACCAGAAGAGACCTAGGAATAAATGGAACCCAAGAGGCAAAGGATCTGTACTCAGAAAACTACCAAATACTCAGGAAAGAAATTGAAGAAGACACAAAGAAACGGAAAAACGTTCCATGCTCATGGATTGGGAGAACCAACATTGTGAAGAGGTCAATGCTACCTAGAGCGATCTACACATTCAATGCAATCCCCGTCAAAATACCATCCACTTTTTTCCAAGAAATGGAACAAATAATCCTAAGATTTGAATGGAACCAGAAGAGACCACGAATAGCCAGAGGAATATTGAGAAAGAAAAGCAAAGCTGGCGGCATCACAATTCTGGACTTCCAGCTCTATGACAAAGCTGTCATCATCAAGACAGTATGGTACTGGCACAAAAACAGACACATAGATCCATGGAACAGAATCGAGAGCCCAGAAATGGACCCTCAACTCTATGGTCAACTTATCTTTGACAGAGCAGGAAAGAATGTCCAATGGCAAAAAGAGGGTCTCTTCAACAACTGGAGTTGTGGAAATTGGACAGCCCCATGCAGAAGAATGACACCGGACCGTTTCCTGACACCACACACAAAAATAGACTCCAAATGTTTGAAAGACCTCAATGTGAGACAGGACTCCATCAAAATCCGAAAGGAGAACACAGGTAGCAAGCTCTTCGACCTCAGCCGCAGCAACTTCTTCCTAGAAACATCACCAAAGGCACGGGAAGCCAGGGAAAAAATGAACTATTGGGATTTCATCAAGATAAAAACCTTTGGCACAGCAAAAGAAACAGTCCACAAAACCAAAAGAAAACCGACAGAATGGGAGAAATTATTTACGAATGACATATCAGATAAAGGGCTACTATCCAATATGTATAAAAACGTATCAAACTCAACACCCAAAGAACAAATAATCCAATCAAAAAATAGGCAGAAGACATGAACAGACATTTTTCCAAAGAAGACATCCAAATGGCCAACAGGCACAGGAAAAAGTGCTCAACACGGCTCGGCATCAGGGAAATCCACATCAAAACATCAATGAGATATCACCTCACACCCGTCAGAATGGCTCAAATGAACAAGTCAGGGAATGACAGAGGTTGGCGGGGATGTGGAGAAAGGGGAACCCTCCTACACAGGTGGTGGGAATGCAAGCTGGTGCAACCCCTCTGGAAAACAGGATGGAGGTTCCTCAAATAGTTGAAATTAGAGATACCATCCGATCCAGCAATTGCACTCCTGGGTATTTACCCCAAAGATACAAATGTAGGGACCCGAAGCGGTACGTGCACCCCATTGTTTATAGCAGCAATGTCCACAATAGCCAAACTGTTGAAAGAGCCAAGATGTCCATCGACAGATGAATGGATAAAGAAGAGGTGGTATATATCTACACAATGGAATATTACGCAGCCATGCAAAGGAATGAGATGTTGCCATGGACAACGACGTGGATGGAACTGGAGGGTCCGATGATTAGTGAAATAAGTCAATCAGAGAAAGACATGTATCATATGACCTCACTGATATGAGGAATTCTTAATCTCAGGAACAGAGTGAGGCTTGCTGGAGTGGTCGGGGGTGGGAGGGATGGGCTGGCTGGGTGATAGACATTGGGGAGTGTATGAGCTACGGTGAGCGCTGTGAATTGTGTAAGACTGTTGAATCACAGATCTCTACTTCTGAAACAAATAACGCAACATATTTTAAGAATAAAGGAAAAGAAGGAGATAGCAGGAGAGGAAGAATGAAGGGGAGTTAGTGAGAGGGGGAGACAGACCAGGAGAGATGAGGATTCTGAAAAAAAATCCGAGGTTTCTAGACGGGAGGTGGGTCGGGGGATTGGTTAGCCTGGTGATGGGTATTAAAGAGGGCACATTCTGCATGGAGCACTGTGTGTTCGGAACAAACAATGAATCATGGGACACTACACCAAAACAAATGATGTAGTACATGGTGATTAAAAAAGCAATAAAAAACAAAGACTGTAATAAGAGATGAAGAAGGACACTATATCCTACTTAAAGGGTCTATCCAAGAAGAAGATCTAACAATTGTAAATGTCTATGCCCCGAGCATGGGAGCATCCAATTGTATAAGGCAATTTAGAAGAAAAGCAAAGAAAGACATTGACAACCATACAATCATAGTGGGGGACTTTAACACCCCCCTGACTGAAATGGCCAGATCATCTAAGCAAAAGATCAACAAGGAAATAAAGACTTTAAATGACACACTGGACCAAATGGACTTCACAGACATATTCAGAACGTTCCATCCCGAAGCAACGGAATACACATTCTTCTCTAGGGCCCATGGAACGTTCTCCAGAATGGATCACATCCTAGGTCACAAATCAGGTCTCAACCGGTACCCAAAGATTGGGATCATTCCCTGCACATTTTCAGACCACAATGCTTTGAAACTAGAACTCAATCACAAGAGGAAAGTCGGAAAGAACTCAAATACATGGAGGCTAAAGAGCATCCTACGAAAGAAAGAATGGGTCAACCAGGAAATTAAAGAAGAATTTAAAAATTCATGGAAACCAATGAAAATGAAAACACAACTGTCCAAAATCTTTGGGATACAGCCAAGGCTGTCCTGCGAGGAAAGTATATAGCAATACAAGCCTTTCTCAAGAAACATGAAAGGTCTCAAATACACACCCTAACCCTACACCTAAAGGAGCTGGAGAAAGAACGGCCAATAAAGCCTAAACCCAGCAGGAGAAGAGAAATCATGCAGATCAGAGCAGAAATCAATGAAATAGAACCCAAAAGAACAGTAGAACAGATCAACGGAACTAGGAGCTGGTTCTTTGAAAGAATTCACAAGATTGATACACCCCTGTCCAGGCTGATCAAAAAGAAAAGAGAAATGACCCAAATCAACAAAATCATGAATGAAGGAGGAGAGATCACAACCAACACCAAAGAAATACAAACGATTATAAGAACGTAATCTGAGCAACCCTATGGCAGCATATTCCATAACCTGGAAGAAATGGGTGCATTCCTAGAGATGTGTCAACTACCAAAACTGACCCAGGAAGAAAGAGAAAACCTGAACAGTCCTATAACCACGAAGGCAATTGAAGTAGTCATCAAAAACCTCCCAAGAAACCAAAGCCCAGGGCCAGATGGATTCCCAGGGGAATTCTATCAGACATTTAAAGAAGAATTAATACCTATTCTCCTGAAACTGTTCCAAACAATAGAAATGGAAGGAAAACTTCCAAACTCATTTTATGAGGCCACCATTACCTTGATCCCAAAACCAGACAAAGATCCCATCAAAAAGGAGTATTAGAGACCAATATCCTTGATGAACATCGATGCAAAAATTCTCACCAAAATACTAGCCAAGAGGACCCAACAGTACATGAAAAGGAGTATTCACCATGACCAAGTGGGATTTAGCCCTGGGCTGCAAGGCTGGTTCAACATCCGCAAATCAATCAACGTGATAAAACACATTAACCAAAGAAAGAACAAGAATCATATGATCCTCTCAATAGATGCAGAAAAACCATTTGACAAAGTAAAGCACACTTTCTGGATCAAAACTCTTCAGAGTACAGGGACAGCGGGTACATACCTCAATATCATAAAAGCCATCTACGAACAACCTACAGCGAATATCATTCTCAATGGGGAAAAGCTGAGACCTTTTCCCCTAAGGTCAGGAACGCGGCAGGGATAGCCACTCTCACCACTGCTATTCAACATAGTATTAGAAGTCCTAGCCACAGCAATCAGACAACAAAAAGAAATCCAAGGCATCCAAATCGGCAGAGAGGAAGTCAAACTCTCACTCTTTGCAGATGATATGATACTTTATGTGGAAAACCCAAAAGACTCCACCCCAAAACTGCTACAACTCACACAGCAATTCGGTCAGGTAGCAGGCTATAAAATCAATGCACAGAAATCAGTGGCATTCCTATACACCAACAACAAGACAGAAGAGAGACAAATCAAGGAGTCGATCCCATTCACAACTGCACCCAAAACCAGAAGAAACCTAGGAATAAATTGAACCCAAGAGGCAAAGGATCTGTACTCAGAAAACTACCAAATACTCAGGAAAGAAATTGAAGAAGACACAAAGAAACGGAAAAACGTTCCATGCTCATGGATTGGGAGAACCAACATTGTGAAGAGGTAAATGCTACCTAGAGCAATCTACACATGCAATGCAATCCCCATCAAAATACCATCCACTTTTTTCCAAGAAATGGAACAAATAATCCTAAGATTTGAATGGAACCAGAAGAGACCACGAATAGCCAGAGGAATATTGAGAAAGAAAAGCAAAGCTGGCGGCATCACAATTCTGGACTTCCAGCTCTATGACAAAGCTGTCATCATCAAGACAGTAGGGTACTGGCACAAAAACAGACAGATAGATCCATGGAACAGAATCGAGAGCCCAGAAATGGACCCTCAACTCTATGGTCAACTTATCTTTGACAGAGCAGGAAAGAATGTCCAATGGCAAAAAGAGAGTCTCTTCCACAACTGGAGTTGCGGAAATTGGACAGCCCCATGCAGAAGAATGACACTGGACCATTTCCTGACACCACACACAAAAATAGAGTCCAAATGTTTGAAAGACCTCAGTGTGAGACAAGACTCCATCAAAATCCTAAAGGAGAACACAGGTAGCAAGCTCTTCGACCTCAGCCGCAGCAACTTCTTCCTACAAACATCACCAAAGGCACGGGAATCCAGGGCAAAAAGGAACTATTGGGATTTCATCAAGATAAAAACCTTTGGCACAGCAAAAGAAACAGTCCACAAAACCAAAAGACAACCGACAGAATGGGAGAAATTATTTACGAATGACATATCAGATAAAGGGCTACTATCCAATATGTATAAAAACGTATCAAACTCAACACCCAAAGAACAAATAATCCAATCAAAAAATAGGCAGAAGACATGAACAGACATTTTTCCAAAGAAGACATCCAAATGGCCAACAGGCACAGGAAAAAGTGCTCAACACGGCTCGGCATCAGGGAAATCCACATCAAAACCTCAATGAGATACCCTCTCACACCCGTCAGAATGGCTAAAATGAACAAGTCAGGGAACGACAGAGATTGGCGGGGATGTGGAGAAAGGGGAACCCTCCTACACTGGTGGTGGGAATGCAACCTGGGGCAACCCCTCTGGAAAACAGGATGGAGGTTCCTCAAATAGTTGAAATTAGAGCTACCATCCGATCCAGCAATTGCACTCCTGGGTATTTACCCCAAAGATACAAATGTAGGGACCCGAAGCGGTACGTGCACCCCATTGTTTATAGCAGCAATGTCCACAATAGCCAAACTGTTGAAAGAGCCAAGATGTCCATCGACAGATGAGTGGATAAAGAAGAGGTGGTATATATATACACAATTGAATATTACGCAGCCATCAAAAGGAATGAGATGTTGCCATGGACAACGACGTGGATGGAACTGGAGGG
Source organism: Eumetopias jubatus (assembly GCF_037043125.1). Classification (NCBI taxonomy): domain Eukaryota; kingdom Metazoa; phylum Chordata; class Mammalia; order Carnivora; family Otariidae; genus Eumetopias; species Eumetopias jubatus. Next base: position 644,854 of record NW_028274848.1, read on the forward strand.
TCCGATGATTAGTGAAATAAGTCAATCAGAGAAAGACATGTATCATATGACCTCACTGATATGAGGAATTCTTAATCTCAGGAACAGAGTGAGGCTTGCTGGAGTGGTCGGGGGTGGGAGGGATGGGCTGGCTGGGTGATAGACATTGGGGAGGGTATGAGCTACGGTGAGCGCTGTGAATTGTGTAAGACTGTTGAATCACAGATCTCTACTTCTGAAACAAATAACGCATCATATTTTAAGAATAAAGGAAAAGAAGGAGATAGCAGGAGAGGAAGAATGAAGGGGAGTTAGTGAGAGGGGGAGACAGACCAGGAGAGATGATGGATTCTGAAAAAAAATCCGAGGTTTCTAGAGGGGAGGTGGGTCGGGGGATTGGTTAGCCTGGTGATGGGTATTAAAGAGGGCACATTCTGCATGGAGCACTGTGTGTTCGGAACAAACAATGAATCATGGGACACTACACCAAAACAAATGATGTAGTACATGGTGATTAACAAAGCAATAAAAAACAAAGACTGTAATAAGAGATGAAGAAGGACACTATATCCTACTTAAAGGGTCTATCCAAGAAGAAGATCTAACTATTGTAAATGTGTATGCCCCGAACATGGGAGCATGCAATTATATAAGGCAATTTAGAAGAAAAGCAAAGAAAGACATTGACAACCATACAATCTTAGTGGGGGACTTTAACACCCCCCTGACTGAAATGGCCAGATCATCTAAGCAAAAGATCAACAAGGAAATAAAGACTTTAAATGACACACTGGACCAAATGGACTTCACAGACATATTCAGAACGTTCCATCCCGAAGCAACGGAATACACATTCTTCTCTAGGGCCCATGGAACGTTCTCCAGAATGGATCACATCCTAGGTCACAAATCAGGTCTCAACCGGTACCCAAAGATTGGGATCATTCCCTGCACATTTGCAGACCACAATGCTTTGAAACTAGAACTCAATCACAAGAGGAAAGTCGGAAAGAACTCAAATACATGGAGGCTAAAGAGCATCCTACGAAAGAATGAATGGGTCAACCAGGAAATTAAAGAAGAATTTAAAAATTCATGGAAACCAATGAAAATGAAAACACAACTGTCCAAAATCTTTGGGATACAGCCAAGGCTGTCCTGCGAAGAAAGTATATAGCAATACAAGCCTTTCTCAAGAAACATGAAAGGTCTCAAATACACACCCTAACCCTACACCTAAAGGAGCTGGAGAAAGAACGGCCAATAAAGCCTAAACCCAGCAGGAGAAGAGAAATCATGCAGATCAGAGCAGAAATCAATGAAATAGAACCCAAAAGAACAGTAGAACAGATCAACGGAACTAGGAGCTGGTTCTTTGAAAGAATTCACAAGATTGATACACCCCTGTCCAGGCTGATCAAAAAGAAAAGAGAAATGACCCAAATCAACAAAATCATGAATGAAGGAGGAGAGATCACAACCAACACCAAAGAAATACAAACGATTATAAGAACGTAATCTGAGCAACCCTATGGCAGCATATTCCATAACCTGGAAGAAATGGGTGCATTCCTAGAGATGTGTCAACTACCAAAACTGACCCAGGAAGAAAGAGAAAACCTGAACAGTCCTATAACCACGAAGGCAATTGAAGTAGTCATCAAAAACCTCCCAAGAACCCAAAGCCCAGGGCCAGATGGATTCCCAGGGGAATTCTATCCGACATTTAAAGAAGAATTAATACCTATTCTCCTGAAACTGTTCCAAACAATAGAAATGGAAGGAAAACTTCCAAACTCATTTTATGAGGCCACCATTACCTTGATCCCAAAACCAGACAAAGATCCCATCAAAAAGGAGTATTAGAGACCAATATCCTTGATGAACATCGATGCAAAAATTCTCACCAAAATACTAGCCAAGAGGATCCAACAGTACATGAAAAGGAGTATTCACCATGACCAAGTGGGATTTATCCCTGGGCTGCAAGGCTGGTTCAACATCCGCAAATCAATCAACGTGATAAAACACATTAACCAAAGAAAGAACAAGAATCATATGATCCTCTCAATAGATGCAGAAAAACCATTTGACAAAGTAAAGCACACTTTCTGGATCAAAACTCTTCAGAGTACAGGGACAGCGGGTACATACCTCAATATCATAAAAGCCATCTACGAACAACCTACAGCGAATATCATTCTCAATGGGGAAAAGCTGAGATCTTTTCCCCTAAGGTCAGGAACGCGGCAGGGATAGCCACTCTCACCACTGCTATTCAACATAGTATTAGAAGTCCTAGCCACAGCAATCAGACAACAAAAAGAAATCAAAGGCATCCAAATCGGCAGAGAGGAAGTCAAACTCTCACTCTTTGCAGATGATATGATACTTTATGTGGAAAACCCAAAAGACTCCACCCCAAAACTGCTACAACTCACACAGCAATTCCGTCAGGTAGCAGGCTATAAAATCAATGCACAGAAATCAGTGGCATTCCTATACACCAACAACAAGACAGAAGAGAGACAAATCAAGGAGTCGATCCCATTCACAACTGCACCCAAAACCAGAAGAGACCTAGGAATACATTGAACCCAAGAGGCAAAGGATCTGTACTCAGAAAACTACCAAATACTCAGGAAAGAAATTGAAGAAGACACAAAGAAACGGAAAAACGTTCCATGCTCATGGATTGGGAGAACCAACATTGTGAAGAGGTCAATGCTACCTAGAGCAATCTACACATGCAATGCAATCCCCGTCAAAATACCATCCACTTTTTTACAAGAAATGGAACAAATAATCCTAAGATTTGAATGGAACCAGAAGAGACCACGAATAGCCAGAGGAATATTGAGAAAGAAAAGCAAAGCTGGCGGCATCACAATTCTGGACTTCCAGCTCTATGACAAAGCTGTCATCATCAAGACAGTATGGTACTGGCACAAAAACAGACAGATAGATCCATGGAACAGAATCGAGAGCCCAGAAATGGACCCTCAACTCTATGGTCAACTTATCTTTGACAGAGCAGGAAAGAATGTCCAATGGCAAAAAGAGAGTCTCTTCCACAACTGGAGTTGTGGAAATTGGACAGCCCCATGCAGAAGAATGACACTGGACCATTTCCTGACACCACACACAAAAATTGACTCCAAATGTTTGAAAGACCTCAGTGTGAGACAAGACTGCATCAAAATCCTAAAGGAGAACACAGGTAGCAAGCTCTTCGACCTCAGCCGCAGCAACTTCTTCCTACAAACATCACCAAAGGCACGGGAATCCAGGGCAAAAAGGAACTATTGGGATTTCATCAAGAAAAAAACCTTTGGCACAGCAAAAGAAACAGTCCACAAAACCAAAAGACAACCGACAGAATGGGAGAAATTATTTACGAATGACATATCAGATAAAGGGCTACTATTCAATATGTATAAAAACGTATCAAACTCAACACCCAAAGAACAAATAATCCAATCAAAAAATAGGCAGAAGACATGAACAGACATTTTTCCAAAGAAGACATCCAAATGGCCAACAGGCACAGGAAAAAGTGCTCAACACGGCTCGGCATCAGGGAAATCCACATCAAAACCTCAATGAGATACCCTCTCAAACCCGTCAGAGTGGCTCAAGTGAACAAGTCAGGGAACGACAGAGATTGGCGGGGATGTGGAGAAAGGGGAAACCTCCTACACTGGTGGTGGGAATGCAAGCTGGTGCAACCCCTCTGGAAAACAGGATGGAGGTTCCTCAAATAGTTGAAATTAGAGCTACCATCCGATCCAGCAATTGCACTCCTGGGTATTTACCCCAAAGATACAAATGTAGGGACCCGAAGCGGTACGTGCACCCCATTTTTTATAGCTGCAATGTCCACAATAGCCAAACTGTTGAAAGAGCCAAGATGTCCATCGACAGATGAGTGGATAAAGAAGAGGTGGTATATATATACACAATTGAATATTACGCAGCCATCAAAAGGAATGAGATGTTGCCATGGACAACGACGTGGATGGAACTGGAGGGTCCGATGATTAGTGAAATAAGTCAATCAGAGAAAGACATGTATCATATGACCTCACTGATATGAGGAATTCTTAATCTCAGGAATAGAGTGAGGCTTGCTTGAGTGGTCGGCGGTGGGAGGGATGGGCTGGCTGGGTGATAGACATTGGGGAGGGTATGAGCTACGGTGAGCGCTGTGAATTGTGTAAGACTGTTGAATCACAGATCTCTACTTCTGAAACAAATAACGCATCATATTTTAAGAATAAAGGAAAAGAAGGAGATAGCAGGAGAGGAAGAATGAAGGGGAGTTAGTGAGAGGGGGAGACAAACCAGGAGAGATGATGGATTATGAAAAAAAATCCGAGGTTTCTAGAGGGGAGGTGGGTCGGGGGATTGGTTAGCCTGGTGATGGGTATTAAAGAGGGCACATTCTGCATGGAGCACTGTGTGTTCGGAACAAACAATGAATCATGGGACACTACACCAAAACAAATGATGTAGTACATGGTGATTAACAAAGCAATAAAAAACAAAGACTGTAATAAGAGATGAAGAAGGACACTATATCCTACTTAAAGGGTCTATCCAAGAAGAAGATCTAACAATTGTAAATGTCTATGCCCCGAACATGGGAGCATCCAATTATATAAGGCAATTTAGAAGAAAAGCAAAGAAAGACATTGACAACCATACAATCATAGTGGGGGACTTTAACACCCCCCTGACTGAAATGGCCAGATCATCTAAGCAAAAGATCAACAAGGAAATAAAGACTTTAAATGACACACTGGAACAAATGATCTTCACAGACATATTCAGAACGTTCCATCCCGAAGCAACGGAATACACATTCTTCTCTAGGGCCCATGGAACGTTCTCCAGAATGGATCACATCCTAGGTCACAAATCAGGTCTCAACCGGTACCCAAAGATTGGGATCATTCCCTGCACATTTTCAGACCACAATGCTTTGAAACTAGAACTCAATCACAAGAGGAAAGTCGGAAAGAACTCAAATACATGGAGGCTAAAGAGCATCCTACGAAAGAAAGAATGGGTCAACCAGGAAATTAAAGAAGAATTTAAAAATTCATGGAAACCAATGAAAATGAAAACACAACTGTCCAAAATCTTTGGGATACAGCCAAGGCAGTCCTGCGAGGAAAGTATATAGCAATACAAGCCTTTCTCAAGAAACATGAAAGGTCTCAAATACACACCCTAACCCTACACCTAAAGGAGCTGGAGAAAGAACGGCCAATAAAGCCTAAACCCAGCAGGAGAAGAGAAATCATGCAGATCAGAGCAGAAATCAATGAAATAGAACCCAAAAGAACAGTAGAACAGATCAACGGAACTAGGAGCTGGTTCTTTGAAAGAATTCACAAGATTGATACACCCCTGTCCAGGCTGATCAAAAAGAAAAGAGAAATGACCCAAATCAACAAAATCATGAATGAAGGAAGAGAGATCACAACCAACACCAAAGAAATACAAACGATTATAAGAACGTAATCTGAGCAACCCTATGGCAGCATATTCCATAACCTGGAAGAAATGGGTGCATTCCTAGAGATGTGTCAACTACCAAAACTGACCCAGGAAGAAAGAGAAAACCTGAACAGTCCTATAACCACGAAGCCAATTGAAGTAGTCATCAAAACCCTCCCAAGAAACCAAAGCCCAGGGCCAGATGGATTCCCAGGGGAATTCTATCAGACATTTAAAGAAGAATTAATACCTATTCTCCTGAAACTGTTCCAAACAATAGAAATGGAAGGAAAACTTCCAAACTCATTTTATGAGGCCACCATTACCTTGATCCCAAAACCAGACAAAGATCCCATCAAAAAGGAGTATTAGAGACCAATATCCTTGATGAACATCGATGCAAAAATTCTCACCAAAATACTAGCCAAGAGGACCCAACAGTACATGAAAAGGAGTATTCACCATGACCAAGTGGGATTTAGCCCTGGGCTGCAAGGCAGGTTCAACATCCGCAAATCAATCAACGTGATAAAACACATTAACCAAAGAAAGAACAAGAATCATATGATCCTCTCAATAGATGCAGAAAAACCATTTGACAAAATAAAGCACACTTTCTGGATCAAAACTCTTCAGAGTACAGGGACAGCGGGTACATACCTCAATATCATAAAAGCCATCTACGAACAACCTACAGCGAATATCATTCTCAAAGGGGAAAAGCTGAGATCTTTTCCCCTAAGGTCAGGAACACGGCAGGGATAGCCACTCTCACCACTGCTATTCAACATAGTATTAGAAGTCCTAGCCACAGCAATCAGACAACAAAAAGAAATCAAAGGCATCCAAATCGGCAGAGAGGAAGTCAAACTCTCACTCTTTGCAGATGATATGATACTTTATGTGGAAAACCCAAAAGACTCCACCCCAAAACTGCTACAACTCACACAGCAATTCCGTCAAGTAGCAGGCTATAAAATCAATGCACAGAAATCAGTGGCATTCCTATACACCAACAACAAGACAGAAGAGAGTCAAATCAAGGAGTCGATCCCATTCACAACTGCACCCAAAACCAGAAGAGACCTAGGAATAAATTGAACCCAAGAGGCAAAGGATCTGTACTCAGAAAACTACCAAATACTCAGGAAAGAAATTGAAGAAGACACAAAGAAACGGAAAAACGTTCCATGCTCATGGATTGGGAGAACCAACATTGTGAAGAGGTCAATGCTACCTAGAGCAATCTACACATGCAATGCAATCCCCATCAAAATACCATCCACTTTTTTCCAAGAAATGGAGCAAATAATCCTAAGATTTGAATGGAACCAGAAGAGACCACGAATAGCCAGAGGAATATTGAGAAAGAAAAGCAAAGCTGGCGGCATCACAATTCTGGACTTCCAGCTCTATGACAAAGCTGTCATCATCAAGACAGTATGGTACAGGCACAAAAACAGACACATAGATCCATGGAACAGAATCGAGAGCCCAGAAATGGACCCTCAACTCTATGGTCAACTTATCTTTGACAGAGCAGGAAAGAATGTCCAATGGCAAAAAGAGGGTCTCTTCAACAACTGGAGTTGTGGAAATTGGACAGCCCCATGCAGAAGAATGACACCGGACCGTTTCCTGACACCACACACAAAAATAGACTCCAAATGTTTGAAAGACCTCAATGTGAGACAGGACTCCATCAAAATCCGAAAGGAGAACACAGGTAGCAAGCTCTTCGACCTCAGCCGCAGCAACTTCTTCCTAGAAACATCACCAAAGGCACGGGAAGCCAGGGCAAAAATGAACTATTGGGATTTCATCAAGATAAAAACCTTTGGCACAGCAAAAGAAACAGTCCACAAAACCAAAAGACAACCGACAGACTGGGAGAAATTATTTACGAATGACATATCAGATAAAGGGCTACTATCCAATATGTATAAAAACGTATCAAACTCAACACCCAAAGAACAAATAATCCAATCAAAAAATAGGCAGAAGACATGAACAGACTTTTTTCCAAAGAAGACATCCAAATGGCCAACAGGCACAGGAAAAAGTGCTCAACACGGCTCGGCATCAGGGAAATCCACATCAAAACATCAATGAGATATCACATCACACCCGTCAGAATGGCTCAAATGAACAAGTCAGGGAACGACAGAGGTTGGCGGGGATGTGGAGAAAGGGGAACCCTCCTACACTGGTGGTGGGAATGCAAGCTGGTGCAACCCCTCTGGAAAACAGGATGGAGGTTCCTCAAATAGTTGAAATTAGAGCTACCATCCGATCCAGCAATTGCACTCCTGGGTATTTACCCCAAAGATACAAATGTAGGGACCCGAAGCGGTACGTGCACCCCATTGTTTATAGCAGCAATGTCCACAATAGCCAAACTGTTGAAAGAGCCAAGATGTCCATCGACAGATGAATGGATAAAGAAGAGGTGGTATATATCTACACAATGGAATATTACGCAGCCATGCAAAGGAATGAGATGTTGCCATGGACAACGACGTGGATGGAACTGGAGGGTCCGATGATTAGTGAAATAAGTCAATCAGAGAAAGACATGTATCATATGACCTCACTGATATGAGGAATTCTTAATCTCAGGAACAGAGTGAGGCTTGCTGGAGTGGTCGGGGGTGGGAGGGATGGGCTGGCTGGGTGATAGACATTGGGGAGGGTATGAGCTACGGTGAGCGCTGTGAATTGTGTAAGACTGTTGAATCACAGATCTCTACTTCTGAAACAAATAACGCAACATATTTTAAGAATAAAGGAAAAGAAGGAGATAGCAGGGGAGGAAGAATGAAGGGGAGTTAGTGAGAGGGGGAGACAGACCAGGAGAGATGAGGATTCTGAAAAAAAATCCGAGGTTTCTAGACGGGAGGTGGGTCGGGGGATTGGTTAGCCTGGTGATGGGTATTAAAGAGGGCACATTCTGCATGGAGCACTGTGTGTTCGGAACAAACAATGAATCATGGGACACTACACCAAAACAAATGATGTAGTACATGGTGATTAAAAAAGCAATAAAAAACAAAGACTGTAATAAGAGATGAAGAAGGACACTATATCCTACTTAAAGGGTCTATCCAAGAAGAAGATCTAACAATTGTAAATGTCTATGCCCCGAGCATGGGAGCATCCAATTGTATAAGGCAATTTAGAAGAAAAGCAAAGAAAGACATTGACAACCATACAATCATAGTGGGGGACTTTAACACCCCCCTGACTGAAATGGCCAGATCATCTAAGCAAAAGATCAACAAGGAAATAAAGACTTTAAATGACACACTGGACCAAATGGACTTCACAGACATATTCAGAACGTTCCATCCCGAAGCAACGGAATACACATTCTTCTCTAGGGCCCATGGAACGTTCTCCAGAATGGATCACATCCTAGGTCACAAATCAGGTCTCAACCGGTACCCAAAGATTGGGATCATTCCCTGCACATTTTCAGACCACAATGCTTTGAAACTAGAACTCAATCACAAGAGGAAAGTCGGAAAGAACTCAAATACATGGAGGCTAAAGAGCATCCTACGAAAGAATGAATGGGTCAACCAGGAAATTAAAGAAGAATTTAAAAATTCCTGGAAACCAATGAAAATGAAAACACAACTGTCCAAAATCTTTGGGATACAGCCAAGGCTGTCCTGCGAAGAAAGTATATAGCAATACAAGCCTTTCTCAAGAAACATGAAAGGTCTCAAATACACACCCTAACCCTACACCTAAAGGAGCTGGAGAAAGAACGGCCAATAAAGCCTAAACCCAGCAGGAGAAGAGAAATCATGCAGATCAGAGCAGAAATCAATGAAATAGAACCCAAAAGAACAGTAGAACAGATCAACGGAACTAGGAGCTGGTTCTTTGAAAGAATTCACAAGATTGATACACCCCTGTCCAGGCTGATCAAAAAGAAAAGAGAAATGACCCAAATCAACAAAATCAAGAATGAAGGAGGAGAGATCACAACCAACACCAAAGAAATACAAACGATTATAAGAACGTAATCTGAGCAACCCTATGGCAGCATATTCCATAACCTGGAAGAAATGGGTGCATTCCTAGAGATGTGTCAACTACCAAAACTGACCCAGGAAGAAAGAGAAAACCTGAACAGTCCTATAACCACGAAGGCAATTGAAGTAGTCATCAAAAACCTCCCAAGAACCCAAAGCCCAGGGCCAGATGGATTCCCAGGGGAATTCTATCCGACATTTAAAGAAGAATTAATACCTATTCTCCTGAAACTGTTCCAAACAATAGAAATGGAAGGAAAACTTCCAAACTCATTTTATGAGGCCACCATTACCTTGATCCCAAAACCAGACAAAGATCCCATCAAAAAGGAGTATTAGAGACCAATATCCTTGATGAACATCGATGCAAAAATTCTCACCAAAATACTAGCCAAGAGGACCCAACAGTACATGAAAAGGAGTATTCACCATGACCAAGTGGGATTTATCCCTGGGCTGCAAGGCTGGTTCAACATCCGCAAATCAATCAACGTGATAAAACACATTAACCAAAGAAAGAACAAGAATCATATGATCCTCTCAATAGATGCAGAAAAACCATTTGACAAAGTAAAGCACACTTTCTGGATCAAAACTCTTCAGAGTACAGGGACAGCGGGTACATACCTCAATATCATAAAAGCCATCTACGAACAACCTACAGCGAATATCATTCTCAATGGGGAAAAGCTGAGATCTTTTCCCCTAAGGTCAGGAACGCGGCAGGGATAGCCACTCTCACCACTGCTATTCAACATAGTATTAGAAGTCCTAGCCACAGCAATCAGACAACAAAAAGAAATCAAAGGCATCCAAATCGGCAGAGAGGAAGTCAAACTCTCACTCTTTGCAGATGATATGATACTTTATGTGGAAAACCCAAAAGACTCCACCCCAAAACTGCTACAACTCACACAGCAATTCCGTCAGGTAGCAGGCTATAAAATCAATGCACAGAAATCAGTGGCATTCCTATACACCAACAACAAGACAGAAGAGAGACAAATCAAGGAGTCGATCCCATTCACAACTGCACCCAAAACCAGAAGAGACCTAGGAATACATTGAACCCAAGAGGCAAAGGATCTGTACTCAGAAAACTACCAAATACTCAGGAAAGAAATTGAAGAAGACACAAAGAAACGGAAAAACGTTCCATGCTCATGGATTGGGAGAACCAACATTGTGAAGAGGTCAATGCTACCTAGAGCAATCTACACATGCAATGCAATCCCCGTCAAAATACCATCCACTTTTTTACAAGAAATGGAACAAATAATCCTAAGATTTGAATGGAACCAGAAGAGACCACGAATAGCCAGAGGAATATTGAGAAAGAAAAGCAAAGCTGGCGGCATCACAATTCTGGACTTCCAGCTCTATGACAAAGCTGTCATCATCAAGACAGTATGGTACTGGCACAAAAACAGACAGATAGATCCATGGAACAGAATCGAGAGCCCAGAAATGGACCCTCAACTCTATGGTCAACTTATCTTTGACAGAGCAGGAAAGAATGTCCAATGGCAAAAAGAGAGTCTCTTCCACAACTGGAGTTGTGGAAATTGGACAGCCCCATGCAGAAGAATGACACTGGACCATTTCCTGACACCACACACAAAAATAGACTCCAAATGTTTGAAAGACCTCAGTGTGAGACAAGACTGCATCAAAATCCTAAAGGAGAACACAGGTAGCAAGCTCTTCGACCTCAGCCGCAGCAACTTCTTCCTACAAACATCACCAAAGGCACGGGAATCCAGGGCAAAAAGGAACTATTGGGATTTCATCAAGATAAAAATCTTTGGCACAGCAAAAGAAACAGTCCACAAAACCAAAAGACAACCGACAGAATGGGAGAAATTATTTACGAATGACATATCAGATAAAGGGCTACTATTCAATATGTATAAAAACGTATCAAACTCAACACCCAAAGAACAAATAATCCAATCAAAAAATAGGCAGAAGACATGAACAGACATTTTTCCAAAGAAGACATCCAAATGGCCAACAGGCACAGGAAAAAGTGCTCAACACGGCTCGGCATCAGGGAAATCCACATCAAAACCTCAATGAGATACCCTCTCACACCCGTCAGAATGGCTCAAGTGAACAAGTCAGGGAACGACAGAGATTGGCGGGGATGTGGAGAAAGGGGAAACCTCCTACACTGGTGGTGGGAATGCAAGCTGGTGCAACCCCTCTGGAAAACAGGATGGAGGTTCCTCAAATAGTTGAAATTAGAGCTACCATCCGATCCAGCAATTGCACTCCTGGGTATTTACCCCAAAGATACAAATGTAGGGACCCGAAGCGGTACGTGCACCCCATTTTTTATAGCTGCAATGTCCACAACAGCCAAACTGTTGAAAGAGCCAAGATGTCCATCGACAGATGAATGGATAAAGAAGAGGTGGTATATATCTACACAATGGAATATTACGCAGCCATGCAAAGGAATGAGATGTTGCCATGGACAACGACGTGGATGGAACTGGAGGGTCCGATGATTAGTGAAATAAGTCAATCAGAGAAAGACATGTATCATATGACCTCACTGATATGAGGAATTCTTAATCTCAGGAACAGAGTGAGGCTTGCTGGAGTGGTCGGGGGTGGGAGGGATGGGCTGGCTGGGTGATAGACATTGGGGAGTGTATGAGCTACGGTGAGCGCTGTGAATTGTGTAAGACTGTTGAATCACAGATCTCTACTTCTGAAACAAATAACGCAACATATTTTAAGAATAAAGGAAAAGAAGGAGATAGCAGGAGAGGAAGAATGAAGGGGAGTTAGTGAGAGGGGGAGACAGACCAGGAGAGATGAGGATTCTGAAAAAAAATCCGAGGTTTCTAGACGGGAGGTGGGTCGGGGGATTGGTTAGCCTGGTGATGGGTATTAAAGAGGGCACATTCTGCATGGAGCACTGTGTGTTCGGAACAAACAATGAATCATGGGACACTACACCAAAACAAATGATGTAGTACATGGTGATTAAAAAAGCAATAAAAAACAAAGACTGTAATAAGAGATGAAGAAGGACACTATATCCTACTTAAAGGGTCTATCCAAGAAGAAGATCTAACAATTGTAAATGTCTATGCCCCGAGCATGGGAGCATCCAATTGTATAAGGCAATTTAGAAGAAAAGCAAAGAAAGACATTGACAACCATACAATCATAGTGGGGGACTTTAACACCCCCCTGACTGAAATGGCCAGATCATCTAAGCAAAAGATCAACAAGGAAATAAAGACTTTAAATGACACACTGGACCAAATGGACTTCACAGACATATTCAGAACGTTCCATCCCGAAGCAACGGAATACACATTCTTCTCTAGGGCCCATGGAACGTTCTCCAGAATGGATCACATCCTAGGTCACAAATCAGGTCTCAACCGGTACCCAAAGATTGGGATCATTCCCTGCACATTTTCAGACCACAATGCTTTGAAACTAGAACTCAATCACAAGAGGAAAGTCGGAAAGAACTCAAATACATGGAGGCTAAAGAGCATCCTACGAAAGAATGAATGGGTCAACCAGGAAATTAAAGAAGAATTTAAAAATTCCTGGAAACCAATGAAAATGAAAACACAACTGTCCAAAATCTTTGGGATACAGCCAAGGCTGTCCTGCGAAGAAAGTATATAGCAATACAAGCCTTTCTCAAGAAACATGAAAGGTCTCAAATACACACCCTAACCCTACACCTAAAGGAGCTGGAGAAAGAACGGCCAATAAAGCCTAAACCCAGCAGGAGAAGAGAAATCATGCAGATCAGAGCAGAAATCAATGAAATAGAACCCAAAAGAACAGTAGAACAGATCAACGGAACTAGGAGCTGGTTCTTTGAAAGAATTCACAAGATTGATACACCCCTGTCCAGGCTGATCAAAAAGAAAAGAGAAATGACCCAAATCAACAAAATCATGAATGAAGGAAGAGAGATCACAACCAACACCAAAGAAATACAAACGATTATAAGAACGTAATCTGAGCAACCCTATGGCAGCATATTCCATAACCTGGAAGAAATGGGTGCATTCCTAGAGATGTGTCAACTACCAAAACTGACCCAGGAAGAAAGAGAAAACCTGAACAGTCCTATAACCACGAAGCCAATTGAAGTAGTCATCAAAACCCTCCCAAGAAACCAAAGCCCAGGGCCAGATGGATTCCCAGGGGAATTCTATCAGACATTTAAAGAAGAATTAATACCTATTCTCCTGAAACTGTTCCAAACAATAGAAATGGAAGGAAAACTTCCAAACTCATTTTATGAGGCCACCATTACCTTGATCCCAAAACCAGACAAAGATCCCATCAAAAAGGAGTATTAGAGACCAATATCCTTGATGAACATCGATGCAAAAATTCTCACCAAAATACTAGCCAAGAGGACCCAACAGTACATGAAAAGGAGTATTCACCATGACCAAGTGGGATTTAGCCCTGGGCTGCAAGGCTGGTTCAACATCCGCAAATCAATCAACGTGATAAAACACATTAACGAAAGAAAGAACAAGAATCATATCATCCTCTCAATAGATGCAGAAAAACCATTTGACAAAATAAAGCACACTTTCTGGATCAAAACTCTTCAGAGTACAGGGACAGCGGGTACATACCTCGAAATCATAAAAGCCATCTACGAACAACCTACAGCGAATATCATTCTCAAAGGGGAAAAGCTGAGATCTTTTCCCCTAAGGTCAGGAACACGGCAGGGATAGCCACTCTCACCACTGCTATTCAACATAGTATTAGAAGTCCTAGCCACAGCAATCAGACAACAAAAAGAAATCAAAGGCATCCAAATCGGCAGAGAGGAAGTCAAACTCTCACTCTTTGCAGATGATATGATACTTTATGTGGAAAACCCAAAAGACTCCACCCCTAAACTGCTACAACTCACACAGCAATTCCGTCAAGTAGCAGGCTATAAAATCAATGCACAGAAATCAGTGGCATTCCTATACACCAACAACAAGACAGAAGAGAGACAAATCAAGGAGTCGATCCCATTCACAACTGCACCCAAAACCAGAAGAGACCTAGGAATAAATTGAACCCAAGAGGCAAAGGATCTGTACTCAGAAAACTACCAAATACTCAGGAAAGAAATTGAAGAAGACACAAAGAAACGGAAAAACGTTACATGCTCATGGATTGGGAGAACCAACATTGTGAAGAGGTCAATGCTACCTAGAGCAATCTACACATGCAATGCAATCCCCATCAAAATACCATCCACTTTTTTCCAAGAAATGGAGCAAATAATCCTAAGATTTGAATGGAACCAGAAGAGACCACGAATAGCCAGAGGAATATTGAGAAAGAAAAGCAAAGCTGGCGGCATCACAATTCTGGACTTCCAGCTCTATGACAAAGCTGTCATCATCAAGACAGTATGGTACTGGCACAAAAACAGACACATAGATCCATGGAACAGAATCGAGAGCCCAGAAATGGACCCTCAACTCTATGGTCAACTTATCTTTGACAGAGCAGGAAAGAATGTCCAATGGCAAAAAGAGGGTCTCTTCAACAACTGGAGTTGTGGAAATTGGACAGCCCCATGCAGAAGAATGACACCGGACCGTTTCCTGACACCACACACAAAAATAGACTCCAAATGTTTGAAAGACCTCAATGTGAGACAGGACTCCATCAAAATCCGAAAGGAGAACACAGGTAGCAAGCTCTTCGACCTCAGCAGCAGCAACTTCTTCCTAGAAACATCACCAAAGGCACGGGAAGCCAGGGCAAAAATGAACTATTGGGATTTCATCAAGATAAAAACCTTTGGCACAGCAAAAGAAACAGTCCACAAAACCAAAAGACAACCGACAGACTGGGAGAAATTATTTACGAATGACATATCAGATAAAGGGCTACTATCCAATATGTATAAAAACGTATCAAACTCAACACCCAAAGAACAAATAATCCAATCAAAAAATAGGCAGAAGACATGAACAGACATTTTTCCAAAGAAGACATCCAAATGGCCAACAGGCACAGGAAAAAGTGCTCAACACGGCTCGGCATCAGGGAAATCCACATCAAAACATCAATGAGATATCACATCACACCCGTCAGAATGGCTCAAATGAACAAGTCAGGGAACGACAGAGGTTGGCGGGGATGTGGAGAAAGGGGAACCCTCCTACACTGGTGGTGGGAATGCAAGCTGGTGCAACCCCTCTGGAAAACAGGATGGAGGTTCCTCAAATAGTTGAAATTAGAGCTACCATCCGATCCAGCAATTGCACTCCTGGGTATTTACCCCAAAGATACAAATGTAGGGACCCGAAGCGGTACGTGCACCCCATTGTTTATAGCAGCAATGTCCACAATAGCCAAACTGTTGAAAGAGCCAAGATGTCCATCGACAGATGAATGGATAAAGAAGAGGTGGTATATATCTACACAATGGAATATTACGCAGCCATGCAAAGGAATGAGATGTTGCCATGGACAACGACGTGGATGGAACTGGAGGGTCCGATGATTAGTGAAATAAGTCAATCAGAGAAAGACATGTATCATATGACCTCACTGATATGAGGAATTCTTAATCTCAGGAACAGAGTGAGGCTTGCTGGAGTGGTCGGGGGTGGGAGGGATGGGCTGGCTGGGTGATAGACATTGGGGAGGGTATGAGCTACGGTGAGCGCTGTGAATTGTGTAAGACTGTTGAATCACAGATCTCTACTTCTGAAACAAATAACGCAACATATTTTAAGAATAAAGGAAAAGAAGGAGATAGCAGGAGAGGAAGAATGAAGGGGAGTTAGTGAGAGGGGGAGACAGACCAGGAGAGATGAGGATTCTGAAAAAAAATCCGAGGTTTCTAGACGGGAGGTGGGTCGGGGGATTGGTTAGCCTGGTGATGGGTATTAAAGAGGGCACATTCTGCATGGAGCACTGTGTGTTCGGAACAAACAATGAATCATGGGACACTACACCAAAACAAATGATGTAGTACATGGTGATTAAAAAAGCAATAAAAAACAAAGACTGTAATAAGAGATGAAGAAGGACACTATATCCTACTTAAAGGGTCTATCCAAGAAGAAGATCTAACAATTGTAAATGTCTATGCCCCGAGCATGGGAGCATCCAATTGTATAAGGCAATTTAGAAGAAAAGCAAAGAAAGACATTGACAACCATACAATCATAGTGGGGGACTTTAACACCCCCCTGACTGAAATGGCCAGATCATCTAAGCAAAAGATCAACAAGGAAATAAAGACTTTAAATGACACACTGGACCAAATGGACTTCACAGACATATTCAGAACGTTCCATCCCGAAGCAACGGAATACACATTCTTCTCTAGGGCCCATGGAACGTTCTCCAGAATGGATCACATCCTAGGTCACAAATCAGGTCTCAACCGGTACCCAAAGATTGGGATCATTCCCTGCACATTTTCAGACCACAATGCTTTGAAACTAGAACTCAATCACAAGAGGAAAGTCGGAAAGAACTCAAATACATGGAGGCTAAAGAGCATCCTACGAAAGAATGAATGGGTCAACCAGGAAATTAAAGAAGAATTTAAAAATTCCTGGAAACCAATGAAAATGAAAACACAACTGTCCAAAATCTTTGGGATACAGCCAAGGCAGTCCTGCGAGGAAAGTATATAGCAATACAAGCCTTTCTCAAGAAACATGAAAGGTCTCAAATACACACCCTAACCCTACACCTAAAGGAGCTGGAGAAAGAACGGCAAATAAAGCCTAAACCCAGCAGGAGAAGAGAAATCATGCAGATCAGAGCAGAAATCAATGAAATAGAACCCAAAAGAACAGTAGAACAGATCAACGGAACTAGGAGCTGGTTCTTTGAAAGAATTCACAAGATTGATACACCCCTGTCCAGGCTGATCAAAAAGAAAAGAGAAATGACCCAAATCAACAAAATCATGAATGAAAGAGGAGAGATCACAACCAACACCAAAGAAATACAAACGATTATAAGAAGGTAATCTGAGCAACCCTAGGGCAGCATATTCCATAACCTGGAAGAAATGGGTGCATTCCTAGAGATGTGTCAACTACCAAAACTGACCCAGGAAGAAAGAGAAAACCTGAACAGTCCTATAACCACGAAGGCAATTGAAGTAGTCATCAAAAACCTCCCAAGAAACCAAAGCCGAGGGCCAGATGGATTCCCAGGGGAATTCTATCAGACATTTAAAGAAGAATTAATACCTATTCTCCTGAAACTGTTCCAAACAATAGAAATGGAAGGAAAACTTCCAAACTCATTTTATGAGGCCACCATTACCTTGATCCCAAAACCAGACAAAGATCCCATCAAAAAGGAGTATTAGAGACCAATATCCTTGATGAACATCGATGCAAAAATTCTCACCAAAATACTAGCCAAGAGGATCCAACAGTACATGAAAAGGAGTATTCACCATGACCAAGTGGGATTTATCCCTGGGCTGCAAGGCTGGTTCAACATCCGCAAATCAATCAACGTGATAAAACACATTAACCAAAGAAAGAACAAGAATCATATGATCCTCTCAATAGATGCAGAAAAACCATTTGACAAAGTAAAGCACCCTTTCTGGATCAAAACTCTTCAGAGTATAGGGACAGCGGGTACATACCTCAATATCATAAAAGCCATCTACGAACAACCTACAGCGAATATCATTCTCAATGGGGAAAAGCTGAGATCTTTTCCCCTAAGGTCAGGAACGCGGCAGGGATAGCCACTCTCACCACTGCTATTCAACATAGTATTAGAAGTCCTAGCCACAGCAATCAGACAACAGAAAGAAATCAAAGGCATCCAAATCGGCGGAGAGGAAGTCAATCTCTCACTCTTTGCAGATGATATGATACTTTATGTGGAAAACCCAAAAGACTCCACCCCAAAACAGCTAGAACTCACACAGCAATTCCGCAAAGTAGCAGGCTATAAAATCAATGCACAGAAATCAGTGGCATTCCTATACACCAAAAACAAGACAGAAGAGAGACAAATCAAGGAGTCGATCCCATTCACAACTGCACCCAAAACCAGAAGAGACCTAGGAATAAATGGAACCCAAGAGGCAAAGGATCTGTACTCAGAAAACTACCAAATACTCAGGAAAGAAATTGAAGAAGACACAAAGAAACGGAAAAACGTTCCATGCTCATGGATTGGGAGAACCAACATTGTGAAGAGGTCAATGCTACCTAGAGCGATCTACACATTCAATGCAATCCCCGTCAAAATACCATCCACTTTTTTCCAAGAAATGGAACAAATAATCCTAAGATTTGAATGGAACCAGAAGAGACCACGAATAGCCAGAGGAATATTGAGAAAGAAAAGCAAAGCTGGCGGCATCACAATTCTGGACTTCCAGCTCTATGACAAAGCTGTCATCATCAAGACAGTATGGTACTGGCACAAAAACAGACACATAGATCCATGGAACAGAATCGAGAGCCCAGAAATGGACCCTCAACTCTATGGTCAACTTATCTTTGACAGAGCAGGAAAGAATGTCCAATGGCAAAAAGAGGGTCTCTTCAACAACTGGAGTTGTGGAAATTGGACAGCCCCATGCAGAAGAATGACACCGGACCGTTTCCTGACACCACACACAAAAATAGACTCCAAATGTTTGAAAGACCTCAATGTGAGACAGGACTCCATCAAAATCCGAAAGGAGAACACAGGTAGCAAGCTCTTCGACCTCAGCCGCAGCAACTTCTTCCTAGAAACATCACCAAAGGCACGGGAAGCCAGGGCAAAAATGAACTATTGGGATTTCATCAAGATAAAAACCTATGGCACAGCAAAAGAAACAGTCCACAAAACCAAAAGACAACCGACAGAATGGGAGAAATTATTTACGAATGACATATCAGATAAAGGGCTACTATCCAATATGTATAAAAACGTATCAAACTCAACACCCAAAGAACAAATAATCCAATCAAAAAATAGGCAGAAGACATGAACAGACATTTTTCCAAAGAAGACATCCAAATGGCCAACAGGCACAGGAAAAAGTGCTCAACACGGCTCGGCATCAGGGAAATCCACATCAAAACATCAATGAGATATCACCTCACACCCGTCAGAATGGCTCAAATGAACAAGTCAGGGAACGACAGAGGTTGGCGGGGATGTGGAGAAAGGGGAACCCTCCTACACTGGTGGTGGGAATGCAAGCTGGTGCAACCCCTCTGGAAAACAGGATGGAGGTTCCTCAAATAGTTGAAATTAGAGCTACCATCCGATCCAGCAATTGCACTCCTGGGTATTTACCCCAAAGATACAAATGTAGGGACCCGAAGCGGTACGTGCACCCCATTGTTTATAGCAGCAATGTCCACAATAGCCAAACTGTTGAAAGAGCCAAGATGTCCATCGACAGATGAATGGATAAAGAAGAGGTGGTATATATCTACACAATGGAATATTACGCAGCCATGCAAAGGAATGAGATGTTGCCATGGACAACGACGTGGATGGAACTGGAGGGTCCGATGATTAGTGAAATAAGTCAATCAGAGAAAGACATGTATCATATGACCTCACTGATATGAGGAATTCTTAATCTCAGGAACAGAGTGAGGCTTGCTGGAGTGGTCGGGGGTGGGAGGGATGGGCTGGCTGTGTGATAGACATTGGGGAGTGTATGAGCTACGGTGAGCGCTGTGAATTGTGTAAGACTGTTGAATCACAGATCTCTACTTCTGAAACAAATAACGCAACATATTTTAAGAATAAAGGAAAAGAAGGAGATAGCAGGAGAGGAAGAATGAAGGGGAGTTAGTGAGAGGGGGAAACAGACCAGGAGAGATGAGGATTCTGAAAAAAATCCGAGGTTTCTAGACGGGAGGTGGGTCGGGGGATTGGTTAGCCTGGTGATGGGTATTAAAGAGGGCACATTCTGCATGGAGCACTGTGTGTTCGGAACAAACAATGAATCATGGGACACTACACCAAAACAAATGATGTAGTACATGGTGATTAAAAAAGCAATAAAAAACAAAGACTGTAATAAGAGATGAAGAAGGACACTATATCCTACTTAAAGGGTCTATCCAAGAAGAAGATCTAACAATTGTAAATGTCTATGCCCCGAGCATGGGAGCATCCAATTGTATAAGGCAATTTAGAAGAAAAGCAAAGAAAGACATTGACAACCATACAATCATAGTGGGGGACTTTAACACCCCCCTGACTGAAATGGCCAGATCATCTAAGCAAAAGATCAACAAGGAAATAAAGACTTTAAATGACACACTGGACCAAATGGACTTCACAGACATATTCAGAACGTTCCATCCCGAAGCAACGGAATACACATTCTTCTCTAGGGCCCATGGAACGTTCTCCAGAATGGATCACATCCTAGGTCACAAATCAGGTCTCAACCGGTACCCAAAGATTGGGATCATTCCCTGCACATTTTCAGACCACAATGCTTTGAAACTAGAACTCAATCACAAGAGGAAAGTCGGAAAGAACTCAAATACATGGAGGCTAAAGAGCATCCTACGAAAGAATGAATGGGTCAACCAGGAAATTAAAGAAGAATTTAAAAATTCCTGGAAACCAATGAAAATGAAAACACAACTGTCCAAAATCTTTGGGATACAGCCAAGGCAGTCCTGCGAGGAAAGTATATAGCAATACAAGCCTTTCTCAAGAAACATGAAAGGTCTCAAATACACACCCTAACCCTACACCTAAAGGAGCTGGAGAAAGAACAGCAAATAAAGCCTAAACCCAGCAGGAGAAGAGAAATCATGCAGATCAGAGCAGAAATCAATGAAATAGAACCCAAAAGAACAGTAGAACAGATCAACGGAACTAGGAGCTGGTTCTTTGAAAGAATTCACAAGATTGATACACCCCTGTCCAGGCTGATCAAAAAGAAAAGAGAAATGACCCAAATCAACAAAATCATGAATGAAAGAGGAGAGATCACAACCAACACCAAAGAAATACAAACGATTATAAGAAGGTAATCTGAGCAACCCTAGGGCAGCATATTCCATAATCTGGAAGAAATGGGTGCATTCCTAGAGATGTGTCAACTACCAAAACTGACCCAGGAAGAAATAGAAAACCTGAACAGTCCTATAACCACGAAGGCAATTGAAGTAGTCATCAAAAACCTCCCAAGAAACCAAAGCCGAGGGCCAGATGGATTCCCAGGGGAATTCTATCAGACATTTAAAGAAGAATTAATACCTATTCTCCTGAAACTGTTCCAAACAATAGAAATGGAAGGAAAACTTCCAAACTCATTTTATGAGGCCACCATTACCTTGATCCCAAAACCAGACAAAGATCCCATCAAAAAGGAGTATTAGAGACCAATATCCTTGATGAACATCGATGCAAAAATTCTCACCAAAATACTAGCCAAGAGGATCCAACAGTACATGAAAAGGAGTATTCACCATGACCAACTGGGATTTATCCCTGGGCTGCAAGGCTGGTTCAACATCCGCAAATCAATCAACGTGATAAAACACATTAACAAAAGAAAGAACAAGAATCATATGATCCTCTCAATAGATGCAGAAAAACCATTTGACAAAGTAAAGCACCCTTTCTGGATCAAAACTCTTCAGAGTATAGGGACAGCGGGTACATACCTCAATATCATAAAAGCCATCTACGAACAACCTACAGCGAATATCATTCTCAATGGGGAAAAGCTGAGATCTTTTCCCCTAAGGTCAGGAACGCGGCAGGGATAGCCACTCTCACCACTGCTATTCAACATAGTATTAGAAGTCCTAGCCACAGCAATCAGACAACAGAAAGAAATCAAAGGCATCCAAATCGGCGGAGAGGAAGTCAATCTCTCACTCTTTGCAGATGATATGATACTTTATGTGGAAAACCCAAAAGACTCCACCCCAAAACAGCTAGAACTCACACAGCAATTCCGCAAAGTAGCAGGCTATAAAATCAATGCACAGAAATCAGTGGCATTCCTATACACCAAAAACAAGACAGAAGAGAGACAAATCAAGGAGTCGATCCCATTCACAACTGCACCCAAAACCAGAAGAGACCTAGGAATAAATGGAACCCAAGAGGCAAAGGATCTGTACTCAGAAAACTACCAAATACTCAGGAAAGAAATTGAAGAAGACACAAAGAAACGGAAAAACGTTCCATGCTCATGGATTGGGAGAACCAACATTGTGAAGAGGTCAATGCTACCTAGAGCGATCTACACATTCAATGCAATCCCCGTCAAAATACCATCCACTTTTTTCCAAGAAATGGAACAAATAATCCTAAGATTTGAATGGAACCAGAAGAGACCACGAATAGCCAGAGGAATATTGAGAAAGAAAAGCAAAGCTGGCGGCATCACAATTCTGGACTTCCAGCTCTATGACAAAGCTGTCATCATCAAGACAGTATGGTACTGGCACAAAAACAGACACATAGATCCATGGAACAGAATCGAGAGCCCAGAAATGGACCCTCAACTCTATGGTCAACTTATCTTTGACAGAGCAGGAAAGAATGTCCAATGGCAAAAAGAGGGTCTCTTCAACAACTGGAGTTGTGGAAATTGGACAGCCCCATGCAGAAGAATGACACCGGACCGTTTCCTGACACCACACACAAAAATAGACTCCAAATGTTTGAAAGACCTCAATGTGAGACAGGACTCCATGAAAATCCGAAAGGAGAACACAGGTAGCAAGCTCTTCGACCTCAGCCGCAGCAACTTCTTCCTAGAAACATCACCAAAGGCACGGGAAGCCAGGGCAAAAATGAACTATTGGGATTTCATCAAGATAAAAACCTTTGGCACAGCAAAAGAAACAGTCCACAAAACCAAAAGACAACCGACAGAATGGGAGAAATTATTTACGAATGACATATCAGATAAAGGGCTACTATCCAATATGTATAAAAACGTATCAAACTCAACACCCAAAGAACAAATAATCCAATCAAAAAATAGGCAGAAGACATGAACAGACATTTTTCCAAAGAAGACATCCAAATGGCCAACAGGCACAGGAAAAAGTGCTCAACACGGCTCGGCATCAGGGAAATCCACATCAAAACATCAATGAGATATCACCTCACACCCGTCAGAATGGCTCAAATGAACAAGTCAGGGAACGACAGAGGTTGGCGGGGATGTGGAGAAAGGGGAACCCTCCTACACTGGTGGTGGGAATGCAAGCTGGTGCAACCCCTCTGGAAAACAGGATGGAGGTTCCTCAAATAGTTGAAATTAGAGCTACCATCCGATCCAGCAATTGCACTCCTGGGTATTTACCCCAAAGATACAAATGTAGGGACCCGAAGCAGTACGTGCACCACATTGTTTATAGCAGCAATGTCCACAATAGCCAAACTGTTGAAAGAGCCAAGATGTCCATCGACAGATGAATGGATAAAGAAGAGGTGGTATATATATACACAATGGAATATTACGCAGCCATCAAAAGGAATGAGATGTTGCCATGGACAATGACGTGGATGGAACTGGAGGGTCCGATGATTAGTGAAATAAGTCAATCAGAGAAAGAGATGTATCATATGACCTCACTGATATGAGGAATTCTTAATCTCAGGAACAGAGTGAGGCTTGCTGGAGTGGTCGGGGGTGGGAGGGATGGGCTGGCTGTGTGATAGACATTGGGGAGTGTATGAGCTACGGTGAGCGCTGTGAATTGTGTAAGACTGTTGAATCACAGATCTCTACTTCTGAAACAAATAACGCAACATATTTTAAGAATAAAGGAAAAGAAGGAGATAGCAGGAGAGGAAGAATGAAGGGGAGTTAGTGAGAGGGGGAGACAGACCAGGAGAGATGATGGATTCTGAAAAAAAATCCGAGGTTTCTAGAGCGGAGGTGGGTCGGGGGATTGGTTACCCTGGTGATGGGTATTAAAGACGGCACATTCTGCATGGAGCACTGTGTGTTCGGAAAAAACAATGAATCATGGGACACTACACCAAAACAAATGATGTAGTACATGGTGATTAACAAAGCAATAAAAAACAAAGACTGTAATAAGACATGAAGAAGGACACTATATCCTACTTAAAGGGTCTATCCAAGAAGAAGATCTAACAATTGTAAATGTCTATGCCCCGAACATGGGAGCATCCAATTGTATAAGGCAATTTAGAAGAAAAGCAAAGAAAGACATTCACAACCATACAATCATAGTGGGGGACTTTAACACCCCCCTGACTGAAATGGCCAGATCATCTAAGCAAAAGATCAACAAGGAAATAAAGACTTTAAATGACACACTGGACCAAATGGACTTCACAGACATATTCAGAACGTTCCATCCCGAAGCAACGGAATACACATTCTTCTCTAGGGCCCATGGAACGTTCTCCAGAATGGATCACATCCTAGGTCACAAATCAGGTCTCAACCGGTACCCAAAGATTGGGATCATTCCCTGCACATTTTCAGACCACAATGCTTTGAAACTAGAAGTCAATCACAAGAGGAAAGTCGGAAAGAACTCAAATATATGGAGGCTAAAGAGCATCCTACGAAAGAATGAATGGGTCAACCAGGAAATTAAAGAAGAATTTAAAAATTCATGGAAAACAATGAAAATGAAAACACAACTGTCCAAAATCTTTGGGATACAGCCAAGGCAGTCCTGCGAGGAAAGTATATAGCAATACAAGCCTTTCTCAAGAAACATGAAAGGTCTCAAATACACACCCTAACCCTACACCTAAAGGAGCTGGAGAAAGAAGGGCAAATAAAGCGTAAACCCAGCAGGAGAAGAGAAATCATGCAGATCAGAGCAGAAATCAATGAAATAGAACCCAAAAGAACAGTAGAACAGATCAACGGAACTAGGAGATGGTTCTTTGAAAGAATTCACAAGATTGATACACCCGTGTCCAGGCTGATCAGAAAGAAAAGAGAAATGACCCAAATCAACAAAATCATGAATGAAAGAGGAGAGATCACAACCAACACCAAAGAAATACAAACGATTATAAGAACGTAATCTGAGCAACCCTAGGGCAGCATATTCCATAACCAGGAAGAAATGGGTGCATTCCTAGAGATGTGTCAACTACCAAACCTGACCCAGGAAGAAATAGAAAACCTGAACAGTCCTATAACCACGAAGGCAATTGAAGTAGTCATCAAAAACCTCCCAAGAAACCAAAGCCCAGGGCCAGATGGATTCCCAGGGGAATTCTATCCGACATTTAAAGAAGAATTAATACCTATTCTCCTGAAACTGTTCCAAACAATAGAAATGGAAGGAGAACTTCCAAACTCATTTTATGAGGCCACCATTACCTTGATCCCTAAACCAGACAAAGATCCCATCAAAAAGGAGTATTAGAGACCAATATCCTTGATGAACATCGATGCAAAAATTCTCACCAAAATACTAGCTAAGAGGATCCAAGAGTACATGAAAAGGAGTATTCACCATGACCAAGTGGGATTTATCCCTGGGCAGCAAGGCTGGTTCAACATCCGCAAATCAATCAACGTGATAAAACACATTAACAAAAGAAAGAACAAGAATCATATGATCCTCTCAATAGATGCAGAAAAACCATTTGACAAAGTAAAGCACACTTTCTGGATCAAAACTCTTCAGAGTATAGGGACAGCGGGTACATACCTCAATATCATAAAAGCCATCTACGAACAACCTACAGCGAATATCATTCCCAATGGGGAAAAGCTGAGATCTTTTCCCCTAAGGTCAGGAACGCGGCAGGGATAGCCACTCTCACCACTGCTATTCAACATAGTATTAGAAGTCCTAGCCACAGCAATCAGACAACAAAAAGAAATCAAAGGCATCCAAATCGGCAGAGAGGAAGTCAAACTCTCACTCTTTGCAGATGATATGATACTTTATGTGGAAAACCCAAAAGACTCCACCCCAAAACTGCTAGAACTCACACAGCAATTCCGTCAAGTAGCAGGCTATAAAATCAATGCACAGAAATCACTGGCATTCCTATACACCAACAACAAGACAGAAGAGAGACAAATCAAGGAGTCGATCCCATTCACAACTGCACCCAAAACCAGAAGAGACCTAGGAGTAAATTGAACCCAAGAGGCAAAGGATCTGTACTCAGAAAACTACCAAATACTCAGGAAAGAATTTGAAGAAGACACAAAGAAACGGAAAAATGTTCCATGCTCATGGATTGGGAGAACCAACATTGTGAAGAGGTCAATGCTACCTAGAGCAATCTACACATTCAATGCAATCCCCGTCAAAATACCATCCACTTTTTTCCAAGAAATGGAACAAATAATCCTAAGATTTGAATGGAACCAGAAGAGACCACGAATAGCCAGAGGAATATTGAGAAAGAAAAGCAAAGCTGGCGGCATCACAATTCTGGACTTCCAGCTCTATGACAAAGCTGTCATCATCAAGACAGTATGGTACTGGCACAAAAACAGACACATAGATCCATGGAACAGAATCGAGAGCCCAGAAATGGACCCTCAACTCTATGGTCAACTTATCTTTGACAGAGCAGGAAAGAATGTGCAATGGCAAAAAGAGAGTCTCTTCAACAACTGGAGTTGTGGAAATTGGACAGCCCCATGCAGAAGAATGACACTGGACCCTTTCCTGACACCACACACAAAAATAGACTCCAAATGTTTGAAAGACCTCAATGTGAGACAGGACTCCATGAAAATCCGAAAGGAGAACACAGGTAGCAAGCTCTTCGACCTCAGCCGCAGCAACTTCTTCCTAGAAACATCACCAAAGGCACGGGAAGCCAGGGCAAAAATGAACTATTGGGATTTCATCAAGATAAAAACCTTTGGCACAGCAAAAGAAACAGTCCACAAAACCAAAAGACAACCGACAGAATGGGAGAAATTATTTACGAATGACATATCAGATAAAGGGCTACTATCCAATATGTATAAAAACGTATCAAACTCAACACCCAAAGAACAAATAATCCAATCAAAAAATAGGCAGAAGACATGAACAGACATTTTTCCAAAGAAGACATCCAAATGGCCAACAGGCACAGGAAAAAGTGCTCAACACGGCTCGGCATCAGGGAAATCCACATCAAAACATCAATGAGATATCACCTCACACCCGTCAGAATGGCTCAAATGAACAAGTCAGGGAACGACAGAGGTTGGCGGGGATGTGGAGAAAGGGGAACCCTCCTACACTGGTGGTGGGAATGCAAGCTGGTGCAACCCCTCTGGAAAACAGGATGGAGGTTCCTCAAATAGTTGAAATTAGAGCTACCATCCGATCCAGCAATTGCACTCCTGGGTATTTACCCCAAAGATACAAATGTAGGGACCCGAAGCAGTACGTGCACCCCATTGTTTATAGCAGCAATGTCCACAATAGCCAAACTGTTGAAAGAGCCAAGATGTCCATCGACAGATGAATGGATAAAGAAGAGGTGGTATATATATACACAATGGAATATTACGCAGCCATCAAAAGGAATGAGATGTTGCCATGGACAACGACGTGGATGGAACTGGAGGGTCCGATGATTAGTGAAATAAGTCAATCAGAGAAAGAGATGTATCATATGACCTCACTGATATGAGGAATTCTTAATCTCAGGAATAGAGTGAGGCTTGCTGGAGTGGTCGGGGGTGGGAGGGATGGGCTGGCTGTGTGATAGACATTGGGGAGTGTATGAGCTACGGTGAGCGCTGTGAATTGTGTAAGACTGTTGAATCACAGATCTCTACTTCTGAAACAAATAACGCAACATATTTTAAGAATAAAGGAAAAGAAGGAGATAGCAGGAGAGGAAGAATGAAGGGGAGTTAGTGAGAGGGGGAGACAGACCAGGAGAGATGATGGATTCTGAAAAAAAATCCGAGGTTTCTAGAGCGGAGGTGGGTCGGGGGATTGGTTAGCCTGGTGATGGGTATTAAAGACGGCACATTCTGCATGGAGCACTGTGTGTTCGGAACAAACAATGAATCATGGGACACTACACCAAAACAAATGATGTAGTACATGGTGATTAACAAAGCAATAAAAAACAAAGACTGTAATAAGACATGAAGAAGGACACTATATCCTACTTAAAGGGTCTATCCAAGAAGAAGATCTAACAATTGTAAATGTCTATGCCCCGAACATGGGAGCATCCAATTGTATAAGGCAATTTAGAAGAAAAGCAAAGAAAGACATTGACAACCATACAATCATAGTGGGGGACTTTAACACCCCCCTGACTGAAATGGCCAGATCATCTAAGCAAAAGATCAACAAGGAAATAAAGACTTTAAATGACACACTGGACGAAATGGACTTCACAGACATATTCAGAACGTTCCATCCCGAAGCAACGGAATACACATTCTTCTCTAGGGCCCATGGAACGTTCTCCAGAATGGATCACATCCTAGGTCACAAATCAGGTCTCAACCGGTACCCAAAGATTGGGATCATTCCCTGCACATTTTCAGACCACAATGCTTTGAAACTAGAAGTCAATCACAAGAGGAAAGTCGGAAAGAACTCAAATATATGGAGGCTAAAGAGCATCCTACGAAAGAATGAATGGGTCAACCAGGAAATTAAAGAAGAATTTAAAAATTCATGGAAACCAATGAAAATGAAAACACAACTGTCCAAAATCTTTGGGATACAGCCAAGGCAGTCCTGCGAGGAAAGTATATAGCAATACAAGCCTTTCTCAAGAAACATGAAAGGTCTCAAATACACACCCTAACCCTACACCTAAAGGAGCTGGAGAAAGAAGGGCAAATAAAGCGTAAACCCAGCAGGAGAAGAGAAATCATGCAGATCAGAGCAGAAATCAATGAAATAGAACCCAAAAGAACAGTAGAACAGATCAACGGAACTAGGAGATGGTTCTTTGAAAGAATTCACAAGATTGATACACCCGTGTCCAGGCTGATCAGAAAGAAAAGAGAAATGACCCAAATCAACAAAATCATGAATGAAAGAGGAGAGATCACAACCAACACCAAAGAAATACAAACGATTATAAGAACGTAATCTGAGCAACCCTAGGGCAGCATATTCCATAACCTGGAAGAAATGGGTGCATTCCTAGAGATGTGTCAACTACCAAACCTGACCCAGGAAGAAATAGAAAACCTGAACAGTCCTATAACCACGAAGGCAATTGAAGTAGTCATCAAAAACCTCCCAAGAAACCAAAGCCCAGGGCCAGATGGATTCCCAGGGGAATTCTATCCGACATTTAAAGAATAATTAATACCTATTCTCCTGAAACTGTTCCAAACAATAGAAATGGAAGGAGAACTTCCAAACTCATTTTATGAGGCCACCATTACCTTGATCCCTAAACCAGACAAAGATCCCATCAAAAAGGAGTATTAGAGACCAATATCCTTGATGAACATCGATGCAAAAATTCTCACCAAAATACTAGCTAAGAGGATCCAAGAGTACATGAAAAGGAGTATTCACCATGACCAAGTGGGATTTATCCCTGGGCAGCAAGGCTGGTTCAACATCCGCAAATCAATCAACGTGATAAAACACATTAACAAAAGAAAGAACAAGAATCATATGATCCTCTCAATAGATGCAGAAAAACCATTTGACAAAGTAAAGCACACTTTCTGGATCAAAACTCTTCAGAGTATAGGGACAGCGGGTACATACCTCAATATCATAAAAGCCATCTACGAACAACCTACAGCGAATATCATTCCCAATGGGGAAAAGCTGAGATCTTTTCCCCTAAGGTCAGGAACGCGGCAGGGATAGCCACTCTCACCACTGCTATTCAACATAGTATTAGAAGTCCTAGCCACAGCAATCAGACAACAAAAAGAAATCAAAGGCATCCAAATCGGCAGAGAGGAAGTCAAACTCTCACTCTTTGCAGATGATATGATACTTTATGTGGAAAACCCAAAAGACTCCACCCCAAAACAGCTAGAACTCACACAGCAATTCCGTCAAGTAGCAGGCTATAAAATCAATGCACAGAAATCACTGGCATTCCTATAACCCAACAACAAGACAGAAGAGAGACAAATCAAGGAGTCGATCCCATTCACAACTGCACCCAAAACCAGAAGAGACCTAGGAGTAAATTGAACCCAAGAGGCAAAGGATCTGTACTCAGAAAACTACCAAATACTCAGGAAAGAATTTGAAGAAGACACAAAGAAACGGAAAAATGTTCCATGCTCATGGATTGGGAGAACCAACATTGTGAAGAGGTCAATGCTACCTAGAGCAATCTACACATTCAATGCAATCCCCGTCAAAATACCATCCACTTTTTTCCAAGAAATGGAACAAATAATCCTAAGATTTGAATGGAACCAGAAGAGACCACGAATAGCCAGAGGAATATTCAGAAAGAAAAGCAAAGCTGGCGGCATCACAATTCTGGACTTCCAGCTCTATGACAAAGCTGTCATCATCAAGACAGTATGGTACTGGCACAAAAACAGACACATGGATCCATGGAACAGAATAGAGAGCCCAGAAATGGACCCTCAACTCTATGGTCAACTTATCTTTGACAGAGCAGGAAAGAATGTGCAATGGCAAAAAGAGAGTCTCTTCAACAACTGGAGTTGTGGAAATTGGACAGCCCCATGCAGAAGAATGACACTGGACCCTTTCCTGACACCACACACAAAAATAGACTCCAAATGTTTGAAAGACCTCAATGTGAGACAGGACTCCATCAAAATCCGAAAGGAGAACACAGGTAGCAAGCTCTTCGACCTCAGCCGCAGCAACTTCTTCCTAGAAACATCACCAAAGGCACGGGAAGCCAGGGCAAAAATGAACTATTGGGATTTCATCAAGATAAAAACCTTTGGCACAGCAAAAGAAACAGTCCACAAAACCAAAAGACAACCGACAGAATGGGAGAAATTATTTACGAATGACATATCAGATAAAGGGCTACTATCCAATATGTATAAAAACGTATCAAACTCAACACCCAAAGAACAAATAATCCAATCAAAAAATAGGCAGAAGACATGAACAGACATTTTTCCAAAGAAGACATCCAAATGGCCAACAGGCACAGGAAAAAGTGCTCAACACGGCTCGGCATCAGGGAAATCCACATCAAAACATCAATGAGATATCACCTCACACCCGTCAGAATGGCTCAAATGAACAAGTCAGGGAACGACAGAGGTTGGCGGGGATGTGGAGAAAGGGGAACCCTCCTACACTGGTGGTGGGAATGCAAGCTGCTGCAACCCCTCTGGAAAACAGGATGGAGGTTCCTCAAATAGTTGAAATTAGAGCTACCATCCGATCCAGCAATTGCACTCCTGGGTATTTACCCCAAAGATACAAATGTAGGGACCCGAAGCGGTACGTGCACCCCATTGTTTATAGCAGCAATGTCCACATTAGCCAAACTGTTGAAAGAGCCAAGATGTCCATCGACAGATGAATGGATAAAGAAGAGGTGGTATATATCTACACAATGGAATATTACGCAGCCATGCAAAGGAATGAGATGTTGCCATGGACAACGACGTGGATGGAACTGGAGGGTCCGATGATTAGTGAAATAAGTCAATCAGAGAAAGACATGTATCATATGACCTCACTGATATGAGGAATTCTTAATCTCAGGAACAGAGTGAGGCTTGCTGGAGTGGTCGGGGGTGGGAGGGATGGGCTGGCTGGGTGATAGACATTGGGGAGGGTATGAGCTACGGTGAGCGCTGTGAATTGTGTAAGACTGTTGAATCACAGATCTCTACTTCTGAAACAAATAACGCAAGATATTTTAAGAATAAAGGAAAAGAAGGAGATAGCAGGAGAGGAAGAATGAAGGGGAGTTAGTGAGAGGGGTAGACAGACCAGGAGAGATGAGGATTCTGAAAAAAAATCCGAGGTTTCTAGACGGGAGGTGGGTCGGGGGATTGGTTAGCCTGGTGATGGGTATTAAAGAGGGCACATTCTGCATGGAGCACTGTGTGTTCGGAACAAACAATGAATCATGGGACACTACACCAAAACAAATGATGTAGTACATGGTGATTAAAAAAGCAATAAAAAACAAAGACTGTAATAAGAGATGAAGAAGGACACTATATCCTACTTAAAGGGTCTATCCAAGAAGAAGATCTAACAATTGTAAATGTCTATGCCCCGAGCATGGGAGCATCCAATTGTATAAGGCAATTTAGAAGAAAAGCAAAGAAAGACATTGACAACCATACAATCATAGTGGGGGACTTTAACACCCCCCTGACTGAAATGGCCAGATCATCTAAGCAAAAGATCAACAAGGAAATAAAGACTTTAAATGACACACTGGACGAAATGGACTTCACAGACATATTCAGAACGTTCCATCCCGAAGCAACGGAATACACATTCTTCTCTAGGGCCCATGGAACGTTCTCCAGAATGGATCACATCCTAGGTCACAAATCAGGTCTCAACCGGTACCCAAAGATTGGGATCATTCCCTGCACATTTTCAGACCACAATGCTTTGAAACTAGAAGTCAATCACAAGAGGAAAGTCGGAAAGAACTCAAATATATGGAGGCTAAAGAGCATCCTACGAAAGAATGAATGGGTCAACCAGGAAATTAAAGAAGAATTTAAAAATTCATGGAAACCAATGAAAATGAAAACACAACTGTCCAAAATCTTTGGGATACAGCCAAGGCAGTCCTGCGAGGAAAGTATATAGCAATACAAGCCTTTCTCAAGAAACATGAAAGGTCTCAAATACACACCCTAACCCTACACCTAAAGGAGCTGGAGAAAGAAGGGCAAATAAAGCGTAAACCCAGCAGGAGAAGAGAAATCATGCAGATCAGAGCAGAAATCAATGAAATAGAACCCAAAAGAACAGTAGAACAGATCAACGGAACTAGGAGATGGTTCTTTGAAAGAATTCACAAGATTGATACACCCGTGTCCAGGCTGATCAGAAAGAAAAGAGAAATGACCCAAATCAACAAAATCATGAATGAAAGAGGAGAGATCACAACCAACACCAAAGAAATACAAACGATTATAAGAACGTAATCTGAGCAACCCTAGGGAAGCATATTCCATAACCTGGAAGAAATGGGTGCATTCCTAGAGATGTGTCAACTACCAAACCTGACCCAGGAAGAAATAGAAAACCTGAACAGTCCTATAACCACGAAGGCAATTGAAGTAGTCATCAAAAACCTCCCAAGAAACCAAAGCCCAGGGCCAGATGGATTCCCAGGGGAATTCTATCCGACATTTAAAGAAGAATTAATACCTATTCTCCTGAAACTGTTCCAAACAATAGAAATGGAAGGAGAACTTCCAAACTCATTTTATGAGGCCACCATTACCTTGATCCCTAAACCAGACAAAGATCCCATCAAAAAGGAGTATTAGAGACCAATATCCTTGATGAACATCGATGCAAAAATTCTCACCAAAATACTAGCTAAGAGGATCCAAGAGTACATGAAAAGGAGTATTCACCATGACCAAGTGGGATTTATCCCTGGGCAGCAAGGCTGGTTCAACATCCGCAAATCAATCAACGTGATAAAACACATTAACAAAAGAAAGAACAAGAATCATATGATCCTCTCAATAGATGCAGAAAAACCATTTGACAAAGTAAAGCACACTTTCTGGATCAAAACTCTTCAGAGTATAGGGACAGCGGGTACATACCTCAATATCATAAAAGCCATCTACGAACAACCTACAGCGAATATCATTCCCAATGGGGAAAAGCTGAGATCTTTTCCCCTAAGGTCAGGAACGCGGCAGGGATAGCCACTCTCACCACTGCTATTCAACATAGTATTAGAAGTCCTAGCCACAGCAATCAGACAACAAAAAGAAATCAAAGGCATCCAAATCGGCAGAGAGGAAGTCAAACTCTCACTCTTTGCAGATGATATGATACTTTATGTGGAAAACCCAAAAGACTCCACCCCAAAACAGCTAGAACTCACACAGCAATTCCGTCAAGTAGCAGGCTATAAAATCAATGCACAGAAATCACTGGCATTCCTATACACCAACAACAAGACAGAAGAGAGACAAATCAAGGAGTCGATCCCATTCACAACTGCACCCAAAACCAGAAGAGACCTAGGAGTAAATTGAACCCAAGAGGCAAAGGATCTGTACTCAGAAAACTACCAAATACTCAGGAAAGAATTTGAAGAAGACACAAAGAAACGGAAAAATGTTCCATGCTCATGGATTGGGAGAACCAACATTGTGAAGAGGTCAATGCTACCTAGAGCAATCTACACATTCAATGCAATCCCCGTCAAAATACCATCCACTTTTTTCCAAGAAATGGAACAAATAATCCTAAGATTTGAATGGAACCAGAAGAGACCACGAATAGCCAGAGGAATATTGAGAAAGAAAAGCAAAGCTGGCGGCATCACAATTCTGGACTTCCAGCTCTATGACAAAGCTGTCATCATCAAGACAGTATGGTACTGGCACAAAAACAGACACATAGATCCATGGAACAGAATCGAGAGCCCAGAAATGGACCCTCAACTCTATGGTCAACTTATCTTTGACAGAGCAGGAAAGAATGTGCAATGGCAAAAAGAGAGTCTCTTCAACAACTGGAGTTGTGGAAATTGGACAGCCCCATGCAGAAGAATGACACTGGACCCTTTCCTGACACCACACACAAAAATAGACTCCAAATGTTTGAAAGACCTCAATGTGAGACAGGACTCCATCAAAATCCGAAAGGAGAACACAGGTAGCAAGCTCTTCGACCTCAGCCGCAGCAACTTCTTCCTAGAAACATCACCAAAGGCACGGGAAGCCAGGGCAAAAATGAACTATTGGGATTTCATCAAGATAAAAACCTTTGGCACAGCAAAAGAAACAGTCCACAAAACCAAAAGACAACCGACAGAATGGGAGAAATTATTTACGAATGACATATCAGATAAAGGGCTACTATCCAATATGTATAAAAACGTATCAAACTCAACACCCAAAGAACAAATAATCCAATCAAAAAATAGGCAGAAGACATGAACAGACATTTTTCCAAAGAAGACATCCAAATGGCCAACAGGCACAGGAAAAAGTGCTCAAAACGGCTCGGCATCAGGGAAATCCACATCAAAACATCAATGAGATATCACATCACACCCGTCAGAATGGCTCAAATGAACAAGTCAGGGAACGACAGAGGTTGGCGGGGATGTGGAGAAAGGGGAACCCTCCTACACTGGTGGTGGGAATGCAAGCTGCTGCAACCCCTCTGGAAAACAGGATGGAGGTTCCTCAAATAGTTGAAATTAGAGCTACCATCCGATCCAGCAATTGCACTCCTGGGTATTTACCCCAAAGATACAAATGTAGGGACCCGAAGCGGTACGTGCACCCCATTGTTTATAGCAGCAATGTCCACATTAGCCAAACTGTTGAAAGAGCCAAGATGTCCATCGACAGATGAATGGATAAAGAAGAGGTGGTATATATCTACACAATGGAATATTACGCAGCCATGCAAAGGAATGAGATGTTGCCATGGACAACGACGTGGATGGAACTGGAGGGTCCGATGATTAGTGAAATAAGTCAATCAGAGAAAGACATGTATCATATGACCTCACTGATATGAGGAATTCTTAATCTCAGGAACAGAGTGAGGCTTGCTGGAGTGGTCGGGGGTGGGAGGGATGGGCTGGCTGGGTGATAGACATTGGGGAGGGTATGAGCTACGGTGAGCGCTGTGAATTGTGTAAGACTGTTGAATCACAGATCTCTACTTCTGAAACAAATAACGCAAGATATTTTAAGAATAAAGGAAAAGAAGGAGATAGCAGGAGAGGAAGAATGAAGGGGAGTTAGTGAGAGGGGGAGACAGACCAGGAGAGATGAGGATTCTGAAAAAAAATCCGAGGTTTCTAGACGGGAGGTGGGTCGGGGGATTGGTTAGCCTGGTGATGGGTATTAAAGAGGGCACATTCTGCATGGAGCACTGTGTGTTCGGAACAAACAATGAATCATGGGACACTACACCAAAACAAATGATGTAGTACATGGTGATTAAAAAAGCAATAAAAAACAAAGACTGTAATAAGAGATGAAGAAGGACACTATATCCTACATAAAGGGTCTATCCAAGAAGAAGATCTAACAATTGTAAATGTCTATGCCCCGAGCATGGGAGCATCCAATTGTATAAGGCAATTTAGAAGAAAAGCAAAGAAAGACATTGACAACCATACAATCATAGGGGGGACTTTAACACCCCCCTGACTGAAATGGCCAGATCATCTAAGCAAAAGATCAACAAGGAAATAAAGACTTTAAATGACACACTGGACCAAATGGACTTCACAGACATATTCAGAACGTTCCATCCCGAAGCAACGGAATACACATTCTTCTCTAGGGCCCATGGAACGTTCTCCAGAATGGATCACATCCTAGGTCACAAATCAGGTCTCAACCGGTACCCAAAGATTGGGATCATTCCCTGCACATTTTCAGACCACAATGCTTTGAAACTAGAACTCAATCACAAGAGGAAAGTCGGAAAGAACTCAAATACATGGAGGCTAAAGAGCATCCTACGAAAGAATGAATGGGTCAACCAGGAAATTAAAGAAGAATTTAAAAATTCCTGGAAACCAATGAAAATGAAAACACAACTGTCCAAAATCTTTGGGATACAGCCAAGGCAGTCCTGCGAGGAAAGTATATAGCAATACAAGCCTTTCTCAAGAAACATGAAAGGTCTCAAATACACACCCTAACCCTACACCTAAAGGAGCTGGAGAAAGAACGGCAAATAAAGCCTAAACCCAGCAGGAGAAGAGAAATCATGCAGATCAGAGCAGAAATCAATGAAATAGAACCCAAAAGAACAGTAGAACAGATCAACGGAACTAGGAGCTGGTTCTTTGAAAGAATTCACAAGATTGATACACCCCTGTCCAGGCTGATCAAAAAGAAAAGAGAAATGACCCAAATCAACAAAATCATGAATGAAAGAGGAGAGATCACAACCAACACCAAAGAAATACAAACGATTATAAGAACGTAATCTGAGCAACCCTAGGGCAGCATATTCCATAACCTGGAAGAAATGGGTGCATTCCTAGAGATGTGTCAACTACCAAAACTGACCCAGGAAGAAAGGGAAAACCTGAACAGTCCTATAACCACGAAGGCAATTGAAGTAGTCATCAAAAACCTCCCAAGAAACCAAAGCCGAGGGCCAGATGGATTCCCAGGGGAATTCTATCAGACATTTAAGGAAGAATTAATACCTATTCTCCTGAAACTGTTCCAAACAATAGAAATGGAAGGAAAACTTCCAAACTCATTTTATGAGGCCACCATTACCTTGATCCCAAAACCAGACAAAGATCCCATCAAAAAGGAGTATTAGAGACCAATATCCTTGATGAACATCGATGCAAAAATTCTCACCAAAATACTAGCCAAGAGGATCCAACAGTACATGAAAAGGAGTATTCACCATGACCAAGTGGGATTTATCCCTGGGCTGCAAGGCTGGTTCAACATCCGCAAATCAATCAACGTGATAAAACACATTAACTAAAGAAAGAACAAGAATCATATGATCCTCTCAATAGATGCAGAAAAACCATTTGACAAAGTAAAGCACCCTTTCTGGATCAAAACTCTTCAGAGTATAGGGACAGCGGGTACATACCTCAATATCATAAAAGCCATCTACGAACAACCTACAGCG
Source organism: Eumetopias jubatus (assembly GCF_037043125.1). Classification (NCBI taxonomy): domain Eukaryota; kingdom Metazoa; phylum Chordata; class Mammalia; order Carnivora; family Otariidae; genus Eumetopias; species Eumetopias jubatus. The sequence goes on from NW_028274848.1 coordinate 683,117, forward strand.
AATATCATTCTCAATGGGGAAAAGCTGAGATCTTTTCCCCTAAGGTCAGGAACGCGGCAGGGATAGCCACTCTCACCACTGCTATTCAACATAGTATTAGAAGTCCTAGCCACAGCAATCAGACAACAGAAAGAAATCAAAGGCATCCAAATCGGCGGAGAGGAAGTCAATCTCTCACTCTTTGCAGATGATATGATACTTTATGTGGAAAACCCAAAAGACTCCACCCCAAAACAGCTAGAACTCACACAGCAATTCCGCAAAGTAGCAGGCTATAAAATCAATGCACAGAAATCAGTGGCATTCCTATACACCAACAACAAGACAGAAGAGAGACAAATCAAGGAGTCGATCCCATTCACAACTGCACCCAAAACCAGAAGAGACCTAGGAATAAATGGAACCCAAGAGGCAAAGGATCTGTACTCAGAAAACTACCAAATACGCAGGAAAGAAATTGAAGAAGACACAAAGAAACGGAAAAACTTTCCATGCTCATGGATTGGGAGAACCAACATTGTGAAGAGGTCAATGCTACCTAGAGCGATCTACACATTCAATGCAATCCCCGTCAAAATACCATCCACTTTTTTCCAAGAAATGGAACAAATAATCCTAAGATTTGAATGGAACCAGAAGAGACCACGAATAGCCAGAGGAATATTGAGAAAGAAAAGCAAAGCTGGCGGCATCACAATTCTGGACTTCCAGCTCTATGACAAAGCTGTCATCATCAAGACAGTATGGTACTGGCACAAAAACAGACACATAGATCCATGGAACAGAATCGAGAGCCCAGAAGTGGACCCTCACCTCTATGGTCAACTTATCTTTGACAGAGCAGGAAAGAATATCCAATGGCAAAAAGAGTGTCTCTTCCACAACTGGAGTTGTGGAAATGGGACAGCCCCATGCAGAAGAATGACACCGGACCATTTCCTGACACCACACACAAAAATAGACTCCAAATGTTTGAAAGACCTCAATGTGAGACAGGACTCCATGAAAATCCGAAAGGAGAACACAGGTAGCAAGCTCTTCGACCTCAGCCGCAGCAACTTCTTCCTAGAAACATCACCAAAGGCACGGGAAGCCAGGGCAAAAATGAACTATTGGGATTTCATCAAGATAAAAACCTTTGGCACAGCAAAAGAAACAGTCCACAAAACCAAAAGACAACCGACAGAATGGGAGAAATTATTTACGAATGACATATCAGATAAAGGGCTACTATCCAATATGTATAAAAACGTATCAAACTCAACACCCAAAGAACAAATAATCCAATCAAAAAATAGGCAGAAGACATGAACAGACATTTTTCCAAAGAAGACATCCAAATGGCCAACAGGCACAGGAAAAAGTGCTCAACACGGCTCGGCATCAGGGAAATCCACATCAAAACATCAATGAGATATCACCTCACACCCGTCAGAATGGCTCAAATGAACAAGTCAGGGAACGACAGAGGTTGGCGGGGATGTGGAGAAAGGGGAACCCTCCTACACTGGTGGTGGGAATGCAAGCTGGTGCAACCCCTCTGGAAAACAGGATGGAGGTTCCTCAAATAGTTGAAATTAGAGCTACCATCCGATCCAGCAATTGCACTCCTGGGTATTTACCCCAAAGATACAAATGTAGGGACCCGAAGCAGTACGTGCACCCCATTGTTTATAGCAGCAATGTCCACAATAGCCAAACTGTTGAAAGAGCCAAGATGTCCATCGACAGATGAATGGATAAAGAAGAGGTGGTATATATATAAACAATGGAATATTACGCAGCCATCAAAAGGAATGAGATGTTGCCATGGACAACGACGTGGATGGAACTGGAGGGTCCGATGATTAGTGAAATAAGTCAATCAGAGAAAGAGATGTATCATATGACCTCACTGATATGAGGAATTCTTAATCTCAGGAATAGAGTGAGGCTTGCTGGAGTGGTCGGGGGTGGGAGGGATGGGCTGGCTGTGTGATAGACATTGGGGAGTGTATGAGCTACGGTGAGCGCTGTGAATTGTGTAAGACTGTTGAATCACAGATCTCTACTTCTGAAACAAATAACGCAACATATTTTAAGAATAAAGGAAAAGAAGGAGATAGCAGGAGAGGAAGAATGAAGGGGAGTTAGTGAGAGGGGGAGACAGACCAGGAGAGATGATGGATTCTGAAAAAAAATCCGAGGTTTCTAGAGCGGAGGTGGGTCGGGGGATTGGTTAGCCTGGTGATGGGTATTAAAGAGGGCACATTCTGCATGGAGCACTGTGTGTTCGGAACAAACAATGAATCATGGGACACTACACCAAAACAAATGATGTAGTACATGGTGATTAACAAAGCAATAAAAAACAAAGACTGTAATAAGAGATGAAGAAGGACACTATATCCTACTTAAAGGGTCTATCCAAGAAGAAGATCTAACAATTGTAAATGTCTATGCCCCGAGCATGGGAGCATCCAATTGTATAAGGCAATTTAGAAGAAAAGCAAAGAAAGACATTGACAACCATACAATCATAGTGGGGGACTTTAACACCCCCCTGACTGAAATGGCCAGATCATCTAAGCAAAAGATCAACAAGGAAATAAAGACTTTAAATGACACACTGGACCAAATGGACTTCACAGACATATTCAGAACGTTCCATCCCGAAGCAACGGAATACACATTCTTCTCTAGGGCCCATGGAACGTTCTCCAGAATGGATCACATCCTAGGTCACAAATCAGGTCTCAACCGGTACCCAAAGATTGGGATCATTCCCTGCACATTTTCAGACCACAATGCTTTGAAACTAGAAGTCAATCACAAGAGGAAAGTCGGAAAGAACTCAAATACATGGAGGCTAAAGAGCATCCTACGAAAGAATGAATGGGTCAACCAGGAAATTAAAGAAGAATTTAAAAATTCATGGAAACCAATGAAAATGAAAACACAACTGTCCAAAATCTTTGGGATACAGCCAAGGCAGTCCTGCGAGGAAAGTATATAGCAATACAAGCCTTTCTCAAGAAACATGAAAGGTCTCAAATACACACCCTAACCCTACACCTAAAGGAGCTGGAGAAAGAACGGCAAATAAAGCCTAAACCCAGCAGGAGAAGAGAAATCATGCAGATCAGAGCAGAAATCAATGAAATAGAACCCAAAAGAACAGTAGAACAGATCAACGGAACTAGGAGATGGTTCTTTGAAAGAATTCACAAGATTGATACACCCGTGTCCAGGCTGATCAGAAAGAAAAGAGAAATGACCCAAATCAACAAAATCATGAATGAAAGAGGAGAGATCACAACCAACACCAAAGAAATACAAACGATTATAAGAACGTAATCTGAGCAACCCTAGGGAAGCATATTCCATAACCTGGAAGAAATGGGTGCATTCCTAGAGATGTGTCAACTACCAAACCTGACCCAGGAAGAAATAGAAAACCTGAACAGTCCTATAACCACGAAGGCAATTGAAGTAGTCATCAAAAACCTCCCAAGAAACCAAAGCCCAGGGCCAGATGGATTCCCAGGGGAATTCTATCCGACATTTAAAGAAGAATTAATACCTATTCTCCTGAAACTGTTCCAAACAATAGAAATGGAAGGAGAACTTCCAAACTCATTTTATGAGGCCACCATTACCTTGATCCCTAAACCAGACAAAGATCCCATCAAAAAGGAGTATTAGAGACCAATATCCTTGATGAACATCGATGCAAAAATTCTCACCAAAATACTAGCTAAGAGGATCCAAGAGTACATGAAAAGGAGTATTCACCATGACCAAGTGGGATTTATCCCTGGGCAGCAAGGCTGGTTCAACATCCGCAAATCAATCAACGTGATAAAACACATTAACAAAAGAAAGAACAAGAATCATATGATCCTCTCAATAGATGCAGAAAAACCATTTGACAAAGTAAAGCACCCTTTCTGGATCAAAACTCTTCAGAGTATAGGGACAGCGGGTACATACCTCAATATCATAAAAGCCATCTACGAACAACCTACAGCGAATATCATTCTCAATGGGGAAAAGCTGAGATCTTTTCCCCTAAGGTCAGGAACGCGGCAGGGATAGCCACTCTCACCACTGCTATTCAACATAGTATTAGAAGTCCTAGCCACAGCAATCAGACAACAGAAAGAAATCAAAGGCATCCAAATCGGCGGAGAGGAAGTCAATCTCTCACTCTTTGCAGATGATATGATACTTTATGTGGAAAACCCAAAAGACTCCACCCCAAAACAGCTAGAACTCACACAGCAATTCCGCAAAGTAGCAGGCTATAAAATCAATGCACAGAAATCAGTGGCATTCCTATACACCAACAACAAGACAGAAGAGAGACAAATCAAGGAGTCGATCCCATTCACAACTGCACCCAAAACCAGAAGAGACCTAGGAATAAATGGAACCCAAGAGGCAAAGGATCTGTACTCAGAAAACTACCAAATACTCAGGAAAGAAATTGAAGAAGACACAAAGAAACGGAAAAACTTTCCATGCTCATGGATTGGGAGAACCAACATTGTGAAGAGGTCAATGCTACCTAGAGCGATCTACACATTCAATGCAATCCCCGTCAAAATACCATCCACTTTTTTCCAAGAAATGGAACAAATAATCCTAAGATTTGAATGGAACCAGAAGAGACCACGAATAGCCAGAGGAATATTGAGAAAGAAAAGCAAAGCTGGCGGCATCACAATTCTGGACTTCCAGCTCTATGACAAAGCTGTCATCATCAAGACAGTATGGTACTGGCACAAAAACAGACACATAGATCCATGGAACAGAATCGAGAGCCCAGAAGTGGACCCTCACCTCTATGGTCAACTTATCTTTGACAGAGCAGGAAAGAATATCCAATGGCAAAAAGAGTGTCTCTTCCACAACTGGAGTTGTGGAAATGGGACAGCCCCATGCAGAAGAATGACACCGGACAATTTCCTGACACCACACACAAAAATAGACTCCAAATGTTTGAAAGACCTCAATGTGAGACAGGACTCCATGAAAATCCGAAAGGAGAACACAGGTAGCAAGCTCTTCGACCTCAGCCGCAGCAACTTCTTCCTAGAAACATCACCAAAGGCACGGGAAGCCAGGGCAAAAATGAACTATTGGGATTTCATCAAGATAAAAACCTTTGGCACAGCAAAAGAAACAGTCCACAAAACCAAAAGACAACCGACAGAATGGGAGAAATTATTTACGAATGACATATCAGATAAAGGGCTACTATCCAATATGTATAAAAACGTATCAAACTCAACACCCAAAGAACAAATAATCCAATCAAAAAATAGGCAGAAGACATGAACAGACATTTTTCCAAAGAAGACATCCAAATGGCCAACAGGCACAGGAAAAAGTGCTCAACACGGCTCGGCATCAGGGAAATCCACATCAAAACATCAATGAGATATCACCTCACACCCGTCAGAATGGCTCAAATGAACAAGTCAGGGAACGACAGAGGTTGGCGGGGATGTGGAGAAAGGGGAACCCTCCTACACTGGTGGTGGGAATGCAAGCTGGTGCAACCCCTCTGGAAAACAGGATGGAGGTTCCTCAAATAGTTGAAATTAGAGCTACCATCCGATCCAGCAATTGCACTCCTGGGTATTTACCCCAAAGATACAAATGTAGGGACCCGAAGCAGTACGTGCACCCCATTGTTTATAGCAGCAATGTCCACAATAGCCAAACTGTTGAAAGAGCCAAGATGTCCATCGACAGATGAATGGATAAAGAAGAGGTGGTATATATATACACAATGGAATATTACGCAGCCATCAAAAGGAATGAGATGTTGCCATGGACAACGACGTGGATGGAACTGGAGGGTCCGATGATTAGTGAAATAAGTCAATCAGAGAAAGAGATGTATCATATGACCTCACTGATATGAGGAATTCTTAATCTCAGGAATAGAGTGAGGCTTGCTGGAGTGGTCGGGGGTGGGAGGGATGGGCTGGCTGTGTGATAGACATTGGGGAGTGTATGAGCTACGGTGAGCGCTGTGAATTGTGTAAGACTGTTGAATCACAGATCTCTACTTCTGAAACAAATAACGCAACATATTTTAAGAATAAAGGAAAAGAAGGAGATAGCAGGAGAGGAAGAATGAAGGGGAGTTAGTGAGAGGGGGAGACAGACCAGGAGAGATGATGGATTCTGAAAAAAAATCCGAGGTTTCTAGAGCGGAGGTGGGTCGGGGGATTGGTTAGCCTGGTGATGGGTATTAAAGAGGGCACATTCTGCATGGAGCACTGTGTGTTCGGAACAAACAATGAATCATGGGACACTACACCAAAACAAATGATGTAGTACATGGTGATTAACAAAGCAATAAAAAACAAAGACTGTAATAAGAGATGAAGAAGGACACTATATCCTACTTAAAGGGTCTATCCAAGAAGAAGATCTAACAATTGTAAATGTCTATGCCCCGAGCATGGGAGCATCCAATTGTATAAGGCAATTTAGAAGAAAAGCAAAGAAAGACATTGACAACCATACAATCATAGTGGGGGACTTTAACACCCCCCTGACTGAAATGGCCAGATCATCTAAGCAAAAGATCAACAAGGAAATAAAGACTTTAAATGACACACTGGACCAAATGGACTTCACAGACATATTCAGAACGTTCCATCCCGAAGCAACGGAATACACATTCTTCTCTAGGGCCCATGGAACGTTCTCCAGAATGGATCACATCCTAGGTCACAAATCAGGTCTCAACCGGTACCCAAAGATTGGGATCATTCCCTGCACATTTTCAGACCACAATGCTTTGAAACTAGAAGTCAATCACAAGAGGAAAGTCGGAAAGAACTCAAATACATGGAGGCTAAAGAGCATCCTACGAAAGAATGAATGGGTCAACCAGGAAATTAAAGAAGAATTTAAAAATTCATGGAAACCAATGAAAATGAAAACACAACTGTCCAAAATCTTTGGGATACAGCCAAGGCAGTCCTGCGAGGAAAGTATATAGCAATACAAGCCTTTCTCAAGAAACATGAAAGGTCTCAAATACACACCCTAACCCTACACCTAAAGGAGCTGGAGAAAGAACGGCAAATAAAGCCTAAACCCAGCAGGAGAAGAGAAATCATGCAGATCAGAGCAGAAATCAATGAAATAGAACCCAAAAGAACAGTAGAACAGATCAACGGAACTAGGAGATGGTTCTTTGAAAGAATTCACAAGATTGATACACCCGTGTCCAGGCTGATCAGAAAGAAAAGAGAAATGACCCAAATCAACAAAATCATGAATGAAAGAGGAGAGATCACAACCAACACCAAAGAAATACAAACGATTATAAGAACGTAATCTGAGCAACCCTAGGGCAGCATATTCCATAACCAGGAAGAAATGGGTGCATTCCTAGAGATGTGTCAACTACCAAACCTGACCCAGGAAGAAATAGAAAACCTGAACAGTCCTATAACCACGAAGGCAATTGAAGTAGTCATCAAAAACCTCCCAAGAAACCAAAGCCCAGGGCCAGATGGATTCCCAGGGGAATTCTATCCGACATTTAAAGAAGAATTAATACCTATTCTCCTGAAACTGTTCCAAACAATAGAAATGGAAGGAGAACTTCCAAACTCATTTTATGAGGCCACCATTACCTTGATCCCTAAACCAGACAAAGATCCCATCAAAAAGGAGTATTAGAGACCAATATCCTTGATGAACATCGATGCAAAAATTCTCACCAAAATACTAGCTAAGAGGATCCAAGAGTACATGAAAAGGAGTATTCACCATGACCAAGTGGGATTTATCCCTGGGCAGCAAGGCTGGTTCAACATCCGCAAATCAATCAACGTGATAAAACACATTAACAAAAGAAAGAACAAGAATCATATGATCCTCTCAATAGATGCAGAAAAACCATTTGACAAAGTAAAGCACACTTTCTGGATCAAAACTCTTCAGAGTATAGGGACAGCGGGTACATACCTCAATATCATAAAAGCCATCTACGAACAACCTACAGCGAATATCATTCCCAATGGGGAAAAGCTGAGATCTTTTCCCCTAAGGTCAGGAACGCGGCAGGGATAGCCACTCTCACCACTGCTATTCAACATAGTATTAGAAGTCCTAGCCACAGCAATCAGACAACAAAAAGAAATCAAAGGCATCCAAATCGGCAGAGAGGAAGTCAAACTCTCACTCTTTGCAGATGATATGATACTTTATGTGGAAAACCCAAAAGACTCCACCCCAAAACTGCTAGAACTCACACAGCAATTCCGTCAAGTAGCAGGCTATAAAATCAATGCACAGAAATCACTGGCATTCCTATACACCAACAACAAGACAGAAGAGAGACAAATCAAGGAGTCGATCCCATTCACAACTGCACCCAAAACCAGAAGAGACCTAGGAGTAAATTGAACCCAAGAGGCAAAGGATCTGTACTCAGAAAACTACCAAATACTCAGGAAAGAATTTGAAGAAGACACAAAGAAACGGAAAAATGTTCCATGCTCATGGATTGGGAGAACCAACATTGTGAAGAGGTCAATGCTACCTAGAGCAATCTACACATTCAATGCAATCCCCGTCAAAATACCATCCACTTTTTTCCAAGAAATGGAACAAATAATCCTAAGATTTGAATGGAACCAGAAGAGACCACGAATAGCCAGAGGAATATTGAGAAAGAAAAGCAAAGCTGGCGGCATCACAATTCTGGACTTCCAGCTCTATGACAAAGCTGTCATCATCAAGACGGTATGGTACTGGCACAAAAACAGACACATAGATCCATGGAACAGAATCGAGAGCCCAGAAATGGACCCTCAACTCTATGGTCAACTTATCTTTGACAGAGCAGGAAAGAATGTCCAATGGCAAAAAGAGAGTCTCTTCAACAACTGGAGTTGTGGAAATTGGACAGCCCCATGCAGAAGAATGACACTGGACCCTTTCCTGACACCACACACAAAAATAGACTCCAAATGTTTGAAAGACCTCAATGTGAGACAGGACTCCATCAAAATCCGAAAGGAGAACACAGGTAGCAAGCTCTTCGACCTCAGCCGCAGCAACTTCTTCCTAGAAACATCACCAAAGGCACGGGAAGCCAGGGCAAAAATGAACTATTGGGATTTCATCAAGATAAAAACCTTTGGCACAGCAAAAGAAACAGTCCACAAAACCAAAAGACAACCGACAGAATGGGAGAAATTATTTACGAATGACATATCAGATAAAGGGCTACTATCCAATATGTATAAAAACGTATCAAACTCAACACCCAAAGAACAAATAATCCAATCAAAAAATAGGCAGAAGACATGAACAGACATTTTTCCAAAGAAGACATCCAAATGGCCAACAGGCACAGGAAAAAGTGCTCAACACGGCTCGGCATCAGGGAAATCCACATCAAAACATCAATGAGATATCACATCACACCCGTCAGAATGGCTCAAATGAACAAGTCAGGGAACGACAGAGGTTGGCGGGGATGTGGAGAAAGGGGAACCCTCCTACACTGGTGGTGGGAATGCAAGCTGCTGCAACCCCTCTGGAAAACAGGATGGAGGTTCCTCAAATAGTTGAAATTAGAGCTACCATCCGATCCAGCAATTGCACTCCTGGGTATTTACCCCAAAGATACAAATGTAGGGACCCGAAGCGGTACGTGCACCCCATTGTTTATAGCAGCAATGTCCACATTAGCCAAACTGTTGAAAGAGCCAAGATGTCCATCGACAGATGAATGGATAAAGAAGAGGTGGTATATATCTACACAATGGAATATTACGCAGCCATGCAAAGGAATGAGATGTTGCCATGGACAACGACGTGGATGGAACTGGAGGGTCCGATGATTAGTGAAATAAGTCAATCAGAGAAAGACATGTATCATATGACCTCACTGATATGAGGAATTCTTAATCTCAGGAACAGAGTGAGGCTTGCTGGAGTGGTCGGGGGTGGGAGGGATGGGCTGGCTGGGTGATAGACATTGGGGAGGGTATGAGCTACGGTGAGCGCTGTGAATTGTGTAAGACTGTTGAATCACAGATCTCTACTTCTGAAACAAATAACGCAAGATATTTTAAGAATAAAGGAAAAGAAGGAGATAGCAGGAGAGGAAGAATGAAGGGGAGTTAGTGAGAGGGGGAGACAGACCAGGAGAGATGAGGATTCTGAAAAAAAATCCGAGGTTTCTAGACGGGAGGTGGGTCGGGGGATTGGTTAGCCTGGTGATGGGTATTAAAGAGGGCACATTCTGCATGGAGCACTGTGTGTTCGGAACAAACAATGAATCATGGGACACTACACCAAAACAAATGATGTAGTACATGGTGATTAAAAAAGCAATAAAAAACAAAGACTGTAATAAGAGATGAAGAAGGACACTATATCCTACTTAAAGGGTCTATCCAAGAAGAAGATCTAACAATTGTAAATGTCTATGCCCCGAGCATGGGAGCATCCAATTGTATAAGGCAATTTAGAAGAAAAGCAAAGAAAGACATTGACAACCATACAATCATAGTGGGGGACTTTAACACCCCCCTGACTGAAATGGCCAGATCATCTAAGCAAAAGATCAACAAGGAAATAAAGACTTTAAATGACACACTGGACCAAATGGACTTCACAGACATATTCAGAACGTTCCATCCCGAAGCAACGGAATACACATTCTTCTCTAGGGCCCATGGAACGTTCTCCAGAATGGATCACATCCTAGGTCACAAAACAGGTCTCAACCGGTACCCAAAGATTGGGATCATTCCCTGCACATTTTCAGACCACAATGCTTTGAAACTAGAACTCAATCACAAGAGGAAAGTCGGAAAGAACTCAAATACATGGAGGCTAAAGAGCATCCTACGAAAGAATGAATGGGTCAACCAGGAAATTAAAGAAGAATTTAAAAATTCCTGGAAACCAATGAAAATGAAAACACAACTGTCCAAAATCTTTGGGATACAGCCAAGGCAGTCCTGCGAGGAAAGTATATAGCAATACAAGCCTTTCTCAAGAAACATGAAAGGTCTCAAATACACACCCTAACCCTACACCTAAAGGAGCTGGAGAAAGAACGGCAAATAAAGCCTAAACCCAGCAGGAGAAGAGAAATCATGCAGATCAGAGCAAAAATCAATGAAATAGAACCCAAAAGAACAGTAGAACAGATCAACGGAACTAGGAGCTGGTTCTTTGAAAGAATTCACAAGATTGATACACCCCTGTCCAGGCTGATCAAAAAGAAAAGAGAAATGACCCAAATCAACAAAATCATGAATGAAAGAGGAGAGATCACAACCAACACCAAAGAAATACAAACGATTATAAGAAGGTAATCTGAGCAACCCTAGGGCAGCATATTCCATAACCTGGAAGAAATGGGTGCATTCCTAGAGATGTGTCAACTACCAAAACTGACCCAGGAAGAAAGGGAAAACCTGAACAGTCCTATAACCACGAAGGCAATTGAAGTAGTCATCAAAAACCTCCCAAGAAACCAAAGCCGAGGGCCAGATGGATTCCCAGGGGAATTCTATCAGACATTTAAAGAAGAATTAATACCTATTCTCCTGAAACTGTTCCAAACAATAGAAATGGAAGGAAAACTTCCAAACTCATTTTATGAGGCCACCATTACCTTGATCCCAAAACCAGACAAAGATCCCATCAAAAAGGAGTATTAGAGACCAATATCCTTGATGAACATCGATGCAAAAATTCTCACCAAAATACTAGCCAAGAGGATCCAACAGTACATGAAAAGGAGTATTCACCATGACCAAGTGGGATTTATCCCTGGGCTGCAAGGCTGGTTCAACATCCGCAAATCAATCAACGTGATAAAACACATTAACCAAAGAAAGAACAAGAATCATATGATCCTCTCAATAGATGCAGAAAAACCATTTGACAAAGTAAAGCACCCTTTCTGGATCAAAACTCTTCAGAGTATAGGGACAGCGGGTACATACCTCAATATCATAAAAGCCATCTACGAACAACCTACAGCGAATATCATTCTCAATGGGGAAAAGCTGAGATCTTTTCCCCTAAGGTCAGGAACGCGGCAGGGATAGCCACTCTCACCACTGCTATTCAACATAGTATTAGAAGTCCTAGCCACAGCAATCAGACAACAGAAAGAAATCAAAGGCATCCAAATCGGCGGAGAGGAAGTCAATCTCTCACTCTTTGCAGATGATATGATACTTTATGTGGAAAACCCAAAAGACTCCACCCCAAAACAGCTAGAACTCACACAGCAATTCCGCAAAGTAGCAGGCTATAAAATCAATGCACAGAAATCAGTGGCATTCCTATACACCAACAACAAGACAGAAGAGAGACAAATCAAGGAGTCGATCCCATTCACAACTGCACCCAAAACCAGAAGAGACCTAGGAATAAATGGAACCCAAGAGGCAAAGGATCTGTACTCAGAAAACTACCAAATACTCAGGAAAGAAATTGAAGAAGACACAAAGAAACGGAAAAACTTTCCATGCTCATGGATTGGGAGAACCAACATTGTGAAGAGGTCAATGCTACCTAGAGCGATCTACACATTCAATGCAATCCCCGTCAAAATACCATCCACTTTTTTCCAAGAAATGGAACAAATAATCCTAAGATTTGAATGGAACCAGAAGAGACCACGAATAGCCAGAGGAATATTGAGAAAGAAAAGCAAAGCTGGCGGCATCACAATTCTGGACTTCCAGCTCTATGACAAAGCTGTCATCATCAAGACAGTATGGTACTGGCACAAAAACAGACACATAGATCCATGGAACAGAATCGAGAGCCCCGAAGTGGACCCTCACCTCTATGGTCAACTTATCTTTGACAGAGCAGGAAAGAATATCCAATGGCAAAAAGAGTGTCTCTTCCACAACTGGAGTTGTGGAAATGGGACAGCCCCATGCAGAAGAATGACACTGGACCATTTCCTGACACCACACAAAAATAGACTCCAAATGTTTGAAAGACCTCAGTGTGAGGCAGGACTCCATCAAAATCCTAAAGGAGAACACAGGTAGCAAGCTCTTCGACCTCAGCCGCAGCAACTTCTTCCTACAAACATCACCAAAGGCACGGGAATCCAGGGCAAAAAGGAACTATTGGGATTTCATCAAGATAAAAACCTTTGGCACAGCAAAAGAAACAGTCCACAAAACCAAAAGACAACCGACAGAATGGGAGAAAATATTTACGAATGACATATCAGATAAAGGGCGACTATCCAATATGTATAAAAACGTATCAAACTCAACACCCAAAGAACAAATAATCCAATCAAAAAATAGGCAGAAGACATGAACAGACATTTTTCCAAAGAAGACATCCAAATGGCCAACAGGCACAGGAAAAAGTGCTCAACATGGCTCGGCATCAGGGAAATCCACATCAAAACCTCAATGAGATACCCTCTCACACCCGTCAGAATGGCTCAAATGAACAAGTCAGGGAACGACAGAGATTGGCGGGGATGTGGAGAAAGGGGAACCCTCCTACACTGGTGGTGGGAATGCAAGCTGGTGCAACCCCTCTGGAAAACAGGATGGAGGTTCCTCAAATAGTTGAAATTAGAGCTACCATCCGATCCAGCAATTGCACTCCTGGGTATTTACCCCAAAGATACAAATGTAGGGACCCGAAGCGGTACGTGCACCCCATTGTTTATAGCTGCAATGTCCACAATAGCCAAACTGTTGAAAGAGCCAAGATGTCCATCGACAGATGAGTGGATAAAGAAGAGGTGGTATATATATACACAATGGAATATTACGCAACCATCAAAAGGAATGAGATGTTGCCATGGACAACGACGTGGATGGAAATGGAGGGTCCGATGATTACTGAAATAAGTCAATCAGAGAAAGACATGTATCATATGACCTCACTGATATGAGGAATTCTTAATCTCAGGAACAGAGTGAGGCTTGCTGGAGTGGTCGGGGGTGGGAGGGATGGGCTGGCTGGGTGATAGACATTGGGGAGGGTATGAGCTACGGTGAGCGCTGTGAATTGTGTAAGACTGTTGAATCACAGATCTCTACTTCTGAAACAAATAACGCATCATATTTTAAGAATAAAGGAAAAGAAGGAGATAGCAGGAGAGGAAGAATGAAGGGGAGTTAGTGAGAGGGGGAGACAGACCAGGAGAGATGATGGATTCTGAAAAAAAATCCGAGGTTTCTAGAGGGGAGGTGGGTCGGGGGATTGGTTAGCCTGGTGATGGGTATTAAAGAGGGCACATTCTGCATGGAGCACTGTGTGTTCGGAACAAACAATGAATCATGGGACACTACACCAAAACAAATGATGTAGTACATGGTGATTAACAAAGCAATAAAAAACAAAGACTGTAATAAGAGATGAAGAAGGACACTATATCCTACTTAAAGGGTCTATCCAAGAAGAAGATCTAACAATTGTAAATGTCTATGCCCCGAACATGGGAGCATCCAATTATATAAGGCAATTTAGAAGAAAAGCAAAGAAAGACATTGACAACCATACAATCATAGTGGGGGACTTTAACACCCCCCTGACTGAAATGGCCAGATCATCTAAGCAAAAGATCAACAAGGAAATAAAGACTTTAAATGACACACTGGACCAAATGGACTTCACAGACATATTCAGAACGTTCCATCCCGAAGCAACGGAATACACATTCTTCTCTAGGGCCCATGGAACGTTCTCCAGAATGGATCACATCCTAGGTCACAAATCAGGTCTCAACCGGTACCCAAAGATTGGGATCATTCCCTGCACATTTTCAGACCACAATGCTTTGAAACTAGAACTCAATCACAAGAGGAAAGTCGGAAAGAACTCAAATACATGGAGGCTAAAGAGCATCCTACGAAAGAATGAATGGGTCAACCAGGAAATTAAAGAAGAATTTAAAAATTCATGGAAACCAATGAAAATGAAAACACAACTGTCCAAAATCTTTGGGATACAGCCAAGGCAGTCCTGCGAGGAAAGTATATAGCAATACAAGCCTTTCTCAAGAAACATGAAAGGTCTCAAATACACACCCTAACCCTACACCTAAAGGAGCTGGAGAAAGAACGGCCAATAAAGCCTAAACCCAGCAGGAGAAGAGAAATCATGCAGATCAGAGCAGAAATCAATGAAATAGAACCCAAAAGAACAGTAGAACAGATCAACGGAACTAGGAGCTGGTTCTTTGAAAGAATTCACAAGATTGATACACCCCTGTCCAGGCTGATCAAAAAGAAAAGAGAAATGACCCAAATCAACAAAATCATGAATGAAGGAGGAGAGATCACAACCAACACCAAAGAAATACAAACGATTATAAGAACGTAATCTGAGCAACCCTAGGGCAGCATATTCCATAACCTGGAAGAAATGGGTGCATTCCTAGAGATGTGTCAACTACCAAAACTGACCCAGGAAGAAAGAGAAAACCTGAACAGTCCTATAACCACGAAGGCAATTGAAGTAGTCATCAAAAACCTCCCAAGAAACCAAAGCCCAGGGCCAGATGGATTCCCAGGGGAATTCTATCCGACATTTAAAGAAGAATTAATACCTATTCTCCTGAAACTGTTCCAAACAATAGAAATGGAAGGAGAACTTCCAAACTCATTTTATGAGGCCACCATTACCTTGATCCCTAAACCAGACAAAGATCCCATCAAAAAGGAGTATTAGAGACCAATATCCTTGATGAACATCGATGCAAAAATTCTCACCAAAATACTAGCCAAGAGGATCCAACAGTACATGAAAAGGAGTATTCACCATGACCAAGTGGGATTTATCCCTGGGCTGCAAGGCTGGTTCAACATCCGCAAATCAATCAACGTGATAAAACACATTAACCAAAGAAAGAACAAGAATCATATGATCCTCTCAATAGATGCAGAAAAACCATTTGACAAAGTAAAGCACCCTTTCTGGATCAAAACTCTTCAGAGTATAGGGACAGCGGGTACATACCTCAATATCATAAAAGCCATCTACGAACAACCTACAGCGAATATCATTCTCAATGGGGAAAAGCTGAGATCTTTTCCCCTAAGGTCAGGAACGCGGCAGGGATAGCCACTCTCACCACTGCTATTCAACATAGTATTAGAAGTCCTAGCCACAGCAATCAGACAACAGAAAGAAATCAAAGGCATCCAAATCGGCGGAGAGGAAGTCAATCTCTCACTCTTTGCAGATGATATGATACTTTATGTGGAAAACCCAAAAGACTCCACCCCAAAACTGCTAGAACTCACACAGGAATTCCGCAAAGTAGCAGGCTATAAAATCAATGCACAGAAATCACTGGCATTCCTATACACCAACAACAAGACAGAAGAGAGACAAATCAAGGAGTCGATCCCATTCACAACTGCACCCAAAACCAGAAGAGACCTAGGAATAAATGGAACCCAAGAGGCAAAGGATCTGTACTCAGAAAACTACCAAATACTCAGGAAAGAAATTGAAGAAGACACAAAGAAACGGAAAAACTTTCCATGCTCATGGATTGGGAGAACCAACATTGTGAAGAGGTCAATGCTACCTAGAGCGATCTACACATTCAATGCAATCCCCGTCAAAATACCATCCACTTTTTTCCAAGAAATGGAACAAATAATCCTAAGATTTGAATGGAACCAGAAGAGACCACGAATAGCCAGAGGAATATTGAGAAAGAAAAGCAAAGCTGGCGGCATCACAATTCTGGACTTCCAGCTCTATGACAAAGCTGTCATCATCAAGACAGTATGGTACTGGCACAAAAACAGACACATAGATCCATGGAACAGAATCGAGAGCCCAGAAATGGACCCTCAACTCTATGGTCAACTTATCTTTGACAGAGCAGGAAAGAATGTCCAATGGCAAAAAGAGGGTCTCTTCAACAACTGGAGTTGTGGAAATTGGACAGCCCCATGCAGAAGAATGACACTGGACCCTTTCCTGACACCACACACAAAAATAGACTCCAAATGTTTGAAAGACCTCAATGTGAGACAGGACTCCATCAAAATCCGAAAGGAGAACACAGGTAGCAAGCTCTTCGACCTCAGCCGCAGCAACTTCTTCCTAGAAACATCACCAAAGGCACGGGAAGCCAGGGCAAAAATGAACTATTGGGATTTCATCAAGATAAAAACCTTTGGCACAGCAAAAGAAACAGTCCACAAAACCAAAAGACAACCGACAGAATGGGAGAAATTATTTACGAATGACATATCAGATAAAGGGCTACTATCCAATATGTATAAAAACGTATCAAACTCAACACCCAAAGAACAAATAATCCAATCAAAAAATAGGCAGAAGACATGAACAGACATTTTTCCAAAGAAGACATCCAAATGGCCAACAGGCACAGGAAAAAGTGCTCAACACGGCTCGGCATCAGGGAAATCCACATCAAAACATCAATGAGATATCACCTCACACCCGTCAGAATGGCTCAAATGAACAAGTCAGGGAACGACAGAGGTTGGCGGGGATGTGGAGAAAGGGGAACCCTCCTACACTGGTGGTGGGAATGCAAGCTGGTGCAACCCCTCTGGAAAACAGGATGGAGGTTCCTCAAATAGTTGAAATTAGAGCTACCATCCGATCCAGCAATTGCACTCCTGGGTATTTACCCCAAAGATACAAATGTAGGGACCCGAAGCGGTACGTGCACCCCATTGTTTATAGCAGCAATGTCCACAATAGCCAAACTGTTGAAAGAGCCAAGATGTCCATCGACAGATGAATGGATAAAGAAGAGGTGGTATATATCTACACAATGGAATATTACGCAGCCATGCAAAGGAATGAGATGTTGCCATGGACAACGACGTGGATGGAACTGGAGGGTCCGATGATTAGTGAAATAAGTCAATCAGAGAAAGACATGTATCATATGACCTCACTGATATGAGGAATTCTTAATCTCAGGAACAGAGTGAGGCTTGCTGGAGTGGTCGGGGGTGGGAGGGATGGGCTGGCTGGGTGATAGACATTGGGGAGGGTATGAGCTACGGTGAGCGCTGTGAATTGTGTAAGACTGTTGAATCACAGATCTCTACTTCTGAAACAAATAACGCAACATATTTTAAGAATAAAGGAAAAGAAGGAGATAGCAGGAGAGGAAGAATGAAGGGGAGTTAGTGAGAGGGGGAGACAGACCAGGAGAGATGAGGATTCTGAAAAAAAATCCGAGGTTTCTAGACGGGAGGTGGGTCGGGGGATTGGTTAGCCTGGTGATGGGTATTAAAGAGGGCACATTCTGCATGGAGCACTGTGTGTTCGGAACAAACAATGAATCATGGGACACTACACCAAAACAAATGATGTAGTACATGGTGATTAAAAAAGCAATAAAAAACAAAGACTGTAATAAGAGATGAAGAAGGACACTATATCCTACTTAAAGGGTCTATCCAAGAAGAAGATCTAACAATTGTAAATGTCTATGCCCCGAGCATGGGAGCATCCAATTGTATAAGGCAATTTAGAAGAAAAGCAAAGAAAGACATTGACAACCATACAATCATAGTGGGGGACTTTAACACCCCCCTGACTGAAATGGCCAGATCATCTAAGCAAAAGATCAACAAGGAAATACAGACTTTAAATGACACACTGGACCAAATGGACTTCACAGACATATTCAGAACGTTCCATCCCGAAGCAACGGAATACACATTCTTCTCTAGGGCCCATGGAACGTTCTCCAGAATGGATCAAATCCTAGGTCACAAATCAGGTCTCAACCGGTACCCAAAGATTGGGATCATTCCCTGCACATTTTCAGACCACAATGCTTTGAAACTAGAACTCAATCACAAGAGGAAAGTCGGAAAGAACTCAAATACATGGAGGCTAAAGAGCATCCTACGAAAGAATGAATGGGTCAACCAGGAAATTAAAGAAGAATTTAAAAATTCCTGGAAACCAATGAAAATGAAAACACAACTGTCCAAAAACTTTGGGATACACCCAAGGCAGTCCTGCGAGGAAAGTATATAGCAATACAAGCCTTTCTCAAGAAACATGAAAGGTCTCAAATACACACCCTAACCCTACACCTAAAGGAGCTGGAGAAAGAACGGCAAATAAAGCCTAAACCCAGCAGGAGAAGAGAAATCATGCAGATCAGAGCAGAAATCAATGAAATAGAACCCAAAAGAACAGTAGAACAGATCAACGGAACTAGGAGCTGGTTCTTTGAAAGAATTCACAAGATTGATACACCCCTGTCCAGGCTGATCAAAAAGAAAAGAGAAATGACCCAAATCAACAAAATCATGAATGAAAGAGGAGAGATCACAACCAACACCAAAGAAATACAAACGATTATAAGAAGGTAATCTGAGCAACCCTAGGGCAGCATATTTCATAACCTGGAAGAAATGGGTGCATTCCTAGAGATGTGTCAACTACCAAAACTGACCCAGGAAGAAATAGAAAACCTGAACAGTCCTATAACCACGAAGGCAATTGAAGTAGTCATCAAAAACCTCCCAAGAAACCAAAGCCGAGGGCCAGATGGATTCCCAGGGGAATTCTATCAGACATTTAAAGAAGAATTAATACCTATTCTCCTGAAACTGTTCCAAACAATAGAAATGGAAGGAAAACTTCCAAACTCATTTTATGAGGCCACCATTACCTTGATCCCAAAACCAGACAAAGATCCCATCAAAAAGGAGTATTAGAGACCAATATCCTTGATGAACATCGATGCAAAAATTCTCACCAAAATACTAGCCAAGAGGATCCAACAGTACATGAAAAGGAGTATTCACCATGACCAACTGGGATTTATCCCTGGGCTGCAAGGCTGGTTCAACATCCGCAAATCAATCAACGTGATAAAACACATTAACAAAAGAAAGAACAAGAATCATATGATCCTCTCAATAGATGCAGAAAAACCATTTGACAAAGTAAAGCACCCTTTCTGGATCAAAACTCTTCAGAGTATAGGGACAGCGGGTACATACCTCAATATCATAAAAGCCATCTACGAACAACCTACAGCGAATATCATTCTCAATGGGGAAAAGCTGAGATCTTTTCCCCTAAGGTCAGGAACGCGGCAGGGATAGCCACTCTCACCACTGCTATTCAACATAGTATTAGAAGTCCTAGCCACAGCAATCAGACAACAGAAAGAAATCAAAGGCATCCAAATCGGCGGAGAGGAAGTCAAACTCTCACTCTTTGCAGATGATATGATACTTTATGTGGAAAACCCAAAAGACTCCACCCCAAAACAGCTAGAACTCACACAGGAATTCCGCAAAGTAGCAGGCTATAAAATCAATGCACAGAAATCAGTGGCATTCCTATACACCAAAAACAAGACAGAAGAGAGACAAATCAAGGAGTCGATCCCATTCACAACTGCACCCAAAACCAGAAGAGACCTAGGAATAAATGGAACCCAAGAGGCAAAGGATCTGTACTCAGAAAACTACCAAATACTCAGGAAAGAAATTGAAGAAGACACAAAGAAACGGAAAAACGTTCCATGCTCATGGATTGGGAGAACCAACATTGTGAAGAGGTCAATGCTACCTAGAGCGATCTACACATTCAATGCAATCCCCGTCAAAATACCATCCACTTTTTTCCAAGAAATGGAACAAATAATCCTAAGATTTGAATGGAACCAGAAGAGACCACGAATAGCCAGAGGAATATTGAGAAAGAAAAGCAAAGCTGGCGGCATCACAATTCTGGACTTCCAGCTCTATGACAAAGCTGTCATCATCAAGACAGTATGGTACTGGCACAAAAACAGACACATAGATCCATGGAACAGAATCGAGAGCCCAGAAATGGACCCTCAACTCTCTGGTCAACTTATCTTTGACAGAGCAGGAAAGAATGTCCAATGGCAAAAAGAGAGTCTCTTCAACAACTGGAGTTGTGGAAATTGGACAGCCCCATGCAGAAGAATGACACCGGACCATTTCCTGACACCACACACAAAAATAGACTCCAAATGTTTGAAAGACCTCAATGTGAGACAGGACTCCATGAAAATCCGAAAGGAGAACACAGGTAGCAAGCTCTTCGACCTCAGCCGCAGCAACTTCTTCCTAGAAACATCACCAAAGGCACGGGAAGCCAGGGCAAAAATGAACTATTGGGATTTCATCAAGATAAAAACCTTTGGCACAGCAAAAGAAACAGTCCACAAAACCAAAAGACAACCGACAGAATGGGAGAAATTATTTACGAATGACATATCAGATAAAGGGCTACTATCCAATATGTATAAAAACGTATCAACCTCAACACCCAAAGAACAAATAATCCAATCAAAAAATAGGCAGAAGACATGAACAGACATTTTTCCAAAGAAGACATCCAAATGGCCAACAGGCACAGGAAAAAGTGCTCAACACGGCTCGGCATCAGGGAAATCCACATCAAAACATCAATGAGATATCACCTCACACCCGTCAGAATGGCTCAAATGAACAAGTCAGGGAACGACAGAGGTTGGCGGGGATGTGGAGAAAGGGGAACCCTCCTACACTGGTGGTGGGAATGCAAGCTGGTGCAACCCCTCTGGAAAACAGGATGGAGGTTCCTCAAATAGTTGAAATTAGAGCTACCATCCGATCCAGCAATTGCACTCCTGGGTATTTACCCCAAAGATACAAATGTAGGGACCCGAAGCAGTACGTGCACCCCATTGTTTATAGCAGCAATGTCCACAATAGCCAAACTGTTGAAAGAGCCAAGATGTCCATCGACAGATGAATGGATAAAGAAGAGGTGGTATATATATACACAATGGAATATTACGCAGCCATCAAAAGGAATGAGATGTTGCCATGGACAACGACGTGGATGGAACTGGAGGCTCCGATGATTAGTGAAATAAGTCAATCAGAGAAAGAGATGTATCATATGACCTCACTGATATGAGGAATTCTTAATCTCAGGAATAGAGTGAGGCTTGCTGGAGTGGTCGGGGGTGGGAGGGATGGGCTGGCTGTGTGATAGACATTGGGGAGTGTATGAGCTACGGTGAGCGCTGTGAATTGTGTAAGACTGTTGAATCACAGATCTCTACTTCTGAAACAAATAACGCAACATATTTTAAGAATAAAGGAAAAGAAGGAGATAGCAGGAGAGAAAGAATGAAGGGGAGTTAGTGAGAGGGGGAGACAGACCAGGAGAGATGATGGATTCTGAAAAAAAATCCGAGGTTTCTAGAGCGGAGGTGGGTCGGGGGATTGGTTAGCCTGGTGATGGGTATTAAAGACGGCACATTCTGCATGGAGCACTGTGTGTTCGGAAAAAACAATGAATCATGGGACACTACACCAAAACAAATGATGTAGTACATGATGATTAACAAAGCAATAAAAAACAAAGACTGTAATAAGACATGAAGAAGGACACTATATCCTACTTAAAGGGTCTATCCAAGAAGAAGATCTAACAATTGTAAATGTCTATGCCCCGAACATGGGAGCATCCAATTGTATAAGGCAATTTAGAAGAAAAGCAAAGAAAGACATTGACAACCATACAATCATAGTGGGGGACTTTAACACCCCCCTGACTGAAATGGCCAGATCATCTAAGCAAAAGATCAACAAGGAAATAAAGACTTTAAATGACACACTGGACCAAATGGACTTCACAGACATATTCAGAACGTTCCATCCCGAAGCAACGGAATACACATTCTTCTCTAGGGCCCATGGAACGTTCTCCAGAATGGATCACATCCTAGGTCACAAATCAGGTCTCAACCGGTACCCAAAGATTGGGATCATTCCCTGCACATTTTCAGACCACAATGCTTTGAAACTAGAAGTCAATCACAAGAGGAAAGTCGGAAAGAACTCAAATATATGGAGGCTAAAGAGCATCCTACGAAAGAATGAATGGGTCAACCAGGAAATTAAAGAAGAATTTAAAAATTCATGGAAACCAATGAAAATGAAAACACAACTGTCCAAAATCTTTGGGATACAGCCAAGGCAGTCCTGCGAGGAAAGTATATAGCAATACAAGCCTTTCTCAAGAAACATGAAAGGTCTCAAATACACACCCTAACCCTACACCTAAAGGAGCTGGAGAAAGAAGGGCAAATAAAGCGTAAACCCAGCAGGAGAAGAGAAATCATGCAGATCAGAGCAGAAATCAATGAAATAGAACCCAAAAGAACAGTAGAACAGATCAACGGAACTAGGAGTTGGTTCTTTGAAAGAATTCACAAGATTGATACACCACTGTCCAGGCTGATCAGAAAGAAAAGAGAAATGACCCAAATCAACAAAATCATGAATGAAAGAGGAGAGATCCCAACCAACACCAAAGAAATACAAACGATTATAAGAACGTAATCTGAGCAACCCTATGGCAGCCTATTCCATAACCTGGAAGAAATGGGTGCATTCTTAGAGATGTGTCAACTACCAAAACTGACCCAGGAAGAAATAGAAAACCTGAACAGTCCTATAACCACGAAGGCAATTGAAGTAGTCATCAAAAACCTCCCAAGAAACCAAAGCCCAGGGCCAGATGGATTCCCAGGGGAATTCTATCCGACATTTAAAGAAGAATTAATACCTATTCTCCTGAAACTGTTCCAAACAATAGAAATGGAAGGAGAACTTCGAAACTCATTTTATGAGGCCACCATTACCTTGATCCCAAAACCAGACAAAGATCCCATCAAAAAGGAGTATTAGAGACCAATATCCTTGATGAACATCGATGCAAAAATTCTCACCAAAATACTAGCCAAGAGGATCCAACAGTACATGAAAAGGAGTATTCACCATGACCAAGTGGGATTTATCCCTGGGCTGCAAGGCTGGTTCAACATCCGCAAATCAATCAACGTGATAAAACACATTAACAAAAGAAAGAACAAGAATCATATGATCCTCTCAATAGATGCAGAAAAACGATTTGACAAAGTAAAGCACACTTTCTGGATCAAAAGTCTTTAGAGTATAGGGACAGCGGGTACATACCTCAATATCATAAAAGCCATCTACGAACAACCTACAGGGAATATCATTCTCAATGGGGAAAAGCTGTGATCTTTTCCCCTAAGGTCAGGAACGCGGCAGGGATAGCCACTCTCACCACTGCTATTCAACATAGTATTAGAAGTCCTAGCCACAGCAATCAGACAACAAAAAGAAATCAAAGGCATCCAAATCGGCAGAGAGGAAGTCAAACCCTCACTCTTTGCAGATGATATGATACTTTATGTGGAAAACCCAAAAGACTCCACCCCAAAACTGCTAGAACTCACACAGCAATTCCGTCAAGTAGCAGGCTATAAAATCAATGCACAGAAATCACTGGCATTCCTATACACCAACAACAAGACAGAAGAGAGACAAATCAAGGAGTCGATCCCATTCACAACTGCACCCAAAACCAGAAGAGACCTAGGAATAAATTGAACCCAAGAGGCAAAGGATCTGTAACCCGAAAACTACCAAATACTCAGGAAAGAAATTGAAGAAGACACAAAGAAACGGAAAAATGTTCCATGCTCATGGATTGGGAGAACCAACATTGTGAAGAGGTCAATGCTACCTAGAGCGATCTACACATTCAATGCAATCCCCGTCAAAATACCATCCACTTTTTTCCAAGAAATGGAACAAATAATCCTAAGATTTGAATGGAACCAGAAGAGACCACGAATAGCCAGAGGAATATTGAGAAAGAAAAGCAAAGCTGGCGGCATCACAATTCTGGACTTCCAGCTCTATGACAAAGCTGTCATCATCAAGACAGTATGGTACTGGCACAAAAACAGACACATAGATCCATGGAACAGAATGGAGAGCCCAGAAATGGACCCTCAACTCTATGGTCAGCTTACCTTTGACAGAGCAGGAAAGAATGTCCAATGGCAAAAAGAGAGTCTCTTCAACAACTGGAGTTGTGGAAATTGGACAGCCCCATGCAGAAGAATGACACTGGACCATTTCCTGACACCACACACAAAACTAGACTCCAAATGTTTGAAAGACCTCAATGTGAGACAGGACTCCATCAAAATCCTAAAGGAGAACACAGGTAGCAAGCTCTTCGACCTCAGCCGCAGCAACTTCTTCCTAGAAACATCAGCAAAGGCACGGGAACCCAGGGCAAAAATGAACTATTGGGATTTCATCAAGATAAAAACCTTTGGCACAGCAAAAGAAACAGTCCACAAAACCAAAAGACAACCGACAGAATGGGAGAAATTATTTACGAATGACATATCAGATAAAGGGCTACTATCCAATATGTATAAAAACGTATCAAACTCAACACCCAAAGAACAAATAATCCAATCAAAAAATAGGCAGAAGACATGAACAGACATTTTTCCAAAGAAAACATCCAAATGGCCAACAGGCACAGGAAAAAGTGCTCAACACGGCTCGTCATCAGGGAAATCCACATCAAAACCTCAATGAGATACCACCTCACACCCGTCAGAATGGCTCAAATGAACAAGTCAGGGAACGACAGAGGTTGGCGGGGATGTGGAGAAAGGGGAACCCTCCTACACTGGTGGTGGGAATGCAAGCTGGTGCAACCCCTCTCGAAAACAGGATGGAGGTTCCTGAAATAGTTGAAATTAGAGCTACCATCCGATCCAGCCATTGCACTCCTGGGTATTTACCCCAAAGATACAAATGTAGGGACCCGAAGCGGTACGTGCACCCCATTGTTTATAGCTGCAATGTCCACAATAGCCAAACTGTTGAAAGAGCCAAGATGTCCATCGACAGATGAATGGATAAAGAAGAGGTGGTATATATATACACAATGGAATATTACGCAGCCATCAAAAGGAATGAGATGTTGCCATGGACAACGACGTGGATGGAACTGGAGGGTCCGATGATTAGTGAAATAAGTCAATCAGAGAAAGACATGTATCATATGACCTCACTGATATGAGGAATTCTTAATCTCAGGAACAGAGTGAGGCTTGCTGGAGTGGTCGGGGGTGGGAGGGATGGGCTGGCTGGGTGATAGACATTGGGGAGGGTATGAGCTACGGTGAGCGCTGTGAATTGTGTAAG
This sequence comes from Eumetopias jubatus, assembly GCF_037043125.1. Taxonomy (NCBI): domain Eukaryota; kingdom Metazoa; phylum Chordata; class Mammalia; order Carnivora; family Otariidae; genus Eumetopias; species Eumetopias jubatus. The sequence goes on from NW_028274848.1 coordinate 709,207, forward strand.
ACTGTTGAATCACAGATCTCTACTTCTGAAACAAATAACGCAACATATTTTAAGAATAAAGGAAAAGAAGGAGATAGCAGGAGAGGAAGAATGAAGGGGAGTTAGTGAGAGGGGGAGACAGACCAGGAGAGATGATGGATTCTGAAAAAAAATCCGAGGTTTCTAGAGCGGAGGTGGGTCGGGGGATTGGTTAGCCTGGTGATGGGTATTAAAGACGGCACATTCTGCATGGAGCACTGTGTGTTCGGAAAAAACAATGAATCATGGGACACTACACCAAAACAAATGATGTAGTACATGGTGATTAACAAAGCAATAAAAAACAAAGACTGTAATAAGACATGAAGAAGGACACTATATCCTACTTAAAGGGTCTATCCAAGAAGAAGATCTAACAATTGTAAATGTCTATGCCCCGAACATGGGAGCATCCAATTGTATAAGGCAATTTAGAAGAAAAGCAAAGAAAGACATTGACAACCATACAATCATAGTGGGGGACTTTAACACCCCCCTGACTGTAATGGCCAGATCATCTAAGCAAAACATCAACAAGGAAATAAAGACTTTAAATGACACACTGGACCAAATGGACTTCACAGACATATTCAGAACGTTCCATCCCGAAGCAACGGAATACACATTCTTCTCTAGGGCCCATGGAACGTTCTCCAGCATGGATCACATCCTAGGACACAAATCAGGTCTCAACCGGTACCCAAAGTTTGGGATCATTCCCTGCACATTTTCAGACCACAATGCTTTGAAACTAGAACTCAATCACAAGAGGAAAGTCGGAAAGAACTCAAATACATGGAGGCTAAAGAGCATCCTACGAAAGAATGAATGGGTCAACCAGGAAAGTAAAGAAGAATTTAAAAATTCCTGGAAACCAATGAAAATGAAAACACAACTGTCCAAAATCTTTGGGATACAGCCAAGGCAGTCCTGCGAGGAAAGTATATAGCAATACAAGTCTTTCTCAAGAAACATGAAAGGTCTCAAATACACACCCTAACCCTACACCTAAAGGAGCTGGAGAGAGAACGGCAAATAAAGCCTAACCCAGCAGGAGAAGAGAAATCATGCAGATCAGAGCAGAAATCAATGAAATAGAACCCAAAAGAACAGTAGAACAGATCAACGGAACTAGGAGCTGGTTCTTTGAAAGAATTCACAAGATTGATACACCCCTGTCCAGGCTGATCAGAAAGAAAAGAGAAATGACCCAAATCAACAAAATCATGAATGAAAGAGGAGAGATCACAACCAACACCAAAGAAATACAAACGATTATAAGAACGTAATGTGAGCAACCCTATGGCACCATATTCCATAACCTGGAAGAAATGGGTGCATTCCTAGAGATGTGTCAACTACCAAAACTGACCCAGGAAGAAATAGAAAACCTGAACAGTCCTATAACCACGAAGGCAATTGAAGTAGTCACCAAAAACCTCCCAAGAACCCAAAGCCCAGGGCCAGATGGATTCCCAGGGGAATTCTATCAGACATTTAAAGAAGAATTAATACCTATTCTCCTGAAACTGTTCCAAACAATAGAAATGGAAGGAAAACTTCCAAACTCATTTTATGAGGCCACCATTACCTTGATCCCAAAACCAGACAAAGATCCCATCAAAAAGGAGTATTAGAGACCAATATCCTTGATGAACATCGATGCAAAAATTCTCACCAAAATACTAGCCAAGAGGATCCAACAGTACATGAAAAGGAGTATTCACCATGACCAAGTGGGATTTATCCCTGGGCTGCAAGGCTGGTTCAACATCCGCAAATCAATCAACGTGATAAAACACATTAACCAAAGAAAGAACAAGAATCATATGATCCTCTCAATAGATGCAGAAAAACCATTTGACAAAGTAAAGCACACTTTCTGGATCAAAACTCTTCAGAGTATAGGGACAGCGGGTACATACCTCAATATCATAAAAGCCATCTACGAACAACCTACAGCGAATATCATTCTCAATGGGGAAAAGCTGAGATCTTTTCCCCTAAGGTCAGGAACGCGGCAGGGATAGCCACTCTCACCACTGCTATTCAACATAGTATTAGAAGTCCTAGCCACAGCAATCAGAGAACAAAAAGAAATCAAATGCATCCAAATCGGCAGAGAAGAAGTCAAACTCTCACTCTTTGCAGATGATATGATACTTTATGTGGAAAACCCAAAAGACTCCACCCCAAAACTGCTAGAACTCACACAGCAATTCCGTCAAGTAGCAGGCTATAAAATCAATGCACAGAAATCACTGGCATTCCTATACACCAACAACAAGACAGAAGAGAGACAAATCAAGGAGTCGATCCCATTCACAACTGCACCCAAAACCAGAAGAGACCGAGGAATAAATTGAAAGCAAGAGGCAAAGGATCTGTACTCAGAAAACTACCAAATACTCAGGAAAGAAATTGAAGAAGACACAAAGAAACGGAAAAACGTTCCATGCTCATGGACTGGGAGAACCAACATTTTGAAGAGGTCAATGCTACCTAGAGCGATCTACACATTCAATGCAATCCCCGTCAAAATACCATCCACTTTTTTCCAAGAAATGGAACAAATAATCCTAAGATTTGAATGGAACCAGAAGAGACCACGAATAGCCAGAGGAATATTGAGAAAGAAAAGCAAAGCTGGCGGCATCACAATTCTGGACTTCCAGCTCTATGACAAAGCTGTCATCATCAAGACAGTATGGTACTGGCACAAAAACGGACACATAGATCCATGGAACAGAATCGAGAGCCCAGAAATGGACCGTCAACTCTATGGTCAACTTATCTTTGACAGAGCAAGAAAGAATATCCAATGGCAAAAAGAGAGTCTCTTCAACAACTGGAGTTGTGGAAATTGGACAGCCCCATGCCGAAGAATGACACTGGACCATTTCCTGACACCACACACAAAAATAGACTCCAAATGTTTGAAAGACCTCAATGTGAGACAGGACTCCATCAAAATCCTAAAGGAGAACACAGGTAGCAAGCTCTTCGACCTCAGCCGCAGCAAATTCTTCCTAGAAACATCACCAAAGGCACGGGAAGCCAGGGCAAAAATGAACTATTGGGATTTCATCAAGATAAAAACCTTTGGCACAGCAAAAGAAACAGTCCACAAAACCAAAAGACAACCGACAGAATGGGAGAAATTATTTACGAATGACATATCAGATAAAGGGCTACTATCCAATATGTATAAAAACGTATCAAACTCAACACCCAAAGAACAAATAATCCAATCAAAAAATAGGCAGAAGACATGAACAGACATTTTTCCAAAGAAGACATCCAAATGGCCAACAGGCACAGGAAAAAGTGCTCAACACGGCTCGGCATCAGGGAAATCCACATCAAAACCTCAATGAGATACCACCTCACACCCGTCAGAATGGCTCAAATGAACAAGTCAGGGAACGACAGAGGTTGGCGGGGATGTGGAGAAAGGGAAACCCTCCTACACTGGTGGTGGGAATGCAAGCTGGTGCAACCCCTCTGGTAAACAGGATGGAGGATCCTCAAATAGTTGAAATTAGAGCTACCATCCGATCCAGCCATTGCACTCCTGGGTATTTACCCCAAAGATACAAATGTAGGGACCCGAAGCGGTACGTGCACACCATTGTTTATAGCAGCAATGTCCACAATAGCCAAACTGTTGAAAGAGCCAAGATGTCCATCGACAGATGAATGGATAAAGAAGAGGTGGTATATATCTACACAATGGAATATTACGCAGCCATCAAAAGGAATGAGATGTTGCCATGGACAACGACGTGGATGGAACTGGAGGGTCCGATGATTAGTGAAATAAGTCAATCAGAGAAAGACATGTATCATATGACCTCACTGATATGAGGAATTCTTAATCTCAGGAACAGAGTGAGGCTTGCTGGAGTGGTCGGGGGTGGGAGGGATGGGCTGGCTGGGTGATAGACATTGGGGAGGGTATGAGCTACGGTGAGCGCTGTGAATTGTGTAAGACTGTTGAATCACAGATCTCTACTTCTGAAACAAATAACGCAACATATTTTAAGAATAAAGGAAAAGAAGGAGATAGCAGGAGAGGAAGAATGAAGGGGAGTTAGTGAGAGGGGGAGACAGACCAGGAGAGATGATGGATTCTGAAAAAAAATTCGAGGTTTCTAGAGGGGAGGTGGGTCGGGGGATTGGCTAGCCTGGTGATGGGTATTAAAGAGGGCACATTCTGCATGGAGCACTGTGTGTTCGGAAAAAACAATGAATCATGGGACACTACACCAAAACAAATGATGTAGTACATGGTGATTAACAAAGCAATAAAAAACAAAGACTGTAATAAGAGATGAAGAAGGACACTATATCCTACTTAAAGGGTCTATCCAAGAAGAAGATCTAACAATTGTAAATGTCTATGCCCCGAACATGGGAGCATCCAATTATATAAGGCAATTTAGAAGAAAAGCAAAGAAAGACATTGACAACCATACAATCATAGTGGGGGACTTTAACACCCCCCTGACTGAAATGGCCAGATCATCTAAGCAAAAGATCAACAAGGAAATAAAGACTTTAAATGACACACTGGAACAAATGGACTTCACAGACATATTCAGAACGTTCCATCCCGAAGCAACGGAATACACATTCTTCTCTAGGGCCCATGGAACGTTCTCCAGAATGGATCACATCCTAGGTCACAAATCAGGTCTCAACCGGTACCCAAAGATTGGGATCATTCCCTGCACATTTTCAGACCACAATGCTTTGAAACTAGAACTCAATCACAAGAGGAAAGTCGGAAAGAACTCAAATACATGGAGGCTAAAGAGCATCCTACGAAAGAATGAATGGGTCAACCAGGAAATTAAAGAAGAATTTAAAAATTCCTGGAAACCAATGAAAATGAAAACACAACTGTCCAAAATCTTTGGGATACAGCCAAGGCAGTCCTGCGAGGAAAGTATATAGCAATACAAGCCTTTCTCAAGAAACATGAAAGGTCTCAAATACACACCCTAACCCTACACCTAAAGGAGCTGGAGAAAGAACGGCAAATAAAGCCTAACCCAGCAGGAGAAGAGAAATCATGCAGATCAGAGCAGAAATCAATGAAATAGAACCCAAAAGAACGGTAGAACAGATCAACGGAACTAGGAGTTGGTTCTTTGAAAGAATTCACAAGATTGATACACCCCTGTCCAGGCTGATCAGAAAGAAAAGAGAAATGACCCAAATCAACAAAATCATGAATGAAAGAGGAGAGATCCCAACCAACACCAAAGAAATACAAACGATTATAAGAACGTAATCTGAGCAACCCTATGGCAGCCTATTCCATAACCTGGAAGAAATGGGTGCATTCTTAGAGATGTGTCAACTACCAAAACTGACCCAGGAAGAAATAGAAAACCTGAACAGTCCTATAACCACGAAGGCAATTGAAGTAGTCATCAAAAACCTCCCAAGAAACCAAAGCCCAGGGCCAGATGGATTCCCAGGGGAATTCTATCAGACATTTAAAGAAGAATTAATACCTATTCTCCTGAAACTGTTCCAAACAATAGAAATGGAAGGAAAACTTCGAAACTCATTTTATGAGGCCACCATTACCTTGATCCCAAAACCAGACAAAGATCCCATCAAAAAGGAGTATTAGAAACCAATAACCTTGATGAACATCGATGCAAAAATTATCACCAAAATACTAGCCAAGAGGATCCAACAGTACATGAAAAGGAGTATTCACCATGACCAAGTGGGATTTATCCCTGGGCTGCAAGGCTGGTTCAACATCCGCAAATCAATCAACGTGATAAAACACATTAACAAAAGAAAGAACAAGAATCATATGATCCTCTCAATAGATGCAGAAAAACGATTTGACAAAGTAAAGCACACTTTCTGGATCAAAACTCTTCAGAGTATAGGGACAGCGGGTACATACCTCAATATCATAAAAGCCATCTATGAACAACCTACAGCGAATATCATTCTCAATGGGGAAAAGCTGTGATCTTTTCCCCTAAGGTCAGGAACGCGGCAGGGATAGCCACTCTCACCACTGCTATTCAACATAGTATTAGAAGTCCTAGCCACAGCAATCAGACAAAAAAGAAATCAAAGGCATCCAAATCGGCAGAGAGGAAGTCAAACTCTCACTCTTTGCAGATGATATGATACTTTATGTGGAAAACCCAAAAGACTCCACCCCAAAACTGCTAGAACTCACACAGCAATTCCGTCAAGTAGCAGGCTATAAAATCAATGCACAGAAATCACTGGCATTCCTATACACCAACAACAAGACAGAAGAGAGACAAATCAAGGAGTCGATCCCATTCACAACTGCACCCAAAACCAGAAGAGACCTAGGAATAAATTGAACCCAAGAGGCAAAGGATCTGTACTCAGAAAACTACCAAATACTCAGGAAAGAAATTGAAGAAGACACAAAGAAAAGGAAAAAAGTTCCATGCTCATGGATTGGGAGAACCAACATTGTGAAGAGGTCAATGCTACCTAGAGCGATCTACACATTCAATGCAATCCCCGTCAAAATACCATCCACTTTTTTCCAAGAAATGGAACAAATAATCCTAAGATTTGAATGGAACCAGAAGAGACCACGAATACCCAGAGGAATATTGAGAAAGAAAAGCAAAGCTGGCGGCATCACAATTCTGGACTTCCAGCTCTATGACAAAGCTGTCATCATCAAGACAGTATGGTACTGGCACAAAAACTGACACATAGATCCATGGAACAGAATCGAGAGCCCAGCAATGGACCCTCAACTCTATGGTCAGCTTATCTTTGACAGAGCAGGAAAGAATGTCCAATGGCAAAAAGAGAGTCTCTTCAACAACTGGAGTTGTGGAAATTGGACAGCCCCATGCAGAAGAATGACACTGGACCATTTCCTGACACCACACACAAAACTAGACTCCAAATGTTTGAAAGACCTCAATGTGAGACAGGACTCCATCAAAATCCTAAAGGAGAACACAGGTAGCAAGCTCTTCGACCTCAGCCGCAGCAACTTCTTCCTAGAAACATCAGCAAAGGCACGGGAAGCCAGGGCAGAAATGAACGATTGGGATTTCATCAAGATAAAAACCTTTGGCACAGCAAAAGAAACAGTCCACAAAACCAAAAGACAACCGACAGAATGGGAGAAATTATTTACGAATGACATATCAGATAAAGGGCTACTATCCAATATGTATAAAAACGTATCAAACTCAACACCCAAAGAACAAATAATCCAATCAAAAAATAGGCAGAAGACATGAACACACATTTTTCCAAAGAAGACATCCAAATGGCCCACAGGCACAGGAAAGAGTGCTCAACACGGCTCGGCATCAGGGAAATCCACATCAAAACCTCAATGAGATACCCCCTCACAGCCGTCAGAATGGCTCAAATGAACAAGTCAGGGAACGACAGAGGTTGGCGGGGATGTGGAGAATGGGGAACCCTCTTACACTGGTGGTGGGAATGCAAGCTGGTGCAACCCCTCTGGAAAACAGGATGGAGGTTCCTGAAATAGTTGAAATTAGAGCTACCATCCGATCCAGCAATTGCACTCCTGGGTATTTACCCCAAAGATACAAATGTAGGGACCCGAAGCGGTACGTGCACCCCATTGTTTATAGCAGCAATGTCCACAATAGCCAAACTGTTGAAAGAGCCAAGATGTCCATCGACAGATGAATGGATAAAGAAGAGGTGGTATATATATACACAATGGAATATTACGCAGCCATCAAAAGGAATGAGATGTTGCCATGGACAACGACGTGGATGGAACTGGAGGGTCCGATGATTAGTGAAATAAGTCAATCAGAGAAAGACATGTATCATATGACCTCACGGATATGAGGAATTCTTAATCTCAGGAACAGAGTGAGGCTTGCTGGAGTGGTCGGGGGTGGGAGGGATGGGCTGGCTGGGTGATAGACATTGGGGAGGGTATGAGCTACGGTGAGCGCTGTGAATTGTGTAAGACTGTTGAATCACAGATCTCTACTTCTGAAACAAATAACGCAACATATTTTAAGAATAAAGGAAAAGAAGGAGATAGCAGGAGAGGAAGAATGAAGGGGAGTTAGTGAGAGGGGGAGACAGACCAGGAGAGATGATGGATTCTGAAAAAAAATCCGAGATTTCTAGAGGGGAGGTGTGTCGGGGGATTGGTTAGCCTGGTGATGGGTATTAAAGAGGGCACATTCTGCATGGAGCACTGTGTGTTCGGAACAAACAATGAATCATGGGACACTACACCAAAACAAATGATGTAGTACATGGTGATTAACAAAGCAATAAAAAACAAAGACTGTAATAAGACATGAAGAAGGACACTATATCCTACTTAAAGGGTCTATCCAAGAAGAAGATCTAACAATTGTAAATGTCTATGCCCCGAACATGGGAGCATCCAATTATATAAGGCAATTTAGAAGAAAAGCAAAGAAAGACATTGACAACCATACAATAATAGTGGGGGACTTTGACACCCCCCTGACTGAAATGGCCAGATCATCTAAGCAAAAGATCAACAAGGAAATAAAGACTTTAAGTGACACACTGGACCAAATGGACTTCACAGACATATTCAGAGCGTTCCATCCCGAAGCAACGGAATACACATTCTTCTCTAGGGCCCATGGAACGTTCTCCAGAATGGATCACATCCTAGGTCACAAATCAGGTCTCAACCGGTACCCAAAGATTGGGATCATTCCCTGCACATTTTCAGACCACAATGCTTTGAAACTAGAAGTCAATCACAAGAGGAAAGTCGGAAAGAACTCAAATATATGGAGGCTAAAGAGCATCCTACGAAAGAATGAATGGGTCAACCAGGAAATTAAAGAAGAATTTAAAAATTCATGGAAACCAATGAAAATGAAAACACAACTGTCCAAAATCTTTGGGATACAGCCAAGGCAGTCCTGCTAGGAAAGTATATAGCAATACAAGCCTTTCTCAAGAAACATGAAAGGTCTCAAATACACACCCTAACCCTACACCTAAAGGAGCTGGAGAAAGAAGGGCAAATAAAGCGTAAACCCATCAGGAGAAGAGAAATCATGCAGATCAGAGCAGAAATCAATGAAATAGAACCCAAAAGAACAGTAGAACAGATCAACGGAACTAGGAGATGGTTCTTTGAAAGAATTCACAAGATTGATACACCCCTGTCCAGGCTGATCAGAAAGAAAAGAGAAATGACCCAAATCAACAAAATCATGAATGAAAGAGGAGAGATCACAACCAACACCAAAGAAATACAAACGATTATAAGAACGTAATCTGAGCAACCCTAGGGCAGCATATTCCATAACCTGGAAGAAATGGGTGCATTCCTAGAGATGTGTCAACTACCAAAACTGACCCAGGAAGAAATAGAAAACCTGAACAGTCCTATAACCACGAAGGCAATTGAAGTAGTCATCAAAAACCTCCCAAGAAACAAAAGCCCAGGGCCAGATGGATTCCCAGGGGAATTCTATCCGACATTTAAAGAAGAATTAATACCTATTCTCCTGAAACTGTTCCAAACAATAGAAATGGAAGGAGAACTTCCAAACTCATTTTAAGAGGCCACCATTACCTTGATCCCTAAACCAGACAAAGATCCCATCAAAAAGGAGTATTAGAGACCAATATCCTTGATGAACATCGATGCAAAAATTCTCACCAAAATACTAGCTAAGAGGATCCAACAGTACATGAAAAGGAGTATTCACCATGACCAAGTGGGATTTATCCCTGGGCAGCAAGGCTGGTTCAACATCCGCAAATCAATCAACGTGATAAAACACATTAACAAAAGAAAGAACAAGAATCATATGATCCTCTCAATAGATGCAGAAAAACCATTTGACAAAGTAAAGCATACTTTCTGGATCAAAACTCTTCAGAGTATAGGGACAGCGGGTACATACCTCAATATCATAAAAGCCATCTACGAACAACCTACAGCGAATATCATTCTCAATGGGGAAAAGCTGAGATCTTTTCCCCTAAGGTCAGGAACGCGGCAGGGATAGCCACTCTCACCACTGCTATTCAACATAGTATTAGAAGTCCTAGCCACAGCAATCAGACAACAAAAAGAAATCAAAGGCATCCAAATCGGCAGAGAGGAATTCAAACTCTCACTCTTTGCAGATGATATGATACTTTATGTGGAAAACCCAAAAGACTCCACCCCAAAACTGCTAGAACTCACACAGCAATTCCGTCAAGTAGCAGGCTATAAAATCAATGCACAGAAATCACTGGCATTCCTATACACCAACAACAAGACAGAAGAGAGACAAATCAAGGAGTCGATCCCATTCACAACTGCACCCAAAACCAGAAGAGACCGAGGAATAAATTGAACCCAAGAGGCAAAGGATCTGTACTCAGAAAACTACCAAATACTCAGGAAAGAAATTGAAGAAGACACAAAGAAACGGAAAAACGTTCCATGCTCAGGGACTGGGAGAACCAACATTTTGAAGAGGTCAATGCTACCTAGAGCGATCTACACATTCAATGCAATCCCCGTCAAAATACCATCCACTTTTTTCCAAGAAATGGAACAAATAATCCTAAGATTTGAATGGAACCAGAAAGGACCACGAATACCCAGAGGAATATTGAGAAAGAAAAGCAAAGCTGGCGGCATCACAATTCTGGACTTCCAGCTCTATGACAAAGCTGTCATCATCAAGACAGTATGGTACTGGCACAAAAACGGACACATAGATCCATGGAACAGAATCGAGAGCCCAGAAATGGACCCTCAACTCTATGGTCAACTTATCTTTGACAGAGCAAGAAAGAATGTCCAATGGCAAAAAGAGAGTCTCTTCAACAACTGGAGTTGTGGAAATTGGACAGCCCCATGCAGAAGAATGACACTGGACCATTTCCTGACACCACACACAAAAATAGTCTCCAAATGTTTGAAAGACCTCAATGTGAGACAGGACTCCATCAAAATCCTAAAGGAGAACACAGGTAGCAAGCTCTTCGACCTCAGCCGCAGCAACTTCTTCCTAGAAACATCACCAAAGGCACGGGAAGCCAGGGCAAAAATGAACTATTGGGATTTCATCAAGATAAAAACCTTTGGCACAGCAAAAGAAACAGTCCACAAAACCAAAAGACAACCGACAGAATGGGAGAAATTATTTACGAATGACATATCAGATAAAGGGCTACTATCCAATATGTATAAAAACGTATCAAACTCAACACCCAAAGAACAAATAATCCAATCAAAAAATAGGCAGAAGACATGAACACACATTTTTCCAAAGAAGACATCCAAATGGCCAACAGGCACAGGAAAAAGTGCTCAACACGGCTCGGCATCAGGGAAATCCACATCAAAACCTCAATGAGATACCACCTCACACCCGTCAGAATGGCTCAAATGAACAAGTCAGGGAACGACAGAGGTTGGCGGGGATGTGGAGAAAGGGAAACCCTCCTACACTGGTGGTGGGAATGCAAGCTGGTGCAACCCCTCTGGTAAACAGGATGGAGGATCCTCAAATAGTTGAAATTAGAGCTACCATCCGATCCAGCCATTGCACTCCTGGGTATTTACCCCAAAGATACAAATGTAGGGACCCGAAGCGGTACGTGCACCCCATTGTTTATAGCAGCAATGTCCACAATAGCCAAACTGTTGAAAGAGCCAAGATGTCCATCGACAGATGAATGGATAAAGAAGAGGTGGTATATATATACACAATGGAATATTACGCAGCCATCAAAAGGAATGAGATGTTGCCATGGATAACGATGTGGATGGAAATGGAGGGTCCGACGATTAGTGAAATAAGTCAATCAGAGAAAGACATGTATCATATGACCTCACTGATATGAGGAATTCTTAATCTCAGGAACAGAGTGAGGCTTGCTGGAGTGGTCGGGGGTGGGAGGGATGGGCTGGCTGAGTGATAGACATTGGGGAGGGTATGAGCTACGGTGAGCGCTGTGAATTGTGTAAGACTGTTGAATCACAGATCTCTACTTCTGAAACAAATAACGCAACATATTTTAAGAATAAAGGAAAAGAAGGAGATAGCAGGAGAGGAAGAATGAAGGGGAGTTAGTGAGAGGGGGAGACAGACCAGGAGAGATGATGGATTCTGAAAAAAAATTCGAGGTTTCTAGAGGGGAGGTGGGTCGGGGGATTGGCTAGCCTGGTGATGGGTATTAAAGAGGGCACATTCTGCATGGAGCACTGTGTGTTCGGAAAAAACAATGAATCATGGGACACTACACCAAAACAAATGATGTAGTACATGGTGATTAACAAAGCAATAAAAAACAAAGACTGTAATAAGACATGAAGAAGGACACTATATCCTACTTAAAGGGTCTACACAAGAAGAAGATCTAACAATTGTAAATGTCTATGCCCCGAACATGGGAACATCCAATTATATAAGGCAATTTAGAAGAAAAGCAAAGAAAGACATTGACAACCATACAATAATAGTGGGGGACTTTGACACCCCCCTGACTGAAATGGCCAGATCATCTAAGCAAAAGATCAACAAGGAAATAAAGACTTTAAATGACACACTGGACCAAATGGACTTCACAGACATATTCAGAACGTTCCATCCCGAAGCAACGGAATACACATTCTTCTCTAGGGCCCATGGAACGTTCTCCAGAATGGATCACATCCTAGGTCACAAATCAGGTCTCAACCGGTACCCAAAGATTGGGATCATTCCCTGCACATTTTCAGACCACAATGCTTTGAAACTAGAACTCAATCACAAGAGGAAAGTCGGAAAGAACTCAAATATATGGAGGCTAAAGAGCATCCTACGAAAGAATGAATGGGTCAACCAGGAAATTAAAGAAGAATTTAAAAATTCATGGAAACCAATGAAAATGAAAACACAACTGTCCAAAATCTTTGGGATACAGCCAAGGCAGTCCTGCGAGGAAAGTATATAGCAATACAAGCCTTTCTCAAGAAACATGAAAGGTCTCAAATACACACCCTAACCCTACACCTAAAGGAGCTGGAGAAAGAAGGGCAAATAAAGCGTAAACCCAGCAGGAGAAGAGAAATCATGCAGATCAGAGCAGAAATCAATGAAATAGAACCCAAAAGAACAGTAGAACAGATCAACGGAACTAGGAGCTGGTCCTTTGAAAGAATTCACAAGATTGATACACCCCTGTCTAGGCTGATCAAAAAGAAAAGAGAAATGACCCAAATCAACAAAATCATGAATGAAAGAGGAGAGATCCCAACCAACACCAAAGAAATACAAACGATTATAAGAACGTAATCTGAGCAACCCTAGGGCAGCCTATTCCATAACCTGGAAGAAATGGGTGCATTCCTAGAGATGTGTCAACTACCAAAACTGACCCAGGAAGAAATAGAAAACCTGAACAGACCTATAACCACGAAGGCAATTGAAGTAGTCATCAAAAACCTCCCAAGAACCCAAAGCCCAGGGCCAGATGGAATCCCAGGGGAATTCTATCCGACATTTAAAGAAGAATTAATACCTATTCTCCTGAAACTGTTCCAAACAATAGAAATGGAAGGAAAACTTCCAAACTCATTTTATGAGGCCACCATTACCTTGATCCCAAAACCAGACAAAGATCCCATCAAAAAGGAGTATTAGAGACCAATATCCTTGATGAACATCGATGCAAAAATTCTCACCAAAATACTAGCCAAGAGGATCCAACAGTACATGAAAAGGAGTATTCACCATGACCAAGTGGGATTTATCCCTGGGCTGCAAGGCTGGTTCAACATCCGCAAATCAATCAACGTGATAAAACACATTAACCAAAGAAAGAACAAGAATCATATGATCCTCTCAATAGATGCAGAAAAACCATTTGACAAAGTAAAGCACACTTTCTGGATCAAAACTCTTCAGAGTATAGGGACAGCGGGTACATACCTCAATATCATAAAAGCCATCTACGAACAACCTACAGCGAATATCATTCTCAATGGGGAAAAGCTGTGATCTTTTCCCCTAAGGTCAGGAACGCGGCAGGGATAGCCACTCTCACCACTGCTATTCAACATAGTATTAGAAGTCCTAGCCACGGGAATCAGACAACAAAAAGAAATCAAAGGCATCCAAATCGGCAGAGAGGAAGTCAAACTCTCACTCTTTGCAGATGATATGATACTTTATGTGGAAAACCCAAAAGACTCCACCCCAAAACTGCTAGAACTCACACAGCAATTCCGTCAAGTAGCAGGCTATAAAATCAATGCACAGAAATCACTGGCATTCCTATACACCAACAACAAGACAGAAGAGAGACAAATCAAGGAGTCGATCCCATTCACAACTGCACCCAAAACCAGAAGAGACCGAGGAATTAATTGAACCCAAGAGGCAAAGGATCTGTACTCAGAAAACTACCAAATACTCAGGAAAGAAATTGAAGAAGACACAAAGAAACGGAAAAACGTTCCATGCTCATGGACTGGGAGAACCAACATTGTGAAGAGGTCAATGCTACCTAGAGCGATCTACACATTCAATGCAATCCCCGTCAAAATACCATCCACTTTTTTCCAAGAAATGGAACAAATAATCCTAAGATTTGAATGGAACCAGAAGAGACCACGAATACCCAGAGGAATATTGAGAAAGAAAAGCAAAGCTGGCGGCATCACAATTCTGGACTTCCAGCTCTATGACAAAGCTGTCATCATCAAGACAGTATGGTACTGGCACAAAAACGGACACATAGATCCATGGAACAGAATCGAGAGCCCAGAAATGGACCCTCAACTCTATGGTCAGCTTATCTTTGACAGAGCAGGAAAGAATGTCCAATGGCAAAAAGAGAGTCTCTTCAACAACTGGAGTTGTGGAAATTGGACAGCCCCATGCAGAAGAATGACACTGGACCATTTCCTGACACCACACACAGAACTAGACTCCAAATGTTTGAAAGACCTCAATGTGAGACAGGACTCCATCAAAATCCTAAAGGAGAACACAGGTAGCAAGCTCTTCGACCTCAGCCGCAGCAACTTCTTCCTAGAAACATCAGCAAAGGCACGGGAAGCCAGGGCAAAAATGAACTATTGGGATTTCATCAAGATAAAAACCTTTGGCACAGCAAAAGAAACAGTCCACAAAACCAAAAGACAACCGACAGAATGGGAGAAATTATTTACGAATGACATATCAGATAAAGGGCTACTATCCAATATGTATAAAAACGTATCAAACTCAACACCCAAAGAACAAATAATCCAATCAAAAAATAGGCAGAAGACATGAACAGACATTTTTCCAAAGAAGACATCCAAATGGCCAACAGGCACAGGAAAAAGTGCTCAACACGGCTCGGCATCAGGGAAATCCACATCAAAACCTCAATGAGATACCACCTCACACCCGTCAGAATGGCTCAAATGAACAAGTCAGGGAACGACAGAGGTTGGCGGGGATGTGGAGAAAGGGAAACCCTCCTACACTGGTGGTGGGAATGCAAGCTGGTGCAACCCCTCTGGTAAACAGGATGGAGGATCCTCAAATAGTTGAAATTAGAGCTACCATCCGATCCAGCCATTGCACTCCTGGGTATTTACCCCAAAGATACAAATGTAGGGACCCGAAGCGGTACGTGCACCCCATTGTTTATAGCAGCAATGTCCACAATAGCCAAACTGTTGAAAGAGCCAAGATGTCCATCGACAGATGAATGGATAAAGAAGAGGTGGTATATATATACACGATGGAATATTACGCAGCCATCAAAAGGAATGAGATGTTGCCATGGACAACGACGTGGATGGAACTGGAGGGTCCGATGATTAGTGAAATAAGTCAATCAGAGAAAGAGATGTATCATATGACCTCACTGATATGAGGAATTCTTAATCTCAGGAACAGAGTGAGGCTTGCTGGAGTGGTCGTGGGTGGGAGGGATGGGCTGGCTGGGTGATAGATATTGGGGAGTGTATGAGCTACGGTGAGCGCTGTGAATTGTGTAAGACTGTTGAATCACAGATCTCTACTTCTGAAACAAATAACGCAACATATTTTAAGAATAAAGGAAAAGAAGGAGATAGCAGGAGAGGAAGAATGAAGGGGAGTTAGTGAGAGGGGGAGACAGACCAAGAGAGATGATGGATTCTGAAAAAAAATCCGAGGTTTCTAGAGCGGAGGTGGGTCGGGGGATTGGTTAGCCTGGTGATGGGTATTAAAGACGGCACATTCTGCATGGAGCACTGTGTGTTCGGAAAAAACAATGAATCATGGGACACTACACCAAAACAAATGATGTAGTACATGGTGATTAACAAAGCAATAAAAAACAAAGACTGTAATAAGACATGAAGAAGGACACTATATCCTACTTAAAGGGTCTATCCAAGAAGAAGATCTAACAATTGTAAATGTCTATGCCCCGAACATGGGAGCATCCAATTGTATAAGGCAATTTAGAAGAAAAGCAAAGAAAGACATTGACAACCATACAATCATAGTGGGGGACTTTAACACCCCCCTGACTGAAATGGCCAGATCATCTAAGCAAAACATCAACAAGGAAATAAAGACTTTAAATGACACACTGGACCAAATGGACTTCACAGACATATTCAGAACGTTCCATCCCGAAGCAACGGAATACACATTCTTCTCTAGGGCCCATGGAACGTTCTCCAGAATGGATCACATCCTAGGTCACAAATCAGGTCTCAACCGGTACCCAAAGATTGGGATCATTCCCTGCACATTTTAAGACCACAATGCTTTGAAACTAGAACTCAATCACAAGAGGAAAGTCGGAAAGAACTCAAATACATGGAGGCTAAAGAGCATCCTACGAAAGAATGAATGGGTCAACCAGGAAAGTAAAGAAGAATTTAAAAATTCTTGGAAACCAATGAAAATGAAAACACAACTGTCCAAAATCTTTGGGATACAGCCAAGGCAGTCCTGCGAGGAAAGTATATAGCAATACAAGTCTTTCTCAAGAAACATGAAAGGTCTCAAATACACACCCTAACCCTACACCTAAAGGAGCTGGAGAGAGAACGGCAAATAAAGCCTAACCCAGCAGGAGAAGAGAAATCATGCAGATCAGAGCAGAAATCAATGAAATAGAACCCAAAAGAACAGTAGAACAGATCAACGGAACTAGGAGCCGGTTCTTTGAAAGAATTCACAAGATTGATACACCCCTGTCCAGGCTGATCAGAAAGAAAAGAGAAATGACCCAAATCAACAAAATCATGAATGAAAGAGGAGAGATCACAACCAACACCAAAGAAATACAAACGATTATAAGAACGTAATGTGAGCAACCCTATGGCACCATATTCCATAACCTGGAAGAAATGGGTGCATTCCTAGAGATGTGTCAACTACCAAAACTGACCCAGGAAGAAATAGAAAACCTGAACAGTCCTATAACCACGAAGGCAATTGAAGTAGTCACCAAAAACCTCCCAAGAACCCAAAGCCCAGGGCCAGATGGATTCCCAGGGGAATTCTATCAGACATTTAAAGAAGAATTAATACCTATTCTCCTGGAACTGTTCCAAACAATAGAAATGGAAGGAAAACTTCCAAACTCATTTTATGAGGCCACCATTACCTTGATCCCAAAACCAGACAAAGATCCCATCAAAAAGGAGTATTAGAGACCAATATCCTTGATGAACATCGATGCAAAAATTCTCACCAAAATACTAGCCAAGAGGATCCAACAGTACATGAAAAGGAGTATTCACCATGACCAAGTGGGATTTATCCCTGGGCTGCAAGGCTGGTTCAACATCCGCAAATCAATCAACGTGATAAAACACATTAACAAAAGAAAGAACAAGAATCATATGATCCTCTCAATAGATGCAGAAAAACCATTTGACAAAGTAAAGCACACTTTCTGGATCAAAACTCTTCAGAGTATAGGGACAGCGGGTACATACCTCAATATCATAAAAGCCATCTACGAACAACCTACAGCGAATATCATTCTCAATGGGGAAAAGCTGAGATCTTTTCCCCTAAGGTCAGGAACGCGGCAGGGATAGCCACTCTCACCACTGCTATTCAACATAGTATTAGAAGTCCTAGCCACAGCAATCAGACAACAAAAAGAAATCAAAGGCATCCAAATCGGCAGAGAGGAAGTCAAACTCTCACTCTTTGCAGATGATATGATACTTTATGTGGAAAACCCAAAAGACTCCACCCCAAAACAGCTAGAACTCACACAGCAATTCCGTCAAGTAGCAGGCTATAAAATCAATGCACAGAAATCACTGGCATTCCTATACACCAACAACAAGACAGAAGAGAGACAAATCAAGGAGTCGATCCCATTCACAACTGCACACAAAACCAGAAGAGACCTAGGAGTAAATTGAACCCAAGAGGCAAAGGATCTGTACTCAGAAAACTACCAAATACTCAGGAAAGAAATTGAAGAAGACACAAAGAAACGGAAAAATGTTCCATGCTCATGGATTGGGAGAACCAACATTGTGAAGAGGTCAATGCTACCTAGAGCAATCTACACATTCAATGCAATCCCCGTCAAAATACCATCCACCTTTTTCCAAGAAATGGAACAAATAATCCTAAGATTTGAATGGAACCAGAAGAGACCACGAATAGCCAGAGGAATATTGAGAAAGAAAAGCAAAGCTGGCGGCATCACAATTCTGGACTTCCAGCTCTATGACAAAGCTGTCATCATCAAGACAGTATGGTACTGGCACAAAAACAGACACATAGATCCATGGAACAGAATCGAGAGCCCAGAAATGGACCCTCAACTCTATGGTCAACTTATCTTTGACAGAGCAGGAAAGAATGTCCAATGGCAAAAAGAGAGTCTCTTCAACAACTGGAGTTGTGGAAATTGGACAGCCCCATGCAGAAGAATGACACTGGACCATTTCCTGACACCACACACAAAAATTGACTCCAAATGTTTGAAAGACCTCAATGTGAGACAGGACTCCATCAAAATCCTAAGGGAGAACACAGGTAGCAAGCTCTTCGACCTCAGCCGCAGCAACTTCTTCCTAGAAACATCACCAAATGCACGGGAAGCCAGGGCAAAAATGAACTATTGGGATTTCATCGAGATAAAAACCTTTGGCACAGCAAAAGAAACAGTCCACAAAACCAAAAGACAACCGACAGAATGGGAGAAATTATTTACGAATGACATATCAGATAAAGGGCTACTATCGAATATGTATAAAAACGTATCAAACTCAACACCCAAAGAACAAATAATCCAATCAAAAAATAGGCAGAAGACATGAACAGACATTTTTCCAAAAAGACATCCAAATGGCCCACAGGCACAGGAAAGAGTGCTCAACACGGCTCGGCATCAGGGAAATCCACATCAAAACCTCAATGAGATACCCCCTCACAGCCGTCAGAATGGCTCAAATGAACAAGTCAGGGAACGACAGAGGTTGGCGGGGATGTGGAGAATGGGGAACCCTCCTACACTGGTGGTGGGAATGCAAGCTGGTGCAACCCCTCTGGAAAACAGGATGGAGGTTCCTCGAATAGTTGAAATTAGAGCTACCATCCGATCCAGCAATTGCACTCCTGGGTATTTACCCCAAAGATACAAATGTAGGGACCCGAAGCGGTACGTGCACCCCATTGTTTATAGCAGCAATGTCCACAATAGCCAAACTGTTGAAAGAGCCAAGATGTCCATCGACAGATGAATGGATAAAGAAGAGGTGGTATATATCTACACAATGGAATATTACGCAGCCATCAAAAGGAATGAGATGTTGCCATGGACAACGACGTGGATGGAACTGGAGGGTCCGATGATTAGTGAAATAAGTCAATCAGAGAAAGACATGTATCATATGACCTCACGGATATGAGGAATTCTTAATCTCAGGAACAGAGTGAGGCTTGCTGGAGTGGTCGGGGGTGGGAGGGATGGGCTGGCTGGGTGATAGACATTGGGGAGTGTATGAGCTACGGTGAGCGCTGTGAATTGTGTAAGACTGTTGAATCACAGATCTCTACTTCTGAAACAAATAACGCAACATATTTTAAGAATAAAGAAAAGAAGGAGATAGCAGGAGAGGAAGAATGAAGGGGAGTTAGTGAGAGGGGGAGACAGACCAGGAGAGATGATGGATTCTGAAAAAAAATCCGAGATTTCTAGAGGGGAGGTGTGTCGGGGGATTGGTTAGCCTGGTGATGGGTATTAAAGAGGGCACATTCTGCATGGAGCACTGTGTGTTCGGAACAAACAATGAATCATGGGACACTACACCAAAACAAATGATGTAGTACATGGTGATTAACAAAGCAATAAAAAACAAAGACTGTAATAAGACATGAAGAAGGACACTATATCCTACTTAAAGGGTCTACACAAGAAGAAGATCTAACAATTGTAAATGTCTATGCCCCGAACATGGGAACATCCAATTATATAAGGCAATTTAGAAGAAAAGCAAAGAAAGACATTGACAACCATACAATAATAGTGGGGGACTTTGACACCCCCCTGACTGAAATGGCCAGATCATCTAAGCAAAAGATCAACAAGGAAATAAAGACTTTAAATGACACACTGGACCAAATGGACTTCACAGACATATTCAGAACGTTCCATCCCGAAGCAACGGAATACACATTCTTCTCTAGGGCCCATGGAACGTTCTCCAGAATGGATCACATCCTAGGTCACAAATCAGGTCTCAACCGGTACCCAAAGATTGGGATCATTCCCTGCACATTTTCAGACCACAATGCTTTGAAACTAGAACTCAATCACAAGAGGAAAGTCGGAAAGAACTCAAATACATGGAGGCTAAAGAGCATCCTACGAAAGAATGAATGGGTCAACCAGGAAAGTAAAGAAGAATTTAAAAATTCTTGGAAACCAATGAAAATGAAAACACAACTGTCCAAAATCTTTGGGATACAGCCAAGGCAGTCCTGCGAGGAAAGTATATAGCAATACAAGTCTTTCTCAAGAAACATGAAAGGTCTCAAATACACACCCTAACCCTACACCTAAAGGAGCTGGAGAGAGAACGGCAAATAAAGCCTAACCCAGCAGGAGAAGAGAAATCATGCAGATCAGAGCAGAAATCAATGAAATAGAACCCAAAAGAACAGTAGAACAGATCAACGGAACTAGGAGCCGGTTCTTTGAAAGAATTCACAAGATTGATACACCCCTGTCCAGGCTGATCAGAAAGAAAAGAGAAATGACCCAAATCAACAAAATCATGAATGAAAGAGGAGAGATCACAACCAACACCAAAGAAATACAAACGATTATAAGAACGTAATGTGAGCAACCCTATGGCACCATATTCCATAACCTGGAAGAAATGGGTGCATTCCTAGAGATGTGTCAACTACCAAAACTGACCCAGGAAGAAATAGAAAACCTGAACAGTCCTATAACCACGAAGGCAATTGAAGTAGTCACCAAAAACCTCCCAAGAACCCAAAGCCCAGGGCCAGATGGATTCCCAGGGGAATTCTATCAGACATTTAAAGAAGAATTAATACCTATTTTCCTGAAACTGTTCCAAACAATAGAAATGGAAGGAAAACTTCCAAACTCATTTTATGAGGCCACCATTACCTTGATCCCAAAACCAGACAAAGATCCCATCAAAAAGGAGTATTAGAGACCAATATCCTTGATGAACATCGATGCAAAAATTCTCACCAAAATACTAGCCAAGAGGATCCAACAGTACATGAAAAGGAGTATTCACCATGACCAAGTGGGATTTATCCCTGGGCTGCAAGGCTGGTTCAACATCCGCAAATCAATCAACGTGATAAAACACATTAACCAAAGAAAGAACAAGAATCATATGATCCTCTCAATAGATGCAGAAAAACCATTTGACAAAGTAAAGCACACATTCTGGATCAAAACTCTTCAGAGTATAGGGACAGCGGGTACATACCTCAATATCATAAAAGCCATCTACGAACAACCTACAGCGAATATCATTCTCAATGGGGAAAAGCTGAGATCTTTTCCCCTAAGGTCAGGAACGCGGCAGGGATAGCCACTCTCACCACTGCTATTCAACATAGTATTAGAAGTCCTAGCCACAGCAATCAGAGAACAAAAAGAAATCAAAGGCATCCAAATCGGCAGAGAGGAAGTCAAACTCTCACTCTTTGCAGATGATATGATACTTTATGTGGAAAACCCAAAAGACTCCACCCCAAAACTGCTAGAACTCACACAGCAATTCCGTCAAGTAGCAGGCTATAAAATCAATGCACAGAAATCACTGGCATTCCTATACACCAACAACAAGACAGAAGAGAGACAAATCAAGGAGTAGATCCCATTCACAACTGCACCCAAAACCAGAAGAGACCGAGGAATAAATTGAACCCAAGAGGCAAAGGATCTGTACTCAGAAAACTACCAAATACTCAGGAAAGAAATTGAAGAAGACACAAAGAAACGGAAAAACGTTCCATGCTCAGGGACTGGGAGAACCAACATTTTGAAGAGGTCAATGCTACCTAGAGCGATCTACACATTCAATGCAATCCCCGTCAAAATACCATCCACTTTTTTCCAAGAAATGGAAGAAATAATCCTAAGATTTGAATGGAACCAGAAGAGACCACGAATAGCCAGAGGAATATTGAGAAAGAAAAGCAAAGCTGGCGGCATCACAATTCTGGACTTCCAGCTCTATGACAAAGCTGTCATCATCAAGACAGTATGGTACTGGCACAAAAACGGACACATAGATCCATGGAACAGAATCGAGAGCCCAGAAATGGACCCTCAACTCTATGGTCAACTTATCTTTGACAGAGCAAGAAAGAATGTCCAATGGCAAAAAGAGAGTCTCTTCAACAACTGGAGTTGTGGAAATTGGACAGCCCCATGCAGAAGAATGACACTGGACCATTTCCTGACACCACACACAAAAATAGACTCCAAATGTTTGAAAGACCTCAATGTGAGACAGGACTCCATCAAAATCCTAAAGGAGAACACAGGTAGCAAGCTCTTCGACCTCAGCCGCAGCAACTTCTTCCTAGAAACATCACCAAAGGCACGGGAAGCCAGGGCAAAAATGAACTATTGGGATTTCATCAAGATAAAAACCTTTGGCACAGCAAAAGAAACAGTCCACAAAACCAAAAGACAACCGACAGAATGGGAGAAATTATTTACGAATGACATATCAGATAAAGGGCTACTATCCAATATGTATAAAAACGTATCAAACTCAACACCCAAAGAACAAATAATCCAATCAAAAAATAGGCAGAAGACATGAACACACATTTTTCCAAAGAAGACATCCAAATGGCCAACAGGCACAGGAAAAAGTGCTCAACACGGCTCGGCATCAGGGAAATCCACATCAAAACCTCAATGAGATACCACCTCACACCCGTCAGAATGGCTCAAATGAACAAGTCAGGGAACGACAGAGGTTGGCGGGGATGTGGAGAAAGGGAAACCCTCCTACACTGGTGGTGGGAATGCAAGCTGGTGCAACCCCTCTGGTAAACAGGATGGAGGATCCTCAAATAGTTGAAATTAGAGCTACCATCCGATCCAGCCATTGCACTCCTGGGTATTTACCCCAAAGATACAAATGTAGGGACCCGAAGCGGTACGTGCACCCCATTGTTTATAGCAGCAATGTCCACAATAGCCAAACTGTTGAAAGAGCCAAGATGTCCATCGACAGATGAATGGATAAAGAAGAGGTGGTGTATATATACACAATGGAATATTACGCAGCCATCAAAAGGAATGAGATGTTGCCATGGATAACGATGTGGATGGAAATGGAGGGTCCGACGATTAGTGAAATAAGTCAATCAGAGAAAGACATGTATCATATGACCTCACTGATATGAGGAATTCTTAATCTCAGGAACAGAGTGAGGCTTGCTGGAGTGGTCGGGGGTGGGAGGGATGGGCTGGCTGGGTGATAGACATTGGGGAGGGTATGAGCTACGGTGAGCGCTGTGAATTGTGTAAGACTGTTGAATCACAGATCTCTACTTCTGAAACAAATAACGCAACATATTTTAAGAATAAAGGAAAAGAAGGAGATAGCAGGAGAGGAAGAATGAAGGGGAGTTAGTGAGAGGGGGAGACAGACCAGGAGAGATGATGGATTCTGAAAAAAAATTCGAGGTTTCTAGAGCGGAGGTGGGTCGGGGGATTGGTTAGCCTGGTGATGGGTATTAAAGACGGCACATTCTGCATGGAGCACTGTGTGTTCGGAAAAAACAATGAATCATGGGACACTACACCAAAACAAATGATGTAGTACATGGTGATTAACAAAGCAATAAAAAACAAAGACTGTAATAAGACATGAAGAAGGACACTGTATCCTACTTAAAGGGTCTATCCAAGAAGAAGATCTAACAATTGTAAATGTCTATGCCCCGAACATGGGAGCATCCAATTGTATAAGGCAATTTAGAAGAAAAGCAAAGAAAGACATTGACAACCATACAATCATAGTGGGGGACTTTAACACCCCCCTGACTGAAATGGCCAGATCATCTAAGCAAAACATCAACAAGGAAATAAAGACTTTAAATGACACACTGGACCAAATGGACTTCACAGACATATTCAGAACGTTCCATCCCGAAGCAACGGAATACACATTCTTCTCTAGGGCCCATGGAACGTTCTCCAGAATGGATCACATCCTAGGTCACAAATCAGGTCTCAACCGGTACCCAAAGATTGGGATCATTCCCTGCACATTTTCAGACCACAATGCTTTGAAACTAGAACTCAATCACAAGAGGAAAGTCGGAAAGAACTCAAATACATGGAGGCTAAAGAGCATCCTACGAAAGAATGAATGGGTCAACCAGGAAAGTAAAGAAGAATTTAAAAATTCTTGGAAACCAATGAAAATGAAAACACAACTGTCCAAAATCTTTGGGATACAGCCAAGGCAGTCCTGCGAGGAAAGTATATAGCAATACAAGTCTTTCTCAAGAAACATGAAAGGTCTCAAATACACACCCTAACCCTACACCTAAAGGAGCTGGAGAGAGAACGGCAAATAAAGCCTAACCCAGCAGGAGAAGAGAAATCATGCAGATCAGAGCAGAAATCAATGAAATAGAACCCAAAAGAACAGTAGAACAGATCAACGGAACTAGGAGCTGGTTCTTTGAAAGAATTCACAAGATTGATACACCCCTGTCCAGGCTGATCAGAAAGAAAAGAGAAATGACCCAAATCAACAAAATCATGAATGAAAGAGGAGAGATCACAACCAACACCAAAGAAATACAAACGATTATAAGAACGTAATGTGAGCAACCCTATGGCACCATATTCCATAACCTGGAAGAAATGGGTGCATTCCTAGAGATGTGTCAACTACCAAAACTGACCCAGGAAGAAATAGAAAACCTGAACAGTCCTATAACCACGAAGGCAATTGAAGTAGTCACCAAAAACCTCCCAAGAACCCAAAGCCCAGGGCCAGATGGATTCCCAGGGGAATTCTATCAGACATTTAAAGAAGAATTAATACCTATTCTCCTGGAACTGTTCCAAACAATAGAAATGGAAGGAAAACTTCCAAACTCATTTTATGAGGCCACCATTACCTTGATCCCAAAACCAGACAAAGATCCCATCAAAAAGGAGTATTAGAGACCAATATCCTTGATGAACATCGATGCAAAAATTCTCACCAAAATACTAGCCAAGAGGATCCAACAGTACATGAAAAGGAGTATTCACCATGACCAAGTGGGATTTATCCCTGGGCTGCAAGGCTGGTTCAACATCCGCAAATCAATCAACGTGATAAAACACATTAACAAAAGAAAGAACAAGAATCATATGATCCTCTCAATAGATGCAGAAAAACCATTTGACAAAGTAAAGCACACTTTCTGGATCAAAACTCTTCAGAGTATAGGGACAGCGGGTACATACCTCAATATCATAAAAGCCATCTACGAACAACCTACAGCGAATATCATTCTCAATGGGGAAAAGCTGAGATCTTTTCCCCTAAGGTCAGGAACGCGGCAGGGATAGCCACTCTCACCACTGCTATTCAACATAGTATTAGAAGTCCTAGCCACAGCAATCAGACAACAAAAAGAAATCAAAGGCATCCAAATCGGCAGAGAGGAAGTCAAACTCTCACTCTTTGCAGATGATATGATACTTTATGTGGAAAACCCAAAAGACTCCACCCCAAAACAGCTAGAACTCACACAGCAATTCCGTCAAGTAGCAGGCTATAAAATCAATGCACAGAAATCACTGGCATTCCTATACACCAACAACAAGACAGAAGAGAGACAAATCAAGGAGTCGATCCCATTCACAACTGCACCCAAAACCAGAAGAGACCTAGGAGTAAATTGAACCCAAGAGGCAAAGGATCTGTACTCAGAAAACTACCAAATACTCAGGAAAGAAATTGAAGAAGACACAAAGAAACGGAAAAATGTTCCATGCTCATGGATTGGGAGAACCAACATTGTGAAGAGGTCAATGCTACCTAGAGCAATCTACACATTCAATGCAATCCCCGTCAAAATACCATCCACCTTTTTCCAAGAAATGGAACAAATAATCCTAAGATTTGAATGGAACCAGAAGAGACCACGAATAGCCAGAGGAATATTGAGAAAGAAAAGCAAAGCTGGCGGCATCACAATTCTGGACTTCCAGCTCTATGACAAAGCTGTCATCATCAAGACAGTATGGTACTGGCACAAAAACAGACACATAGATCCATGGAACAGAATCGAGAGCCCAGAAATGGACCCCCAACTCTATGGTCAACTTATCTTTGACAGAGCAGGAAAGAATGTCCAATGGCAAAAAGAGAGTCTCTTCAACAACTGGAGTTGTGGAAATTGGACAGCCCCATGCAGAAGAATGACACTGGACCATTTCCTGACACCACACACAAAAATTGACTCCAAATGTTTGAAAGACCTCAATGTGAGACAGGACTCCATCAAAATCCTAAGGGAGAACACAGGTAGCAAGCTCTTCGACCTCAGCCGCAGCAACTTCTTCCTAGAAACATCACCAAATGCACGGGAAGCCAGGGCAAAAATGAACTATTGGGATTTCATCGAGATAAAAACCTTTGGCACAGCAAAAGAAACAGTCCACAAAACCAAAAGACAACCGACAGAATGGGAGAAATTATTTACGAATGACATATCAGATAAAGGGCTACTATCGAATATGTATAAAAACGTATCAAACTCAACACCCAAAGAACAAATAATCCAATCAAAAAATAGGCAGAAGACATGAACAGACATTTTTCCAAAGAAGACATCCAAATGGCCCACAGGCACAGGAAAGAGTGCTCAACACGGCTCGGCATCAGGGAAATCCACATCAAAACCTCAATGAGATACCCCCTCACAGCCGTCAGAATGGCTCAAATGAACAAGTCAGGGAACGACAGAGGTTGGCGGGGATGTGGAGAATGGGGAACCCTCCTACACTGGTGGTGGGAATGCAAGCTGGTGCAACCCCTCTGGAAAACAGGATGGAGGTTCCTCGAATAGTTGAAATTAGAGCTACCATCCGATCCAGCAATTGCACTCCTGGGTATTTACCCCAAAGATACAAATGTAGGGACCCGAAGCGGTACGTGCACCCCATTGTTTATAGCAGCAATGTCCACAATAGCCAAACTGTTGAAAGAGCCAAGATGTCCATCGACAGATGAATGGATAAAGAAGAGGTGGTATATATCTACACAATGGAATATTACGCAGCCATCAAAAGGAATGAGATGTTGCCATGGACAACGACGTGGATGGAACTGGAGGGTCCGATGATTAGTGAAATAAGTCAATCAGAGAAAGACATGTATCATATGACCTCACGGATATGAGGAATTCTTAATCTCAGGAACAGAGTGAGGCTTGCTGGAGTGGTCGGGGGTGGGAGGGATGGGCTGGCTGGGTGATAGACATTGGGGAGGGTATGAGCTACGGTGAGCGCTGTGAATTGTGTAAGACTGTTGAATCACAGATCTCTACTTCTGAAACAAATAACGCAACATATTTTAAGAATAAAGAAAAGAAGGAGATAGCAGGAGAGGAAGAATGAAGGGGAGTTAGTGAGAGGGGGAGACAGACCAGGAGAGATGATGGATTCTGAAAAAAAATCCGAGATTTCTAGAGGGGAGGTGTGTCGGGGGATTGGTTAGCCTGGTGATGGGTATTAAAGAGGGCACATTCTGCATGGAGCACTGTGTGTTCGGAACAAACAATGAATCATGGGACACTACACCAAAACAAATGATGTAGTACATGGTGATTAACAAAGCAATAAAAAACAAAGACTGTAATAAGACATGAAGAAGGACACTATATCCTACTTAAAGGGTCTATCCAAGAAGAAGATCTAACAATTGTAAATGTCTATGCCCCGAACATGGGAGCATCCAATTATATAAGGCAATTTAGAAGAAAAGCAAAGAAAGACATTGACAACCATACAATAATAGTGGGGGACTTTGACACCCCCCTGACTGAAATGGCCAGATCATCTAAGCAAAAGATCAACAAGGAAATAAAGACTTTAAATGACACACTGGACCAAATGGACTTCACAGACATATTCAGAACTTTCCATCCCGAAGCAACGGAATACACATTCTTCTCTAGGGCCCATGGAACGTTCTCCAGAATGGATCACATCCTAGGTCACAAATCAGGTCTCAACCGGTACCCAAAGATTGGGATCATTCCCTGCACATTTTCAGAACACAATGCTTTGAAACTAGAACTCAATCACAAGAGGAAAGTCGGAAAGAACTCAAATACATGGAGGCTAAAGAGCATCCTACGAAAGAATGAATGGGTCAACCAGGAAAGTAAAGAAGAATTTAAAAATTCTTGGAAACCAATGAAAATGAAAACACAACTGTCCAAAATCTTTGGGATACAGCCAAGGCAGTCCTGCGAGGAAAGTATATAGCAATACAAGTCTTTCTCAAGAAACATGAAAGGTCTCAAATACACACCCTAACCCTACACCTAAAGGAGCTGGAGAGAGAACGGCAAATAAAGCCTAACCCAGCAGGAGAAGAGAAATCATGCAGATCAGAGCAGAAATCAATGAAATAGAACCCAAAAGAACAGTAGAACAGATCAACGGAACTAGGAGCTGGTTCTTTGAAAGAATTCACAAGATTGATACACCCCTGTCCAGGCTGATCAGAAAGAAAAGAGAAATGACCCAAATCAACAAAATCATGAATGAAAGAGGAGAGATCACAACCAACACCAAAGAAATACAAACGATTATAAGAACGTAATGTGAGCAACCCTATGGCACCATATTCCATAACCTGGAAGAAATGGGTGCATTCCTAGAGATGTGTCAACTACCAAAACTGACCCAGGAAGAAATAGAAAACCTGAACAGTCCTATAACCACGAAGGCAATTGAAGTAGTCACCAAAAACCTCCCAAGAACCCAAAGCCCAGGGCCAGATGGATTCCCAGGGGAATTCTATCAGACATTTAAAGAAGAATTAATACCTATTCTCCTGGAACTGTTCCAAACAATAGAAATGGAAGGAAAACTTCCAAACTCATTTTATGAGGCCACCATTACCTTGATCCCAAAACCAGACAAAGATCCCATCAAAAAGGAGTATTAGAGACCAATATCCTTGATGAACATCGATGCAAAAATTCTCACCAAAATACTAGCCAAGAGGATCCAACAGTACATGAAAAGGAGTATTCACCATGACCAAGTGGGATTTATCCCTGGGCTGCAAGGCTGGTTCAACATCCGCAAATCAATCAACGTGATAAAACACATTAACAAAAGAAAGAACAAGAATCATATGATCCTCTCAATAGATGCAGAAAAACCATTTGACAAAGTAAAGCACACTTTCTGGATCAAAACTCTTCAGAGTATAGGGACAGCGGGTACATACCTCAATATCATAAAAGCCATCTACGAACAACCTACAGCGAATATCATTCTCAATGGGGAAAAGCTGAGATCTTTTCCCCTAAGTTCAGGAACGCGGCAGGGATAGCCACTCTCACCACTGCTATTCAACATAGTATTAGAAGTCCTAGCCACAGCAATCAGACAACAAAAAGAAATCAAAGGCATCCAAATCGGCAGAGAGGAAGTCAAACTCTCACTCTTTGCAGATGATATGATACTTTATGTGGAAAACCAAAAGACTCCACCCCAAAACAGCTAGAACTCACACAGCAATTCCGTCAAGTAGCAGGCTATAAAATCAATGCACAGAAATCACTGGCATTCCTATACACCAACAACAAGACAGAAGAGAGACAAATCAAGGAGTCGATCCCATTCACAACTGCACCCAAAACCAGAAGAGACCTAGGAGTAAATTGAACCCAAGAGGCAAAGGATCTGTACTCAGAAAACTACCAAATACTCAGGAAAGAAATTGAAGAAGACACAAAGAAACGGAAAAATGTTCCATGCTCATGGATTGGGAGAACCAACATTGTGAAGAGGTCAATGCTACCTAGAGCAATCTACACATTCAATGCAATCCCCGTCAAAATACCATCCACTTTTTATCAAGAAATGGAACAAATAATCCTAAGATTTGAATGGAACCAGAAGAGACCACGAATAGCCAGAGGAATATTGAGAAAGAAAAGCAAAGCTGGCGGCATCACAATTCTGGACTTCCAGCTCTATGACAAAGCTGTCATCATCAAGACAGTATGGTACTGGCACAAAAACAGACACATAGATCCATGGAACAGAATCGAGAGCCCAGAAATGGACCCTCAACTCTATGGTCAACTTATCTTTGACAGAGCAGGAAAGAATGTCCAATGGCAAAAAGAGAGTCTCTTCAACAACTGGAGTTGTGGAAATTGGACAGCCCCATGCAGAAGAATGACACTGGACCATTTCCTGACACCACACACAAAAATTGACTCCAAATGTTTGAAAGACCTCAATGTGAGACAGGACTCCATCAAAATCCTAAGGGAGAACACAGGTAGCAAGCTCTTCGACCTCAGCCGCAGCAACTTCTTCCTAGAAACATCACCAAATGCACGGGAAGCCAGGGCAAAAATGAACTATTGGGATTTCATCGAGATAAAAACCTTTGGCACAGCAAAAGAAACAGTCCACAAAACCAAAAGACAACCGACAGAATGGGAGAAATTATTTACGAATGACATATCAGATAAAGGGCTACTATCGAATATGTATAAAAACGTATCAAACTCAACACCCAAAGAACAAATAATCCAATCAAAAAATAGGCAGAAGACATGAACAGACATTTTTCCAAAGAAGACATCCAAATGGCCCACAGGCACAGGAAAGAGTGCTCAACACGGCTCGGCATCAGGGAAATCCACATCAAAACCTCAATGAGATACCCCCTCACAGCCGTCAGAATGGCTCAAATGAACAAGTCAGGGAACGACAGAGGTTGGCGGGGATGTGGAGAATGGGGAACCCTCCTACACTGGTGGTGGGAATGCAAGCTGGTGCAACCCCTCTGGAAAACAGGATGGAGGTTCCTCGAATAGTTGAAATTAGAGCTACCATCCGATCCAGCAATTGCACTCCTGGGTATTTACCACAAAGATACAAATGTAGGGACCCGAAGCGGTACGTGCACCCCATTGTTTATAGCAGCAATGTCCACAATAGCCAAACTGTTGAAAGAGCCAAGATGTCCATCGACAGATGAATGGATAAAGAAGAGGTGGTATATATCTACACAATGGAATATTACGCAGCCATCAAAAGGAATGAGATGTTGCCATGGACAACGACGTGGATGGAACTGGAGGGTCCGATGATTAGTGAAATAAGTCAATCAGAGAAAGACATGTATCATATGACCTCACGGATATGAGGAATTCTTAATCTCAGGAACAGAGTGAGGCTTGCTGGAGTGGTCGGGGGTGGGAGGGATGGGCTGGCTGGGTGATAGACATTGGGGAGGGTATGAGCTACGGTGAGCGCTGTGAATTGTGTAAGACTGTTGAATCACAGATCTCTACTTCTGAAACAAATAACGCAACATATTTTAAGAATAAAGGAAAAGAAGGAGATAGCAGGAGAGGAAGAATGAAGGGGAGTTAGTGAGAGGGGGAGACAGACCAGGAGAGATGATGGATTCTGAAAAAAAATCCGAGATTTCTAGAGGGGAGGTGTGTCGGGGGATTGGTTAGCCTGGTGATGGGTATTAAAGAGGGCACATTCTGCATGGAGCACTGTGTGTTCGGAACAAACAATGAATCATGGGACACTACACCAAAACAAATGATGTAGTACATGGTGATTAACAAAGCAATAAAAAACAAAGACTGTAATAAGACATGAAGAAGGACACTATATCCTACTTAAAGGGTCTATCCAAGAAGAAGATCTAACAATTGTAAATGTCTATGCCCCGAACATGGGAGCATCCAATTATATAAGGCAATTTAGAAGAAAAGCAAAGAAAGACATTGACAACCATACAATAATAGTGGGGGACTTTGACACCCCCCTGACTGAAATGGCCAGATCATCTAAGCAAAAGATCAACAAGGAAATAAAGACTTTAAATGACACACTGGACCAAATGGCTTCACAGACATATTCAGAACGTTCCATCCCGAAGCAACGGAATACACATTCTTCTCTAGGGCCCATGGAACGTTCTCCAGAATGGATCACATCCTAGGTCACAAATCAGGTCTCAACCGGTACCCAAAGATTGCGATCATTCCCTGCACATTTGCAGACCACAATGCTTTGAAACTAGAACTCAATCCCAAGAGGAAAGTCGGAAAGAACTCAAATACATGGAGGCTAAAGAGCATCCTACGAAAGAATGAATGGGTCAACCAGGAAATTAAAGAAGAATTTAAAAATTCCTGGAAACCAATGAAAATGAAAACACAACTGTCCAAAATCTTTGGGATACAGCCAAGGCAGTCCTGCGAGGAAAGTATATAGCAATACAAGCCTTTCTCAAGAAACATGAAAGGTCTCAAATACACAACCTAAAACTACACCTAAAGGAGCTGGAGAAAGAACGGCCAATAAAGCCTAAACCCAGCAGGAGAAGAGAAATCATGCAGATCAGAGCAGAAATCAATGAAATAGAACCCAAAAGAACAGTAGAACAGATCAACGGAACTAGGAGCTGGTTCTTTGAAAGAATTCACAAGATTGATACACCCCTGTCCAGGCTGATCAAAAAGAAAAGAGAAATGACTCAAATCAACAAAATCATGAATGAAAGAGGAGAGATCACAAACAACACCAAAGAAATACAAACGATTATAAGAACGTAATCTGAGCAACCCTAGGGCAGCATATTCCATAACCTGGAAGAAATGGGTGCATTCCTAGAGATGTGTCAACTACCAAAACTGACCCAGGAAGAAATAGAAAACCTGAACAGTCCTATAACTACGAAGGCAATTGAAGTAGTCATCAAAAACCTCCCAAGAACCCAAAGCCCAGGGCCAGATGGATTCCCAGGGGAATTCTATCACACATTTAAAGAAGAATTAATACCTACTCTCCTGAAACTGTTCCAAACAATAGAAATAGAAGTAAAACTTCCAAACTCATTTTATGAAGCCACCATTACCTTGATCCCAAAACCAGACAAAGATCCCATCAAAAAGGAGTATTAGAGACCAATATCCTTGATGAACATCGATGCAAAAATTCTCACCAAAATACTAGCCAAGAGGATCCAACAGTACATGAAAAGGAGTATTCACCATGACCAAGTGGGATTTATCCCTGGGCTGCAAGGCTGGTTCAACATCCGCAAATCGATCAACGTGATAAAACACATTAACAAAAGAAAGAACAAGAATCATATGATCCTCTCAATAGATGCAGAAAAACCATTTGACAAAGTAAACACCCTTTCTGGATCAAAACTCTTCAGAGTATAGGGACAGCGGGTACATACCTCAATATCATAAAAGCCATCTACGAACAACCTACAGCGAATATCATTCTCAATGGGGAAAAGATGAGATCTTTTCCCCTAAGGTCAGGAACGCGGCAGGGATAGCCACTCTCACCACTGCTATTCAACATAGTATTAGAAGTCCTAGCCACAGCAATCAGACAACAAAAAGAAATCAAAGGCATCCAAATCGGCAGAGAGGAAGTCAAATTCTCACTCTTTGCAGATGATATGATACTTTATGTGGAAAACCCAAAAGACTCCACCCCAAAACAGCTAGAACTCACACAGCAATTCCGCAAAGTAGCAGGCTATAAAATCAATGCACAGAAATCAGTGGCATTCGTATACACCAACAACAAGACAGAAGAGAGACAAATCAAGGAGTCGATCCCATTCACAACTGCACCCAAAACCAGAAGAGACCTAGGAATAAATGGAACCCAAGAGGCAAAGGATCTGTACTCAGAAAACTACCAAATACTCAGGAAAGAAATTGAAGAAGACACAAAGAAACGGAAAAACGTTCCATGCTCATGGATTGGGAGAACCAACATTGTGAAGAGGTCAATGCTACCTAGAGCGATCTACACATTCAATGCAATCCCCGTCAAAATACCATCCACTTTTTTCCAAGAAATGGAACAAATAATCCTAAGATTTGAATGGAACCAGAAGAGACCACGAATAGCCAGAGGAATATTGAGAAAGAAAAGCAAAGCTGGCGGCATCACAATTCTGGTCTTCCAGCTCTATGACAAAGCTGTCATCATCAAGACAGTATGGTACTGGCACAAAAACAGACACATAGATCCATGGAACAGAATCGAGAGCCCAGAAATGGACCCTCAACTCTATGGTCAACTTATCTTTGACAGAGCAGGAAAGAATGTCCAATGGCAAAAAGAGGGTCTCTTCAACAACTGGAGTTGTGGAAATTGGACAGCCCCATGCAGAAGAATGACACCGGACCGTTTCCTGACACCACACACAAAAATAGACTCCAAATGATTGAAAGACCTCAATGTGAGACAGGACTCCATCAAAATCCGAAAGGAGAACACAGGTAGCAAGCTCTTCGACCTCAGCCGCAGCAAGTTCTTCCTAGAGACATCACCAAAGGCACGGGAAGCCAGGGCAAAAATGAACTATTGGGATTTCATCAAGATAAAAACCTTTGGCACAGCAAAAGAAACAGTCCACAAAACCAAAAGACAACCGACAGAATGGGAGAAATTATTTACGATTGACATATCAGATAAAGGGCTACTATCCAATATGTATAAAAACGTATCAAACTCAACACCCAAAGAACAAATAATCCAATCAAAAAATAGGCAGAAGACATGAACAGACATTTTTCCAAAGAAGACATCCAAATGGCCAACAGGCACAGGAAAAAGTGCTCAACACGGCTCGGCATCAGGGAAATCCACATCAAAACCTCAATGAGATACCACCTCACACCCGTCAGAATGGCTCAAATGAACAAGTCAGGGAACGACAGAGGTTGGCGGGGATGTGGAGAAAGGGGAACCCTCCTACACTGGTGGTGGGAATGCAAGCTGGTGCAACCCCTCTGGAAAACAGGATGGAGGTTCCTCAAATAGTTGAAATTAGAGCTACCATCCGATCCAGCAATAGCACTCCTGGGTATTTACCCCAAAGATACAAATGTAGGGACCCGAAGCGGTACGTGCACCCCATTGTTTATAGCAGCAATGTCCACAATAGCCAAACTGTTGAAAGAGCCAAGATGTCCATCGACAGATGAATGGATAAAGAAGAGGTGGTATATATATACACAATGGAATATTACGCAGCCATCAAAAGGAATGACATGTTGCCATGGACAACGACGTGGATGGGACTGGAGGGTCCGATGATTAGTGAAATAAGTCAATCAGAGAAAGACATGTATCATATGACCTCACTGATATGAGGAATTCTTAATCTCAGGAACAGAGTGAGGCTTGCTGGAGTGGTCGGGGGTGGGAAGGATGGGCTGGCTGGGTGATAGACATTGGGGAGGGTATGAGCTACGGTGAGCGCTGTGAATTGTGTAAGACTGTTGAATCACAGATCTCTACTTCTGAAACAAATAACGCAACATATTTTAAGAATAAAGGAATGAAGGAGGTAGCAGGAGAGGAAGAATGAAGGGCAGTTAGTGAGAGGGGGAGACAGACCAGGAGAGATGATGGATTCTGAAAAAAAATCCGAGGTTTCTAGAGGGGTGGTGGGTCGGGGGATTGGTTAGCCTGGTGATGGGTATTAAAGAGGGCACATTCTGCATGGAGCACTGTGTGTTCGGAACAAACAATGAATCATGGGACACTACACCAAAACAAATGATGTAGTACATGGTGATTAACAAAGCGATAAAAAACAAAGACTGTAATAAGAGATGAAGAAGGACACTATATCCTACTTAAAGGGTCTATCCAAGAAGAAGATCTAACAATTGTAAATGTGTATGCCCCGAACATGGGAGCATCCAATTGTATAAGGCAATTTAGAAGAAAAGCAAAGAAAGACTTTGACAACCATACAATCATAGCTGGGGACTTTAACACCCCCCTGACTGAAATGGCCAGATCATCTAACAAAAGATCAACAAGGAAATAAAGAATTTAAATGACACACTGGACCAAATGGACTTCACAGACATATTCAGAACGTTCCATCCCGAAGCAACGGAATACACATTCTTCTCTACGGCCCATGGAACGTTCTCCAGAATGGATCACATCCTAGGTCACAAATCAGGTCTCAACCGGTACCCAAAGATTGGGATCATTCCCTGCACATTTTCAGACCACAATGCTTTGAAACTAGAACCCAATCACAAGAGGAAAGTCGGGAAGAACTCAAATACATGGAGGCTAAAGAGCATCCTACGAAAGAATGAATGGGTCAACCAGGAAATTAAAGAAGAATTTAAAAATTCATGGAAACCAATGAAAATGAAAACACAACTGTCCAAAATCTTTGGGATACAGCCAAGGCAGTCCTGCGAGGAAAGTATATAGCAATACAAGCCTTTCTCAAGAAACATGAAAGGTCTCCAATACACACCCTAACCCTACACCTAAAGGAGCTGGAGAAAGAACGGCAAATAAAGCCTAAACCCAGGAGGAGAAGAGAAATCATGCAGATCAGAGCAGAAATCAATGAAATAGAACCCAAAAGAACAGTACAACAGATCAACGGAACTAGGAGCTGGTTCTTTGAAAGAATTCACAAGATTGATACACCCCTGTCCAGGCTGATCAAAAAGAAAAGAGAAATGACCCAAATCAACATAATCATGAATGAAAGAGGAGAGATCACAACCAACACCAAAGAAATACAAACGATTATAAGAACGTAATCTGAGCAACCCTAGGGCAGCATATTCCATAACTTGGAAGAAATGGGTGCATTCCTAGAGATGTGTCAACTACCAAAACTGACCCAGGAAGAAATAGAAAACCTGAACAGTCCTATAACCACGAAGGCAATTGAAGTAGTCATGAAAAACCTCCCAAGAAACCAAAGCCCAGGGCCAGGTGGATTCCCAGGGGAATTCTATCAGACATTTAAAGAAGAATTAATACCTATTCTCCTGAAACCGTTCCAAACAATAGAAATGGAAGGAAAACTTCCAAACTCATTTTATGAGGCCACCATTCCCTTGATCCCAAAACCAGACAAAGATCCCATCAAAAAGGATTATTAGAGACCAATATCCTTGATGAACATCGATGCAAAAATTCTCACCAAAATACTAGCCAAGAGGATCCAACAGTACATGAAAAGGAGTATTCACCATGACCAAGTGGGATTTATCCCTGGGCTGCATGGCTGGTTCAACAACCGCAAATCAATCAACGTGATAAAACACATTAACAAAAGAAAGAACAAGAATCATATGGTCCTCTCAATAGATGCAGAAAAACCATTTGACAAAGTAAAGCACCCTTTCTGGATCAAAACTCTTCAGAGTATAGGGACAGCGGGTACATACCTCAATATCATAAAAGCCATCTACGAACAACCTACAGCGAATATCATTCTCAATGGGGAAAAGCTGAGATCTTTTCCCCTAAGGTCAGGAACGCGGCAGGGATAGCCACTCTCACCACTGCTATTCAACATAATATTAGAAGTCCTAGCCACAGCAATCAGACAACAAAAAGAAATCAAAGGCATCCAAATCGGCGGAGAGGAAGTCAAACTCTCACTCTTTGCAGATGATATGATACTTTATGTGGAAAACCCAAAAGACTCCACCCCAAAACAGCTAGAACTCACACAGCAATTCCGCAAAGTAGCAGGCTATAAAATCAATGCACAGAAATCAGTGGCATTCCTATACACCAACAACAAGACAGAAGAGAGACAAATCAAGGAGTCGATCCCATTCACAACTGCACCCAAAACCAGAAGAGACCTAGGAATAAATGGAACACAAGAGGCAAAGGATCTGTACTCAGAAAACTACCAAATACTCAGGAAAGGAATTGAAGAAGACACAAAGAAACGGAAAAACGTTCCATGCTCATGGATTGGGAGAACCAACATTGTGAAGAGGTCAATGCTACCTAGAGCCATCTACACATTCAATGCAATCCCCGTCAAAATACCATCCACATTTTTCCAAGAAATGGAACAAATAATCCTAAGATTTGAATGGAACCAGAAGAGACCACGAATAGCCAGAGGAATATTGAGAAAGAAAAGCAAAGCTGGCGGCATCACAATTCTGGACTTCCAGCTCTATGACAAAGTTGTCATCATCAAGACAGTACGGTACTGGCACAAAAACAGACACATAGATCCATGGAACAGAATCGAGAGCCCAGAAATGGACCCTCAACTCTATGGTCAACTTATCTTTGACAGAGCAGGAAAGAATGTCCAATGGCAAAAAGAGGGTCTCTTCAACAACTGGAGTTGTGGAAATTGGACAGCCCCATGCAGAAGAATGACACCGGACCGTTTCCTGACACCACACACAAAAATAGATTCCAAATGTTTGAAAGACCTCAATGTGAGACAGGACTCCCTCAAAATCCGAAAGGAGAACACAGGTAGCAAGCTCTTCGACCTCAGCCGCAGCAACTTCTTCCTAGAAACATCACCAAAGGCACGGGAAGCCAGGGCAAAAATGAACTATTGGGATTTCATCAAGATAAAAACCTTTGGCACAGCAAAAGAAACAGTCCACAAAACCAAAAGACAACCGACAGAATGGGAGGAATTATTTACGAATGACATATCAGATAAAGGGCTACTATCCAATATGTATAAAAACGTATCAAACTCAACACCCAAAGAACAAATAATCCAATCAAAAAATAGGCAGAAGACATGAACAGACATTTTTCCAAAGAAGACATCCAAATGGCCAACAGGCACAGGAAAAAGTGCTCAACACGGCTCGGCATCAGGGAAATCCACATCAAAACATCAATGAGATATCACCTCACACCCGTCAGAATGGCTCAAATGAACAAGTCAGGGAACGACAGAGGTTGGCGGGGATGTGGAGAAAGGGGAACCCTCCTACACTGGTGGTGGGAATGCAAGCTGGTGCAACCCCTCTGGAAAACAGGATGGAGGTTCCTCAAATAGTTGAAATTAGAGCTAAAATCCGATCCAGCAATTGCACTCCTGGGTATTTATCCCAAAGATACAAATGTAGGGACCCGAAGCGGTACGTGCACCCCATTGTTTGTAGCAGCAATGTCCACAATAGCCAAACTGTTGAAAGAGCCAAGATGTCCATCGACAGATGAATGGATAAAGAAGAGGTGGTATATATCTACACAATGGAATATTACGCAGCCATCCAAAGGAATGAGATGTTGCCATGGACAACGACGTGGATGGAACTGGAGGGTCCGATGATGAGTGAAATAAGTCAATCAGAGAAAGACATGTATCATATGACCTCACTGATATGAGGAATTCTTAATCTCAGGAACAGAGTGAGGCTTGCTGGAGTGGTCGGGGGTGGGAGGGATGGGCTGGCTGGGTGATAGACATTGGGGAGGGTATGAGCTACGGTGAGCGCTGTGAATTGTGTAAGACTGTTGAATCACAGATCTCTACTTCTGAAACAAATAACGCAAGATATTTTAAGAATAAAGGAAAAGAAGGAGATAGCAGGAGAGGAAGAATGAAGGGGAGTTAGTGAGAGGGGGAGACAGACCAGGAGAGATGATGGATTCTGAAAAAAAATCCGAGGTTTCTAGACGGGAGGTGGGTCGGGGGATTGGTTAGCCTGGTGATGGGTATTAAAGAGGGCACATTCTGCATGGAGCACTGTGTGTTCGGAACAAACAATGAATCATGGGACACTACACCAAAACAAATGATGTAGTACATGGTGATTAACAAAGCAATAAAAAACAAAGACTGTAATAAGAGATGAAGAAGGACACTATATCCTACTTAAAGGGTCTATCCAAGAAGAAGATCTAACAATTGTAAATGTCTATGCCCCGAACATGGGAGCATCCAATTGTATAAGGCAATTTAGAAGAAAAGCAAAGAAAGACATTGACAACCATACATTCATAGTGGGGGACTTTAACACCCCCCTGACTGAAATGGCCAGATCATCTAAGCAAAAGATCAACAAGGAAATAAAGACTTTAAATGACACACTGGACCAAATGGACTTCACAGACTTATTCAGAACGTTCCATCCCGAAGCAACGGAATACACATTCTTCTCTAGGGCCCATGGAACGTTCTCCAGAATGGATCACATCCTAGGTCACAAATCAGGTCTCAACCGGTACCCAAAGATTGCGATCATTCCCTGCACATTTTCAGACCACAATGCTTTGAAACTAGAACTCAATCACAAGAGGAAAGTCGGAAAGTACTCAAATACATGGAGGCTAAATAGCATCCTACGAAAGAATGAATGGGTCAACCAGGAAATTAAAGAAGATTTTAAAAATTCATGGAAACCAATGAAAATGAAAACACAACTGTCCAAAATCTTTGGGATACAGCCAAGGCAGTCCTGCGAGGAAAGTATATAGCAATACAAGCCTTTCTCAAGAAACATGAACGGTCTGAAATACACACCCTAACCCTACACCTAAAGGAGCTGGAGAAAGAACGGCAAATAAAGCCTAAACCCAGCAGGAGAAGAGAAATCATGCAGATCAGAGCAGAAATCAATGAAATAGAACCCAAAAGAACAGTAGAACAGATCAACGGAACTAGGAGCTGGTTCTTTGAAAGAATTCACAAGATTGATACACCCCTGTCCAGGCTGATCAAAAAGAAAAGAGAAATGACCCAAATCAACAAAATCATGAATGAAAGAGGAGAGATCACAACCAACACCAAAGAAATACAAACGATTATAAGAACGTAATCTGAGCAACCCTAGGGCAGCATATTCCATAACCTGGAAGAAATGGGTGCATTCCTAGAGATGTGTCAACTACCAAAACTGACCCAGGAAGAAATAGAAAACCTGAACAGTCCTATAACCACGAAGGCAATTGAAGTAGTGATCAAAAACCTCCCAAGAAACCAAAGCCCAGGGCCAGATGGATTCCCAGGGGAATTCTATCAGACATTTAAAGAAGAATTAATACCTATTCTCCTGAAACTGTTCCAAACAATAGAAATGGAAGGAAAACTTCCAAACTCATTTTATGAGGCCACCATTACCTTGATCCCAAAACCAGACAAAGATCCCATCAAAAAGGAGTATTCGAGACCAATATCCTTGATGAACATCGATGCAAAAATTCTCACCAAAATACTAGCCAAGAGGATCCAACAGTACATGAAAAGGAGTATTCACCATGACCAAGTGGGATTTATCCCTGGGCTGCAAGGCTGGTTCAACATCCGCAAATCAATCAACGTGATAAAACACATTAACAAAAGAAAGAACAAGAATCATATGATCCTCTCAATAGATGCAGAAAAACCATTTGACAAAGTAAAGCACCCTTTCTGGATCAAAACTCTTCAGAGTATAGGGACAGCGGGTACATACCTCAATATCATAAAAGCCATCTACGAACAACCTTCAGCGAATATCATTCTCAATGGGGAAAAGCTGAGATCTTTTCCCCTAAGGTCAGGAACGCGGCAGGGATAGCCAATCTCACCACTGCTATTCAACATAGTAT
This sequence comes from Eumetopias jubatus, assembly GCF_037043125.1. Lineage (NCBI taxonomy): Eukaryota > Metazoa > Chordata > Mammalia > Carnivora > Otariidae > Eumetopias > Eumetopias jubatus. Next base: position 751,381 of record NW_028274848.1, read on the forward strand.
TAGAAGTCCTAGCCACAGCAATCAGACAACAAAAAGAAATCAAAGGCATCCAAATCGGCGGAGAGGAAGTCAAACTCTCACTCTTTGCAGATGATATGATACTTTATGTGGAAAACCCAAAAGACTCCACCCCAAAACAGCTAGAACTCACACAGCAATTCCGCAAAGTAGCAGGCTATAAAATCAATGCACAGAAATCAGTGGCATTCCTATACACCAACAACAAGACAGAAGAGAGACAAATCAAGGAGTCGATCCCATTCACAACTGCACCCAAAACCAGAAGAGACCTAGGAATAAATGGAACCCAAGAGGCAAAGGATCTGTACTCAGAAAACTACCAAATACTCAGGAAAGATATTGAAGAAGACACAAAGAAACGGAAAAACGTTCCATGCTCATGGATTGGGAGAACCAAAATTGTGAAGAGGTAAATGCTACGTAGAGCGATCTACACATTCAATGCAATCCCCGTCAAATACCATCCACTTTTTTCCAAGAAATGGAACAAATAATCCTAAGATTTGAATGGAACCAGAAGAGACCACGAATAGCCAGAGGAATATTGAGAAAGAAAAGCAAAGCTGGCGGCATCACAATTCTGGACTTCCAGCTCTATGACAAAGCTGTCATCATCAAGACAGTATGGTACTGGCACAAAAACGGACACATAGATCCATGGAACAGAATCGAGAGCCCAGAAATGGACCCTCAACTCTATGGTCAACTTATCTTTGACAGAGCAGGAAAGAATGTCCAATGGCAAAAAGAGGGTCTCTTCAACAACTGGAGTTGTGGAAATTGGACAGCCCCATGCAGAAGAATGACACCGGACCATTTCCTGACACCACAAACAAAAATAGACTCCAAATGTTTGAAAGACCTCAATGTGAGACAGGACTCCATCAAAATCCGAAAGGAGAACACAGGTAGCAAGCTCTTCGACCTCAGCCGCAGCAAATTCTTCCTAGAAACATCACCAAAGGCACGGGAGCCAGGGCAAAAATGAACTATTGGGATTTCATCAAGATAAAAACCTTTGGCAGAGCAAAAGAAACAGTCCACAAAACCAAAAGACAACCGACAGAATGGGAGAAATTATTTACGATTGACATATCAGATAAAGGGCTACTATCCAATATGTATAAAAACGTATCAAACTCAACACCCAAAGAACAAATAATCCAATCAAAAAATAGGCAGAAGACATGAACAGACATTTTTCCAAAGAAGACATCCAAATGGCCAACAGGCACAGGAAAAAGTGCTCAACACGGCTCGGCATCAGGGAAATCCACATCAAAACCTCAATGAGATACGACCTCACACCCGTCAGAATGGCTCAAATGAACAAGTCAGGGAACGACAGAGGTTGGCGGGGATGTGGAGAAAGGGGAACCCTCCTACACTGGTGGTGGGAATGCAAGCTGGTGCAACCCTCCTGGAAAACAGGATGGAGGTTCCTCAAATAGTTGAAATTAGAGCTACCATCCGATCCAGCAATAGCACTCCTGGGTATTTACCCCAAAGATACAAATGTAGGGAACCGAAGCGGTACGTGCACCCCATTGTTTATAGCAGCAATGTCCACAATAGCCAAACTGTTGAAAGAGCCAAGATGTCCATCGACAGATGAATGGATAAAGAAGAGGTGGTATATATATACACAATGGAATATTACGCAGCCATCAAAAGGAATGAGATGTTGCCATGGACAACGACGTGGATGGGACTGGAGGGTCCGATGATTAGTGAAATAAGTCAATCAGAGAAAGACATGTATCATATGACCTCACTGATAGGAGGAATTCTTAATCTCAGGAACAGAGTGAGGCTTGCTGGAGTGGTCGGGGGTGGGAAGGATGGGCTGGCTGGGTGATAGACATTGGGGAGGGTATGAGCTACGGTGAGCTCTGTGAATTGTGTAAGACTGTTGAATCACAGATCTCTACTTCTGAAACAAATAACGCAACATATTTTAAGAATAAAGGAATGAAGGAGATAGCAGGAGAGGAAGAATGAAGGGGAGTTAGTGAGAGGGGGAGACAGACCAGGAGAGATGATGGATTCTGAAAAAAAATCCGAGGTTTCTAGAGGGGTGGTGGGTCGGGGGATTTGTTAGCCTGGTGATGGGTATTAAAGAGGGCACATTCTGCATGGAGCACTGTGTGTTCGGAACAAACAATGAATCATGGGACACTACACCAAAACAAATGATGTAGTACATGGTGATTAACAAAGCGATAAAAAACAAAGACTGTAATAAGAGATGAAGAAGGACACTATATCCTACTTAAAGGGTCTATCCAAGAAGAAGATCTAACAATTGTAAATGTGTATGCCCCGAACATGGGAGCATCCAATTGTATAAGGCAATTTAGAAGAAAAGCAAAGAAAGACATTGACAACCATACAATCATAGTGGGGGACTTTAACACCCCCCTGACTGAAATGGCCAGATCATCTAAGCAAAAGATCAACAAGGAAATAAAGACTTTATATGACACACTGGACCAAATGGACTTCACAGACATATTCAGAACGTTCCATCCCGAAGCAACGGAATACACATTCTTCTCTAGGGCCCATGGAACGTTCTCCAGAATGGATCACATCCTAGGTCACAAATCAGGTCTCAACCGGTACCCAAAGATTGGGATCATTCCCTGCACATTTTCAGACCACAATGCTTTGAAACTAGAACTCAATCCCAAGAGGAAAGTCGGAAAGAACTCAAATACATGGAGGCTAAAGAGCATCCTACGAAAGAATGAATGGGTCAACCAGGAAATTAAAGAAGAATTTAAAAATTCATGGAAACCAATGAAAATGAAAACACAACTGTCCAAAATCTTTGGGATACAGCCAAGGCAGTCCTGCGAGGAAAGTATATAGCAATACAAGCCTTTCTCAAGAAACATGAAAGGTCTCAAATACACACCCTAACCCTACACCTAAAGGAGCTGGAGAAAGAACGGCAAATAAAGCCTAAACCCAGCAGGAGAAGAGAAATCATGCAGATCAGAGCAGAAATCAATGAAATAGAACCCAAAAGAACAGTAGAACAGATCAACGGAACTAGGAGCTGGTTCTTTGAAAGAATTCACAAGATTGATACACCCCTGTCCAGGCTGATCAAAAAGAAAAGAGAAATGACCCAAATCAACAAAATCATGAATGAAAGAGGAGAGATCACAACCAACACCAAAGAAATACAAACGATTATAAGAACGTAATCTGAGCAACCCTAGGGCAGCATATTCCATAACCTGGAAGAAATGGGTGCATTCCTAGAGATGTGTCAACTACCAAAACTGACCCAGGAAGAAATAGAAAACCTGAACAGTCCTATAACCACGAAGGCAATTGAAGTAGTCATCAAAAACCTCCCAAGAAACCAAAGCCCAGGGCCAGATGGATTCCCAGGGGAATTCTATCAGACATTTAAAGAAGAATTAATACCTATTCTCCTGAAACCGTTCCAAACAATAGAAATGGAAGGAAAATTTCCAAACTCATTTTATGAGGCCACCATTACCTTGATCCCAAAACCAGACAAAGATCCCATCAAAAAGGAGTATTAGAGACCAATATCCTTGATGAACATCGATGCAAAAATTCTCACCAAAATACTAGCCAAGAGGATCCAACAGTACATGAAAAGGTGTATTCACCATGACCAAGTGATATTTATCCCTGGGCTGCAAGGCTGGTTCAACATCCGCAAATCAATCAACGTGATAAAACACATTAACAAAAGAAAGAACAAGAATCATATGATCCTCTCAATAGATGCAGAAAAACCATTTGACAAAGTAAAGCACCCTTTCTGGATCAAAACTCTTCAGAGTATAGGGACAGCGGGTACATACCTCAATATCATAAAAGCCATCTACGAACAACCTACAGCGAATATCATTCTCAATGGGGAAAAGCTGAGATCTTTTCCCCTAAGGTCAGGAACGCGGCAGGGATAGCCACTCTCACCACTGCTATTCAACATAGTATTAGAAGTCCTAGCCACAGCAATCAGACAACAAAAAGAAATCAAAGGCATCCAAATCGGCAGAGAGGAAGTCAAACTCTCACTCTTTGCAGATGATATGATACTTTATGTGGAAAACCCAAAAGACTCCACCCCAAAACTGCTAGAACTCACACAGCAATTCCGTCAAGTAGCAGGCTATAAAATCAATGCACAGAAATCAGTGGCATTCCTATACACCAACAACAAGACAGAAGAGAGACAAATCAAGGAGTCGATCCCATTCACAACTGCACCCAAAACCAGAAGAGACCTAGGAATAAATTGAACCCAAGAGGCAAAGGATCTGTACTCAGAAAACTACCAAATACTCAGGAAAGAAATTGAAGAAGACACAAAGAAACGGAAAAACGTTCCATGCTCATGGACTGGGAGAACCAACATTGTGAAGAGGTCAATGCTACCTAGAGCGATCTACACATTCAATGCAATCCCCGTCAAAATACCATCCACTTTTTTCCAAGAAATGGAACAAATAATCCTAAGATTTGAATGGAACCAGAAGAGACCACGAATAGCCAGAGGAATATTGAGAAAGAAAAGCAAAGCTGGCGGCATCACAATTCTGGACTTCCAGCTCTATGACAAAGCTGTCATCATCAAGACAGTATGGTACTGGCACAAAAACAGACACATAGATCCATGGAACAGAATCGAGAGCCCAGAAATGGACCCTCAACTCTATGGTCAACTTATCTTTGACAGAGCAGGAAAGAATGTCCAATGGCAAAAAGAGGGTCTCTTCAACAACTGGAGTTGTGGAAATTGGACAGCCCCATTCAGAAGAATGACACTGGACCATTTCCTGACACCACACACAAAAATAGACTCCAAATGTTTGAAAGACCGCAATGTGAGACAGGACTCCATCAAAATCCGAAAGGAGAACACAGGTAGCAAGCTCTTCGACCTCAGCCGCAGCAACTTCTTCCTAGAAACATCACCAAAGGCACGGGAAGCCAGGGCAAAAATGAACTATTGGGATTTCATCAAGATAAAAACCTTTGGCACAGCAAAAGAAACAGTCCACAAAACCAAAAGATAACCGACAGAATGGGAGAAATTATTTACGAATGACATATCAGATAAAGGGCTACTATCCAATATGTATAAAAACGTATCAAACTCAACACCCAAAGAACAAATAATCCAATCAAAATTAGGCAGAAGACATGAACAGACATTTTTCCAAAGAAGACATCCAAATGGCCAACAGGCACAGGAAAAAGTACTCAACAAGGGTCAGCATCAGGGAAATCCACATCAAAACCTCAATGAGATACCACCTCACACCCGTCAGAATGGCTCAAATGAACAAGTCAGGGAACGACAGAGGTTGGCGGGGATGTGGAGAAAGGGGAACCCTCCTACACTGGTGGTGGGAATGCAAGCTGGTGCAACCCCTCTGGAAAACAGGATGGAGGTTCCTCAAATAGTTGAAATTAGAGCTACCATCCGATCCAGCAATTGCACTCCTGGGTATTTACCCCAAAGATACAAATGTAGGGACCCGAAGCGGTACGTGCACCCCATTGTTTATAGCAGCAATGTCCACAATAGCCAAACTGTTGAAAGAGCCAAGATGTCCATCGACAGATGAATGGATAAAGAAGAGGTGGTATATATATACACAATGGAATATTACGCAGCCATCCAAAGGAATGAGATGTTGCCATGGACAACGACGTGGATGGAACTTGAGGGTCCGATGATTAGTGAAATAAGTCAATCAGAGAAAGACATGTATCATATGACCTCACTGATATGAGGAATTCTTAATCTCAGGAACAGAGTGAGGCTTGCTGGAGTGGTCGGCGGTGGGAAGGATGGGCTGGCTGGGTGATAGACATTGGGGAGGGTATGAGCTACGGTGAGCGCTGTGAATTGTGTAAGACTGTTGAATCACAGATCTCTACTTCTGAAACAAATAACGCAACATATTTTAAGAATAAAGAATGAAGGAGATAGCAGGAGAGGAAGAATGAAGGGGAGTTAGTGAGAGGGGGAGACAGACCAGGAGAGTTGATGGATTCTGAAAAAAAATCCGAGGTTTCTAGACGGGAGGTGGGTCGGGGGATTGGTTAGCCTGGTGATGGGTATTAAAGAGGGCACATTCTGCATGGAGCACTGTGTGTTCGGAACAAACAATGAATCATGGGACACTACACCAAAACAAATGATGTAGTACATGGTGATTAACAAAGCAATAAAAAACAAAGACTGTAATAAGAGATGAAGAAGGACACTATATCCTACTTAAAGGGTCTATCCAAGAAGAAGATCTAACAATTGTAAATGTCTATGCCCCGAACATGGGAGCATCCAATTGTATAAGGCAATTTAGAAGAAAAGCAAAGAAAGACATTGACAACCATACAATCATAGTGGGGGACTTTAACACCCCCCTGACTGAAATGGCCAGATCATCTAAGCAAAAGATCAACAAGGAAATAAAGACTTTAAATGACACACTGGACCAAATGGACTTCACAGACATATTCAGAACGTTCCATCCCGAAGCAACGGAATACACATTCTTCTCTAGGGCCCATGGAACGTTCTCCAGAATGGATCACATCCTAGGTCACAAATCAGGTCTCAACCGGTACCCAAAGATTGGGATCATTCCCTGCACATTTTCAGACCACAATGCTTTGAAACTAGAACTCAATCCCAAGAGGAAAGTCGGAAAGAACTCAAATACATGGAGGCTAAAGAGCATCCTACGAAAGAATGAATGGGTCAACCAGGAAATTAAAGAAGAATTTAAAAATTCCTGGAAACCAATGAAAATGAAAACACAACTGTCCAAAATCTTTGGGATACAGCCAAGGTAGTCCTGCGAGGAAAGTATATAGCAATACAAGCCTTTCTCAAGAAACATGAAAGGTCTCAAATACACACCCTAACCCTACACCTAAAGGAGCTGGAGAAAGAACGGCAAATAAAGCCTAAACCCAGCAGGAGAAGAGAAATCATGCAGATCAGAGCAGAAATCAATGAAATAGAACCCAAAAGAACAGTAGAACAGATCAACGGAACTAGGAGCTGGTTCTTTGAAAGAATTCACAAGATTGATACAACCCTGTCCAGGCTGATCAAAAAGAAAAGAGAAATGACCCAAGTCAACAAAATCATGAATGAAAGAGGAGAGATCACAACCAACACCAAAGAAATACAAACGATTATAAGAACGTAATCTGAGCAACCCTAGGGCAGCATATTCCATAACCTGGAAGAAATGGGTGCATTCCTAGAGACGTGTCAACTACCAAAACTGACCCAGGAAGAAATAGAAAACCTGAACAGTCCTATAACCACGAAGGCAATTGAAGTAGTCATCAAAAACCTCCCAAGAAACCAAAGCCCAGGGCCAGATGGATTCCCAGGGGAATTCTATCAGACATTTAAAGAAGAATTAATACCTATTCTCCTGAAACCGTTCCAAACAATAGAAATGGAAGGAAAACTTCCAAACTCATTTTATGAGGCCACCATTACCTTGATCCCAAAACCAGACAAAGATCCCATCAAAAAGGAGTATTCGAGACCAATATCCTTGATGAACATCGATGCAAAAATTCTCACCAAAATACTAGCCAAGGGGATCCAACAGTACATGAAAAGGAGTATTCACCATGACCAAGTGGGATTTATCCCTGGGCTGCAAGGCTGGTTCAACATCCGGAAATCAATCAACGTGATAAAACACATTAACAAAAGAAAGAACAAGAATCATATGATCCTCTCAATAGATGCAGAAAAACCATTTGACAAAGTAAAGCACCCTTTCTGGATCAAAACTCTTCAGAGTATAGGGACAGCGGGTACATACCTCAATATCATAAAAGCCATCTACGAACAACCTACAGCGAATATCATTCTCAATGGGGAAAAGCTGAGATCGTTTCCCCTAAGGTCAGGAACGCGGCAGGGATAGCCACTCTCACCACTGCTATTCAACATAGTATTAGAAGTCCTAGCCACAGCAATCAGACAACAAAAAGAAATCCAAGGCATCCAAATCGGCAGAGAGGAAGTCAAACTCTCACTCTTTGCAGATGATATGATACTTTATGTGGAAAACCCAAAAGACTCCACCCCAAAACTGCTAGAACTCACACAGCAATTCCGTCAAGTAGAAGGCTATAAAATCAATGCACAGAAATCAGTGGCATTCCTATACACCAACAACAAGACAGAAGAGAGACAAATCAAGGAGTCGATCCCATTCACAACTGCACCCAAAACCAGAAGAGACCTAGGAATAAATTGAACCCAAGAGGCAAAGGATCTGTACTCAGAAAACTAACAAATACTCAGGAAAGAAATTGAAGAAGACACAAAGAAACGGAAAAACGTTCCATGCTCATGGACTGGGAGAACCAACATTGTGAAGAGGTCAATGCTACGTAGAGCAATCTACACATTCAATGCAATCCCCGTCAAAATACCATCCACTTTTTTCCAAGAAATGGAACAAATAATCCTAAGATTTGAATGGAACCAGAAGAGACCACGAATAGCCAGAGGAATATTGAGAAAGAAAAGCAAAGCTGGCGGCATCACAATTCTGGACTTCCAGCTCTATGACAAAGCTGTCATCATCAAGACAGTATGGTACTGGCACAAAAACAGACACATAGATCCATGGAACAGAATCGAGAGCCCAGAAATGGACCCTCAACTCTATGGTCAACTTATTTTGACAGAGCAGGAAAGAATGTGCAATGGCAAAAAGAGAGTTTCTTCAACAACTGGAGTTGTGGAAATTGGACAGCCCCATGCAGAAGAATGACACTGGACCATTTCCTGACACCACACACAAAAATAGACTCCAAATGTTTGAAAGACCTCAATGTGAGACAGGAGTCCATCAAAATCCGAAAGGAGAACACAGGTAGCAAGCTCTTCGACCTCAGCCGCAGCAACTTCTTCCTAGAAACATCACCAAAGGCACGGGAAGCCAGGGCAAAAATGAACTATTGGGATTTCATCAAGATAAAAACCTTTGGCACAGCAAAAGAAACAGTCCACAAAACCAAAAGACAACCGACAGAATGGGAGAAATTATTTACGAATGACATATCAGATAAAGGGCTACTATCCAATATGTATAAAAACTTATCAAACTCAACACCCAAAGAACAAATAATCCAATCAAAAAATAGGCAGAAGACATGAACAGATATTTTTCCAAAGAAGACATCCAAATGGCCAACAGGCACCGGAAAAAGTGCTCAACACGGCTCGGCATCAGGGAAATCCACATCAAAACCTCAATGAGATACCACCTCACACCCGTCAGAATGGCTCAAATGAACAAGTCAGGGAACGACAGAGGTTGGCGGGGATGTGGAGAAAGGGGAACCCTCCTACACTGGTGGTGGGAATGCAAGCTGGTGCAACCCCTCTGGAAAACAGGATGGAGGTTCCTCAAATAGTTGAAATTAGAGCTACCATCCGATCCAGCAATTGCACTCCTGGGTATTTACCCCAAAGATACAAATGTAGGGACCCGAAGCGGTACGTGCACCCCATTGTTTATAGCAGCAATGTCCACAATAGCCAAACTGTTGAAAGAGCCAAGATGTGCATCGACAGATGAATGGATAAAGAAGAGGTGGTATATATATACACAATGGAATATTACGCAGCCATCAAAAGGAATGAGATGTTGCCATGGACAACGACGTGGATGGGACTGGAGGGTCCGATGATTAGTGAAATAAGTCAATCAGAGAAAGACATGTATCATATGACCTCACTGATATGAGGAATTCTTAATCTCAGGAACAGAGTGAGGCTTGCTGGAGTGGTCGGGGGTGGGAAGGATGGGCTGGCTGGGTGATAGACATTGGGGAGGGTATGAGCTACGGTGAGCGCTGTGAATTGTGTAAGACTGTTGAATCACAGATCTCTACTTCTGAAACAAATAACGCAACATATTTTAAGAATAAAGGAATGAAGGAGATAGCAGGAGAGGAAGAATGAAGGGGAGTTAGGGAGAGGGGGAGACAGACCAGGAGAGATGATGGATTCTGAAAAAAAATCCGAGGTTTCTAGAGGGGAGGTGGGTCGGGGGTTTGGTTAGCCTGGTGATGGGTATTAAAGAGGGCACATTCTGCATGGAGCACTGTGTGTTCGGAACAAACAATGAATCATGGGACACTACACCAAATCAAATGATGTAGTACATGGTGATTAACAAAGCAATAAAAAACAAAGACTGTAATAAGAGATGAAGAAGGACACTATATCCTACTTAAAGGGTCTATCCAAGAAGAAGATCTAACAATTGTAAATGTCTATGCCCCGAACATGGGAGCATCCAATTGTATAAGGCAATTTAGAAGAAAAGCAAAGAAAGACATTGACAACCATACAATCATAGTGGGGGACTTTAACACCCCCCTGACTGAAATGGCCAGATCATCTAAGCAAAAGATCAACAAGGAAATAAAGACTTTAAATGACACACTGGACCAAATGGACTTCACAGACATATTCAGAACGTTCCATCCCGAAGCAACGGAATACACATTCTTCTCTAGGGCCCATGGAACGTTCTCCAGAATGGATCACATCCTAGGTCACAAATCAGGTCTCAACCGGTACCCAAAGATTGGGATCATTCCCTGCACATTTTCAGACCACAATGCTTTGAAACTAGAACTCAATCACAAGAGGAAAGTCGGAAAGAACTCAAATACATGGAGGCTAAAGAGCATCCTACGAAAGAATGAATGGGTCAACCAGGAAATTAAAGAAGAATTTAAAAATTCCTGGAAACCAATGAAAATGAAAACACAACTGTCCAAAATCTTTGGGATACAGCCAAGGCAGTCCTGCGAGGAAAGTATATAGCAATACAAGCCTTTCTCAAGAAACATGAAAGGTCTCAAATACACACCCTAACCCTACACCTAAAGGAGCTGGAGAAAGAACGGCAAATAAAGCCTAAACCCAGCAGTAGAAGAGAAATCATGCAGATCAGAGCAGAAATCAATGAAATAGAACCCAAAAGAACAGTAGAACAGATCAACGGAACTAGGAGGTGGTTCTTTGAAAGAATTCACAAGATTGATACACCCCTGTCCAGGCTGATCAAAAAGAAAAGAGAAATGACCCAAATCAACAAAATCATGAATGAAAGAGGAGACATCACAACCAACACCAAAGAAATACAAACGATTATAAGAACGTAATCTGAGCAACCCTAGGGCAGCATATTCCATAACCTGGAAGAAATGGGTGCATTCCTAGAGATGTGTCAACTACCAAAACTGACCCAGGAAGAAATAGAAAACCTGAAAGTCCTATAACCACGAAGGCAATTGAAGCAGTCATCAAAAACATCCCAAGAAACCAAAGCCCAGGGCCAGATGGATTCCCAGGGGAATTCGATCAGACATTTAAAGAAGAATTAATACCTATTCTCCTGAAACTGTTCCAAACAATAGAAATGGAAGGAAAACTTCCAAACTCATTTTATGAGGCCACCATTACCTTGATCCCAAAACCAGACAAAGATCCCATCAAAAAGGAGTATTAGGGACCAATATCCTTGATGAACATCGATGCAAAAATTCTCACCAAAATACTAGCCAAGGGGATCCAACAGTACATGAAAAGGAGTATTCACCATGACCAAGTGGGATTTATCCCTGGGCTGCAAGGCTGGTTCAACATCCGCAAATCAATCAACGTGATAAAACACATTAACAAAAGAAAGAACAAGAATCATATGATCCTCTCAATAGAAGCAGAAAAACCATTTGACAAAGTAAAGCACCCTTTCTGGATCAAAACTCTTCAGAGTATAGGGACAGCGGGTACATACCTCAATATCATAAAAGCCATCTACGAACAACCTACAGCGAATATCATTCTCAATGGGGAAAAGCTGAGATCTTTTCCCCTAAGGTCAGGAACGCGGCAGGGATAGCCACTCTCACCACTGCTATTCAACATAGTATTAGAAGTCCTAGCCACAGCAATCAGACAACAAAAAGAAATCAAAGGCATCCAAATCGGCAGAGAGGAAGTCAAACTCTCACTCTTTGAAGATGATATGATACTTTATGTGGAAAACCCAAAAGACTCCACCCCAAAACTGCTAGAACTCACACAGCAATTCCGTCAAGTAGCAGGCTATAAAATCAATGCACAGAAATCAGTGGCATTCCTATACACCAACAACAAGACCGAAGAGAGACAAATCAAGGAGTCGATCCCATTCACAACTGCACCCAAAACCAGAAGAGACCTAGGAATAAATTGAACCCAAGAGGCAAAGGATCTGTACTCAGAAAACTACCAAATACTCAGGAAAGAAATTGAAGAAGACACAAAGAAACGGAAAAACGTTCCATGCTCATGGACTGGGAGAACCAACATTGTGAAGAGGTCAATGCTACCTAGAGCGATCTACACATTCAATGCAATCCCCGTCAAAATACCATCCACTTTTTTCCAAGAAATGGAACAAATAATCCTAAGATTTGAATGGAACCAGAAGAGACCACGAATAGCCAGAGGAATATTGAGAAAGAAAAGCAAAGCTGGCGGCATCACAATTCTGGACTTCCAGCTCTATGACAAAGCTGTCATCATCAAGACAGTATGGTACTGGCACAAAAACAGACACATAGATCCATGGAACAGAATCGAGAGCCCAGAAATGGACCCTCAACTCTATGGTCAACTTATCTTTGACAGAGCAGGAAAGAATGTCCAATGGCAAAAAGAGGGTCTCTTCAACAACTGGAGTTGTGGAAATTGGACAGCCCCATGCAGAAGAATGACACTGGACCATTTCCTGACACCACACACAAAAATAGACTCCAAATGTTTGAAAGACCTCAATGTGAGACAGGACTCCATCAAAATCCGAAAGGAGAACACAGGTAGCAAGCTCTTCGACCTCAGCCGCAGCAACTTCTTCCTAGAAACCTCACCAAAGGCACGGGAAGCCAGGGCAAAAATGAACTATTGGGATTTCATCAAGATAAAAACCTTTGGCACAGCAAAAGAAACAGTCCACAAAACCAAAAGACAACCGACAGAATGGGAGAAATTATTTACGAATGACATATCAGATAAAGGGCTACTATCCAATATGTATAAAAACGTATCAAACTCAACACCCAAAGAACAAATAATCCAATCAAAAAATAGGCAGAAGACATGAACAGACATTTTTCCAAAGAAGACATCCAAATGGCCAACAGGCACAGGAAAAAGTGCTCAACACGGCTCGGCATCAGGGAAATCCACATCAAATCCTCAATGAGATACCACCTCACACCCGTCAGAATGGCTCAAATGAACAAGTCAGGGAACGACAGAGGTTGGCGGGGATGTGGAGAAAGGGGAACCCTCCTACACTGGTGGTGGGAATGCAAGCTGGTGCAACCCCTCTGGAAAACAGGATGGAGGTTCCTCAAATAGTTGAAATTAGAGCTACCATCCGATCCAGCAATAGCACTCCTGGGTATTTACCCCAAAGATACAAATGTAGGGACCCGAAGCGGTACGTGCACCCCATTGTTTATAGCAGCAATGTCCACAATAGCCAAACTGTTGAAAGAGCCAAGATGTCCATCGACAGATGAATGGATAAAGAAGAGGTGGTATATATATACACAATGGAATATTACGCAGCCATCAAAAGGAATGAGATGTTGCCATGGACAACGACGTGGATGGGACTGGAGGGTCCGATGATTAGTGAAATAAGTCAATCAGAGAAAGACATGTATCATATGACCTCACTGATAGGAGGAATTCTTAATCTCAGGAACAGAGTGAGGCTTGCTGGAGTGGTCGGGGGTGGGAAGGATGGGCTGGCTGGGTGATAGACATTGGGGAGGGTATGAGCTACGGTGAGCGCTGTGAATTGTGTAAGACTGTTGAATCACAGATCTCTACTTCTGAAACAAATAACGCAACATATTTTAAGAATAAAGGAATGAAGGAGATAGCAGGAGAGGAAGAATGAAGGGGAGTTAGTGATAGGGGGAGACAGACCAGGAGAGATGATGGATTCTGAAAAAAAATCCGATGTTTCTAGAGGGGCGGTGGGTCGGGGGATTGGTTAGCCTGGTGATGGGTATTAAAGAGGGCACATTCTGCATGGAGCACTGTGTGTTCGGAACAAACAATGAATCATGGGACACTACACCAAAACAAATGATGTAGTACATGGTGATTAACAAAGCGATAAAAAACAAAGACTGTAATAAGAGATGAAGAAGGACACTATATCCTACTTAAAGGGTCTATCCAAGAAGAAGATCTAACAATTGTAAATGTCTATGCCCCGAACATGGGAGCATCCAATTGTATAAGGCAATTTAGAAGAAAAGCAAAGAAAGACATTGACAACCATACAATCATAGTGGGGGACTTTAACACCCCCCTGACTGAAATGGCCAGATCATCTAAGCAAAAGATCAACAAGGAAATAAAGACTTTAAATGACACACTGGACCAAATGGACTTCACAGACATATTCAGAACGTTCCATCCCGAAGCAACGGAATACACATTCTTCTCTAGGGCCCATGGAACGTTCTCCAGAATGGATCACATCCTAGGTCACAAATCAGGTCTCAACCGGTACCCAAAGATTGCGATCATTCCCTGCACATTTTCAGACCACAATGCTTTGAAACTAGAACTCAATCACAAGAGGAAAGTCGGAAAGAACTCAAATACATGGAGGCTAAAGAGCATCCTACGAAAGAATGAATGGGTCAACCAGGAAATTAAAGAAGAATTTAAAAATTCATGGAAACCAATGAAAATGAAAACACAACTGTCCAAAATCTTTGGGATACAGCCAAGGCAGTCCTGCGAGGAAAGTATATAGCAATACAAGCCTTTCCCAAGAAACATGAAAGGTCTCAAATACACACCCTAACCCTACACCTAAAGGAGCTGGAGAAAGAACGGCAAATAAAGCCTAAACCCAGCAGGAGAAGAGAAATCATGCAGATCAGAGCAGAAATCAATGAAATAGAACCCAAAAGAACAGTAGAACAGATCAACGGAACTAGGAGCTGGTTCTTTGAAAGAATTCACAAGATTGATACACCCCTGTCCAGGCTGATCAAAAAGAAAAGAGAAATGACCCAAATCAACAAAATCATGAATGAAAGAGGAGAGATCACAACCAACACCAAAGAAATACAAACGATTATAAGAACGTAATCTGAGCAACCCTAGGGCAGCATATTCCATAACCTGGAAGAAATGGATGCATTCCTAGAGATGTGTCAACTACCAAAACTGACCCAGGAAGAAATAGAAAACCTGAACAGTCCTATAACCACGAAGGCAATTGAAGTAGTCATCAAAAACCTCCCAAGAAACCAAAGCCCAGGGCCAGATGGATTCCTAGGGGAATTCTATCAGACATTTAAAGAAGAATTAATACCTATTCTCCTGAAACCGTTCCAAACAATAGAAATGGAAGGAAAATTTCCAAACTCATTTTATGAGGCCACCATTACCTTGATCCCAAAACCAGACAAAGATCCCATCAAAAAGGAGTATTAGAGACCAATATCCTTGATGAACATCGATGCAAAAATTCTCACCAAAATACTAGCCAAGAGGATCCAACAGTACATGAAAAGGAGTATTCACCATGACCAAGTGATATTTATCCCTGGGCTGCAAGGCTGGTTCAACATCCGCAAATCAATCAACGTGATAATACACATTAACAAAAGAAAGAACAAGAATCATATGATCCTCTCAATAGATGCAGAAAAACCATTTGACAAAGTAAAGCACCCTTTCTGGATCAAAACTCTTCAGAGTATAGGGACAGCGGGTTCATACCTCAATATCATAAAAGCCATCTACGAACAACCTACAGCGAATATCATTCTCAATGGGGAAAAGCTGAGATCTTTTCCCCTAAGGTCAGGAACGCGGCAGGGATAGCCACTCTCACCACTGCTATTCAACATAGTATTAGAAGTCCTAGCCACAGCAATCAGACAACAAAAAGAAATCAAAGGCATCCAAATCGGCAGAGAGGAAGTCAAACTCTCACTCTTTGCAGATGATATGATACTTTATGTGGAAAACCCAAAAGACTCCACCCCAAAACTGCTAGAACTCACACAGCAATTCCGTCAAGTAGCAGGCTATAAAATCAATGCACAGAAATCAGTGGCATTCCTATACACCAACAACAAGACAGAAGAGAGACAAATCAAGGAGTCGATCCCATTCACAACTGCACCCAAAACCAGAAGAGACCTAGGAATAAATTGAACCCAAGAGGCAAAGGATCTGTACTCAGAAAACTACCAAATACTCAGGAAAGAAATTGAAGAAGACACAAAGAAACGGAAAAACGTTCCATGCTCATGGACTGGGAGAACCAACATTGTGAAGAGGTCAATGCTACCTAGAGCGATCTACACATTCAATGCAATCCCCGTCAAAATACCATCCACTTTTTTCCAAGAAATGGAACAAATAATCCTAAGATTTGAATGGAACCAGAAGAGACCACGAATAGCCAGAGGAATATTGAGAAAGAAAAGCAAAGCTGGCGGCATCACAATTCTGGACTTCCAGCTCTATGACAAAGCTGTCATCATCAAGACAGTATGGTACTGGCACAAAAACAGACACATAGATCCATGGAACAGAATCGAGAGCCCAGAAATGGACCCTCAACTCTATGGTCAACTTATCTTTGACAGAGCAGGAAAGAATGTCCAATGGCAAAAAGAGCGTCTCTTCAAAAACTGGAGTTGTGGAAATTGGACAGCCCCATGCAGAAGAATGACACTGGACCGTTTCCTGACACCACACACAAAAATAGACTCCAAATGTTTGAAAGACCTCAATGTGAGACAGGACTCCATCAAAATCCGAAAGGAGAACACAGGTAGCAAGCTCTTCGACCTCAGCCGCAGCAACTTCTTCCTAGAAACATCACCAAAGGCACGGGAAGCCAGGGCAAAAATGAACTATTGGGATTTCATCAAGATAAAAACCTTTGGCACAGCAAAAGAAACAGTCCACAAAACCAAAAGATAACCGACAGAATGGGAGAAATTATTTACGAATGACATATCAGATAAAGGGCTACTATCCAATATGTATAAAAACGTATCAAACTCAACACCCAAAGAACAAATAATCCAATCAAAAAATAGGCAGAAGACATGAACAGACATTTTTCCAAAGAAGACATCCAAATGGCCAACAGGCACAGGAAAAAGTGCTCAACACGGCTCGGCATCAGGGAAATCCACATCAAAACCTCAATGAGATACCACCTCACACCCGTCAGAATGGCTCAAATGAACAAGTCAGGGAACGACAGAGGTTGGCGGGGATGTGGAGAAAGGGGAATCCTCCTACACTGGTGGTGGGAATGCAAGCTGGTTCAACCCCTCTGGAAAACAGGATGGAGGTTCCTCAAATAGTTGAAATTAGAGCTACCATCCGATCCAGCAATTGCACTCCTGGGTATTTACCCCAAAGATACAAATGTAGGGACCCGAAGCGGTACGTACACCCCATTGTTTGTAGCAGCAATGTCCACAATAGCCAAACTGTTGAAAGAGCCAAGATGTCCATCGACAGATGAATGGATAAAGAAGAGGTGGTATATATCTACACAATGGAATATTACGCAGCCATCAAAAGGAATGAGATGTTGCCATGGACAACGACGTGGATGGAACTGGAGGGTCCGATGATTAGTGAAATAAGTCAATCAGAGAAAGACATGTATCATATGACCTCACTGATATGAGGAATTCTTAATCTCAGGAACAGAGTGAGGCTTGCTGGAGTGGTCGGGGGTGGGAGGGATGGGCTGGCTGGGTGATAGACATTGGGGAGGGTATGAGCTACGGTGAGCGCTGTGAATTGTGTAAGACTGTTGAATCACAGATCTCTACTTCTGAAACAAATAACGCAACATATTTTAAGAATAAAGGAAAAGAAGGAGATAGCAGGAGAGGAAGAATGAAGGGGAGTTAGTGAGAGGGGGAGACAGACCAGGAGAGATGATGGATTCTGAAAAAAAATCCGAGGTTTCTAGAGGGGAGGTGGGTCGGGGGATTGGTTAGCCTGGTGATGGGTATTAAAGAGGGCACATTCTGCATGGAGCACTGTGTGTTCGGAACAAACAATGAATCATGGGACACTACACCAAAACAAATGATGTAGTACATGGTGATTAACAAAGCAATAAAAGACAAAGACTGTAATAAGAGATGAAGAAGGACACTATATCCTACTTAAAGGGTCTATCCAAGAAGAAGATCTAACAATTGTAAATGTCTATGCCCCGAACATGGGAGCATCCAATTATATAAGGCAATTTAGAAGAAAAGCAAAGAAAGACATTGACAACCATACAATCATAGTGGGGGACTTTAACACCCCCCTGACTGAAATGGCCAGATCATCTAAGCAAAAGATCAACAAGGAAATAAAGACTTTAAATGACACACTGGACCAAATGGACTTCACAGACATATTCAGAACATTCCATCCCGAAGCAACGGAATACACATTCTTCTCTAGGGCCCATGGAACGTTCTCCAGAATGGATCACATCCTAGGTCACAAATCAGGTCTCAACCGGTACCCAAAGATTGGGATCATTCCCTGCACATTTTCAGACCACAATGCTTTGAAACTAGAACTCAATCAGAAGAGGAAAGTCGGAAAGAACTCAAATACATGGAGGCTAAAGAGCATCCTACGAAAGAATGAATGGGTCAACCAGGAAATTAAAGAAGAATTTAAAAATTCATGGAAACCAATGAAAATGAAAACACAACTGTCCAAAATCTTTGGGATACAGCCAAGGCAGTCCTGCGAGGAAAGTATATAGCAATACAAGCCTTTCTCAAGAAACATGAAAGGTCTCAAATACACACCCTAACCCTACACCTAAAGGAGCTGGAGAAAGAACGGCAAATAAAGCGTAAACCCAGCAGGAGAAGAGAAATCATGCAGATCAGAGCAGAAATCAATGAAATAGAACCCAAAAGAACAGTAGAACAGATCAACGGAACTAGGAGCTGGTTCTTTGAAAGAATTCACAAGATTGATACACCCCTGTCCAGGCTGATCAAAAAGAAAAGAGAAATGACCCAAATCAACAAAATCATGAATGAAAGAGGAGAGATCACAACCAACACCAAAGAAATACAAACGATTATAAGAACGTAATCTGAGCAACCCTAGGGCAGCATATTCCATAACCTGGAAGAAATGGGTGCATTCCTAGAGATGTGTCAACTACCAAAACTGACCCAGGAAGAAATAGAAAACCTGAACAGTCCTATAACCACGAAGGCAATTGAAGTAGTCATCAAAAACCTCCCAAGGAACCAAAGCCCAGGGCCAGATGGATTCCCAGGGGAATTCTATCAGACATTTAAAGAAGAATTAATACCTATTCTCCTGAAACTGTTCCAAACAATAGAAATGGAAGGAAAACTTCCAAACTCATTTTATGAGGCCACCATTACCTTGATCCCAAAACCAGACAAAGATCCCATCAAAAAGGAGTATTAGAGACCAATATCCTTGATGAACATCGATGCAAAAATTCTCACCAAAATACTAGCCAAGAGGATCCAACAGTACATGAAAAGGAGTATTCACCATGACCAAGTGGGATTTATCCCTGGGCTGCAAGGCTGGTTCAACATCCGCAAATCAATCAACGTGATAAAACACATTAACCAAAGAAAGAACAAGAATCATATGATCCTCTCAATAGATGCAGAAAAACCATTTGACAAAGTAAAGCACCCTTTCTGGATCAAAACTCTTCAGAGTATAGGGACAGCGGGTACATACCTCAATATCATAAAAGCCATCTACGAACAACCTACAGCGAATATCATTCTCAATGGGGAAAAGCTGAGATCTTTTCCCCTAAGGTCAGGAACGCGGCAGGGATAGCCACTCTCACCACTGCTATTCAACATAGTATTAGAAGTCCTAGCCACAGCAATCAGACAACAGAAAGAAATCAAAGGCATCCAAATCGGCGGAGAGGAAGTCAATCTCTCACTCTTTGCAGATGATATGATACTTTATGTGGAAAACCCAAAAGACTCCACCCCAAAACAGCTAGAACTCACACAGCAATTCCGCAAACTGGCAGGCTATAAAATCAATGCACAGAAATCAGTGGCATTCCTATACACCAAAAACAAGACAGAAGAGAGACAAATCAAGGAGTCGATCCCATTCACAACTGCACCCAAAACCAGAAGAGACCTAGGAATAAATGGAACCCAAGAGGCAAAGGATCTGTACTCAGAAAACTACCAAATACTCAGGAAAGAAATTGAAGAAGACACAAAGAAACGGAAAAACGTTCCATGCTCATGGATTGGGAGAACCAACATTGTGAAGAGGTCAATGCTACCTAGAGCGATCTACACATTCAATGCAATCCCCGTCAAAATACCATCCACTTTTTTCCAAGAAATGGAACAAATAATCCTAAGATTTGAATGGAACCAGAAGAGACCACGAATAGCCAGAGGAATATTGAGAAAGAAAAGCAAAGCTGGCGGCATCACAATTCTGGACTTCCAGCTCTATGACAAAGCTGTCATCATCAAGACAGTATGGTACTGGCACAAAAACAGACACATAGATCCATGGAACAGAATCGAGAGCCCAGAAATGGACCCTCAACTCTATGGTCAACTTATCTTTGACAGAGCAGGAAAGAATGTCCAATGGCAAAAAGAGCGTCTCTTCAAAAACTGGAGTTGTGGAAATTGGACAGCCCCATGCAGAAGAATGACACTGGACCATTTCCTGACACCACACACAAAAATAGACTCCAAATGTTTGAAAGACCTCAATGTGAGACAGGACTCCATCAAAATCCGAAAGGAGAACACAGGTAGCAAGCTCTTCGACCTCAGCCGCAGCAACTTCTTCCTAGAAACATCACCAAAGGCACGGGAAGCCAGGGCAAAAATGAACTATTGGGATTTCATCAAGATAAAAACCTTTGGCACAGCAAAAGAAACAGTCCACAAAACCAAAAGACAACCGACAGAATGGGAGAAATTATTTACGAATGACATATCAGATAAAGGGCTACTATCCAATATGTATAAAAACGTATCAAACTCAACACCCAAAGAACAAATAATCCAATCAAAAAATAGGCAGAAGACATGAACAGACATTTTTCCAAAGAAGACATCCAAATGGCCAACAGGCACAGGAAAAAGTGCTCAACACGGCTCGGCATCAGGGAAATCCACATCAAAACATCAATGAGATATCACCTCACACCCGTCAGAATGGCTCAAATGAACAAGTCAGGGAACGACAGAGGTTGGCGGGGATGTGGAGAAAGGGGAACCCTCCTACACTGGTGGTGGGAATGCAAGCTGGTGCAACCCCTCTGGAAAACAGGATGGAGGTTCCTCAAATAGTTGAAATTAGAGCTACCATCCGATCCAGCAATTGCACTCCTGGGTATTTACCCCAAAGATACAAATGTAGGGACCCGAAGCGGTACGTGCACCCCATTGTTTATAGCAGCAATGTCCACAATAGCCAAACTGTTGAAAGAGCCAAGATGTCCATCGACAGATGAATGGATAAAGAAGAGGTGGTATATATCTACACAATGGAATATTACGCAGCCATGCAAAGGAATGAGATGTTGCCATGGACAACGACGTGGATGGAACTGGAGGGTCCGATGATTAGTGAAATAAGTCAATCAGAGAAAGACATGTATCATATGACCTCACTGATATGAGGAATTCTTAATCTCAGGAACAGAGTGAGGCTTGCTGGAGTGGTCGGGGGTGGGAGGGATGGGCTGGCTGGGTGATAGACATTGGGGAGGGTATGAGCTACGGTGAGCGCTGTGAATTGTGTAAGACTGTTGAATCACAGATCTCTACTTCTGAAACAAATAACGCAACATATTTTAAGAATAAAGGAAAAGAAGGAGATAGCAGGAGAGGAAGAATGAAGGGGAGTTAGTGAGAGGGGGAGACAGACCAGGAGAGATGAGGATTCTGAAAAAAAATCCGAGGTTTCTAGAGGGGAGGTGGGTCGGGGGATTGGTTAGCCTGGTGATGGGTATTAAAGAGGGCACATTCTGCATGGAGCACTGTGTGTTCGGAACAAACAATGAATCATGGGACACTACACCAAAACAAATGATGTAGTACATGGTGATTAAAAAAGCAATAAAAAACAAAGACTGTAATAAGAGATGAAGAAGGACACTATATCCTACTTAAAGGGTCTATCCAAGAAGAAGATCTAACAATTGTAAATGTCTATGCCCCGAGCATGGGAGCATCCAATTGTATAAGGCAATTTAGAAGAAAAGCAAAGAAAGACATTGACAACCATACAATCATAGTGGGGGACTTTAACACCCCCCTGACTGAAATGGCCAGATCATCTAAGCAAAAGATCAACAAGGAAATAAAGACTTTAAATGACACACTGGACCAAATGGACTTCACAGACATATTCAGAACGTTCCATCCCGAAGCAACGGAATACACATTCTTCTCTAGGGCCCATGGAACGTTCTCCAGAATGGATCACATCCTAGGTCACAAATCAGGTCTCAACCGGTACCCAAAGATTGGGATCATTCCCTGCACATTTTCAGACCACAATGCTTTGAAACTAGAACTCAATCACAAGAGGAAAGTCGGAAAGAACTCAAATACATGGAGGCTAAAGAGCATCCTACGAAAGAATGAATGGGTCAACCAGGAAATTAAAGAAGAATTTAAAAATTCCTGGAAACCAATGAAAATGAAAACACAACTGTCCAAAATCTTTGGGATACAGCCAAGGCAGTCCTGCGAGGAAAGTATATAGCAATACAAGCCTTTCTCAAGAAACATGAAAGGTCTCAAATACACACCCTAACCCTACACCTAAAGGAGCTGGAGAAAGAACGGCAAATAAAGCCTAAACCCAGCAGGAGAAGAGAAATCATGCAGATCAGAGCAGAAATCAATGAAATAGAACCCAAAAGAACAGTAGAACAGATCAACGGAACTAGGAGCTGGTTCTTTGAAAGAATTCACAAGATTGATACACCCCTGTCCAGGCTGATCAAAAAGAAAAGAGAAATGACCCAAATCAACAAAATCATGAATGAAAGAGGAGAGATCACAACCAACACCAAAGAAATACAAACGATTATAAGAACGTAATCTGAGCAACCCTAGGGCAGCATATTCCATAACCTGGAAGAAATGGGTGCATTCCTAGAGATGTGTCAACTACCAAAACTGACCCAGGAAGAAAGAGAAAACCTGAACAGTCCTATAACCACGAAGGCAATTGAAGTAGTCATCAAAAACCTCCCAAGAAACCAAAGCCCAGGGCCAGATGGATTCCCAGGGGAATTCTATCAGACATTTAAAGAAGAATTAATACCTATTCTCCTGAAACTGTTCCAAACAATAGAAATGGAAGGAAAACTTCCAAACTCATTTTATGAGGCCACCATTACCTTGATCCCAAAACCAGACAAAGATCCCATCAAAAAGGAGTATTAGAGACCAATATCCTTGATGAACATCGATGCAAAAATTCTCACCAAAATACTAGCCAAGAGGATCCAACAGTACATGAAAAGGAGTATTCACCATGACCAAGTGGGATTTATCCCTGGGTTGCAAGGCTGGTTCAACATCCGCAAATCAATCAACGTGATAAAACACATTAACCAAAGAAAGAACAAGAATCATATGATCCTCTCAATAGATGCAGAAAAACCATTTGACAAAATAAAGCACCCTTTCTGGATCAAAACTCTTCAGAGTATAGGGACAGCGGGTACATACCTCAATATCATAAAAGCCATCTACGAACAACCTACAGCGAATATCATTCTCAATGGGGAAAAGCTGAGATCTTTTCCCCTAAGGTCAGGAACGCGGCAGGGATAGCCACTCTCACCACTGCTATTCAACATAGTATTAGAAGTCCTAGCCACAGCAATCAGACAACAGAAAGAAATCAAAGGCATCCAAATCGGCGGAGAGGAAGTCAATCTCTCACTCTTTGCAGATGATATGATACTTTATGTGGAAAACCCAAAAGACTCCACCCCAAAACAGCTAGAACTCACACAGCAATTCCGCAAAGTAGCAGGCTATAAAATCAATGCACAGAAATCAGTGGCATTCCTATACACCAAAAACAAGACAGAAGAGAGACAAATCAAGGAGTCGATCCCATTCACAACTGCACCCAAAACCAGAAGAGACCTAGGAATAAATGGAACCCAAGAGGCAAAGGATCTGTACTCAGAAAACTACCAAATACTCAGGAAAGAAATTGAAGAAGACACAAAGAAACGGAAAAACGTTCCATGCTCATGGATTGGGAGAACCAACATTGTGAAGAGGTCAATGCTACCTAGAGCGATCTACACATTCAATGCAATCCCCGTCAAAATACCATCCACTTTTTTCCAAGAAATGGAACAAATAATCCTAAGATTTGAATGGAACCAGAAGAGACCACGAATAGCCAGAGGAATATTGAGAAAGAAAAGCAAAGCTGGCGGCATCACAATTCTGGACTTCCAGCTCTATGACAAAGCTGTCATCATCAAGACAGTATGGTACTGGCACAAAAACAGACACATAGATCCATGGAACAGAATCGAGAGCCCAGAAATGGACCCTCAACTCTATGGTCAACTTATCTTTGACAGAGCAGGAAAGAATGTCCAATGGCAAAAAGAGGGTCTCTTCAACAACTGGAGTTGTGGAAATTGGACAGCCCCATGCAGAAGAATGACACCGGACCGTTTCCTGACACCACACACAAAAATAGACTCCAAATGTTTGAAAGACCTCAATGTGAGACAGGACTCCATCAAAATCCGAAAGGAGAACACAGGTAGCAAGCTCTTCGACCTCAGCCGCAGCAACTTCTTCCTAGAAACATCACCAAAGGCACGGGAAGCCAGGGAAAAAATGAACTATTGGGATATCATCAAGATAAAAACCTTTGGCACAGCAAAAGAAACAGTCCACAAAACCAAAAGACAACCGACAGAATGGGAGAAATTATTTACGAATGACATATCAGATAAAGGGCTACTATCCAATATGTATAAAAACGTATCAAACTCAACACCCAAAGAACAAATAATCCAATCAAAAAATAGGCAGAAGACATGAACAGACATTTTTCCAAAGAAGACATCCAAATGGCCAACAGGCACAGGAAAAAGTGCTCAACACGGCTCGGCATCAGGGAAATCCACATCAAAACATCAATGAGATATCACCTCACACCCGTCAGAATGGCTCAAATGAACAAGTCAGGGAACGACAGAGGTTGGCGGGGATGTGGAGAAAGGGGAACCCTCCTACACTGGTGGTGGGAATGCAAGCTGGTGCAACCCCTCTGGAAAACAGGATGGAGGTTCCTCAAATAGTTGAAATTAGAGCTACCATCCGATCCAGCAATTGCACTCCTGGGTATTTACCCCAAAGATACAAATGTAGGGACCCGAAGCGGTACGTGCACCCCATTGTTTATAGCAGCAATGTCCACAATAGCCAAACTGTTGAAAGAGCCAAGATGTCCATCGACAGATGAATGGATAAAGAAGAGGTGGTATATATCTACACAATGGAATATTACGCAGCCATGCAAAGGAATGAGATGTTGCCATGGACAACGACGTGGATGGAACTGGAGGGTCCGATGATTAGTAAAATAAGTCAATCAGAGAAAGACATGTATCATATGACCTCACTGATATGAGGAATTCTTAATCTCAGGAACAGAGTGAGGCTTGCTGGAGTGGTCGGGGGTGGGAGGGATGGGCTGGCTGGGTGATAGACATTGGGGAGTGTATGAGCTACGGTGAGCGCTGTGAATTGTGTAAGACTGTTGAATCACAGATCTCTACTTCTGAAACAAATAACGCAACATATTTTAAGAATAAAGGAAAAGAAGGAGATAGCAGGAGAGGAAGAATGAAGGGGAGTTAGTGAGAGGGGGAGACAGACCAGGAGAGATGAGGATTCTGAAAAAAAATCCGAGGTTTCTAGACGGGAGGTGGGTCGGGGGATTGGTTAGCCTGGTGATGGGTATTAAAGAGGGCACATTCTGCATGGAGCACTGTGTGTTCGGAACAAACAATGAATCATGGGACACTACACCAAAACAAATGATGTAGTACATGGTGATTAAAAAAGCAATAAAAAACAAAGACTGTAATAAGACATGAAGAAGGACACTATATCCTACTTAAAGGGTCTATCCAAGAAGAAGATCTAACAATTGTAAATGTCTATGCCCCGAGCATGGGAGCATCCAATTGTATAAGGCAATTTAGAAGAAAAGCAAAGAAAGACATTGACAACCATACAATCATAGTGGGGGACTTTAACACCCCCCTGACTGAAATGGCCAGATCATCTAAGCAAAAGATCAACAAGGAAATAAAGACTTTAAATGACACACTGGACCAAATGGACTTCACAGACATATTCAGAACGTTCCATCCCGAAGCAACGGAATACACATTCTTCTCTAGGGCCCATGGAACGTTCTCCAGAATGGATCACATCCTAGGTCACAAATCAGGTCTCAACCGGTACCCAAAGATTGGGATCATTCCCTGCACATTTTCAGACCACAATGCTTTGAAACTAGAACTCAATCACAAGAGGAAAGTCGGAAAGAACTCAAATACATGGAGGCTAAAGAGCATCCTACGAAAGAATGAATGGGTCAACCAGGAAATTAAAGAAGAATTTAAAAATTCATGGAAACCAATGAAAATGAAAACACAACTGTCCAAAATCTTTGGGATACAGCCAAGGCAGTCCTGCGAGGAAAGTGTATAGCAATACAAGCCTTTCTCAAGAAACATGAAAGGTCTCAAATACACACCCTAACCCTACACCTAAAGGAGCTGGAGAAAGAACGGCAAATAAAGCCTAAACCCAGCAGGAGAAGAGAAATCATGCAGATCAGAGCAGAAATCAATGAAATAGAACCCAAAAGAACAGTAGAACAGATCAACGGAACTAGGAGCTGGTTCTTTGAAAGAATTCACAAGATTGATACACCCCTGTCCAGGCTGATCAAAAAGAAAAGAGAAATGACCCAAATCAACAAAATCATGAATGAAAGAGGAGAGATCACAACCAACACCAAAGAAATACAAACGATTATAAGAAGGTAATCTGAGCAACCCTAGGGCAGCATATTCCATAATCTGGAAGAAATGGGTGCATTCCTAGAGATGTGTCAACTACCAAAACTGACCCAGGAGGAAATAGAAAACCTGAACAGTCCTATAACCACGAAGGCAATTGAAGTAGTCATCAAAAACCTCCCAAGAAACCAAAGCCAAGGGCCAGATGGATTCCCAGGGGAATTCTATCAGACATTTAAAGAAGAATTAATACCTATTCTCCTGAAACTGTTCCAAACAATAGAAATGGAAGGAAAACTTCCATACTCATTTTATGAGGCCACCATTACCTTGATCCCAAAACCAGACAAAGATCCCATCAAAAAGGAGTATTAGAGACCAATATCCTTGATGAACATCGATGCAAAAATTCTCACCAAAATACTAGCCAAGAGGATCCAACAGTACCTGAAAAGGAGTATTCACCATGACCAACTGGGATTTATCCCTGGGCTGCAAGGCTGGTTCAACATCCGCAAATCAATCAACGTGATAAAACACATTAACAAAAGAAAGAACAAGAATCATATGATCCTCTCAATAGATGCAGAAAAACCATTTGTCAAAGTAAAGCACCCTTTCTGGATCAAAACTCTTCAGAGTATAGGGACAGCGGGTACATACCTCAATATCATAAAAGCCATCTACGAACAACCTACAGCGAATATCATTCTCAATGGGGAAAAGCTGAGATCTTTTCCCCTAAGGTCCGGAACGCGGCAGGGATAGCCACTCTCACCACTGCTATTCAACATAGTATTACAAGTCCTAGCCACAGCAATCAGACAACAGAAATAAATCAAAGGCATCCAAATCGGCGGAGAGGAAGTCAAACTCTCACTCTTTGCAGATGATATGATACTTTATGTGGAAAACCCAAAAGACTCCACCCCAAAACAGCTAGAACTCACACAGGAATTCCGCAAAGTAGCAGGCTATAAAATCAATGCACAGAAATCAGTGGCATTCCTATACACCAAAAACAAGACAGAAGAGAGACAAATCAAGGAGTCGATCCCATTCACAACTGCACCCAAAACCAGAAGAGACCTAGGAATAAATGGAACCCAAGAGGGAAAGGATCTGTACTCAGAAAACTACCAAATACTCAGGAAAGAAATTGAAGAAGACACAAAGAAACGGAAAAACGTTCCATGCTCATGGATTGGGAGAACCAACATTGTGAAGAGGTCAATGCTACCTAGAGCGATCTACACATTCAATGCAATCCCCGTCAAAATACCATCCACTTTTTTCCAAGAAATGGAACAAATAATCCTAAGATTTGAATGGAACCAGAAGAGACCACGAATAGCCAGAGGAATATTGAGAAAGAAAAGCAAAGCTGGCGGCATCACAATTCTGGACTTCCAGCTCTATGACAAAGCTGTCATCATCAAGACAGTATGGTACTGGCACAAAAACGGACACATAGATCCATGGAACAGAATCGAGAGCCCAGAAATGGACCCTCAACTCTATGGTCAACTTATCTTTGACAGAGCAGGAAAGAATGTGCAATGGCAAAAAGAGAGTCTCTTCAACAACTGGAGTTGTGGAAATTGGACAGCCCCATGCAGAAGAATGACACTGGACCCTTTCCTGACACCACACACAAAAATAGACTCCAAATGTTTGAAAGACCTCAATGTGAGACAGGACTCCATCAAAATCCGAAAGGAGAACACAGGTAGCAAGCTCTTCGACCTCAGCCGCAGCAACTTCTTCCTAGAAACATCACCAAAGGCACGGGAAGCCAGGGCAAAAATGAACTATTGGGATTTCATCAAGATAAAAACCTTTGGCACAGCAAAAGAAACAGTCCACAAAACCAAAAGACAACCGACAGAATGGGAGAAATTATTTACGAATGACATATCAGATAAAGGGCTACTATCCAATATGTATAAAAACGTATCAAACTCAACACCCAAAGAACAAATAATCCAATCAAAAAATAGGCAGAAGACATGAACAGACATTTTTCCAAAGAAGACATCCAAATGGCCAACAGGCACAGGAAAAAGTGCTCAACACGGCTCGGCATCAGGGAAATCCACATCAAAACATCAATGAGATATCACATCACACCCGTCAGAATGGCTCAAATGAACAAGTCAGGGAACGACAGAGGTTGGCGGGGATGTGGAGAAAGGGGAACCCTCCTACACTGGTGGTGGGAATGCAAGCTGGTGCAACCCCTCTGGAAAACAGGATGGAGGTTCCTCAAATAGTTGAAATTAGAGCTACCATCCGATCCAGCAATTGCACTCCTGGGTATTTACCCCAAAGATACAAATGTAGGGACCCGAAGCGGTACGTGCACCCCATTGTTTATAGCAGCAATGTCCACATTAGCCAAACTGTTGAAAGAGCCAAGATGTCCATCGACAGATGAATGGATAAAGAAGAGGTGGTATATATCTACACAATGGAATATTACGCAGCCATGCAAAGAAATGAGATGTTGCCATGGACAACGACGTGGATGGAACTGGAGGGTCCGATGATTAGTGAAATAAGTCAATCAGAGAAAGACATGTATCATATGACCTCACTGATATGAGGAATTCTTAATCTCAGGAACAGAGTGAGGCTTGCTGGAGTGGTCGGGGGTGGGAGGGATGGGCTGGCTGGGTGATAGACATTGGGGAGGGTATGAGCTACGGTGAGCGCTGTGAATTGTGTAAGACTGTTGAATCACAGATCTCTACTTCTGAAACAAATAACGCAACATATTTTAAGAATAAAGGAAAAGAAGGAGATAGCAGGAGAGGAAGAATGAAGGGGAGTTAGTGAGAGGGGGAGACAGACCAGGAGAGATGAGGATTCTGAAAAAAAATCCGAGGTTTCTAGACGGGAGGTGGGTCGGGGGATTGGTTAGCCTGGTGATGGGTATTAAAGAGGGCACATTCTGCATGGAGCACTGTGTGTTCGGAACAAACAATGAATCATGGGACACTACACCAAAACAAATGATGTAGTACATGGTGATTAAAAAAGCAATAAAAAACAAAGACTGTAATAAGAGATGAAGAAGGACACTATATCCTACTTAAAGGGTCTATCCAAGAAGAAGATCTAACAATTGTAAATGTCTATGCCCCGAGCATGGGAGCATCCAATTGTATAAGGCAATTTAGAAGAAAAGCAAAGAAAGACATTGACAACCATACAATCATAGTGGGGGACTTTAACACCCCCCTGACTGAAATGGCCAGATCATCTAAGCAAAAGATCAACAAGGAAATAAAGACTTTAAATGACACACTGGACCAAATGGACTTCACAGACATATTCAGAACGTTCCATCCCGAAGCAACGGAATACACATTCTTCTCTAGGGCCCATGGAACGTTCTCCAGAATGGATCACATCCTAGGTCACAAATCAGGTCTCAACCGGTACCCAAAGATTGGGATCATTCCCTGCACATTTTCAGACCACAATGCTTTGAAACTAGAACTCAATCACAAGAGGAAAGTCGGAAAGAACTCAAATACATGGAGGCTAAAGAGCATCCTACGAAAGAATGAATGGGTCAACCAGGAAATTAAAGAAGAATTTAAAAATTCCTGGAAACCAATGAAAATGAAAACACAACTGTCCAAAATCTTTGGGATACAGCCAAGGCAGTCCTGCGAGGAAAGTATATAGCAATACAAGCCTTTCTCAAGAAACATGAAAGGTCTCAAAAACACACCCTAACCCTACAAATAAAGGAGCTGGAGAAAGAACGGCAAATAAAGCCTAAACCCAGCAGGAGAAGAGAAATCATGCAGATCAGAGCAGAAATCAATGAAATAGAACCCAAAAGAACAGTAGAACAGATCAACGGAACTAGGAGCTGGTTCTTTGAAAGAATTCACAAGATTGATACACCCCTGTCCAGGCTGATCAAAAAGAAAAGAGAAATGACCCAAATCAACAAAATCATGAATGAAAGAGGAGAGATCACAACCAACACCAAAGAAATACAAACGATTATAAGAAGGTAATCTGAGCAACCCTAGGGCAGCATATTCCATAACCTGGAAGAAATGGGTGCATTCCTAGAGATGTGTCAACTACCAAAACTGACCCAGGAAGAAAGAGAAAACCTGAACAGTCCTATAACCACGAAGGCAATTGAAGTAGTCATCAAAAACCTCCCAAGAAACCAAAGCCGAGGGCCAGATGGATTCCCAGGGGAATTCTATCAGACATTTAAAGAAGAATTAATACCTATTCTCCTGAAACTGTTCCAAACAATAGAAATGGAAGGAAAACTTCCAAACTCATTTTATGAGGCCACCATTACCTTGATCCCAAAACCAGACAAAGATCCCATCAAAAAGGAGTATTAGAGACCAATATCCTTGATGAACATCGATGCAAAAATTCTCACCAAAATACTAGCCAAGAGGATCCAACAGTACATGAAAAGGAGTATTCACCATGACCAAGTGGGATTTATCCCTGGGCTGCAAGGCTGGTTCAACATCCGCAAATCAATCAACGTGATAAAACACATTAACCAAAGAAAGAACAAGAATCATATGATCCTCTCAATAGATGCAGAAAAACCATTTGACAAAGTAAAGCACCCTTTCTGGATCAAAACTCTTCAGAGTATAGGGACAGCGGGTACATACCTCAATATCATAAAAGCCATCTACGAACAACCTACAGCGAATATCATTCTCAATGGGGAAAAGCTGAGATCTTTTCCCCTAAGGTCAGGAACGCGGCAGGGATAGCCACTCTCACCACTGCTATTCAACATAGTATTAGAAGTCCTAGCCACAGCAATCAGACAACAGAAAGAAATCAAAGGCATCCAAATCGGCGGAGAGGAAGTCAATCTCTCACTCTTTGCAGATGATATGATACTTTATGTGGAAAACCCAAAAGACTCCACCCCAAAACAGTTAGAACTCACACAGCAATTCCGCAAAGTAGCAGGCTATAAAATCAATGCACAGAAATCAGTGGCATTCCTATACACCAACAACAAGACAGAAGAGAGACAAATCAAGGAGTCGATCCCATTCACAACTGCACCCAAAACCAGAAGAGACCTAGGAATAAATGGAACCCAAGAGGCAAAGGATCTGTACTCAGAAAACTACCAAATACTCAGGAAAGAAATTGAAGAAGACACAAAGAAACGGAAAAACTTTCCATGCTCATGGATTGGGAGAACCAACATTGTGAAGAGGTCAATGCTACCTAGAGCGATCTACACATTCAATGCAATCCCCGTCAAAATACCATCCACTTTTTTCCAAGAAATGGAACAAATAATCCTAAGATTTGAATGGAACCAGAAGAGACCACGAATAGCCAGAGGAATATTGAGAAAGAAATGCAAAGCTGGCGGCATCACAATTCTGGACTTCCAGCTCTATGACAAAGCTGTCATCATCAAGACAGTATGGTAGTGGCACAAAAACAGACACATAGATCCATGGAACAGAATCGAGAGCCCAGAAATGGACCCTCAACTCTATGGTCAACTTATCTTTGACAGAGCAGGAAAGAATGTCCAATGGCAAAAAGAGTGTCTCTTCAACAACTGGAGTTGTGGAAATTGGACAGCCCCATGCAGAAGAATGACACTGGACCCTTTCCTGACACAACACACAAAAATAGACTCCAAATGTTTGAAAGACCTCAATGTGAGACAGGACTCCATCAAAATCCGAAAGGAGAACACAGGTAGCAAGCTCTTCGACCTCAGCCGCAGCAACTTCTTCCTAGAAACATCACCAAAGGCACGGGAAGCCAGGGCAAAAATGAACTATTGGGATTTCATCAAGATAAAAACCTTTGGCACAGCAAAAGAAACAGTCCACAAAACCAAAAGACAACCGACAGAATGGGAGAAATTATTTACGAATGACATATCAGATAAAGGGCTACTATCCAATATGTATAAAAACGTATCAAACTCAACACCCAAAGAACAAATAATCCAATCAAAAAATAGGCAGAAGACATGAACAGACATTTTTCCAAAGAAGACATCCAAATGGCCAACAGGCACAGGAAAAAGTTCTCAACACGGCTCGGCATCAGGGAAATCCACATCAAAACATCAATGAGATATCACCTCACACCCGTCAGAATGGCTCAAATGAACAAGTCAGGGAACGACAGAGGTTGGCGGGGATGTGGAGAAAGGGGAACCCTCCTACACTGGTGGTGGGAATGCAAGCTGGTGCAACCCCTCTGGAAAACAGGATGGAGGTTCCTCAAATAGTTGAAATTAGAGCTACCATCCGATCCAGCAATTGCACTCCTGGGTATTTACCCCAAAGATACAAATGTAGGGACCCGAAGCGGTACGTGCACCCCATTGTTTATAGCAGCAATGTCCACAATAGCCAAACTGTTGAAAGAGCCAAGATGTCCATCGACAGATGAATGGATAAAGAAGAGGTGGTATATATCTACAGAATGGAATATTACGCAGCCATGCAAAGGAATGAGATGTTGCCATGGACAACGACGTGGATGGAACTGGAGGGTCCGATGATTAGTGAAATAAGTCAATCAGAGAAAGACATGTATCATATGACCTCACTGATATGAGGAATTCTTAATCTCAGGAACAGAGTGAGGCTTGCTGGAGTGGTCGGGGGTGGGAGGGATGGGCTGGCTGGGTGATAGACATTGGGGAGTGTATGAGCTACGGTGAGCGCTGTGAATTGTGTAAGACTGTTGAATCACAGATCTCTACTTCTGAAACAAATAACGCAACATATTTTAAGAATAAAGGAAAAGAAGGAGATAGCAGGAGAGGAAGAATGAAGGGGAGTTAGTGAGAGGGGGAGACAGACCAGGAGAGATGAGGATTCTGAAAAAAAATCCGAGGTTTCTAGACGGGAGGTGGGTCGGGGGATTGGTTAGCCTGGTGATGGGTATTAAAGAGGGCACATTCTGCATGGAGCACTGTGTGTTCGGAACAAACAATGAATCATGGGACACTACACCAAAACAAATGATGTAGTACATGGTGATTAAAAAAGCAATAAAAAACAAAGACTGTAATAAGAGATGAAGAAGGACACTATATCCTACTTAAAGGGTCTATCCAAGAAGAAGATCTAACAATTGTAAATGTCTATGCCCCGAGCATGAGAGCATCCAATTGTATAAGGCAATTTAGAAGAAAAGCAAAGAAAGACATTGACAACCATACAATCATAGTGGGGGACTTTAACACCCCCCTGACTGAAATGGCCAGATCATCTAAGCAAAAGATCAACAAGGAAATAAAGACTTTAAATGACACACTGGACCAAATGGACTTCACAGACATATTCAGAACGTTCCATCCCGAAGCAACGGAATACACATTCTTCTCTAGGGCCCATGGAACGTTCTCCAGAATGGATCACATCCTAGGTCACAAATCAGGTCTCAACCGGTACCCAAAGATTGGGATCATTCCCTGCACATTTTCAGACCACAATGCTTTGAAACTAGAACTCAATCACAAGAGGAAAGTCGGAAAGAACTCAAATACATGGAGGCTAAAGAGCATCCTACGAAAGAATGAATGGGTCAACCAGGAAATTAAAGAAGAATTTAAAAATTCCTGGAAACCAATGAAAATGAAAACACAACTGTCCAAAATCTTTGGGATACAGCCAAGGCAGTCCTGCGAGGAAAGTATATAGCAATACAAGCCTTTCTCAAGAAACATGAAAGGTCTCAAATACACACCCTAACCCTACACCTAAAGGAGCTGGAGAAAGAACGGCAAATAAAGCCTAAACCCAGCAGGAGAAGAGAAATCATGCAGATCAGAGCAGAAATCAATGAAATAGAACCCAAAAGAACAGTAGAACAGATCAACGGAACTAGGAGCTGGTTCTTTGAAAGAATTCACAAGATTGATACACCCCTGTCCAGGCTGATCAAAAAGAAAAGAGAAATGACCCAAATCAACAAAATCATGAATGAAAGAGGAGAGATCACAACCAACACCAAAGAAATACAAACGATTATAAGAAGGTAATCTGAGCAACCCTAGGGCAGCATATTCCATAACCTGGAAGAAATGGGTGCATTCCTAGAGATGTGTCAACTACCAAAACTGACCCAGGAAGAAAGAGAAAACCTGAACAGTCCTATAACCACGAAGGCAATTGAAGTAGTCATCAAAAACCTCCCAAGAAACCAAAGCCGAGGGCCAGATGGATTCCCAGGGGAATTCTATCAGACATTTAAAGAAGAATTAATACCTATTCTCCTGAAACTGTTCCAAACAATAGAAATG
Source organism: Eumetopias jubatus (assembly GCF_037043125.1). Taxonomy (NCBI): domain Eukaryota; kingdom Metazoa; phylum Chordata; class Mammalia; order Carnivora; family Otariidae; genus Eumetopias; species Eumetopias jubatus. Next base: position 786,955 of record NW_028274848.1, read on the forward strand.
GAAGGAAAACTTCCAAACTCATTTTATGAGGCCACCATTACCTTGATCCCAAAACCAGACAAAGATCCCATCAAAAAGGAGTATTAGAGACCAATATCCTTGATGAACATCGATGCAAAAATTCTCACCAAAATACTAGCCAAGAGGATCCAACAGTACATGAAAAGGAGTATTCACCATGACCAAGTGGGATTTATCCCTGGGCTGCAAGGCTGGTTCAACATCCGCAAATCAATCAACGTGATAAAACACATTAACCAAAGAAAGAACAAGAATCATATGATCCTCTCAATAGATGCAGAAAAACCATTTGACAAAGTAAAGCACCCTTTCTGGATCAAAACTCTTCAGAGTATAGGGACAGCGGGTACATACCTCAATATCATAAAAGCCATCTACGAACAACCTACAGCGAATATCATTCTCAATGGGGAAAAGCTGAGATCTTTTCCCCTAAGGTCAGGAACGCGGCAGGGATAGCCACTCTCACCACTGCTATTCAACATAGTATTAGAAGTCCTAGCCACAGCAATCAGACAACAGAAAGAAATCAAAGGCATCCAAATCGGCGGAGAGGAAGTCAATCTCTCACTCTTTGCAGATGATATGATACTTTATGTGGAAAACCCAAAAGACTCCACCCCAAAACAGCTAGAACTCACACAGCAATTCCGCAAAGTAGCAGGCTATAAAATCAATGCACAGAAATCAGTGGCATTCCTATACACCAAAAACAAGACAGAAGAGAGACAAATCAAGGAGTCGATCCCATTCACAACAGCACCCAAAACCAGAAGAGACCTAGGAATAAATGGAACCCAAGAGGCAAAGGATCTGTACTCAGAAAACTACCAAATACTCAGGAAAGAAATTGAAGAAGACACAAAGAAACGGAAAAACGTTCCATGCTCATGGATTGGGAGAACCAACATTGTGAAGAGGTCAATGCTACCTAGAGCGATCTACACATTCAATGCAATCCCCGTCAAAATACCATCCACTTTTTTCCAAGAAATGGAACAAATAATCCTAAGATTTGAATGGAACCAGAAGAGACCACGAATAGCCAGAGGAATATTGAGAAAGAAAAGCAAAGCTGGCGGCATCACAATTCTGGACTTCCAGCTCTATGACAAAGCTGTCATCATCAAGACAGTATGGTACTGGCACAAAAACAGACACATAGATCCATGGAACAGAATCGAGAGCCCAGAAATGGACCCTCAACTCTCTGGTCAACTTATCTTTGACAGAGCAGGAAAGAATGTCCAATGGCAAAAAGAGAGTCTCTTCAACAACTGGAGTTGTGGAAATTGGACAGCCCCATGCAGAAGAATGACACTGGACCATTTCCTGACACCACACACAAAAATAGACTCCAAATGTTTGAAAGACCTCAATGTGAGACAGGACTCCATGAAAATCCGAAAGGAGAACACAGGTAGCAAGCTCTTCGACCTCAGCCGCAGCAACTTCTTCCTAGAAACATCACCAAAGGCACGGGAAGCCAGGGCAAAAATGAACTATTGGGATTTCATCAAGATAAAAACCTTTGGCACAGCAAAAGAAACAGTCCACAAAACCAAAAGACAACCGACAGAATGGGAGAAATTATTTACGAATGACATATCAGATAAAGGGCTACTATCCAATATGTATAAAAACGTATCAAACTCAACACCCAAAGAACAAATAATCCAATCAAAAAATAGGCAGAAGACATGAACAGACATTTTTCCAAAGAAGACATCCAAATGGCCAACAGGCACAGGAAAAAGTGCTCAACACGGCTCGGCATCAGGGAAATCCACATCAAAACATCAATGAGATATCACCTCACACCCGTCAGAATGGCTCAAATGAACAAGTCAGGGAACGACAGAGGTTGGCGGGGATGTGGAGAAAGGGGAACCCTCCTACACTGGTGGTGGGAATGCAAGCTGGTGCAACCCCTCTGGAAAACAGGATGGAGGTTCCTCAAATAGTTGAAATTAGAGCTACCATCCGATCCAGCAATTGCACTCCTGGGTATTTACCCCAAAGATACAAATGTAGGGACCCGAAGCAGTACGTGCACCCCATTGTTTATAGCAGCAATGTCCACAATAGCCAAACTGTTGAAAGAGCCAAGATGTCCATCGACAGATGAATGGATAAAGAAGAGGTGGTATATATATACACAATGGAATATTACGCAGCCATCAAAAGGAATGAGATGTTGCCATGGACAACGACGTGGATGGAACTGGAGGGTCCAATGATTAGTGAAATAAGTCAATCAGAGAAAGAGATGTATCATATGACCTCACTGATATGAGGAATTCTTAATCTCAGGAATAGAGTGAGGCTTGCTGGAGTGGTCGGGGGTGGGAGGGATGGGCTGGCTGTGTGATAGACATTGGGGAGTGTATGAGCTACGGTGAGCGCTGTGAATTGTGTAAGACTGTTGAATCACAGATCTCTACTTCTGAAACAAATAACGCAACATATTTTAAGAATAAAGGAAAAGAAGGAGATAGCAGGAGAGGAAGAATGAAGGGGAGTTAGTGAGAGGGGGAGACAGACCAGGAGAGATGATGGATTCTGAAAAAAAATCCGAGGTTTCTAGAGCGGAGGTGGGTCGGGGGATTGGTTAGCCTGGTGATGGGTATTAAAGACGGCACATTCTGCATGGAGCACTGTGTGTTCGGAAAAAACAATGAATCATGGGACACTACACCAAAACAAATGATGTAGTACATGGTGATTAACAAAGCAATAAAAAACAAAGACTGTAATAAGACATGAAGAAGGACACTATATCCTACTTAAAGGGTCTATCCAAGAAGAAGATCTAACAATTGTAAATGTCTATGCCCCGAACATGGGAGCATCCAATTGTATAAGGCAATTTAGAAGAAAAGCAAAGAAAGACATTGACAACCATACAATCATAGTGGGGGACTTTAACACCCCCCTGACTGAAATGGCCAGATCATCTAAGCAAAAGATCAACAAGGAAATAAAGACTTTAAATGACACACTGGACCAAATGGAATTCACAGACGTATTCAGAACGTTCCATCCCGAAGCAACGGAATACACATTCTTCTCTAGGGCCCATGGAACGTTCTCCAGAATGGATCACATCCTAGGTCACAAATCAGGTCTCAACCGGTACCCAAAGATTGGGATCATTCCCTGCACATTTTCAGACCACAATGCTTTGAAACTAGAAGTCAATCACAAGAGGAAAGTCGGAAAGAACTCAAATATATGGAGGCTAAAGAGCATCCTACGAAAGAATGAATGGGTCAACCAGGAAATTAAAGAAGAATTTAAAAATTCATGGAAACCAATGAAAATGAAAACACAACTGTCCAAAATCTTTGGGATACAGCCAAGGCAGTCCTGCGAGGAAAGTATATAGCAATACAAGCCTTTCTCCAGAAACATGAAAGGTCTCAAATACACACCCTAACCCTACACCTAAAGGAGCTGGAGAAAGAAGGGCAAATAAAGCGTAAACCCAGCAGGAGAAGAGAAATCATGCAGATCAGAGCAGAAATCAATGAAATAGAACCCAAAAGAACAGTAGAACAGATCAACGGAACTAGGAGATGGTTCTTTGAAAGAATTCACAAGATTGATACACCCCTGTCCAGGCTGATCAGAAAGAAAAGAGAAATGACCCAAATCAACAAAATCATGAATGAAAGAGGAGAGATCACAACCAACACCAAAGAAATACAAACGATTATAAGAACGTAATCTGAGCAACCCTAGGGCAGCATATTCCATAACCTGGAAGAAATGGGTGCATTCCTAGAGATGTGTCAACTACCAAAACTGACCCAGGAAGAAATAGAAAACCTGAACAGTCCTATAACCACGAAGGCAATTGAAGTAGTCATCAAAAACCTCCCAAGAAACCAAAGCCCAGGGCCAGATGGATTCCCAGGGGAATTCTATCCGACATTTAAAAAAGAATTAATACCTATTCTCCTGAAACTGTTCCAAACAATAGAAATGGAAGGAGAACTTCCAAACTCATTTTAAGAGGCCACCATTACCTTGATCCCTAAACCAGACAAAGATCCCATCAAAAAGGAGTATTAGAGACCAATATCCTTGATGAACATCGATGCAAAAATTCTCACCAAAATACTAGCTAAGAGGATCCAACAGTACATGAAAAGGAGTATTCACCATGACCAAGTGGGATTTATCCCTGGGCAGCAAGGCTGGTTCAACATCCGCAAATCAATCAACGTGATAAAACACATTAACAAAAGAAAGAACAAGAATCATATGATCCTCTCAATAGATGCAGAAAAACCATTTGACAAAGTAAAGCACACTTTCTGGATCAAAACTCTTCAGAGTATAGGGACAGCGGGTACATACCTCAATATCATAAAAGCCATCTACGAACAACCTACAGCGAATATCATTCCCAATGGGGAAAAGCTGAGATCTTTTCCCCTAAGGTCAGGAACGCGGCAGGGATAGCCACTCTCACCACTGCTATTCAACATAGTATTAGAAGTCCTAGCCACAGCAATCAGACAACAAAAAGAAATCAAAGGCATCCAAATCGGCAGAGAGGAAGTCAAACTCTCACTCTTTGCAGATGATATGATACTTTATGTGGAAAACCCAAAAGACTCCACCCCAAAACAGCTAGAACTCACACAGCAATTCCGTCAAGTAGCAGGCTATAAAATCAATGCACAGAAATCACTGGCATTCCTATACACCAACAACAAGACAGAAGAGAGACAAATCAAGGAGTCGATCCCATTCACAACTGCACCCAAAACCAGAAGAGACCTAGGAGTAAATTGAACCCAAGAGGCAAAGGATCTGTACTCAGAAAACTACCAAATACTCAGGAAAGAATTTGAAGAAGACACAAAGAAACGGAAAAATGTTCCATGCTCATGGATTGGGAGAACCAACATTGTGAAGAGGTCAATGCTACCTAGAGCAATCTACACATTCAATGCAATCCCCGTCAAAATACCATCCACTTTTTTCCAAGAAATGGAACAAATAATCCTAAGATTTGAATGGAACCAGAAGAGACCACGAATAGCCAGAGGAATATTGAGAAAGAAAAGCAAAGCTGGCGGCATCACAATTCTGGACTTCCAGCTCTATGACAAAGCTGTCATCATCAAGACAGTATGGTACTGGCACAAAAACAGACACATAGATCCATGGAACAGAATCGAGAGCCCAGAAATAGACCCTCAACTCTATGGTCAACTTATCTTTGACAGAGCAGGAAAGAATGTGCAATGGCAAAAAGAGAGTCTCTTCAACAACTGGAGTTGTGGAAATTGGACAGCCCCATGCAGAAGAATGACACTGGACCCTTTCCTGACACCACACCCAAAAATAGACTCCAAATGTTTGAAAGACCTCAATGTGACACAGGACTCCATCAAAATCCTAAGGGAGAACACAGGTAGCAAGTTCTTCGACCTCAGCCGCAGCAACTTCTTCCTAGAAACATCACCAAAGGCACGGGAAGCCAGGGCAAAAATGAACTATTGAGATTTCATCAAGATAAAAACCTTTGGCACAGCAAAAGAAACAGTCCACAAAACCAAAAGACAACCGACAGAATGGGAGAAATTATTTACGAATGACATATCAGAAAAAGGGCTACTATCCAATGTGTATAAAAACGTATCAAACTCAACACCCAAAGAACAAATAATCCAATCAAAAAATAGGCAGAAGACATGAACACACATTTTTCCAAAGAAGACATCCAAATGGCCCACAGGCACAGGAAAGAGTGCTCAACACGGCTCGGCATCAGGGAAATCCACATCAAAACCTCAATGAGATACCCCCTCACAGCCGTCAGAATGGCTCAAATGAACAAGTCAGGGAACGACAGAGGTTGGCGGGGATGTGGAGAAAGGGAAACCCTCCTACACTGGTGGTGGGAATGCAAGCTGGTGCAACCCCTCTGGTAAACAGGATGGAGGATCCTCAAATAGTTGAAATTAGAGCTACCATCCGATCCAGCCATTGCACTCCTGGGTATTTACCCCAAAGATACAAATGTAGGGACCCGAAGCGGTACGTGCACCCCATTGTTTATAGCAGCAATGTCCACAATAGCCAAACTGTTGAAAGAGCCAAGATGTCCATCGACAGATGAATGGATAAAGAAGAGGGGGTATATATATACACAATGGAATATTACGCAGCCATCAAAAGGAATGAGATGTTGCCATGGACAACGACGTGGATGGAACTGGAGGGTCCGATGATTAGTGAAATAAGTCAATCAGAGAAAGACATGTATCATATGACCTCACTGATATGAGGAATTCTTAATCTCAGGAACAGAGTGAGGCTTGCTGGAGTGGTCGTGGGTGGGAGGGATGGGCTGGCTGGGTGATAGACATTGGGGAGTGTATGAGCTACGGTGAGCGCTGTGAATTGTGTAAGACTGTTGAATCACAGATCTCTACTTCTGAAACAAATAACGCAACATATTTTAAGAATAAAGGAAAAGAAGGAGATAGCAGGAGAGGAAGAATGAAGGGGAGTTAGTGAGAGGGGGAGACAGACCAGGAGAGATGATGGATTCTGAAAAAAAATCCGAGGTTTCTAGAGCGGAGGTGGGTCGGGGGATTGGTTAGCCTGGTGATGGGTATTAAAGACGGCACATTCTGCATGGAGCACTGTGTGTTCGGAAAAAACAATGAATCATGGGACACTACACCAAAACAAATGATGTAGTACATGGTGATTAACAAAGGAATAAAAAACAAAGACTGTAATAAGACATGAAGAAGGACACTGTATCCTACTTAAAGGGTCTATCCAAGAAGAAGATCTAACAATTGTAAATGTCTATGCCCCGAACATGGGAGCATCCAATTGTATAAGGCAATTTAGAAGAAAAGCAAAGAAAGACATTGACAACCATACAATCATAGTGGGGGACTTTAACACCCCCCTGACTGAAATGGCCAGATCATCTAAGCAAAAGATCAACAAGGAAATAAAGACTTTAAATGACACACTGGACCAAATGGACTTCACAGACATATTCAGAACGTTCCATCCCGAAGCAACGGAATACACATTCTTCTCTAGGGCCCATGGAACGTTCTCCAGAATGGATCACATCCTAGGTCACAAATCAGGTCTCAACCGGTACCCAAAGATTGGGATCATTCCCTGCACATTTTCAGACCACAATGCTTTGAAACTAGAACTCAATCACAAGAGGAAAGTCGGAAAGAACTCAAATACATGGAGGCTAAAGAGCATCCTACGAAAGAATGAATGGGTCAACCAGGAAAGTAAAGAAGAATTTAAAAATTCCTGGAAACCAATGAAAATGAAAACACAACTGTCCAAAATCTTTGGGATACAGCCAAGGCAGTCCTGCGAGGAAAGTATATAGCAATACAAGTCTTTCTCAAGAAACATGAAAGGTCTCAAATACACACCCTAACCCTACACCTAAAGGAGCTGGAGAGAGAACGGCAAATAAAGCCTAACCCAGCAGGAGAAGAGAAATCATGCAGATCAGAGCAGAAATCAATGAAATAGAACCCAAAAGAACAGTAGAACAGATCAACGGAACTAGGAGATGGTTCTTTGAAAGAATTCACAAGATTGATACACCCCTGTCCAGGCTGATCAGAAAGAAAAGAGAAATGACCCAAATCAACAAAATCATGAATGAAAGAGGAGAGATCTCAACCAACACCAAAGAAATACAAACGATTATAAGAACGTAATCTGAGCAACCCTAGGGCAGCATATTCCATAACCTGGAAGAAATGGGTGCATTCCTAGAGATGTGTCAACTACCAAAACTGACCCAGGAAGAAATAGAAAACCTGAACAGTCCTATAACCACGAAGGCAATTGAAGTAGTCATCAAAAACCTCCCAAGAACCCAAAGCCCAGGGCCAGATGGATTCCCAGGGGAATTCATTCGACATTTAAAGAAGAATTAATACCTATTCTCCTGAAACTGTTCCAAACAATAGAAATGGAAGGAGAACTTCCAAACACATTTTATGAGGCCACCATTACCTTGATCCCTACACCAGACAAAGATCCCATCAAAAAGGAGTATTAGAGACCAATATCCTTGATGAACATCGATGCAAAAATTCTCACCAAAATACTAGCTAAGAGGATCCAACAGTACATGAAAAGGAGTATTCACCATGACCAAGTGGGATTTATCCCTGGGCAGCAAGGCTGGTTCAACATCCGCAAATCAATCAACGTGATAAAACACATTAACAAAAGAAAGAACAAGAATCATATGATCCTCTCAATAGATGCAGAAAAACCATTTGACAAAGTAAAGCACACTTTCTGGATCAAAACTCTTCAGAGTATAGGGACAGCGGGTACATACCTCAATATCATAAAAGCCATCTACGAACAACCTACAGCGAATATCATTCCCAATGGGGAAAAGCTGAGATCTTTTCCCCTAAGGTCAGGAACGCGGCAGGGATAGCCACTCTCACCACTGCTATTCAACATAGTATTAGAAGTCCTAGCCACAGCAATCAGACAACAAAAAGAAATCAAAGGCATCCAAATCGGCAGAGAGGAAGTCAAACTCTCACTCTTTGCAGATGATATGATACTTTATGTGGAAAACCCAAAAGACTCCACCCCAAAACAGCTAGAACTCACACAGCAATTCCGTCAAGTAGCAGGCTATAAAATCAATGCACAGAAATCACTGGCATTCCTATACACCAACAACAAGACAGAAGAGAGACAAATCAAGGAGTCGATCCCATTCACAACTGCACCCAAAACCAGAAGAGACCTAGGAGTAAATTGAACCCAAGAGGCAAAGGATCTGTACTCAGAAAACTACCAAATACTCAGGAAAGAATTTGAAGAAGACACAAAGAAACGGAAAAATGTTCCATGCTCATGGATTGGGAGAACCAACATTGTGAAGAGGTCAATGCTACCTAGAGCAATCTACACATTCAATGCAATCCCCGTCAAAATACCATCCACTTTTTTCCAAGAAATGGAACAAATAATCCTAAGATTTGAATGGAACCAGAAGAGACCACGAATAGCCAGAGGAATATTGAGAAAGAAAAGCAAAGCTGGCGGCATCACAATTCTGGACTTCCAGCTCTATGACAAAGCTGTCATCATCAAGACAGTATGGTACTGGCACAAAAACAGACACATAGATCCATGGAACAGAATCGAGAGCCCAGAAATAGACCCTCAACTCTATGGTCAACTTATCTTTGACAGAGCAGGAAAGAATGTGCAATGGCAAAAAGAGAGTCTCTTCAACAACTGGAGTTGTGGAAATTGGACAGCCCCATGCAGAAGAATGACACTGGACCCTTTCCTGACACCACACCCAAAAATAGACTCCAAATGTTTGAAAGACCTCAATGTGAGACAGGACTCCATCAAAATCCTAAGGGAGAACACAGGTAGCAAGTTCTTCGACCTCAGCCGCAGCAACTTCTTCCTAGAAACATCACCAAAGGCACGGGAAGCCAGGGCAAAAATGAACTATTGAGATTTCATCAAGATAAAAACCTTTGGCACAGCAAAAGAAACAGTCCACAAAACCAAAAGACAACCGACAGAATGGGAGAAATTATTTACGAATGACATATCAGATAAAGGGCTACTATCCAATGTGTATAAAAACGTATCAAACTCAACACCCAAAGAACAAATAATCCAATCAAAAAATAGGCAGAAGACATGAACACACATTTTTCCAAAGAAGACATCCAAATGGCCCACAGGCACAGGAAAGAGTGCTCAACACGGCTCGGCATCAGGGAAATCCACATCAAAACCTCAATGAGATACCCCCTCACAGCCGTCAGAATGGCTCAAATGAACAAGTCAGGGAACGACAGAGGTTGGCGGGGATGTGGAGAAAGGGAAACCCTCCTACACTGGTGGTGGGAATGCAAGCTGGTGCAACCCCTCTGGTAAACAGGATGGAGGATCCTCAAATAGTTGAAATTAGAGCTACCATCCGATCCAGCCATTGCACTCCTGGGTATTTACCCCAAAGATACAAATGTAGGGACCCGAAGCGGTACGTGCACCCCATTGTTTATAGCAGCAATGTCCACAATAGCCAAACTGTTGAAAGAGCCAAGATGTCCATCGACAGATGAATGGATAAAGAAGAGGGGGTATATATATACACAATGGAATATTACGCAGCCATCAAAAGGAATGAGATGTTGCCATGGACAACGACGTGGATGGAACTGGAGGGTCCGATGATTAGTGAAATAAGTCAATCAGAGAAAGACATGTATCATATGACCTCACTGATATGAGGAATTCTTAATCTCAGGAACAGAGTGAGGCTTGCTGGAGTGGTCGTGGGTGGGAGGGATGGGCTGGCTGGGTGATAGACATTGGGGAGTGTATGAGCTACGGTGAGCGCTGTGAATTGTGTAAGACTGTTGAATCACAGATCTCTACTTCTGAAACAAATAACGCAACATATTTTAAGAATAAAGGAAAAGAAGGAGATAGCAGGAGAGGAAGAATGAAGGGGAGTTAGTGAGAGGGGGAGACAGACCAGGAGAGATGATGGATTCTGAAAAAAAATCCGAGGTTTCTAGAGCGGAGGTGGGTCGGGGGATTGGTTAGCCTGGTGATGGGTATTAAAGACGGCACATTCTGCATGGAGCACTGTGTGTTCGGAACAAACAATGAATCATGGGACACTACACCAAAACAAATGATGTAGTACATGGTGATTAACAAAGGAATAAAAAACAAAGACTGTAATAAGACATGAAGAAGGACACTGTATCCTACTTAAAGGGTCTATCCAAGAAGAAGATCTAACAATTGTAAATGTCTATGCCCCGAACATGGGAGCATCCAATTGTATAAGGCAATTTAGAAGAAAAGCAAAGAAAGACATTGACAACCATACAATCATAGTGGGGGACTTTAACACCCCCCTGACTGAAATGGCCAGATCATCTAAGCAAAAGATCAACAAGGAAATAAAGACTTTAAATGACACACTGGACCAAATGGACTTCACAGACATATTCAGAACGTTCCATCCCGAAGCAACGGAATACACATTCTTCTCTAGGGCCCATGGAACGTTCTCCAGAATGGATCACATCCTAGGTCACAAATCAGGTCTCAACCGGTACCCAAAGATTGGGATCATTCCCTGCACATTTTCAGACCACAATGCTTTGAAACTAGAACTCAATCACAAGAGGAAAGTCGGAAAGAACTCAAATACATGGAGGCTAAAGAGCATCCTACGAAAGAATGAATGGGTCAACCAGGAAAGTAAAGAAGAATTTAAAAATTCCTGGAAACCAATGAAAATGAAAACACAACTGTCCAAAATCTTTGGGATACAGCCAAGGCAGTCCTGCGAGGAAAGTATATAGCAATACAAGTCTTTCTCAAGAAACATGAAAGGTCTCAAATACACACCCTAACCCTACACCTAAAGGAGCTGGAGAGAGAACGGCAAATAAAGCCTAACCCAGCAGGAGAAGAGAAATCATGCAGATCAGAGCAGAAATCAATGAAATAGAACCCAAAAGAACAGTAGAACAGATCAACGGAACTAGGAGATGGTTCTTTGAAAGAATTCACAAGATTGATACACCCCTGTTTAGGCTGATCAGAAAGAAAAGAGAAATGACCCAAATCAACAAAATCATGAATGAAAGAGGAGAGATCTCAACCAACACCAAAGAAATACAAACGATTATAAGAACGTAATCTGAGCAACCCTAGGGCAGCATATTCCATAACCTGGAAGAAATGGGTGCATTCCTAGAGATGTGTCAACTACCAAAACTGACCCAGGAAGAAATAGAAAACCTGAACAGTCCTATAACCACGAAGGCAATTGAAGTAGTCATCAAAAACCTCCCAAGAACCCAAAGCCCAGGGCCAGATGGATTCCCAGGGGAATTCTATCCGACATTTAAAGAAGAATTAATACCTATTCTCCTGAAACTGTTCCAAACAATAGAAATGGAAGGAGAACTTCCAAACACATTTTATGAGGCCACCATTACCTTGATCCCTACACCAGACAAAGATCCCATCAAAAAGGAGTATTAGAGACCAATATCCTTGATGAACATCGATGCAAAAATTCTCACCAAAATACTAGCTAAGAGGATCCAACAGTACATGAAAAGGAGTATTCACCATGACCAAGTGGGATTTATCCCTGGGCAGCAAGGCTGGTTCAACATCCGCAAATCAATCAACGTGATAAAACACATTAACAAAAGAAAGAACAAGAATCATATGATCCTCTCAATAGATGCAGAAAAACCATTTGACAAAGTAAAGCACACTTTCTGGATCAAAACTCTTCAGAGTACAGGGACAGCGGGTACATACCTCAATATCATAAAAGCCATCTACGAACAACCTACAGCGAATATCATTCCCAATGGGGAAAAGCTGAGATCTTTTCCCCTAAGGTCAGGAACGCGGCAGGGATAGCCACTCTCACCACTGCTATTCAACATAGTATTAGAAGTCCTAGCCACAGCAATCAGACAACAAAAAGAAATCAAAGGCATCCAAATCGGCGGAGAGGAAGTCAAACTCTCACTCTTTGCAGATGATATGATACTTTATGTGGAAAACCCAAAAGACTCCACCCCAAAACAGCTAGAACTCACACAGCAATTCCGCAAAGTAGCAGGCTATAAAATCAATGCACAGAAATCACTGGCATTCCTATACACCAACAACAAGACAGAAGAGAGACAAATCAAGGAGTCGATCCCATTCACAACTGCACCCAAAACCAGAAGAGACTTAGGAATAAATGGAACCCAAGAGGCAAAGGATCTGTACTCAGAAAACTACCAAATACTCAGGAAAGAAATTGAAGAAGACACAAAGAAACGGAAAAACTTTCCATGCTCATGGATTGGGAGAACCAACATTGTGAAGAGGTCAATGCTACCTAGAGCGATCTACACATTCAATGCAATCCCCGTCAAAATACCATCCACTTTTTTCCAAGAAATGGAACAAATAATCCTAAGATTTGAATGGAACCAGAAGAGACCACGAATAGCCAGAGGAATATTGAGAAAGAAAAGCAAAGCTGGCGGCATCACAATTCTGGACTTCCAGCTCTATGACAAAGCTGTCATCATCAAGACAGTATGGTACTGGCACAAAAACAGACACATAGATCCATGGAACAGAATCGAGAGCCCAGAAATGGACCCTCAACTCTATGGTCAACTTATCTTTGACAGAGCAGGAAAGAATGTCCAATGGCAAAAAGAGGGTCTCTTCAACAACTGGAGTTGTGGAAATTGGACAGCCCCATGCAGAAGAATGACACCGGACCGTTTCCTGACACCACACACAAAAATAGACTCCAAATGTTTGAAAGACCTCAATGTGAGACAGGACTCCCTCAAAATCCGAAAGGAGAACACAGGTAGCAAGCTCTTCGACCTCAGCCGCAGCAACTTCTTCCTAGAAACATCACCAAAGGCACGGGAAGCCAGGGCAAAAATGAACTATTGGGATTTCATCAAGATAAAAACCTTTGGCACAGCAAAAGAAACAGTCCACAAAACCAAAAGACAACCGACAAAATGGGAGGAATTATTTACGAATGACATATCAGATAAAGGGCTACTATCCAATATGTATAAAAACGTATCAAACTCAACACCCAAAGAACAAATAATCCAATCAAAAAATAGGCAGAAGACATGAACACACATTTTTCCAAAGAAGACATCCAAATGGCCCACAGGCACAGGAAAGAGTGCTCAACACGGCTCGGCATCAGGGAAATCCACATCAAAACCTCAATGAGATACCCCCTCACAGCCGTCAGAATGGCTCAAATGAACAAGTCAGGGAACGACAGAGGTTGGCGGGGATGTGGAGAATGGGGAACCCTCCTACACTGGTGGTGGGAATGCAAGCTGGTGCAACCCCTCTGGAAAACAGGATGGAGGTTCCTGAAATAGTTGAAATTAGAGCTACCATCCGATCCAGCAATTGCACTCCTGGGTATTTACCCCAAAGATACAAATGTAGGGACCCGAAGCGGTACGTGCACCCCATTGTTTATAGCAGCAATGTCCACAATAGCCAAACTGTTGAAAGAGCCAAGATGTCCATCGACAGATGAATGGATAAAGAAGAGGTGGTATATATATACACAATGGAATATTACGCAGCCATCAAAAGGAATGAGATGTTGCCATGGACAACGACGTGGATGGAACTGGAGGGTCCGATGATTAGTGAAATAAGTCAATCAGAGAAAGACATGTATCATATGACCTCACGGATATGAGGAATTCTTAATCTCAGGAACAGAGTGAGGCTTGCTGGAGTGGTCGGGGGTGGGAGGGATGGGCTGGCTGGGTGATAGACATTGGGGAGGGTATGAGCTACGGTGAGCGCTGTGAATTGTGTAAGACTGTTGAATCACAGATCTCTACTTCTGAAACAAATAACGCAACATATTTTAAGAATAAAGGAAAAGAAGGAGATAGCAGGAGAGGAAGAATGAAGGGGAGTTAGTGAGAGGGGGAGACAGACCAGGAGAGATGATGGATTCTGAAAAAAAATCCGAGATTTCTAGAGGGGAGGTGTGTCGGGGGATTGGTTAGCCTGGTGATGGGTATTAAAGAGGGCACATTCTGCATGGAGCACTGTGTGTTCGGAACAAACAATGAATCATGGGACACTACACCAAAACAAATGATGTAGTACATGGTGATTAACAAAGCAATAAAAAACAAAGACTGTAATAAGACATGAAGAAGGACACTATATCCTACTTAAAGGGTCTATCCAAGAAGAAGATCTAACAATTGTAAATGTCTATGCCCCGAACATGGGAGCATCCAATTATATAAGGCAATTTAGAAGAAAAGCAAAGAAAGACATTGACAACCATACAATAATAGTGGGGGACTTTGACACCCCCCTGACTGAAATGGCCAGATCATCTAAGCAAAAGATCAACAAGGAAATAAAGACTTTAAATGACACACTGGACCAAATGGACTTCACAGACATATTCAGAACGTTCCATCCCGAAGCAACGGAATACACATTCTTCTCTAGGGCCCATGGAACGTTCTCCAGAATGGATCACATCCTAGGTCACAAATCAGGTCTCAACCGGTACCCAAAGATTGGGATCATTCCCTGCACATTTTCAGACCACAATGCTTTGAAACTAGAAGTCAATCACAAGAGGAAAGTCGGAAAGAACTCAAATATATGGAGGCTAAAGAGCATCCTACGAAAGAATGAATGGGTCAACCAGGAAATTAAAGAAGAATTTAAAAATTCATGGAAACCAATGAAAATGAAAACACAACTGTCCAAAATCTTTGGGATACAGCCAAGGCAGTCCTGCGAGGAAAGTATATAGCAATACAAGCCTTTCTCAAGAAACATGAAAGGTCTCAAATACACACCCTAACCCTACACCTAAAGGAGCTGGAGAAAGAAGGGCAAATAAAGCGTAAACCCAGCAGGAGAAGAGAAATCATGCAGATCAGAGCAGAAATCAATGAAATAGAACCCAAAAGAACAGTAGAATAGATCAACGGAACTAGGAGATGGTTCTTTGAAAGAATTCACAAGATTGATACACCCCTGTCCAGGCTGATCAGAAAGAAAAGAGAAATGACCCAAATCAACAAAATCATGAATGAAAGAGGAGAGATCACACCCAACACCAAAGAAATACAAACGATTATAAGAACGTAATCTGAGCAACCCTAGGGCAGCATATTCCATAACCTGGAAGAAATGGGTGCATTCCTAGAGATGTGTCAACTACCAAAACTGACCCAGGAAGAAATAGAAAACCTGAACAGTCCTATAACCACGAAGGCAATTGAAGTAGTCATCAAAAACCTCCCAAGAAACCAAAGCCCAGGGCCAGATGGATTCCCAGGGGAATTCTATCCGACATTTAAAGAAGAATTAATACCTATTCTCCTGAAACTGTTCCAAACAATAGAAATGGAAGGAGAACTTCCAAACTCATTTTAAGAGGCCACCATTACCTTGATCCCTAAACCAGACAAAGATCCCATCAAAAAGGAGTATTAGAGACCAATATCCTTGATGAACATCGATGCAAAAATTCTCACCAAAATACTAGCTAAGAGGATCCAACAGTACATGAAAAGGAGTATTCACCATGACCAAGTGGGATTTATCCCTGGGCAGCAAGGCTGGTTCAACATCCGCAAATCAATCAACGTGATAAAACACATTAACAAAAGAAAGAACAAGAATCATATGATCCTCTCAATAGATGCAGAAAAACCATTTGACATAGTAAAGCATACTTTCTGGATCAAAACTCTTCAGAGTATAGGGACAGCGAGTACATACCTCAATATCATAAGAGCCATCTACGAAAACCCTACAGCGAATATCATTCCCAATGGGGAAAAGCTGAGATCTTTTCCCCTAAGGTCAGGAACGCGGCAGGGATAGCCACTCTCACCACTGCTATTCAACATAGTATTAGAAGTCCTAGCCACAGCAATCAGACAACAAAAAGAAATCAAAGGCATCCAAATCGGCAGAGAGGAAGTCAAACTCTCACTCTTTGCAGATGATATGATACTTTATGTGGAAAACCCAAAAGACTCCACCCCAAAACAGCTAGAACTCACACAGCAATTCCGCCAAGTAGCAGGCTATAAAATCAATGCACAGAAATCACTGGCATTCCTATACACCAACAACAAGACAGAAGAGAGACAAATCAAGGAGTCGATCCCATTCACAACTGCACCCAAAACCAGAAGAGACCTAGGAGTAAATTGAACCCAAGAGGCAAAGGATCTGTACTCAGAAAACTACCAAATACTCAGGAAAGAATTTGAAGAAGACACAAAGAAACGGAAAAATGTTCCATGCTCATGGATTGGGAGAACCAACATTGTGAAGAGGTCAATGCTACCTAGAGCAATCTACACATTCAATGCAATCCCCGTCAAAATACCATCCACCTTTTTCCAAGAAATGGAACAAATAATCCTAAGATTTGAATGGAACCAGAAGAGACCACGAATAGCCAGAGGAATATTGAGAAAGAAAAGCAAAGCTGGCGGCATCACAATTCTGGACTTCCAGCTCTATGACAAAGCTGTCATCATCAAGACAGTATGGTACTGGCACAAAAACAGACACATAGATCCATGGAACAGAATCGAGAGCCCAGAAATGGACCCTCAACTCTATGGTCAACTTATCTTTGACAGAGCAGGAAAGAATGTCCAATGGCAAAAAGAGGGTCTCTTCAACAACTGGAGTTGTGGAAATTGGACAGCCCCATGCAGAAGAATGACACCGGACCGTTTCCTGACACCACACACAAAAATAGACTCCAAATGTTTGAAAGACCTCAATGTGAGACAGGACTCCCTCAAAATCCGAAAGGAGAACACAGGTAGCAAGCTCTTCGACCTCAGCCGCAGCAACTTCTTCCTAGAAACATCACCAAAGGCACGGGAAGCCAGGGCAAAAATGAACTATTGGGATTTCATCAAGATAAAAACCTTTGGCACAGCAAAAGAAACAGTCCACAAAACCAAAAGACAACCGACAGAATGGGAGGAATTATTTACGAATGACATATCAGATAAAGGGCTACTATCCAATATGTATAAAAACGTATCAAACTCAACACCCAAAGAACAAATAATCCAATCAAAAAATAGGCAGAAGACATGAACACACATTTTTCCAAAGAAGACATCCAAATGGCCCACAGGCACAGGAAAGAGTGCTCAACACGGCTCGGCATCAGGGAAATCCACATCAAAACCTCAATGAGATACCCCCTCACAGCCGTCAGAATGGCTCAAATGAACAAGTCAGGGAACGACAGAGGTTGGCGGGGATGTGGAGAATGGGGAACCCTCCTACACTGGTGGTGGGAATGCAAGCTGGTGCAACCCCTCTGGAAAACAGGATGGAGGTTCCTGAAATAGTTGAAATTAGAGCTACCATCCGATCCAGCAATTGCACTCCTGGGTATTTACCCCAAAGATACAAATGTAGGGACCCGAAGCGGTACGTGCACCCCATTGTTTATAGCAGCAATGTCCACAATAGCCAAACTGTTGAAAGAGCCAAGATGTCCATCGACAGATGAATGGATAAAGAAGAGGTGGTATATATATACACAATGGAATATTACGCAGCCATCAAAAGGAATGAGATGTTGCCATGGACAACGACGTGGATGGAACTGGAGGGTCCGATGATTAGTGAAATAAGTCAATCAGAGAAAGACATGTATCATATGACCTCACGGATATGAGGAATTCTTAATCTCAGGAACAGAGTGAGGCTTGCTGGAGTGGTCGGGGGTGGGAGGGATGGGCTGGCTGGGTGATAGACATTGGGGAGGGTATGAGCTACGGTGAGCGCTGTGAATTGTGTAAGACTGTTGAATCACAGATCTCTACTTCTGAAACAAATAACGCAACATATTTTAAGAATAAAGGAAAAGAAGGAGATAGCAGGAGAGGAAGAATGAAGGGGAGTTAGTGAGAGGGGGAGACAGACCAGGAGAGATGATGGATTCTGAAAAAAAATCCGAGATTTCTAGAGGGGAGGTGTGTTGGGGGATTGGTTAGCCTGGTGATGGGTATTAAAGAGGGCACATTCTGCATGGAGCACTGTGTGTTCGGAACAAACAATGAATCATGGGACACTACACCAAAACAAATGATGTAGTACATGGTGATTAACAAAGCAATAAAAAACAAAGACTGTAATAAGACATGAAGAAGGACACTATATCCTACTTAAAGGGTCTATCCAAGAAGAAGATCTAACAATTGTAAATGTCTATGCCCCGAACATGGGAGCATCCAATTATATAAGGCAATTTAGAAGAAAAGCAAAGAAAGACATTGACAACCATACAATAATAGTGGGGGACTTTGACACCCCCCTGACTGAAATGGCCAGATCATCTAAGCAAAAGATCAACAAGGAAATAAAGACTTTAAATGACACACTGGACCAAATGGACTTCACAGACATATTCAGAACGTTCCATCCCGAAGCAACGGAATACACATTCTTCTCTAGGGCCCATGGAACGTTCTCCAGAATGGATCACATCCTAGGTCACAAATCAGGTCTCAACCGGTACCCAAAGATTGGGATCATTCCCTGCACATTTTCAGACCACAATGCTTTGAAACTAGAAGTCAATCACAAGAGGAAAGTCGGAAAGAACTCAAATATATGGAGGCTAAAGAGCATCCTACGAAAGAATGAATGGGTCAACCAGGAAATTAAAGAAGAATTTAAAAATTCATGGAAACCAATGAAAATGAAAACACAACTGTCCAAAATCTTTGGGATACAGCCAAGGCAGTCCTGCTAGGAAAGTATATAGCAATACAAGCCTTTCTCAAGAAACATGAAAGGTCTCAAATACACACCCTAACCCTACACCTAAAGGAGCTGGAGAAAGAAGGGCAAATAAAGCGTAAACCCAGCAGGAGAAGAGAAATCATGCAGATCAGAGCAGAAATCAATGAAATAGAACCCAAAAGAACAGTAGAATAGATCAACGGAACTAGGAGATGGTTCTTTGAAAGAATTCACAAGATTGATACACCCCTGTCCAGGCTGATCAGAAAGAAAAGAGAAATGACCCAAATCAACAAAATCATGAATGAAAGAGGAGAGATCACACCCAACACCAAAGAAATACAAACGATTATAAGAACGTAATCTGAGCAACCCTAGGGCAGCATATTCCATAACCTGGAAGAAATGGGTGCATTCCTAGAGATGTGTCAACTACCAAAACTGACCCAGGAAGAAATAGAAAACCTGAACAGTCCTATAACCACGAAGGCAATTGAAGTAGTCATCAAAAACCTCCCAAGAAACCAAAGCCCAGGGCCAGATGGATTCCCAGGGGAATTCTATCCGACATTTAAAGAAGAATTAATACCTATTCTCCTGAAACTGTTCCAAACAATAGAAATGGAAGGAGAACTTCCAAACTCATTTTAAGAGGCCACCATTACCTTGATCCCTAAACCAGACAAAGATCCCATCAAAAAGGAGTATTAGAGACCAATATCCTTGATGAACATCGATGCAAAAATTCTCACCAAAATACTAGCTAAGAGGATCCAACAGTACATGAAAAGGAGTATTCACCATGACCAAGTGGGATTTATCCCTGGGCAGCAAGGCTGGTTCAACATCCGCAAATCAATCAACGTGATAAAACACATTAACAAAAGAAAGAACAAGAATCATATGATCCTCTCAATAGATGCAGAAAAACCATTTGACATAGTAAAGCATACTTTCTGGATCAAAACTCTTCAGAGTATAGGGACAGCGAGTACATACCTCAATATCATAAGAGCCATCTACGAAAACCCTACAGCGAATATCATTCCCAATGGGGAAAAGCTGAGATCTTTTCCCCTAAGGTCAGGAACGCGGCAGGGATAGCCACTCTCACCACTGCTATTCAACATAGTATTAGAAGTCCTAGCCACAGCAATCAGACAACAAAAAGAAATCAAAGGCATCCAAATCGGCAGAGAGGAAGTCAAACTCTCACTCTTTGCAGATGATATGATACTTTATGTGGAAAACCCAAAAGACTCCACCCCAAAACAGCTAGAACTCACACAGCAATTCCGCCAAGTAGCAGGCTATAAAATCAATGCACAGAAATCACTGGCATTCCTATACACCAACAACAAGACAGAAGAGAGACAAATCAAGGAGTCGATCCCATTCACAACTGCACCCAAAACCAGAAGAGACCTAGGAGTAAATTGAACCCAAGAGGCAAAGGATCTGTACTCAGAAAACTACCAAATACTCAGGAAAGAATTTGAAGAAGACACAAAGAAACGGAAAAATGTTCCATGCTCATGGATTGGGAGAACCAACATTGTGAAGAGGTCAATGCTACCTAGAGCAATCTACACATTCAATGCAATCCCCGTCAAAATACCATCCACCTTTTTCCAAGAAATGGAACAAATAATCCTAAGATTTGAATGGAACCAGAAGAGACCACGAATAGCCAGAGGAATATTGAGAAAGAAAAGCAAAGCTGGCGGCATCACAATTCTGGACTTCCAGCTCTATGACAAAGCTGTCATCATCAAGACAGTATGGTACTGGCACAAAAACAGACACATAGATCCATGGAACAGAATCGAGAGCCCAGAAATGGACCCTCAACTCTATGGTCAACTTATCTTTGACAGAGCAGGAAAGAATGTGCAATGGCAAAAAGAGAGTCTCTTCAACAACTGGAGTTGTGGAAATTGGACAGCCCCATGCAGAAGAATGACACTGGACCCTTTCCTGACACCACACCCAAAAATAGACTCCAAATGTTTGAAAGACCTCAATGTGAGACAGGACTCCATCAAAATCCTAAGGGAGAACACAGGTAGCAAGTTCTTCGACCTCAGCCGCAGCAACTTCTTCCTAGAAACATCACCAAAGGCACGGGAAGCCAGGGCAAAAATGAACTATTGGGATTTCATCAAGATAAAAACCTTTGGCACAGCAAAAGAAACAGTCCACAAAACCAAAAGACAACCGACAGAATGGGAGAAATTATTTACGAATGACATATCAGATAAAGGGCTACTATCCAATATGTATAAAAACGTATCAAACTCAACACCCAAAGAACAAATAATCCAATCAAAAAATAGGCAGAAGACATGAACACACATTTTTCCAAAGAAGACATCCAAATGGCCCACAGGCACAGGAAAGAGTGCTCAACACGGCTCGGCATCAGGGAAATCCACATCAAAACCTCAATGAGATACCCCCTCACAGCCGTCAGAATGGCTCAAATGAACAAGTCAGGGAACGACAGAGGTTGGCGGGGATGTGGAGAATGGCGAACCCTCCTACACTGGTGGTGGGAATGCAAGCTGGTGCAACCCCTCTGGAAAACAGGATGGAGGTTCCTGAAATAGTTGAAATTAGAGCTACCATCCGATCCAACAATTGCACTCCTGGGTATTTACCCCAAAGATACAAATGTAGGGACCCGAAGCGGTACGTGCACCCCATTGTTTATAGCAGCAATGTCCACAATAGCCAAACTGTTGAAAGAGCCAAGATGTCCATCGACAGATGAATGGATAAAGAAGAGGTGGTATATATATACACAATGGAATATTACGCAGCCATCAAAAGGAATGAGATGTTGCCATGGACAACGACGTGGATGGAACTGGAGGGTCCGATGATTAGTGAAATAAGTCAATCAGAGAAAGACATGTATCATATGACCTCACGGATATGAGGAATTCTTAATCTCAGGAACAGAGTGAGGCTTGCTGGAGTGGTCGGGGGTGGGAGGGATGGGCTGGCTGGGTGATAGACATTGGGGAGGGTATGAGCTACGGTGAGCGCTGTGAATTGTGTAAGACTGTTGAATCACAGATCTCTACTTCTGAAACAAATAACGCAACATATTTTAAGAATAAAGGAAAAGAAGGAGATAGCAGGAGAGGAAGAAAGAAGGGGAGTTAGTGAGAGGGGGAGACAGACCAGGAGAGATGATGGATTCTGAAAAAAAATCCGAGATTTCTAGAGGGGAGGTGGGTCGGGGGATTGGTTAGCCTGGTGATGGGTATTAAAGAGGGCACATTCTGCATGGAGCACTGTGTGTTCGGAACAAACAATGAATCATGGGACACTACACCAAAACAAATGATGTAGTACATGGTGATTAACAAAGCAATAAAAAACAAAGACTGTAATAAGACATGAAGAAGGACACTATATCCTACTTAAAGGGTATATCCAAGAAGAAGATCTAACAATTGTAAATGTCTATGCCCCGAACATGGGAGCATCTAATTGTATAAGGCAATTTAGAAGAAAAGCAAAGAAAGACATTGACAACCATACAATCATAGTGGGGGACTTTAACACCCCCCTGACTGTAATGGCCAGATCATCTAAGCAAAACATCAACAAGGAAATAAAGACTTTAAATGACACACTGGACCAAATGGACTTCACAGACATATTCAGAACGTTCCATCCCGAAGCAACGGAATACACATTCTTCTCTAGGGCCCATGGAACGTTCTCCAGAATGGATCACATCCTAGGACACAAATCAGGTCTCAACCGGTACCCAAAGATTGGGATCATTCCCTGCACATTTTCAGACCACAATGCTTTGAAACTAGAACTCAATCACAAGAGGAAAGTCGGAAAGAACTCAAATACATGGAGGCTAAAGAGCATCCTACGAAAGAATGAATGGGTCAACCAGGAAAGTAAAGAAGAATTTAAAAATTCCTGGAAACCAATGAAAATGAAAACACAACTGTCCAAAATCTTTGGGATACAGCCAAGGCAGTCCTGCGAGGAAAGTATATAGCAATACAAGTCTTTCTCAAGAAACATGAAAGGTCTCAAATACACACCCTAACCCTACACCTAAAGGAGCTGGAGAGAGAACGGCAAATAAAGCCTAACCCAGCAGGAGAAGAGAAATCATGCAGATCAGAGCAGAAATCAATGAAATAGAACCCAAAAGAACAGTAGAACAGATCAACGGAACTAGGAGCTGGTTCTTTGAAAGAATTCACAAGATTGATACACCCCTGTCCAGGCTGATCAGAAAGAAAAGAGAAATGACCCAAATCAACAAAATCATGAATGAAAGAGGAGAGATCCCAACCAACACCAAAGAAATACAAACGATTATAAGAACGTAATGTGAGCAACCCTATGGCACCATATTCCATAACCTGGAAGAAATGGGTGCATTCCTAGAGATGTGTCAACTACCAAAACCTACCCAGGAAGAAATAGAAAACCTGAACAGTCCTATAACCACGAAGGCAATTGAAGTAGTCACCAAAAACCTCCCAAGAACCCAAAGCCCAGGGCCAGATGGATTCCCAGGGGAATTCTATCCGACATTTAAAGAAGAATTAATACCTATTCTCCTGAAACTGTTCCAAACAATAGAAATGGAAGGAAAACTTCCAAACTCATTTTATGAGGCCACCATTACCTTGATCCCAAAACCAGACAAAGATCCCATCAAAAAGGAGTATTAGAGACCAATATCCTTGATGAACATCGATGCAAAAATTCTCACCAAAATACTAGCCAAGAGGATCCAACAGTACATGAAAAGGAGTATTCACCATGACCAAGTGGGATTTATCCCTGGGCTGCAAGGCTGGTTCAACATCCGCAAATCAATCAACGTGATAAAACACATTAACCAAAGAAAGAACAAGAATCATATGATCCTCTCAATAGATGCAGAAAAACCATTTGACAAAGTAAAGCACACTTTCTGGATCAAAACTCTTCAGAGTATAGGGACAGCGGGTACATACCTCAATATCATAAAAGCCATCTACGAACAACCTACAGCGAATATCATTCTCAATGGGGAAAAGCTGTGATCTTTTCCCCTAAGGTCAGGAACGCGGCAGGGATAGCCACTCTCACCACTGCTATTCAACATAGTATTAGAAGTCCTAGCCACGGGAATCAGACAACAAAAAGAAATCAAAGGCATCCAAATCGGCAGAGAGGAAGTCAAACTCTCACTCTTTGCAGATGATATGATACTTTATGTGGAAAACCCAAAAGACTCCACCCCAAAACTGCTAGAACTCACACAGCAATTCCGTCAAGTAGCAGGCTATAAAATCAATGCACAGAAATCACTGGCATTCCTATACACCAACAACAAGACAGAAGAGAGACAAATCAAGGAGTCGATCCCATTCACAACTGCACCCAAAACCAGAAGAGACCTAGGAGTAAATTGAACCCAAGAGGCAAAGGATCTGTACTCAGAAAACTACCAAATACTCAGGAAAGAAATTGAAGAAGACACAAAGAAACGGAAAAATGTTCCATGCTCATGGATTGGGAGAACCAACATTGTGAAGAGGTCAATGCTACCTAGAGCAATCTACACATTCAATGCAATCCCCGTCAAAATACCATCCACCTTTTTCCAAGAAATGGAACAAATAATCCTAAGATTTGAATGGAACCAGAAGAGACCACGAATAGCCAGAGGAATATTGAGAAAGAAAAGCAAAGCTGGCGGCATCACAATTCTGGACTTCCAGCTCTATGACAAAGCTGTCATCATCAAGACAGTATGGTACTGGCACAAAAACAGACACATAGATCCATGGAACAGAATCGAGAGCCCAGAAATGGACCCTCAACTCTATGGTCAACTTATCTTTGACAGAGCAGGAAAGAATGTCCAATGGCAAAAAGAGAGTCTCTTCAACAACTGGAGTTGTGGAAATTGGACAGCCCCATGCAGAAGAATGACACTGGACCATTTCCTGACACCACACACAAAAATTGACTCCAAATGTTTGAAAGACCTCAATGTGAGACAGGACTCCATCAAAATCCTAAGGGAGAACACAGGTAGCAAGCTCTTCGACCTCAGCCGCAGCAACTTCTTCCTAGAAACATCACCAAATGCACGGGAAGCCAGGGCAAAAATGAACTATTGGGATTTCATCGAGATAAAAACCTTTGGCACAGCAAAAGAAACAGTCCACAAAACCAAAAGACAACCGACAGAATGGGAGAAATTATTTACGAATGACATATCAGATAAAGGGCTACTATCGAATATGTATAAAAACGTATCAAACTCAACACCCAAAGAACAAATAATCCAATCAAAAAATAGGCAGAAGACATGAACAGACATTTTTCCAAAGAAGACATCCAAATGGCCCACAGGCACAGGAAAGAGTGCTCAACACGGCTCGGCATCAGGGAAATCCACATCAAAACCTCAATGAGATACCCCCTCACAGCCGTCAGAATGGCTCAAATGAACAAGTCAGGGAACGACAGAGGTTGGCGGGGATGTGGAGAATGGGGAACCCTCCTACACTGGTGGTGGGAATGCAAGCTGGTGCAACCCCTCTGGAAAACAGGATGGAGGTTCCTCGAATAGTTGAAATTAGAGCTACCATCCGATCCAGCAATTGCACTCCTGGGTATTTACCACAAAGATACAAATGTAGGGACCCGAAGCGGTACGTGCACCCCATTGTTTATAGCAGCAATGTCCACAATAGCCAAACTGTTGAAAGAGCCAAGATGTCCATCGACAGATGAATGGATAAAGAAGAGGTGGTATATATCTACACAATGGAATATTACGCAGCCATCAAAAGGAATGAGATGTTGCCATGGACAACGACGTGGATGGAACTGGAGGGTCCGATGATTAGTGAAATAAGTCAATCAGAGAAAGACATGTATCATATGACCTCACGGATATGAGGAATTCTTAATCTCAGGAACAGAGTGAGGCTTGCTGGAGTGGTCGGGGGTGGGAGGGATGGGCTGGCTGGGTGATAGACATTGGGGAGGGTATGAGCTACGGTGAGCGCTGTGAATTGTGTAAGACTGTTGAATCACAGATCTCTACTTCTGAAACAAATAACGCAACATATTTTAAGAATAAAGGAAAAGAAGGAGATAGCAGGAGAGGAAGAATGAAGGGGAGTTAGTGAGAGGGGGAGACAGACCAGGAGAGATGATGGATTCTGAAAAAAAATCCGAGATTTCTAGAGGGGAGGTGTGTCGGGGGATTGGTTTCCCTGGTGATGGGTATTAAAGAGGGCACATTCTGCATGGAGCACTGTGTGTTCGGAACAAACAATGAATCATGGGACACTACACCAAAACAAATGATGTAGTACATGGTGATTAACAAAGCAATAAAAAACAAAGACTGTAATAAGACATGAAGAAGGACACTATATCCTACTTAAAGGGTCTATCCAAGAAGAAGATCTAACAATTGTAAATGTCTATGCCCCGAACATGGGAGCATCCAATTATATAAGGCAATTTAGAAGAAAAGCAAAGAAAGACATTGACAACCATACAATAATAGTGGGGGACTTTGACACCCCCCTGACTGAAATGGCCAGATCATCTAAGCAAAAGATCAACAAGGAAATAAAGACTTTAAATGACACACTGGACCAAATGGACTTCACAGACATATTCAGAACGTTCCATCCCGAAGCAACGGAATACACATTCTTCTCTAGGGCCCATGGAACGTTCTCCAGAATGGATCACATCCTAGGTCACAAATCAGGTCTCAACCGGTACCCAAAGATTGCGATCATTCCCTGCACATTTTCAGACCACAATGCTTTGAAACTAGAAGTCAATCACAAGAGGAAAGTCGGAAAGAACTCAAATATATGGAGGCTAAAGAGCATCCTACGAAAGAATGAATGGGTCAACCAGGAAATTAAAGAAGAATTTAAAAATTCATGGAAACCAATGAAAATGAAAACACAACTGTCCAAAATCTTTGGGATACAGCCAAGGCAGTCCTGCGAGGAAAGTATATAGCAATACAAGCCTTTCTCAAGAAACATGAAAGGTCTCAAATACACACCCTAACCCTACACCTAAAGGAGCTGGAGAAAGAAGGGCAAATAAAGCGTAAACCCAGCAGGAGAAGAGAAATCATGCAGATCAGAGCAGAAATCAATGAAATAGAACCCAAAAGAACAGTAGAACAGATCAACGGAACTAGGAGATGGTTCTTTGAAAGAATTCACAAGATTGATACACCCCTGTCCAGGCTGATCAGAAAGAAAAGAGAAATGACCCAAATCAACAAAATCATGAATGAAAGAGGAGAGATCACAACCAACACCAAAGAAATACAAACGATTATAAGAACGTAATCTGAGCAACCCTAGGGCAGCATATTCCATAACCTGGAAGAAATGGGTGCATTCCTAGAGATGTGTCAACTACCAAAACTGACCCAGGAAGAAATAGAAAACCTGAACAGTCCTATAACCACGAAGGCAATTGAAGTAGTCATCAAAAACCTCCCAAGAACCCAAAGCCCAGGGCCAGATGGATTCCCAGGGGAATTCTATCCGACATTTAAAGAAGAATTAATACCTATTCTCCTGAAACTGTTCCAAACAATAGAAATGGAAGGAGAACTTCCAAACTCATTTTATGAGGCCACCATTACCTTGATCCCTACACCAGACAAAGATCCCATCAAAAAGGAGTATTAGAGACCAATATCCTTGATGAACATCGATGCAAAAATTCTCACCAAAATACTAGCTAAGAGGATCGAACAGTACATGAAAAGGAGTATTCACCATGACCAAGTGGGATTTATCCCTGGGCAGCAAGGCTGGTTCAACATCCGCAAATCAATCAACGTGATAAAACACATTAACAAAAGAAAGAACAAGAATCATATGATCCTCTCAATAGATGCAGAAAAACCATTTGACAAAGTAAAGCACACTTTCTGGATCAAAACTCTTCAGAGTACAGGGACAGCGGGTACATACCTCAATATCATAAAAGCCATCTACGAACAACCTACAGCGAATATCATTCCCAATGGGGAAAAGCTGAGACCTTTCCCCTAAGGTCAGGAACGCGGCAGGGATAGCCACTCTCACCACTGCTATTCAACATAGTATTAGAAGTCCTAGCCACAGCAATCAGACAACAAAAAGAAATCAAAGGCATCCAAATCGGCGGAGAGGAAGTCAAACTCTCACTCTTTGCAGATGATATGATACTTTATGTGGAAAACCCAAAAGACTCCACCCCAAAACAGCTAGAACTCACACAGCAATTCCGTCAAGTAGCAGGCTATAAAATCAATGCACAGAAATCAGTGGCATTCCTATACACCAACAACAAGACAGAAGTGAGACAAATCAAGGAGTCGATCCCATTCACAACTGCACCCAAAACCAGAAGAGACCTAGGAATAAATGGAACCCAAGAGGCAAAGGATCTGTACTCAGAAAACTACCAAATACTCAGGAAAGAAATTGAAGAAGACACAAAGAAACGGAAAAACTTTCCATGCTCATGGATTGGGAGAACCAACATTGTGAAGAGGTCAATGCTACCTAGAGCGATCTACACATTCAATGCAATCCCCGTCAAAATACCATCCACTTTTTTCCAAGAAATGGAACAAATAATCCTAAGATTTGAATGGAACCAGAAGAGACCACGAATAGCCAGAGGAATATTGAGAAAGAAAAGCAAAGCTGGCGGCATCACAATTCTGGACTTCCAGCTCTATGACAAAGCTGTCATCATCAAGACAGTATGGTACTGGCACAAAAACAGACACATAGATCCATGGAACAGAATCGAGAGCCCAGAAATGGACCCTCAACTCTATGGTCAACTTATCTTTGACAGAGCAGGAAAGAATGTCCAATGGCAAAAAGAGGGTCTCTTCAACAACTGGAGTTGTGGAAATTGGACAGCCCCATGCAGAAGAATGACACCGGACCGTTTCCTGACACCACACACAAAAATAGACTCCAAATGTTTGAAAGACCTCAATGTGAGACAGGACTCCCTCAAAATCCGAAAGGAGAACACAGGTAGCAAGCTCTTCGACCTCAGCCGCAGCAACTTCTTCCTAGAAACATCACCAAAGGCACGGGAAGCCAGGGCAAAAATGAACTATTGGGATTTCATCAAGATAAAAACCTTTGGCACAGCAAAAGAAACAGTCCACAAAACCAAAAGACAACCGACAGAATGGGAGGAATTATTTACGAATGACATATCAGATAAAGGGCTACTATCCAATATGTATAAAAACGTATCAAACTCAACACCCAAAGAACATATAATCCAATCAAAAAATAGGCAGAAGACATGAACAGACATTTTTCCAAAGAAGACATCCAAATGGCCAACAGGCACAGGAAAAAGTGCTCAACACGTCTCGGCATCAGGGAAATCCACATCAAAACATCAATGAGATATCACCTCACACCCGTCAGAATGGCTCAAATGAACAAGTCAGGGAACGACAGAGGTTGGCGGGGATGTGGAGAAAGGGGAACCCTCCTACACTGGTGGTGGGAATGCAAGCTGGTGCAACCCCTCTGGAAAACAGGATGGAGGTTCCTCAAATAGTTGAAATTAGAGCTACCATCCGATCCAGCAATTGCACTCCTGGGTATTTATCCCAAAGATACAAATGTAGGGACCCGAAGCGGTACGTGCACCCCATTGTTTGTAGCAGCAATGTCCACAATAGCCAAACTGTTGAAAGAGCCAAGATGTCCATCGACAGATGAATGGATAAAGAAGAGGTGGTATATATCTACACAATGGAATATTACGCAGCCATCCAAAGGATGAGATGTTGCCATGGACAACGACGTGGATGGAACTGGAGGGTCCGATGATGAGTGAAATAAGTCAATCAGAGAAAGACATGTATCATATGACCTCACGGATATGAGGAATTCTTAATCTCAGGAACAGAGTGATGCTTGTTGGAGTGGTCGGGGGTGGGAGGGATGGGCTAGCTGGGTGATAGACATTGGGGAGGGTATGAGCTACGGTGAGCGCTGTGAATTGTGTAAGACTGTTGAATCACAGATCTCTACTTCTGAAACAAATAACGCAAGATATTTTAAGAATAAAGGAAAAGAAGGAGATAGCAGGAGAAGAAGAATGAAGGGGAGTTAGTGAGAGGGGGAGACAGACCAGGAGAGATGATGGATTCTGAAAAAAAATCCGAGGTTTCTAGACGGGAGGTGGGTCGGGGAATTGGTTAGCCTGGTGATGGGTATTAAAGAGGGCACATTCTGCATGGAGCACTGTGTGTTCGGAACAAACAATGAATCATGGGACACTACACCAAAACAAATGATGTAGTACATGGTGATTAACAAAGCAGTAAAAAACAAAGACTGTAATAAGACATGAAGAAGGACACTATATCCTACTTAAAGGGTATATCCAAGAAGAAGATCTAACAATTGTAAATGTCTATGCCCCGAACATGGGAGCATCCAATTGTATAAGGCAATTTAGAAGAAAAGCAAAGAAAGACATTGACAACCATACAATCATAGTGGGGGACTTTAACACCCCCCTGACTGTAATGGCCAGATCATCTAAGCAAAACATCAACAAGGAAATAAAGACTTTAAATGACACACTGGACCAAATGGACTTCACAGACATATTCAGAACGTTCCATCCCGAAGCAACGGAATACACATTCTTCTCTAGGGCCCATGGAACGTTCTCCAGAATGGATCACATCCTAGGACACAAATCAGGTCTCAACCGGTACCCAAAGATTGGGATCATTCCCTGCACATTTTCAGACCACAATGCTTTGAAACTAGAACTCAATCACAAGAGGAAAGTCGGAAAGAACTCAAATACATGGAGGCTAAAGAGCATCCTACGAAAGAATGAATGGGTCAACCAGGAAAGTAAAGAAGAATTTAAAAATTCCTGGAAACCAATGAAAATGAAAACACAACTGTCCAAAATCTTTGGGATACAGCCAAGGCAGTCCTGCGAGGAAAGTATATAGCAATACAAGTCTTTCTCAAGAAACATGAAAGGTCTCAAATACACACCCTAACCCTACACCTAAAGGAGCTGGAGAGAGAACGGCAAATAAAGCCTAACCCAGCAGGAGAAGAGAAATCATGCAGATCAGAGCAGAAATCAATGAAATAGAACCCAAAAGAACAGTAGAACAGATCAACGGAACTAGGAGCTGGTTCTTTGAAAGAATTCACAAGATTGATACACCCCTGTCCAGGCTGATCAGAAAGAAAAGAGAAATGACCCAAATCAACAAAATCATGAATGAAAGAGGAGAGATCACAACCAAAACCAAAGAAATACAAACGATTATAAGAACGTAATGTGAGCAACCCTATGGCACCATATTCCATAACCTGGAAGAAATGGGTGCATTCCTAGAGATGTGTCAACTACCAAAACTGACCCAGGAAGAAATAGAAAACCTGAACAGTCCTATAACCACGAAGGCAATTGAAGTAGTCACCAAAAACCTCCCAAGAACCCAAAGCCCAGGGCCAGATGGATTCCCAGGGGAATTCTATCAGACATTTAAAGAAGAATTAATACCTATTCTCCTGAAACTGTTCCAAACAATAGAAATGGAAGGAAAACTTCCAAACTCATTTTATGAGGCCACCATTACCTTGATCCCAAAACCAGACAAAGATCCCATCAAAAAGGAGTATTAGAGACCAATATCCTTGATGAACATCGATGCAAAAATTCTCACCAAAATACTAGCCAAGAGGACCCAACAGTACATGAAAAGGAGTATTCACCATGACCAAGTGGGATTTATCCCTGGGCTGCAAGGCTGGTTCAACATCCGCAAATCAATCAACGTGATAAAACACATTAACCAAAGAAAGAACAAGAATCATATGATCCTCTCAATAGATGCAGAAAAACCATTTGACAAAGTAAAGCACACTTTCTGGATCAAAACTCTTCAGAGTATAGGGACAGCGGGTACATACCTCAATATCATAAAAGCCATCTACGAACAACCTACAGCGAATATCATTCTCAATGGGGAAAAGCTGAGATCTTTTCCCCTAAGGTCAGGAACGCGGCAGGGATAGCCACTCTCACCACTGCTATTCAACATAGTATTAGAAGTCCTAGCCACAGCAATCAGAGAACAAAAAGAAATCAAAGGCATCCAAATCGGCAGAGAGGAAGTCAAACTCTCACTCTTTGCAGATGATATGATACTTTATGTGGAAAACCCAAAAGACTCCACCCCAAAACTGCTAGAACTCACACAGCAATTCCGTCAAGTAGAAGGCTATAAAATCAATGCACAGAAATCAGTGGCATTCCTATACACCAACAACAAGACAGAAGAGAGAGAAATCAAGGAGTCGATCCCATTCACAACTGCACCCAAAACCAGAAGAGACCGAGGAATAAATTGAACCCAAGAGGTAAAGGATCTGTACTCAGAAAACTACCAAATACTCAGGAAAGAAATTGAAGAAGACACAAAGAAACGGAAAAACGTTCCATGCTCAGGGACTGGGAGAACCAACATTTTGAAGAGGTCAATGCTACCTAGAGCGATCTACACATTCAATGCAATCCCCGTCAAAATACCATCCACTTTTTTCCAAGAAATGGAACAAATAATCCTAAGATTTGAATGGAACCAGAAGAGACCACGAATAGCCAGAGGAATATTGAGAAAGAAAAGCAAAGCTGGCGGCATCACAATTCTGGACTTCCAGCTCTATGACAAAGCTGTCATCATCAAGACAGTATGGTACTGGCACAAAAACGGACACATAGATCCATGGAACAGAATCGAGAGCCCAGAAATGGACCCTCAACTCTATGGTCAACTTATCTTTGACACAGCAAGAAAGAATGTCCAATGGCAAAAAGAGAGTCTCTTCAACAACTGGAGTTGTGGAAATTGGACAGCCCCATGCAGAAGAATGACACTGGACCATTTCCTGACACCACACACAAAAATAGACTCCAAATGTTTGAAAGACCTCAATGTGAGACAGGACTCCATCAAAATCCTAAAGGAGAACACAGGTAGCAAGCTCTTCGACCTCAGCCGCAGCAACTTCTTCCTAGAAACATTACCAAAGGCACGGGAAGCCAGGGCAAAAATGAACTATTGGGATTTCATCAAGATAAAAACCTTTGGCACAGCAAAAGAAACAGTCCACAAAACCAAAAGACAACCGACAGAATGGGAGAAATTATTTACGAATGACATATCAGATAAAGGGCTACTATCCAATATGTATAAAAACGTATCAAACTCAACACCCAAAGAACAAATAATCCAATCAAAAAATAGGCAGAAGACATGAACACACATTTTTCCAAAGAAGACATCCAAATGGCCAACAGGCACAGGAAAAAGTGCTCAACACGGCTCGGCATCAGGGAAATCCACATCAAAACCTCAATGAGATACCACCTCACACCCGTCAGAATGGCTCAAATGAACAAGTCAGGGAACGACAGAGGTTGGCGGGGATGTGGAGAAAGGGAAACCCTCCTACACTGGTGGTGGGAATGCAAGCTGGTGCAACCCCTCTGGTAAACAGGATGGAGGATCCTCAAATAGTTGAAATTAGAGCTACCATCCGATCCAGCCATTGCACTCCTGGGTATTTACCCCAAAGATACAAATGTAGGGACCCGAAGCGGTACGTGCACCCCATTGTTTATAGCAGCAATGTCCACAATAGCCAAACTGTTGAAAGAGCCAAGATGTCCATCGACAGATGAATGGATAAAGAAGAGGTGGTATATATATACACAATGGAATATTACGCAGCCATCAAAAGGAATGAGATGTTGCCATGGATAACGATGTGGATGGAAATGGAGGGTCCGACGATTAGTGAAATAAGTCAATCAGAGAAAGACATGTATCATATGACCTCACTGATATGAGGAATTCTTAATCTCAGGAACAGAGTGAGGCTTGCTGGAGTGGTCGGGGGTGGGAGGGATGGGCTGGCTGGGTGATAGACATTGGGGAGGGTATGAGCTACGGTGAGCGCTGTGAATTGTGTAAGACTGTTGAATCACAGATCTCTACTTCTGAAACAAATAACGCAACATATTTTAAGAATAAAGGAATGAAGGAGATAGCAGGAGAGGAAGAATGAAGGGGAGTTAGTGAGAGGGGGAGACAGACCAGGAGAGATGATGGATTCTGAAAAAAAATCCGAGGTTTCTAGAGGGGTGGTGGGTCGATGGATTGGTTAGCCTGGTGATGGGTATTAAAGAGGGCACATTCTGCATGGAGCACTGTGTGTTCGGAACAAACAATGAATCATGGGACACTACACCAAAACAAATGATGTAGTACATGGTGATTAACAAAGCAATAAAAAACAAAGACTGTAATAAGAGATGAAGAAGGACACTATATCCTACTTAAAGGGTCTATCCAAGAAGAAGATCTAACAATTGTAAATGTGTATGCCCCGAACATGGGAGCATCCAATTGTATAAGGCAATTTAGAAGAAAAGCAAAGAAAGACTTTGACAACCATACAATCATAGTGGGGGACTTTAACACCCCCCTGACTGAAATGGCCAGATCATCTAAGCAAAAGATCAACAAGGAAATAAAGACTTTAAATGACACACTGGACCAAATGGACTTCACAGACATATTCAGAACGTTCCATCCCGAAGCAACGGAATACACATTCTTCTCTAGGGCCCATGGAACGTTCTCCAGAATGGATCACATCCTAGGTCACAAATCAGGTCTCAACCGGTACCCAAAGATTGCGATCATTCCCTGCACATTTTCAGACCACAATGCTTTGAAACTAGAACTCAATCACAAGAGGAAAGTCGGAAAGAACTCAAATACATGGAGGCTAAAGAGCATCCTACGAAAGAATGAATGGGTCAACCAGGAAATTAAAGAAGAATTTAAAAATTCATGGAAACCAATGAAAATAAAAAAAAACTGTCCAAAATCTTTGGGATACAGCCAAGGCAGTCCTGCGAGGAAAGTATATAGCAATACAAGCCTTTCTCAAGAAACATGAAAGGTCTCAAATACACAACCTAACCCTACACCTAAAGGAGCTGGAGAAAGAACGGCCAATAAAGCCTAAACCCAGCAGGAGAAGAGAAATCATGCAGATCAGAGCAGAAATCAATGAAATAGAACCCAAAAGAACAGTAGAACAGATCAACGGAACTAGGAGCTGGTTCTTTGAAAGAATTCACAAGATTGATACACCCCTGTCCAGGCTGATCAAAAAGAAAAGAGAAATGACCCAAATCAACAAAATCATGAATGAAAGAGGAGAGATCACAACCAACACCAAAGAAATACAAACGATTATAAGAACGTAATCTGAGCAACCCTAGGGCAGCATATTCCATAACCTGGAAGAAATGGGTGCATTCCTAGAGATGTGTCAACTACCAAAACTGACCCAGGAAGAAAGAGAAAACCTGAACAGTCCTATAACTACGAAGGCAATTGAAGTAGTCATCAAAAACCTCCCAAGAACCCAAAGCCCAGGGCCAGATGGATTCCCAGGGGAATTCTATCAGACATTTAAAGAAGAATTAATACCTACTCTCCTGAAACTGTTCCAAACAATAGAAATAGAAGTAAAACTTCCAAACTCATTTTATGAAGCCACAATTACCTTGATCCCAAAACCAGACAAAGATCCCATCAAAAAGGAGTATTAGAGACCAATATCCTTGATGAACATCGATGCAAAAATTCTCACCAAAATACTAGCCAAGAGGATCCAACAGTACATGAAAAGGAGTATTCACCATGACCAAGTGGGATTTATCCCTGGGCTGCAAGGCTGGTTCAACATCCGCAAATCGATCAACGTGATAAAACACATTAACAAAAGAAAGAACAAGAATCATATGATCCTCTCAATAGATGCAGAAAAACCATTTGACAAAGTAAACACCCTTTCTGGATCAAAACTCTTCAGAGTATAGGGACAGCGGGTACATACCTCAATATCATAAAAGCCATCTACGAACAACCTACAGCGAATATCATTCTCAATGGGGAAAAGATGAGATCTTTTCCCCTAAGGTCAGGAACGCGGCAGGGATAGCCACTCTCACCACTGCTATTCAACATAGTATTAGAAGTCCTAGCCACAGCAATCAGACAACAAAAAGAAATCAAAGGCATCCAAATCGGCAGAGAGGAAGTCAAACTCTCACTCTTTGCAGATGATATGATACTTTATGTGGAAAACCCAAAAGACTCCACCCCAAAACAGCTAGAACTCACACAGCAATTCCGCCAAGTAGCAGGCTATAAAATCAATGCACAGAAATCACTGGCATTCCTATACACCAACAACAAGACAGAAGAGAGACAAATCAAGGAGTCGATCCCATTCACAACTGCACCCAAAACCAGAAGAGACCTAGGAATAAATGGAACCCAAGAGGCAAAGGATCTGTACTCAGAAAACTACCAAATACTCAGGAAAGAAATTGAAGAAGACACAAAGAAACGGAAAAACGTTCCATGCTCATGGATTGGGAGAACCAACATTGTGAAGAGGTCAATGCTACCTAGAGCGATCTACACATTCAATGCAATCCCCGTCAAAATACCATCCACTTTTTTCCAAGAAATGGAACAAATAATCCTAAGATTTGAATGGAACCAGAAGAGACCACGAATAGCCAGAGGAATATTGAGAAAGAAAAGCAAAGCTGGCGGCATCACAATTCTGGTCTTCCAGCTCTATGACAAAGCTGTCATCATCAAGACAGTATGGTACTGGCACAAAAACAGACACATAGATCCATGGAACAGAATCGAGAGCCCAGAAATGGACCCTCAACTCTATGGTCAACTTATCTTTGACAGAGCAGGAAAGAATGTCCAATGGCAAAAAGAGGGTCTCTTCAACAACTGGAGTTGTGGAAATTGGACAGCCCCATGCAGAAGAATGACACCGGACCATTTCCTGACACCACACACAAAAATAGACTCCAAATGTTTGAAAGACCTCAATGTGAGACAGGACTCCATCAAAATCCGAAAGGAGAACACAGGTAGCAAGCTCTTCGACCTCAGCCGCAGCAACTTCTTCCTAGAAACATCACCAAAGGCACGGGAAGCCAGGGCAAAAATGAACTATTGGGATTTCATCAAGATAAAAACCTTTGGCACAGCAAAAGAAACAGTCCACAAAACCAAAAGACAACCGACAGAATGGGTGAAATTATTTACGAATGACATATCAGATAAAGGGCTACTATCCAATATGTATAAAAACGTATCAAACTCAACACCCAAAGAACAAATAATCCAATCAAAAAATAGGCAGAAGACATGAACAGACATTTTTCCAAAGAAGACATCCAAATGGCCAACAGGCACAGGAAAAAGTGCTCAACACGGCTCGGCATCAGGGAAATCCACATCAAAACATCAATGAGATATCACCTCACACCCGTCAGAATGGCTCAAATGAACAAGTCAGGGAACGACAGAGGTTGGCGGGGATGTGGAGAAAGGGGAACCCTCCTACACTGGTGGTGGGAATGAAAGCTGGTGCAACCCCTCTGGAAAACAGGATGGAGGTTCCTCAAATAGTTGAAATTAGAGCTACAATCCGATCCAGCAATTGCACTCCTGGGTATTTATCCCAAAGATACAAATGTAGGGACCCGAAGCGGTACGTGCACCCCATTGTTTGTAGCAGCAATGTCCACAATAGCCAAACTGTTGAAAGAGCCAAGATGTCCATCGACAGATGAATGGATAAAGAAGAGTTGGTATATAACTACACAATGGAATATTACGCAGCCATCCAAAGGAATGAGATGTTGCCATGGACAACGACGTGGATGGAACTGGAGGGTCCGATGATGAGTGAAATAAGTCAATCAGAGAAAGACATGTATCATATGACCTCACTGATATGAGGAATTCTTAATCTCAGGAACAGAGTGAGGCTTGCTGGAGTGGTCGGGGGTGGGAGGGATGGGCTGGCTGGGTGATAGACATTGGGGAGGGTATGAGCTACGGTGAGCGCTGTGAATTGTGTAAGACTGTTGAATCACAGATCTCTACTTCTGAAACAAATAACGCAAGATATTTTAAGAATAAAGGAAAAGAAGGAGATAGCAGGAGAGGAAGAATGAAGGGGAGTTAGTGAGAGGGGGAGACAGACCAGGAGAGATGATGGATTCTGAAAAAAAATCCGAGGTTTCTAGACGGGAGGTGGGTCGGGGGATTGGTTAGCCTGGTGATGGGTATTAAAGAGGGCACATTCTGCATGGAGCACTGTGTGTTCGGAACAAACAATGAATCATGGGACACTACACCAAAACAAGTGATGTAGTACATGGTGATTAACAAAGCAATAAAAAACAAAGACTGTAATAAGAGAGGAAGAAGGACACTATATCCTACTTAAAGGGTCTATCCAAGAAGAAGATCTAACAATTGTAAATGTCTATGCCCCGAACATGGGAGCATCCAATTGTATAAGGCAATTTAGAAGAAAAGCAAAGAAAGACATTGACAACCATACAATAATAGTGGGGGACTTTAACACCCCCCTGACTGAAATGGCCAGATCATCTAAGCAAAAGATCAACAAGGAAATAAAGACTTTAAATGACACACTGGACCAAATGGACTTCACAGACTTATTCAGAACGTTCCATCCCGAAGCAACGGAATACACATTCTTCTCTAGGGCCCATGGAACGTTCTCCAGAATGGATCACATCCTAGGTCACAAATCAGGTCTCAACCGGTACCCAAAGATTGCGATCATTCCCTGCACATTTTCAGACCACAATGCTTTGAAACTAGAACTCAATCACAAGAGGAAAGTCGGAAAGTACTCAAATACATGGAGGCTAAAGAGCATCCTACGAAAGAATGAATGGGTCAACCAGGAAATTAAAGAAGATTTTAAAAATTCATGGAAACCAATGAAAATGAAAACACAACTGTCCAAAATCTTTGGGATACAGCCAAGGCAGTCCTGCGAGGAAAGTATATAGCAATACAAGCCTTTCTCAAGAAACATGAACGGTCTCAAATACACAACCTAACCCTACACCTAAAGGAGCTGGAGAAAGAACGGCAAATAAAGCCTAAACCCAGCAGGAGAAGAGAAATCATGCAGATCAGAGCAGAAATCAATGAAATAGAACCCAAAAGAACAGTAGAACAGATCAACGGAACTAGGAGCTGGTTCTTTGAAAGAATTCACAAGATTGATACACCCCTGTCCAGGCTGATCAAAAAGAAAAGAGAAATGACCCAAATCAACAAAATCATGAATGAAAGAGGAGAGATCACAACCAACACCAAAGAAATACAAACGATTATAAGAACGTAATCTGAGCAACCCTAGGGCAGCATATTCCATAACCTGGAAGAAATGGGTGCATTCCTAGAGATGTGTCAACTACCAAAACTGACCCAGGAAGAAATAGAAAACCTGAACAGTCCTATAACCACGAAGGCAATTGAAGTAGTGATCAAAAACCTCCCAAGAAACCAAAGCCCAGGGCCAGATGGATTCCCAGGGAAATTCTATCAGACATTTAAAGAAGAATTAATACCTATTCTCCTGAAACTGTTCCAAACAATAGAAATGGAAGGAAAACTTCCAAACTCATTTTATGAGGCCACCATTACCTTGATCCCAAAACCAGACAAAGATCCCATCAAAAAGGAGTATTCGAGACCAATATCCTTGATGAACATCGATGCAAAAATTCTCACCAAAATACTAGCCAAGAGGATCCAACAGTACATGAAAAGGAGTATTCACCATGACCAAGTGGGATTTATCCCTGGGCTGCAAGGCTGGTTCAACATCCGCAAATCAATCAATGTGATAAAACACATTAACAAAAGAAAGAACAAGAATCATATGATCCTCTCAATAGATGCAGAAAAACCATTTGACAAAGTAAAGCACCCTTTCTGGATCAAAACTCTTCAGAGTATAGGGACAGCGGGTACATACCTCAATATCATAAAAGCCATCTACGAACAACCTTCAGCGAATATCATTCTCAATGGGGAAAAGCTGAGATCTTTTCCCCTAAGGTCAGGAACGCGGCAGGGATAGCCACTCTCACCACTGCTATTCAACATAGTATTAGAAGTCCTAGCCACAGCAATCAGACAACAAAAAGAAATCAAAGGCATCCAAATCGGCAGAGAGGAAGTCAAACTCTCACTCTTTGCAGATGATATGATACTTTATGTGGAAAACCCAAAAGACTCCACCCCAAAACAGCTAGAACTCACACAGCAATTCCGCAAAGTAGCAGGCTATAAAATCAATGCACAGAAATCAGTGGCATTCCTATACACCAACAACAAGACAGAAGAGAGACAAATCAAGGAGTCGATCCCATTCACAACTGCACCCAAAACCAGAAGAGACCTAGGAATAAATGGAACCCAAGAGGCAAAGGATCTGTACTCAGAAAACTACCAAATACTCAGGAAAGATATTGAAGAAGACACAAAGAAACGGAAAAACGTTCCATGCTCATGGATTGGGAGAACCAAAATTGTGAAGAGGTAAATGCTACCTAGAGCGATCTACACATTCAATGCAATCCCCGTCAAATACCATCCACTTTTTTCCAAGAAATGGAACAAATAATCCTAAGATTTGAATGGAACCAGAAGAGACCACGAATAGCCAGAGGAATATTGAGAAAGAAAAGCAAAGCTGGCGGCATCACAATTCTGGACTTCCAGCTCTATGACAAAGCTGTCATCATCAAGACAGTATGGTACTGGCACAAAAACGGACACATAGATCCATGGAACAGAATCGAGAGCCCAGAAATGGACCCTCAACTCTATGGTCAACTTATCTTTGACAGAGCAGGAAAGAATGTCCAATGGCAAAAAGAGGGTCTCTTCAACAA
Source organism: Eumetopias jubatus (assembly GCF_037043125.1). Lineage (NCBI taxonomy): Eukaryota > Metazoa > Chordata > Mammalia > Carnivora > Otariidae > Eumetopias > Eumetopias jubatus. Next base: position 828,352 of record NW_028274848.1, read on the forward strand.
CTGGAGTTGTGGAAATTGGACAGCCCCATGCAGAAGAATGACACCGGACCATTTCCTGACACCACAAACAAAAATAGACTCCAAATGTTTGAAAGACCTCAATGTGAGACAGGACTCCATCAAAATCCGAAAGGAGAACACAGGTAGCAAGCTCTTCGACCTCAGCCGCAGCAACTTCTTCCTAGAAACATCACCAAAGGCACGGGAGCCAGGGCAAAAATGAACTATTGGGATTTCATCAAGATAAAAACCTTTGGCACAGCAAAAGAAACAGTCCACAAAACCAAAAGACAACCGACAGAATGGGAGAAATTATTTACGATTGACATATCAGATAAAGGGCTACTATCCAATATGTATAAAAACGTATCAAACTCAACACCCAAAGAACAAATAATCCAATCAAAAAATAGGCAGAAGACATGAACAGACATTTTTCCAAAGAAGACATCCAAATGGCCAACAGGCACAGGAAAAAGTGCTCAACACGGCTCGGCATCAGGGAAATCCACATCAAAACCTCAATGAGATACCACCTCACACCCGTCAGAATGGCTCAAATGAACAAGTCAGGGAACGACAGAGGTTGGCGGGGATGTGGAGAAAGGGGAACCCTCCTACACTGGTGGTGGGAATGCAAGCTGGTGCAACCCCTCTGGAAAACAGGATGGAGGTTCCTCAAATAGTTGAAATTAGAGCTACCATCCGATCCAGCAATAGCACTCCTGGGTATTTACCCCAAAGATACAAATGTAGGGAACCGAAGCGGTACGTGCACCCCATTGTTTATAGCAGCAATGTCCACAATAGCCAAACTGTTGAAAGAGCCAAGATGTCCATCGACAGATGAATGGATAAAGAAGAGGTGGTATATATATACACAATGGAATATTACGCAGCCATCAAAAGGAATGAGATGTTGCCATGGACAACGACGTGGATGGGACTGGAGGGTCCGATGATTAGTGAAATAAGTCAATCAGAGAAAGACATGTATCATATGACCTCACTGATATGAGGAATTCTTAATCTCAGGAACAGAGTGAGGCTTGCTGGAGTGGTCGGGGGTGGGAAGGATGGGCTGGCTGGGTGATAGACATTGGGGAGGGTATGAGCTACGGTGAGCTCTGTGAATTGTGTAAGACTGTTGAATCACAGATCTCTACTTCTGAAACAAATAACGCAACATATTTTAAGAATAAAGGAATGAAGGAGATAGCAGGAGAGGAAGAATGAAGGGGAGTTAGTGAGAGGGGGAGACAGACCAGGAGAGATGATGGATTCTGAAAAAAAATCCGAGGTTTCTAGAGGGGTGGTGGGTCGGGGGATTTGTTAGCCTGGTGATGGGTATTAAAGAGGGCACATTCTGCATGGAGCACTGTGTGTTCGGAACAAACAATGAATCATGGGACACTACACCAAAACAAATGATGTAGTACATGGTGATTAACAAAGCGATAAAAAACAAAGACTGTAATAAGAGATGAAGAAGGACACTATATCCTACTTAAAGGGTCTATCCAAGAAGAAGATCTAACAATTGTAAATGTGTATGCCCCGAACATGGGAGCATCCAATTGTATAAGGCAATTTAGAAGAAAAGCAAAGAAAGACATTGACAACCATACAATCATAGTGGGGGACTTTAACACCCCCCTGACTGAAATGGCCAGATCATCTAAGCAAAAGATCAACAAGGAAATAAAGACTTTATATGACACACTGGACCAAATGGACTTCACAGACATATTCAGAACGTTCCATCCCGAAGCAACGGAATACACATTCTTCTCTAGGGCCCATGGAACGTTCTCCAGAATGGATCACATCCTAGGTCACAAATCAGGTCTCAACCGGTACCCAAAGATTGGGATCATTCCCTGCACATTTTCAGACCACAATGCTTTGAAACTAGAACTCAATCAGAAGAGGAAAGTCGGAAAGAACTCAAATACATGGAGGCTAAAGAGCATCCTACGAAAGAATGAATGGGTCAACCAGGAAATTAAAGAAGAATTTAAAAATTCCTGGAAACCAATGAAAATGAAAACACAACTGTCCAAAATCTTTGGGATACAGCCAAGGCAGTCCTGCGAGGAAAGTATATAGCAATACAAGCCTTTCTCAAGAAACATGAAAGGTCTCCAATACACACCCTAACCCTACACCTAAAGGAGCTGGAGAAAGAACGGCAAATAAAGCCTAAACCCAGCAGGAGAAGAGAAATCATGCAGATCAGAGCAGAAATCAATGAAATAGAACCCAAAAGAACAGTAGAACAGATCAACGGAACTAGGAGCTGGTTCTTTGAAAGAATTCACAAGATTGATACACCCCTGTCCAGGCTGATCAAAAAGAAAAGAGAAATGACCCAAATCAACAAAATCATGAATGAAAGAGGAGAGATCACAACCAACACCAAAGAAATACAAACGATTATAAGAACGTAATCTGAGCAACACTAGGGCAGCATATTCCATAACCTGGAAGAAATGGGTGCATTCCTAAGATGTGTCAACTACCAAAACTGACCCAGGAAGAAATAGAAAACCTGAACAGTCCTATAACCACGAAGGCAATTGAAGTAGTCATCAAAAACCTCCCAAGAAACCAAAGCCCAGGGCCAGATGGATTCCCAGGGGAATTCTATCAGACATTTAAAGAAGAATTAATACCTATTCCCCTGAAACCGTTCCAAACAATAGAAATGGAAGGAAAACTTCCAAACTCATTTTATGAGGCCACCATTACCTTGATCCCAAAACCAGACAAAGATCCCATCAAAAAGGAGTATTCGAGACCAATATCCTTGATGAACATCGATGCAAAAATTCTCACCAAAATACTAGCCAAGGGGATCCAACAGTACATGAAAAGGAGTATTCACCATGACCAAGTGGGATTTATCCCTGGGCTGCAAGGCTGGTTCAACATCCGCAAATCAATCAACGTGATAAAACACATTAACAAAAGAAAGAACAAGAATCATATGATCCTCTCAATAGATGCAGAAAAACCATTTGACAAAGTAAAGCACCCTTTCTGGATCAAAACTCTTCAGAGTATAGGGACAGCGGGTACATACCTCAATATCATAAAAGCCATCTACGAACAACCTACAGCGAATATCATTCTCAATGGGGAAAAGCTGAGATCTTTTCCCCTAAGGTCAGGAACGCGGCAGGGATAGCCACTCTCACCACTGCTATTCAACATAGTATTAGAAGTCCTAGCCACAGCAATCAGACAACAAAAAGAAATCAAAGGCATCCAAATCGGCAGAGAGGAAGTCAAACTCTCACTCTTTGCAGATGATATGATACTTTATGTGGAAAACCCAAAAGACTCCACCCCAAAACTGCTAGAACTCACACAGCAATTCCGTCAAGTAGCAGGCTATAAAATCAATGCACAGAAATCAGTGGCATTCCTATACACCAACAACAAGACAGAAGAGAGACAAATCAAGGAGTCGATCCCATTCACAACTGCACCCAAAACCAGAAGAGACCTAGGAATAGATGGAACCCAAGAGGCAAAGGATCTGTACTCAGAAAAATACCAAATACTCAGGAAAGAAATTGAAGAAGAAACAAAGAAACGGAAAAAGGTTCCATGTTCATGGATTGGGACAACCAACATTGTGAAGAGGTCAATGCTACCTAGAGCGATCTACACATTCAATGCAATCCCCGTCAAAATACCATCCACTTTTTTCCAAGAAATGGAACAAATAATCCTAAGATTTGAATGGAACCAGAAGAGACCACGAATAGCCAGAGGAATATTGAGAAAGAAAAGCAAAGCTGGCGGCATCACAATTCTGGACTTCCAGCTCTATGACAAAGCTGTCATCATCAGGACAGTATGGTACTGGCACAAAAACAGACACATAGATCCATTGAACAGAATCGAGAGCCCAGAAATGGACCCTCAACTCTATGGTCAACTTATCTTTGACAGAGCAGGAAAGAATGTCCAATGGCAAAAAGAGGGTCTCTTCAACAACTGGAGTTGTGGAAATTGGACAGCCCCATGCAGAAGAATGACACCGGACCATTTCCTGACACCACACACAAAAATAGACTCCAAATGTTTGAAAGACCTCAATGTGAGACAGGACTCCATCAAAATCCGAAAGGAGAACTCTGGTAGCAAGCTCTTCGACCTCAGCCGCAGCAACTTCTTCCTAGAAACATCACCAAAGGCACGGGAAGCCAGGGCAAAAATGAACTATTGGGATTTCATCAAGATAAATACCTTTGGCACAGCAAAAGAAACAGTCCACAAAACCAAAAGACAACCGACAGAATGGGAGAAATTATTTACGAATGACATATCAGATAAAGGGCTACTATCCAATATGTATAAAAACGTATCAAACTCAACACCCAAAGAACAAATAATCCAATCAAAAAATAGGCAGAAGACATGAACAGACATTTTTCCAAAGAAGACATCCAAATGGCCAACAGGCACAGGAAAAAGTGCTCAACACGGCTCGGCATCAGGGAAATCCACATCAAAACCTCAATGAGATACCACCTCACACCCGTCAGAATGGCTCAAATGAACAAGTCAGGGAACGACAGAGGTTGGCGGGGATGTGGAGAAAGGGGAACCCTCCTACACTGGTGGTGGGAATGCAAGCTGGTGCAACCCCTCTGGAAAACAGGATGGAGGTTCCTCAAATAGTTGAAATTAGAGCTACCATCCGATCCAGCAATAGTACTCCTGGGTATTTAACCCAAAGATACAAATGTAGGGACCCGAAGCGGTACGTGCACCCCATTGTTTATAGCAGCAATGTCCACAATAGCCAAACTGTTGAAAGAGCCAAGATGTCCATCGACAGATGAATGGATAAAGAAGAGGTGGTATATATCTACACAATGGAATATTACGCAGCCATCAAAAGGAATGAGATGTTGCCATGGACAACGACGTGGATGGGACTGGAGGGTCCGATGATTAGTGAAATAAGTCAATCAGAGAAAGACATGTATCATATGACCTCACTGATAGGAGGAATTCTTAATCTCAGGAACAGAGTGAGGCTTGCTGGAGTGGTCGGGGGTGGGAAGGATGGGCTGGCTGGGTGATAGACATTGGGGAGTGTATGAGCTACGGTGAGCGCTGTGAATTGTGTAAGACTGTGGAATCACAGATCTCTACTTCTGAAACAAATAACGCAACATATTTTAAGAATAAAGGAATGAAGGAGATAGCAGGAGAGGAAGAATGAAGGGGAGTTAGTGAGAGGGGGAGACAGACCAGGAGAGATGATGGATTCTGAAAAAAAATCCGAGGTTTCTAGAGGGGTGGTGGGTCGGGGGATTGGTTAGCCTGGTGATGGGTATTAAAGAGGGCACATTCTGCATGGAGCACTGTGTGTTCGGAACAAACAATGAATCATGGGACACTACACCAAAACAAATGATGTAGTACATGGTGATTAACAAAGCGATAAAAAACAAAGACTGTAATAAGAGATGAAGAAGGACACTATATCCTACTTAAAGGGTCTATCCAAGAAGAAGATCTAACAATTGTAAATGTGTATGCCCCGAACATGGGAGCTTCCAATTGTATAAGGCAATTTAGAAGAAAAGCAAAGAAAGACATTGACAACCATACAATCATAGTGGGGGACTTTAACACCCCCCTGACTGAAATGGCCAGATCATCTAAGCAAAAGATCAACAAGGAAATAAAGACTTTAAATGACACACTGGACCAAATGGACTTCACAGACATATTCAGAACGTTCCATCCCGAAGCAACGGAATACACATTCTTCTCTAGGGCCCATGGAACGTTCTCCAGAATGGATCACATCCTAGGTCACAAATCAGGTCTCAACCGGTACCCAAAGATTGGGATCATTCCCTGCACATTTTCAGACCACAATGCTTTGAAACTAGAACTCAATCCCAAGAGGAAAGTCGGAAAGAACTCAAATACATGGAGGCTAAAGAGCATCCTACGAAAGAATGAATGGGTCAACCAGGAAATTAAAGAAGAATTTAAAAATTCCTGGAAACCAATGAAAATGAAAACACAACTGTCCAAAATCTTTGGGATACAGCCAAGGCAGTCCTGCGAGGAAAGTATATAGCAATACAAGCCTTTCTCAAGAAACATGAAAGGTCTCCAATACACACCCTAACCCTACACCTAAAGGAGCTGGAGAAAGAACGGCAAATAAAGCCTAAACCCAGCAGGAGAAGAGAAATCATGCAGATCAGAGCAGAAATCAATGAAATAGAACCCAAAAGAACAGTAGAACAGATCAACGGAACTAGGAGCTGGTTCTTTGAAAGAATTCACAAGATTGATACACCCCTGTCCAGGCTGATCAAAAAGAAAAGAGAAATGACCCAAATCAACAAAATCATGAATGAAAGAGGAGAGATCACAACCAACACCAAAGAAATACAAACGATTATAAGAACGTAATCTGAGCAACACTAGGGCAGCATATTCCATAACCTGGAAGAAATGGGTGCATTCCTAGAGATGTGTCAACTACCAAAACTGACCCAGGAAGAAATAGAAAACCTGAACAGTCCTATAACCACGAAGGCAATTGAAGTAGTCATCAAAAACCTCCCAAGAAACCAAAGCCCAGGGCCAGATGGATTCCCAGGGGAATTCTATCAGACATTTAAAGAAGAATTAATACCTATTCTCCTGAAACCGTTCCAAACAATAGAAATGGAAGGAAAATTTCCAAACTCATTTTATGAGGCCACCATTACCTTGATCCCAAAACCAGACAAAGATCCCATCAAAAAGGAGTATTAGAGACCAATATCCTTGATGAACATCGATGCAAAAGTTCTCACCAAAATACTAGCCAAGTGGATCCAACAGTACATGAAAAGGTGTATTCACCATGACCAAGTGATATTTATCCCTGGGCTGCAAGGCTGGTTCAACATCCGCAAATCAATCAACGTGATAAAACACATTAACAAAAGAAAGAACAAGAATCATATGATCCTCTCAATAGATGCAGAAAAACCATTTGACAAAGTAAAGCACCCTTTCTGGATCAATACTCTTCAGAGTATAGGGACAGCGGGTACATACCTCAATATCATAAAAGCCATCTACGAACAACCTACAGCGAATATCATTCTCAATGGGGAAAAGCTGAGATCTTTTCCCCTAAGGTCAGGAACGCGGCAGGGATAGCCACTCTCACCACTGCTATTCAACATAGTATTAGAAGTCCTAGCCACAGCAATCAGACAACAAAAAGAAATCAAAGGCATCCAAATCGGCAGAGAGGAAGTCAAACTCTCACTCTTTGCAGATGATATGATACTTTATGTGGAAAACCCAAAAGACTCCACCCCAAAACTGCTAGAACTCACACAGCAATTCCGTCAAGTAGCAGGCTATAAAATCAATGCACAGAAATCAGTGGCATTCCTATACACCAACAACAAGACAGAAGAGAGACAAATCAAGGAGTCGATCCCATTCACAACTGCACCCAAAACCAGAAGAGACCTAGGAATAAATTGAACCCAAGAGGCAAAGGATCTGTACTCAGAAAACTACCAAATACTCAGGAAAGAAATTGAAGAAGACACAAAGAAACGGAAAAACGTTCCATGCTCATGGACTGGGAGAACCAACATTGTGAAGAGGTCAATGCTACCTAGAGCGATCTACACATTCAATGCAATCCCCGTCAAAATACCATCCACTTTTTTCCAAGAAATGGAACAAATAATCCTAAGATTTGAATGGAACCAGAAGAGACCACGAATAGCCAGAGGAATATTGAGAAAGAAAAGCAAAGCTGGCGGCATCACAATTCTGGACTTCCAGCTCTATGACAAAGCTGTCATCATCAAGACAGTATGGTACTGGGACAAAAACAGACACATAGATCCATGGAACAGAATCGAGAGCCCAGAAATGGACCCTCAACTCTATGGTCAACTTATCTTTGACAGAGCAGGAAAGAATGTCCAATGGCAAAAAGAGGGTCTCTTCAACAACTGGAGTTGTGGAAATTGGACAGCCCCATGCAGAAGAATGACACTGGACCATTTCCTGACACCACACACAAAAATAGACTCCAAATGTTTGAAAGACCTCAATGTGAGACAGGACTCCATCAAAATCCGAAAGGAGAACACAGGTAGCAAGCTCTTCGACCTCAGCCGCAGCAACTTCTTCCTAGAAACATCACCAAAGGCACGGGAAGCCAGGGCAAAAATGAACTATTTGGATTTCATCAAGATAAAAACCTTTGGCACAGCAAAAGAAACAGTCCACAAAACCAAAAGACAAGCGACAGAATGGGAGAAATTATTTACGAATGACATATCAGATAAAGGGCTACTATCCAATATGTATAAAAACGTATCAAACTCAACACCCAAAGAACAAATAATCCAATCAAAATTAGGCAGAAGACATGAACAGACATTTTTCCAAAGAAGACATCCAAATGGCCAACAGGCACAGGAAAAAGTACTCAACAAGGGTCGGCATCAGGGAAATCCACATCAAAACCTCAATGAGATACCACCTCACACCCGTCAGAATGGCTCAAATGAACAAGTCAGGGAACGACAGAGGTTGGCGGGGATGTGGAGAAAGGGGAACCCTCCTACACTGGTGGTGGGAATGCAAGCTGGTGCAACCCCTCTGGAAAACAGGATGGAGGTTCCTCAAATAGTTGAAATTAGAGCTACCATCCGATCCAGCAATTGCACTCCTGGGTATTTACCACAAAGATACAAATGTAGGGACCCGAAGCGGTACGTGCACCCCATTGTTTATAGCAGCAATGTCCACAATAGCCAAACTGTTGAAAGAGCCAAGATGTCCATCGACAGATGAATGGATAAAGAAGAGGTGGTATATATATACACAATGGAATATTACGCAGCCATCCAAAGGAATGAGATGTTGCCATGGACAACGACGTGGATGGAACTTGAGGGTCCGATGATTAGTGAAATAAGTCAATCAGAGAAAGACATGTATCATATGACCTCACTGATATGAGGAATTCTTAATCTCAGGAACAGAGTGAGGCTTGCTGGAGTGGTCGGCGGTGGGAAGGATGGGCTGGCTGGGTGATAGACATTGGGGAGGGTATGAGCTACGGTGAGCGCTGTGAATTGTGTAAGACTGTTGAATCACAGATCTCTACTTCTGAAACAAATAACGCAACATATTTTAAGAATAAAGAATGAAGGAGATAGCAGGAGAGGAAGAATGAAGGGGAGTTAGTGAGAGGGGGAGACAGACCAGGAGAGTTGATGGATTCTGAAAAAAAATCCGAGGTTTCTAGACGGGAGGTGGGTCGGGGGATTGGTTAGCCTGGTGATGGGTATTAAAGAGGGCACATTCTGCATGGAGCACTGTGTGTTCGGAACAAACAATGAATCATGGGACACTACACCAAAACAAATGATGTAGTACATGGTGATTAACAAAGCAATAAAAAACAAAGACTGTAATAAGAGATGAAGAAGGACACTATATCCTACTTAAAGGGTCTATCCAAGAAGAACATCTAACAATTGTAAATGTCTATGCCCCGAACATGGGAGCATCCAATTGTATAAGGCAATTTAGAAGAAAAGCAAAGAAAGACATTGACAACCATACAATCATAGTGGGGGACTTTAACACCCCCCTGACTGAAATGGCCAGATCATCTAAGCAAAAGATCAACAAGGAAATAAAGACTTTAAATGACACACTGGACCAAATGGACTTCACAGACATATTCAGAACGTTCCATCCCGAAGCAACGGAATACACATTCTTCTCTAGGGCCCATGGAACGTTCTCCAGAATGGATCACATCCTAGGTCACAAATCAGGTCTCAACCGGTACCCAAAGATTGGGATCATTCCCTGCACATTTTCAGAGCACAATGCTTTGAAACTAGAACTCAATCACAAGAGGAAAGTCGGAAAGAACTTAAATACATGGAGGCTAAAGAGCATCCTACGAAAGAATGAATGGGTCAACCAGGAAATTAAAGAAGAATTTAAAAATTCCTGGAAACCAATGAAAATGAAAACACAACTGTCCAAAATCTTTGGGATACAGCCAAGGCAGTCCTGCGAGGAAAGTATATAGCAATACAAGCCTTTCTCAAGAAACATGAAAGGTCTCAAATACACACCCTAACCCTACACCTAAAGGAGCTGGAGAAAGAACGGCAAATAAAGCCTAAACCCAGCAGGAGAAGAGAAATCATGCAGATCAGAGCAGAAATCAATGAAATAGAACCCAAAAGAACAGTAGAACAGATCAACGGAACTAGGAGCTGGTTCTTTGAAAGAATTCACAAGATTGATACAACCCTGTCCAGGCTGATCAAAAAGAAAAGAGAAATGACCCAAGTCAACAAAATCATGAATGAAAGAGGAGAGATCACAACCAACACCAAAGAAATACAAACGATTATAAGAACGTAATCTGAGCAACCCTAGGGCAGCATATTCCATAACCTGGAAGAAATGGGTGCATTCCTAGAGATGTGTCAACTACCAAAACTGACCCAGGAAGAAATAGAAAACCTGAACAGTCCTATAACCACGAAGGCAATTGAAGTAGTCATCAAAAACCTCCCAAGAAACCAAAGCCCAGGGCCAGATGGATTCCCAGGGGAATTCTATCAGACATTTAAAGAAGAATTAATACCTATTCTCCTGAAACCGTTCCAAACAATAGAAATGGAAGGAAAACTTCCAAACTCATTTTATGAGGCCACCATTACCTTGATCCCAAAACCAGACAAAGATCCCATCAAAAAGGAGTATTAGAGACCAATATCCTTGATGAACATCGATGCAAAAATTCTCACCAAAATACTAGCCAAGAGGATCCAACAGTACATGAAAAGGAGTATTCACCATGACCAAGTGGGATTTATCCCTGGGCTGCAAGGCTGGTTCAACATCCGCAAATCAATCAACGTGATAAAACACATTAACAAAAGAAAGAACAAGAATCATATGATCCTCTCAATAGATGCAGAAAAACCATTTGACAAAGTAAAGCACCCTTTCTGGATCAAAACTCTTCAGAGTATAGGGACAGCGGGTACATACCTCAATATCATAAAAGCCATCTACGAACAACCTACAGCGAATATCATTCTCAATGGGGAAAAGCTGAGATCTTTTCCCCTAAGGTCAGGAACGCGGCAGGGATAGCCACTCTCACCACTGCTATTCAACATAGTATTAGAAGTCCTAGCCACAGCAATCAGACAACAAAAAGAAATCCAAGGCATCCAAATCGGCAGAGAGGAAGTCAAACTCTCACTCTTTGCAGATGATATGATACTTTATGTGGAAAACCCAAAAGACTCCACCCCAAAACTGCTAGAACTCACACAGCAATTCCGTCAAGTAGAAGGCTATAAAATCAATGCACAGAAATCAGTGGCATTCCTATACACCAACAACAAGACAGAAGAGAGACAAATCAAGGAGTCGATCCCATTCACAACTGCACCCAAAACCAGAAGAGACCTAGGAATAAATTGAAGCCAAGAGGCAAAGGATCTGTACTCAGAAAACTAACAAATACTCAGGAAAGAAACTGAAGAAGACACAAAGAAACGGAAAAACGTTCCATGCTCATGGACTGGGAGAACCAACATTGTGAAGAGGTCAATGCTACGTAGAGCAATCTACACATTCAATGCAATCCCCGTCAAAATACCATCCACTTTTTTCCAAGAAATGGAACAAATAATCCTAAGATTTGAATGGAACCAGAAGAGACCACGAATAGCCAGAGGAATATTGAGAAAGAAAAGCAAAGCTGGCGGCATCACAATTCTGGACTTCCAGCTCTATGACAAAGCTGTCATCATCAAGACAGTATGGTACTGGCACAAAAACAGACACATAGATCCATGGAACAGAATCGAGAGCCCAGAAATGGACCCTCAACTCTATGGTCAACTTATTTTGACAGAGCAGGAAAGAATGTCCAATGGCAAAAAGAGGGTCTCTTCAACAACTGGAGTTGTGGAAATTGGACAGCCCCATGCAGAAGAATGACACTCGACCATTTCCTGACACCACACACAAAAATAGACTCCAAATGTTTGAAAGACCTCAATGTGAGACAGGACTCCATCAAAATCCGAAAGGAGAACACAGGTAGCAAGCTCTTCGACCTCAGCCGCAGCAACTTCTTCCTAGAAACATCACCAAAGGCACGGGAAGCCAGGGCAAAAATGAACTATTGGGATTTCATCAAGATAAAAACCTTTGGCACAGCAAAAGAAACAGTCCATAAAACCAAAAGACAACCGACAGAATGGGAGAAATTATTTACGAATGACATATCAGATAAAGGGCTACTATCCAATATGTATAAAAACGTATCAAACTCAACACCCAAAGAACAAATAATCCAATCAAAAAATAGGCAGAAGACATGAACAGATATTATTCCAAAGAAGACATCCAAATGGCCAACAGGCACCGGAAAAAGTGCTCAACACGGCTCGGCATCAGGGAAATCCACATCAAAACCTCAATGAGATACCACCTCACACCCGTCAGAATGGCTCAAATGAACAAGTCAGGGAACGACAGAGGTTGGCGGGGATGTGGAGAAAGGGGAACCCTCCTACACTGGTGGTGGGAATGCAAGCTGGTGCAACCCCTCTGGAAAACAGGATGGAGGTTCCTCAAATAGTTGAAATTAGAGCTACAATCCGATCCAGCAATTGCACTCCTGGGTATTTACCCCAAAGATACAAATGTAGGGACCCGAAGCGGTACGTGCACCCCATTGTTTATAGCAGCAATGTCCACAATAGCCAAACTGTTGAAAGAGCCAAGATGTCCATCGACAGATGAATGGATAAAGAAGAGGTGGTATATATATACACAATGGAATATTACGCAGCCATCAAAAGGAATGAGATGTTGCCATGGACAACGACGTGGATGGGACTGGAGGGTCCGATGATTAGTGAAATAAGTCAATCAGAGAAAGACATGTATCATATGACCTCACTGATATGAGGAATTCTTAATCTCAGGAACAGAGTGAGGCTTGCTGGAGTGGTCGGCGGTGGGAAGGATGGGCTGGCTGGGTGATAGACATTGGGGAGGGTATGAGCTACGGTGAGCGCTGTGAATTGTGTAAGACTGTTGAATCACAGATCTCTACTTCTGAAACAAATAACGCAACATATTTTAAGAATAAAGGAATGAAGGAGATAGCAGGAGAGGAAGAATGAAGGGGAGTTAGGGAGAGGGGGAGACAGACCAGGAGAGATGATGGATTCTGAAAAAAAATCCGAGGTTTCTAGAGGGGAGGTGGGTCGGGGGATTGGTTAGCCTGGTGATGGGTATTAAAGAGGGCACATTCTCCATGGAGCACTGTGTGTTCGGAACAAACAATGAATCATGGGACACTACACCAAATCAAATGATGTAGTACATGGTGATTAACAAAGCAATAAAAAACAAAGACTGTAATAAGAGATGAAGAAGGACACTATATCCTACTTAAAGGGTCTATCCAAGAAGAAGATCTAACAATTGTAAATGTCTATGCCCCGAACATGGGAGCATCCAATTGTATAAGGCAATTTAGAAGAAAAGCAAAGAAAGACATTGACAACCATACAATCATAGTGGGGGACTTTAACACCCCCCTGACTGAAATGGCCAGATCATCTAAGCAAAAGATCAACAAGGAAATAAAGACTTTAAATGACACACTGGACCAAATGGACTTCACAGACATATTCAGAACGTTCCATCCCGAAGCAACGGAATACACATTCTTCTCTAGGGCCCATGGAACGTTCTCCAGAATGGATCACATCCTAGGTCACAAATCAGGTCTCAACCGGTACCCAAAGATTGGGATCATTCCCTGCACATTTTCAGACCACAATGCTTTGAAACTAGAACTCAATCCCAAGAGGAAAGTCGGAAAGAACTCAAATACATGGAGGCTAAAGAGCATCCTACAAAAGAATGAATGGGTCAACCAGGAAATTAAAGAAGAATTTAAAAATTCCTGGAAACCAATGAAAATGAAAACACAACTGTCCAAAATCTTTGGGATACAGCCAAGGCAGTCCTGCGAGGAAAGTATATAGCAATACAAGCCTTTCTCAAGAAACATGAAAGGTCTCAAATACACACCCTAACCCTACACCTAAAGGAGCTGGAGAAAGAACGGCAAATAAAGCCTAAACCCAGCAGGAGAAGAGAAATCATGCAGATCAGAGCAGAAATCAATGAAATAGAACCCAAAAGAACAGTAGAACAGATCAACGGAACTAGGAGCTGGTTCTTTGAAAGAATTCACAAGATTGATACACCCCTGTCCAGGTTGATCAAAAAGAAAAGAGAAATGACCCAAATCAACAAAATCATGAATGAAAGAGGAGAGATCACAACCAACACCAAAGAAATACAAACGATTATAAGAACGTAATCTGAGCAACCCTAGGGCAGCATATTCCATAACCTGGAAGAAATGGGTGCATTCCTAGAGATGTGTCAACTACCAAAACTGACCCAGGAAGAAATAGAAAACCTGAACAGTCCTATAACCACGAAGGCAATTGAAGTAGTCATCAAAAACCTCCCAAGAAACCAAAGCCCAGGGCCAGATGGATTCCCAGGGGAATTCGATCAGACATTTAAAGAAGAATTAATACCTATTCTCCTGAAACTGTTCCAAACAATAGAAATGGAAGGAAAACTTCCAAACTCATTTTATGAGGCCACCATTACCTTGATCCCAAAACCAGACAAAGATCCCATCAAAAAGGAGTATTAGAGACCAATATCCTTGATGAACATCGATGCAAAAATTCTCACCAAAATACTAGCCAAGGGGATCCAACAGTACATGAAAAGGAGTATTCACCATGACCAAGTGGGATTTATCCCTGGGCTGCAAGGCTGGTTCAACATCCGCAAATCAATCAACGTGATAAAACACATTAACAAAAGAAAGAACAAGAATCATATGATCCTCTCAATAGATGCAGAAAAACCATTTGACAAAGTAAAGCACACTTTCTGCATCAAAACTCTTCAGAGTATAGGGACAGCGGGTACATACCTCAATATCATAAAAGCCTTCTACGAACAACCTACAGCGAATATCATTCTCAATGGGAAAAGCTGAGATCTTTTCCCCTAAAGTCAGGAACGCGGCAGGGATAGCCACTCTCACCACTGCTATTCAACATAGTATTAGAAGTCCTAGCCACAGCAATCAGACAACAAAAAGAAATCAAAGGCATCCAAATCGGCAGAGAGGAAGTCAAACTCTCACTCTTTGCAGATGATGTGATACTTTATGTGGAAAACCCAAAAGACTCCACCCCAAAACTGCTAGAACTCACACAGCAATTCCGTCAAGTAGCAGGCTATAAAATCAATGCACAGAAATCACTGGCATTCCTATACACCAACAACAAGACAGAAGAGAGACAAATCAAGGAGTCGATCCCATTCACAACTGCACCCAAAACCAGAAGAGACCTAGGAATAAATTGAACCCAAGAGGCAAAGGATCTGTACTCAGAAAACTACCAAATACTCAGGAAAGAAATTGAAGAAGACACAAAGAAACGGAAAAACGTTCCATGCTCATGGACTGGGGGAACCAACATTGTGAAGAGGTCAATGCTACCTAGAGCAATCTACACATTCAATGCAATCCCCGTCAAAATACCATCCACTTTTTTCCAAGAAATGGAACAAATAATCCTAAGATTTGAATGGAACCAGAAGAGACCACGAATAGCCAGAGGAATATTGAGAAAGAAAAGCAAAGCTGGCGGCATCACAATTCTGGACTTCCAGCTCTATGACAAAGCTGTCATCATCAAGACAGTATGGTACTGGCACAAAAACAGACACATAGATCCATGGAACAGAATCGAGAGCCCAGAAATGGACCCTCAACTCTATGGTCAACTTATCTTTGACAGAGCAGGAAAGAATGTCCAATGGCAAAAAGAGCGTCTCTTCAAAAACTGGAGTTGTGGAAATTGGACAGCCCCATGCAGAAGAATGACACTGGACCATTTCCTGACACCACACACAAAAATAGACTCCAAATGTTTGAAAGACCTCAATGTGAGACAGGACTCCATCAAAATCCGAAAGGAGAACACAGGTAGCAAGCTCTTCGACCTCAGCCGCAGCAACTTCTTCCTAGAAACATCACCAAAGGCACGGGAAGCCAGGGCAAAAATGAACTATTGGGATTTCATCAAGATAAAAACCTTTGGCACAGCAAAAGAAACAGTCCACAAAACCAAAAGATAACCGACAGAATGGGAGAAATTATTTACGAATGACATATCAGATAAAGGGCTACTATCCAATATGTATAAAAACGTATCAAACTCAACACCCAAAGAACAAATAATCCAATCAAAAAATAGACAGAAGACATGAACAGACATTTTTCCAAAGAAGACATCCAAATGGCCAACAGGCACAGGAAAAAGTGCTCAACACGGCTCGGCATCAGGGAAATCCACATCAAAACCTCAATGAGATACCACCTCACACCCGTCAGAATGGCTCAAATGAACAAGTCAGGGAACGACAGAGGTTGGCGGGGATGTGGAGAAAGGGGAACCCTCCTACACTGGTGGTGGGAATGCAAGCTGGTGCAACCCCTCTGGAAAACAGGATGGAGGTTCGTCAAATAGTTGAAATTAGAGCTACCATCCGATCCAGCAATAGCACTCCTGGGTATTTACCCCAAAGATACAAATGTAGGGACCCGAAGCGGTACGTGCACCCCATTGTTTATAGCAGCAATGTCCACAATAGCCAAACTGTTGAAAGAGCCAAGATGTCCATCGACAGATGAATGGATAAAGAAGAGGTGGTATATATATACACAATGGAATATTACGCAGCCATCAAAAGGAATGAGATGTTGCCATGGTCAACGACGTGGATGGGACTGGAGGGTCCGATGATTAGTGAAATAAGTCAATCAGAGAAAGACATGTATCATATGACCTCACTGATAGGAGGAATTCTTAATCTCAGGAACAGAGTGAGGCTTGCTGGAGTGGTCGGGGGTGGGAAGGATGGGCTGGCTGGGTGATAGACATTGGGGAGGGTATGAGCTACGGTGAGCGCTGTGAATTGTGTAAGACTGTTGAATCACAGATCTCTACTTCTGAAACAAATAACGCAACATATTTTAAGAATAAAGGAATGAAGGAGATAGCAGGAGAGG
Source organism: Eumetopias jubatus (assembly GCF_037043125.1). Taxonomy (NCBI): domain Eukaryota; kingdom Metazoa; phylum Chordata; class Mammalia; order Carnivora; family Otariidae; genus Eumetopias; species Eumetopias jubatus. The sequence goes on from NW_028274848.1 coordinate 845,615, forward strand.
AAGAATGAAGGGGAGTTAGTGATAGGGGGAGACAGACCAGGAGAGATGATGGATTCTGAAAAAAAATCCGATGTTTCTAGAGGGGTGGTGGGTCGGGGGATTGGTTAGCCTGGTGATGGGTATTAAAGAGGGCACATTCTGCATGGAGCACTGTGTGTTCGGAACAAACAATGAATCATGGGACACTACACCAAAACAAATGATGTAGTACATGGTGATTAACAAAGCGATAAAAAAGAAAGACTGTAATAAGAGATGAAGAAGGACACTATATCCTACTTAAAGGGTCTATCCAAGAAGAAGATCTAACAATTGTAAATGTGTATGCCCCGAACATGGGAGCATCCAATTGTATAAGGCAATTTAGAAGAAAAGCAAAGAAAGACATTGACAACCATACAATCATAGTGGGGGACTTTAACACCCCCCTGACTGAAATGGCCAGATCATCTAAGCAAAAGATCAACAAGGAAATAAAGACTTTAAATGACACACTGGACCAAATGGACTTCACAGACATATTCAGAACGTTCCATCCCGAAGCAACGGAATACACATTCTTCTCTAGGGCCCATGGAACGTTCTCCAGAATGGATCACATCCTAGGTCACAAATCAGGTCTCAACCGGTACCCAAAGATTGGGATCATTCCCTGCACATTTTCAGACCACAATGCTTTGAAACTAGAACTCAATCACAAGAGGAAAGTCGGAAAGAACTCAAATACATGGAGGCTAAAGAGCATCCTACGAAAGAATGAATGGGTCAACCAGGAAATTAAAGAAGAATTTAAAAATTCCTGGAAACCAATGAAAATGAAAACACAACTGTCCAAAATCTTTGGGATACAGCCAAGGCAGTCCTGCGAGGAAAGTATATAGCAATACAAGCCTTTCTCAAGAAACATGAAAGGTCTCAACTACACACCCTAACCCTACACCTAAAGGAGCTGGAGAAAGAACGGCAAATAAAGCCTAAACCCAGCAGGAGAAGAGAAATCATGCAGATCAGAGCAGAAATCAATGAAATAGAACCCAAAAGAACAGTAGAACAGATCAACGGAACTAGGAGCTGGTTCTTTGAAAGAATTCACAAGATTGATACACCCCTGTCCAGGCTGATCAAAAAGAAAAGAGAAATGACCCAAATCAACAAAATCATGAATGAAAGAGGAGAGATCACAACCAACACCAAAGAAATACAAACGATTATAAGAACGTAATCTGAGCAACCCTAGGGCAGCATATTCCATAACCTGGAAGAAATGGGTGCATTCCTAGAGATGTGTCAACTACCAAAACTGACCCAGGAAGAAATAGAAAACCTGAACAGTCCTATAACCACGAAGGCAATTGAAGTAGTCATCAAAAACATCCCAAGAAACCAAAGCCCAGGGCCAGATGGATTCCCAGGGGAATTCGATCAGACATTTAAAGAAGAATTAATACCTATTCTCCTGAAACTGTTCCAAACAATAGAAATGGAAGGAAAACTTCCAAACTCATTTTATGAGGCCACCATTACCTTGATCCCAAAACCAGACAAAGATCCCATCAAAAAGGAGTATTAGAGACCAATATCCTTGATGAACATCGATGCAAAAATTCTCACCAAAATACTAGCCAAGGGGATCCAACAGTACATGAAAAGGAGTATTCACCATGACCAAGTGGGATTTATCCCTGGGCTGCAAGGCTGGTTCAACATCCGCAAATCAATCAACGTGATAAAACACATTAACAAAAGAAAGAACAAGAATCATATGATCCTCTCAATAGATGCAGAAAAACCATTTGACAAAGTAAAGCACCCTTTCTGGATCAAAACTCTTCAGAGTATAGGGACAGCGGGTACATACCTCAATATCATAAAAGCCATCTACGAACAACCTACAGCGAATATCATTCTCAATGGGGAAAAGCTGAGATCTTTTCCCCTAAGGTCAGGAACGCGGCAGGGATAGCCACTCTCACCACTGCTATTCAACATAGTATTAGAAGTCCTAGCCACAGCAATCAGACAACAAAAAGAAATCAAAGGCATCCAAATCGGCAGAGAGGAAGTCAAACTCTCACTCTTTGCAGATGATATGATACTTTATGTGGAAAACCCAAAAGACTCCACCCCAAAACTGCTAGAACTCACACAGCAATTCCGTCAAGTAGCAGGCTATAAAATCAATGCACAGAAATCAGTGGCATTCCTATACACCAACAACAAGACAGAAGAGAGACAAATCAAGGAGTCGATCCCATTCACAACTGCACCCAAAACCAGAAGAGACCTAGGAATAAATTGAACCCAAGAGGCAAAGGATCTGTACTCAGATAACTACCAAATACTCAGGAAAGAAATTGAAGAAGACACAAAGAAACGGAAAAACGTTCCATGCTCATGGACTGGGAGAACCAACATTGTGAAGAGGTCAATGCTACCTAGAGCGATCTACACATTCAATGCAATCCCCGTCAAAATACCATCCACTTTTTTCCAAGAAATGGAACAAATAATCCTAAGATTTGAATGGAACCAGAAGAGACCACGAATAGCCAGAGGAATATTGAGAAAGAAAAGCAAAGCTGGCGGCATCACAATTCTGGACTTCCAGCTCTATGACAAAGCTGTCATCATCAAGACAGTATGGTACTGGCACAAAAACAGACACATAGATCCATGGAACAGAATCGAGAGCCCAGAAATGGACCCTCAACTCTATGGTCAACTTATCTTTGACAGAGCAGGAAAGAATGTCCAATGGCAAAAAGAGGGTCTCTTCAACAACTGGAGTTGTGGAAATTGGACAGCCCCATGCAGAAGAATGACACTGGACCATTTCCTGACACCACACACAAAAATAGACTCCAAATGTTTGAAAGACCTCAATGTGAGACAGGACTCCATCAAAATCCGAAAGGAGAACACAGGTAGCAAGCTCTTCGACCTCAGCCGCAGCAACTTCTTCCTAGAAACATCACCAAAGGCACGGGAAGCCAGGGCAAAAATGAACTATTGGGATTTCATCAAGATAAAAACCTTTGGCACAGCAAAAGAAACAGTCCACAAAACCAAAAGACAACCGACAGAATGGGAGAAATTATTTACGAATGACATATCAGATAAAGGGCTACTATCCAATATGTATAAAAACGTATCAAACTCAACACCCAAAGAACAAATAATCCAATCAAAAAATAGGCAGAAGACATGAACAGACATTTTTCCAAAGAAGACATCCAAATGGCCAACAGGCACAGGAAAAAGTGCTCAACACGGCTCGGCATCAGGGAAATCCACATCAAAACCTCAATGAGATACCACCTCACACCCGTCAGAATGGCTCAAATGAACAAGTCAGGGAACGACAGAGGTTGGCGGGGATGTGGAGAAAGGGGAACCCTCCTACACTGGTGGTGGGAATGCAAGCTGGTGCAACCCCTCTGGAAAACAGGATGGAGGTTCCTCAAATAGTTGAAATTAGAGCTACCATCCGATCCAGCAATTGCACTCCTGGGTATTTACCCCAAAGATACAAATGTAGGGACTCGAAGCGGTACGTGCACCCCATTGTTTATAGCAGCAATGTCCACAATAGCCAAACTGTTGAAAGAGCCAAGATGTCCATCGACAGATGAATGGATAAAGAAGTGGTGGTATATATATACACAATGGAATATTACGCAGCCATCAAAAGGAATGAGATGTTGCCATGGACAACGACGTGGATGGGACTGGAGGGTCCGATGATTAGTGAAATAAGTCAATCAGAGAAAGACATGTATCATATGACCTCACTGATATGAGGAATTCTTAATCTCAGGAACAGAGTGAGGCTTGCTGGAGTGGTCGGGGGTGGGAAGGATGGGCTGGCTGGGTGATAGACATTGGGGAGGGTATGAGCTACGGTGAGCGCTGTGAATTGTGTAAGACTGTTGAATCACAGATCTCTACTTCTGAAACAAATAACGCAACATATTTTAAGAATAAAGGAATGAAGGAGATAGCAGGAGAGGAAGAATGAAGGGGAGTTAGTGAGAGGGGGAGAGAGACCAGTAGAGATGATGGATTCTGAAAAAAAATCCGAGGTTTCTAGAGGGGAGGTGGGTCGGGGGTTTGGTTAGCCTGGTGATGGGTATTAAAGAGGGCACATTCTGCATGGAGCACTGTGTGTTCGGAACAAACAATGAATCATGGGACACTACACCAAATCAAATGATGTAGTACATGGTGATTAACAAAGCAATAAAAAACAAAGACTGTAATAAGAGATGAAGAAGGACACTATATCCTACTTAAAGGGTCTATCCAAGAAGAAGATCTAACAATTGTAAATGTCTATGCCCCGAACATGGGAGCATCCAATTGTATAAGGCAATTTAGAAGAAAAGCAAAGAAAGACATTGACAACCATACAATCATAGTGGGGGACTTTAACACCCCCCTGACTGAAATGGCCAGATCATCTAAGCAAAAGATCAACAAGGAAATAAAGACTTTAAATGACACACTGGACCAAATGGACTTCACAGACATATTCAGAACGTTCCATCCCGAAGCAACGGAATACACATTCTTCTCTAGGGCCCATGGAACGTTCTCCAGAATGGATCACATCCTAGGTCACAAATCAGGTCTCAACCGGTACCCAAAGATTGGGATCATTCCCTGCACATTTTCAGACCACAATGCTTTGAAACTAGAACTCAATCACAAGAGGAAAGTCGGAAAGAACACAAATACATGGAGGCTAAAGAGCATCCTACGAAAGAATGAATGGGTCAACCAGGAAATTAAAGAAGAATTTAAAAATTCCTGGAAACCAATGAAAATGAAAACACAACTGTCCAAAATCTTTGGGATACAGCCAAGGCAGTCCTGCGAGGAAAGTATATAGCAATACAAGCCTTTCTCAAGAAACATGAAAGGTCTCAAATACACACCCTAACCCTACACCTAAAGGAGCTGGAGAAAGAACGGCAAATAAAGCCTAAACCCAGCAGGAGAAGAGAAATCATGCACATCAGAGCAGAAATCAATAAAATAGAACCCAAAAGAACAGTAGAACAGATCAACGGAACTAGGAGCTGGTTCTTTGAAAGAATTCACAAGATTGATACACCCCTGTCCAGGTTGATCAAAAAGAAAAGAGAAATGACCCAAATCAACAAAATCATGAATGAAAGAGGAGAGATCACAACCAACACCAAAGAAATACAAACGATTATAAGAACGTAATCTGAGCAACCCTAGGGCAGCATATTCCATAACCTGGAAGAAATGGGTGCATTCCTAGAGATGTGTCAACTACCAAAACTGACCCAGGAAGAAATAGAAAACCTGAACAGTCCTATAACCACGAAGGCAATTGAAGTAGTCATCAAAAACCTCCCAAGAAACCAAAGCCCAGGGCCAGATGGATTCCCAGGGGAATTCTATCCGACATTTAAAGAAGAATTAATACCTATTCTCCTGAAACTGTTCCAAACAATAGAAATGGAAGGAAAACTTCCAAACTCATTTTAGGGGGCCACCATTACCTTGATCCCAAAACCAGACAAAGATCCCATCAAAAAGGAGTATTAGAGACCAATATCCTTGATGAACATCGATGCAAAAATTCTCACCAAAATACTAGCCAAGGGGATCCAACAGTACATGAAAAGGAGTATTCACCATGACCAAGTGGGATTTATCCCTGGGCTGCAAGGCTGGTTCAACATCCGCAAATCAATCAACGTGATAAAACACATTAACAAAAGAAAGAACAAGAATCATATGATCCTCTCAATAGATGCAGAAAAACCATTTGACAAAGTAAAGCACACTTTCTGCATCAAAATTCTTCAGAGTATAGGGACAGCGGGTACATACCTCAATATCATTAAAGCCATCTACGAACAACCTACAGCGAATATCATTCTCAATGGGAAAAGCTGAGATCTTTTCCCCTAAGGTCAGGAACGCGGCAGGGATAGCCACTCTCACCACTGCTATTCAACAGAGTATTAGAAGTCCTAGCCACAGCAATCAGACAACAAAAAGAAATCAAAGGCATCCAAATCGGCAGAGAGGAAGTCAAACTCTCACTCTTTGCAGATGATATGATACTTTATGTGGAAAACCCAAAAGACTCCACCCCAAAACTGCTAGAACTCACACAGCAATTCCGTCAAGTAGCAGGCTATAAAATCAATGCACAGAAATCACTGGCATTCCTATACACCAACAACAAGACAGAAGAGAGACAAATCAAGGAGTCGATCCCATTCACAACTGCACCCAAAACCAGAAGAGACCTAGGAATAAATTGAACCCAAGAGGCAAAGGATCTGTACTCAGAAAACTACCAAATACTCAGGAAAGAAATTGAAGAAGACACAAAGAAACGGAAAAACGTTCCATGCTCATGGACTGGGGGAACCAACATTGTGAAGAGGTCAATGCTACCTAGAGCAATCTACACATTCAATGCAATCCCCGTCAAAATACCATCCACTTTTTTCCAAGAAATGGAACAAATAATCCTAAGATTTGAATGGAACCAGAAGAGACCACGAATAGCCAGAGGAATATTGAGAAAGAAAAGCAAAGCTGGCGGCATCACAATTCTGGACTTCCAGCTCTATGACAAAGCTGTCATCATCAAGACAGTATGGTACTGGCACAAAAACAGACACATAGATCCATGGAACAGAATCGAGAGCCCAGAAATGGACCCTCAACTCTATGGTCAACTTATCTTTGACAGAGCAGGAAAGAATGTCCAATGGCAAAAAGAGCGTCTCTTCAAAAACTGGAGTTGTGGAAATTGGACAGCCCCATGCAGAAGAATGACACTGGACCATTTCCTGACACCACACACAGAAATAGACTCCAAATGTTTGAAAGACCTCAATGTGAGACAGGACTCCATCAAAATCCGAAAGGAGAACACAGGTAGCAAGCTCTTCGACCTCAGCCGCAGCAACTTCTTACTAGAAACATCACCAAAGGCACGGGAAGCCAGGGCAAAAATGAACTATTGGGATTTCATCAAGATAAAAACCTTTGGCACAGCAAAAGAAACAGTCCACAAAACCAAAAGATAACCGACAGAATGGGAGAAATTATTTACGAATGACATATCAGATAAAGGGCTACTATCCAATATGTATAAAAACGTATCAAACTCAACACCCAAAGAACAAATAATCCAATCAAAAAATAGGCAGAAGACATGAACAGACATTTTTCCAAAGAAGACATCCAAATGGCCAACAGGCACAGGAAAAAGTGCTCAACACGGCTCGGCATCAGGGAAATCCACATCAAATCCTCAATGAGATACCACCTCACACCCGTCAGAATGGCTCAAATGAACAAGTCAGGGAACGACAGAGGTTGGCGGGGATGTGGAGAAAGGGGAACCCTCCTACACTGGTGGTGGGAATGCAAGCTGGTGCAACCCCTCTGGAAAACAGGATGGAGGTTCCTCAAATAGTTGAAATTAGAGCTACCATCCGATCCAGCAATAGCACTCCTGGGTATTTACGCCAAAGATACAAATGTAGGGACCCGAAGCGGTACGTGCACCCCATTGTTTATAGCAGCAATGTCCACAATAGCCAAACTGTTGAAAGAGCCAAGATGTCCATCGACAGATGAATGGATAAAGAAGAGGTGGTATATATATACACAATGGAATATTACGCAGCCATCAAAAGGAATGAGATGTTGCCATGGACAACGACGTGGATGGGACTGGAGGGTCCGATGATTAGTGAAATAAGTCAATCAGAGAAAGACATGTATCATATGACCTCACTGATAGGAGGAATTCTTAATCTCAGGAACAGAGTGAGGCTTGCTGGAGTGGTCGGGGGTGGGAAGGATGGGCTGGCTGGGTGATAGACATTGGGGAGGGTATGAGCTACGGTGAGCGCTGTGAATTGTGTAAGACTGTTGAATCACAGATCTCTACTTCTGAAACAAATAACGCAACATATTTTAAGAATAAAGGAATGAAGGAGATAGCAGGAGAGGAAGAATGAAGGGGAGTTAGTGATAGGGGGAGACAGACCAGGAGAGATGATGGATTCTGAAAAAAAATCCGATGTTTCTAGAGGGGTGGTGGGTCGGGGGATTGGTTAGCCTGGTGATGGGTATTAAAGAGGGCACATTCTGCATGGAGCACTGTGTGTTCGGAACAAACAATGAATCATGGGACACTACACCAAAACAAATGATGTAGTACATGGTGATTAACAAAGCGATAAAAAACAAAGACTGTAATAAGAGATGAAGAAGGACACTATATCCTACTTAAAGGGTCTATCCAAGAAGAAGATCTAACAATTGTAAATGTGTATGCCCCGAACATGGGAGCATCCAATTGTATAAGGCAATTTAGAAGAAAAGCAAAGAAAGACATTGACAACCATACAATCATAGTGGGGGACTTTAACACCCCCCTGACTGAAATGGCCAGATCATCTAAGCAAAAGATCAACAAGGAAATAAAGACTTTAAATGACACACTGGACCAAATGGACTTCACAGACATATTCAGAACGTTCCATCCCGAAGCAACGGAATACACATTCTTCTCTAGGGCCCATGGAACGTTCTCCAGAATGGATCACATCCTAGGTCACAAATCAGGTCTCAACCGGTACCCAAAGATTGGGATCATTCCCTGCACATTTTCAGACCACAATGCTTTGAAACTAGAACTCAATCACAAGAGGAAAGTCGGAAAGAACACAAATACATGGAGGCTAAAGAGCATCCTACGAAAGAATGAATGGGTCAACCAGGAAATTAAAGAAGAATTTAAAAATTCCTGGAAACCAATGAAAATGAAAACACAACTGTCCAAAATCTTTGGGATACAGCCAAGGCAGTCCTGCGAGGAAAGTATATAGCAATACAAGCCTTTCTCAAGAAACATGAAAGGTCTCAAATACACACCCTAACCCTACACCTAAAGGAGCTGGAGAAAGAACGGCAAATAAAGCCTAAACCCAGCAGGAGAAGAGAAATCATGCAGATCAGAGCAGAAATCAATAAAATAGAACCCAAAAGAACAGTAGAACAGATCAACGGAACTAGGAGCTGGTTCTTTGAAAGAATTCACAAGATTGATACACCCCTGTCCAGGTTGATCAAAAAGAAAAGAGAAATGACCCAAATCAACAAAATCATGAATGAAAGAGGAGAGATCACAACCAACACCAAAGAAATACAAACGATTATAAGAACGTAATCTGAGCAACCCGAGGCAGCATATTCCATAACCTGGAAGAAATGGGTGCATTCCTAGAGATGTGTCAACTACCAAAACTGACCCAGGAAGAAATAGAAAACCTGAACAGTCCTATAACCACGAAGGCAATTGAAGTAGTCATCAAAAACCTCCCAAGAAACCAAAGCCCAGGGCCAGATGGATTCCCAGGGGAATTCTATCCGACATTTAAAGAAGAATTAATACCTATTCTCCTGAAACTGTTCCAAACAATAGAAATGGAAGGAAAACTTCCAAACTCATTTTATGAGGCCACCATTACCTTGATCCCAAAACCAGACAAAGATCCCATCAAAAAGGAGTATTAGAGACCAATATCCTTGATGAACATCGATGCAAAAATTCTCACCAAAATACTAGCCAAGGGGATCCAACAGTACATGAAAAGGAGTATTCACCATGACCAAGTGGGATTTATCCCTGGGCTGCAAGGCTGGTTCAACATCCGCAAATCAATCAACGTGATAAAACACATTAACAAAAGAAAGAACAAGAATCATATGATCCTCTCAATAGATGCAGAAAAACCATTTGACAAAGTAAAGCACACTTTCTGCATCAAAATTCTTCAGAGTATAGGGACAGCGGGTACATACCTCAATATCATAAAAGCCATCTACGAACAACCTACAGCGAATATCATTCTCAATGGGAAAAGCTGAGATCTTTTCCCCTAAGGTCAGGAACGCGGCAGGGATAGCCACTCTCACCACTGCTATTCAACAGAGTATTAGAAGTCCTAGCCACAGCAATCAGACAACAAAAAGAAATCAAAGGCATCCAAATCGGCAGAGAGGAAGTCAAACTCTCACTCTTTGCAGATGATATGATACTTTATGTGGAAAACCCAAAAGACTCCACCCCAAAACTGCTAGAACTCACACAGCAATTCCGTCAAGTAGCAGGCTATAAAATCAATGCACAGAAATCACTGGCATTCCTATACACCAACAACAAGACAGAAGAGAGACAAATCAAGGAGTCGATCCCATTCACAACTGCACCCAAAACCAGAAGAGACCTAGGAATAAATGGAACCCAAGAGGCAAAGGATCTGTACTCAGAAAACTACCAAATACTCAGGAAAGAAATTGAAGAAGACACAAAGAAACGGAAAAACGTTCCATGCTCATGGACTGGGGGAACCAACATTGTGAAGAGGTCAATGCTACCTAGAGCAATCTACACATTCAATGCAATCCCCGTCAAAATACCATCCACTTTTTTCCAAGAAATGGAACAAATAATCCTAAGATTTGAATGGAACCAGAAGAGACCACGAATAGCCAGAGGAATATTGAGAAAGAAAAGCAAAGCTGGCGGCATCACAATTCTGGAATTCCAGCTCTATGACAAAGCTGTCATCATCAAGACAGTATGGTACTGGCACAAAAACAGACACATAGATCCATGGAACAGAATCGAGAGCCCAGAAATGGACCCTCAACTCTATGGTCAACTTATCTTTGACAGAGCAGGAAAGAATGTCCAATGGCAAAAAGAGCGTCTCTTCAAAAACTGGAGTTGTGGAAATTGGACAGCCCCATGCAGAAGAATGACACTGGACCATTTCCTGACACCACACACAAAAATAGACTCCAAATGTTTGAAAGACCTCAATGTGAGACAGGACTCCATCAAAATCCGAAAGGAGAACACAGGTAGCAAGCTCTTCGACCTCAGCCGCAGCAACTTCTTACTAGAAACATCACCAAAGGCACGGGAAGCCAGGGCAAAAATGAACTATTGGGATTTCATCAAGATAAAAACCTTTGGCACAGCAAAAGAAACAGTCCACAAAACCAAAAGATAACCGACAGAATGGGAGAAATTATTTACGAATGACATATCAGATAAAGGGCTACTATCCAATATGTATAAAAACGTATCAAACTCAACACCCAAAGAACAAATAATCCAATCAAAAAATAGGCAGAAGACATGAACAGACATTTTTCCAAAGAAGACATCCAAATGGCCAACAGGCACAGGAAAAAGTGCTCAACACGGCTCGGCATCAGGGAAATCCACATCAAATCCTCAATGAGATACCACCTCACACCCGTCAGAATGGCTCAAATGAACAAGTCAGGGAACGACAGAGGTTGGCGGGGATGTGGAGAAAGGGGAACCCTCCTACACTGGTGGTGGGAATGCAAGCTGGTGCAACCCCTCTGGAAAACAGGATGGAGGTTCCTCAAATAGTTGAAATTAGAGCTACCATCCGATCCAGCAATAGCACTCCTGGGTATTTACCCCAAAGATACAAATGTAGGGACCCGAAGCGGTACGTGCACCCCATTGTTTATAGCAGCAATGTCCACAATAGCCAAACTGTTGAAAGAGCCAAGATGTCCATCGACAGATGAATGGATAAAGAAAAGGTGGTATATATATACACAATGGAATATTACGCAGCCATCAAAAGGAATGAGATGTTGCCATGGACAACGACGTGGATGGGACTGGAGGGTCCGATGATTAGTGAAATAAGTCAATCAGAGAAAGACATGTATCATATGACCTCACTGATAGGAGGAATTCTTAATCTCAGGAACAGAGTGAGGCTTGCTGGAGTGGTCGGGGGTGGGAAGGATGGGCTGGCTGGGTGATAGACATTGGGGAGGGTATGAGCTACGGTGAGCGCTGTGAATTGTGTAAGACTGTTGAATCACAGATCTCTACTTCTGAAACAAATAACGCAACATATTTTAAGAATAAAGGAATGAAGGAGATAGCAGGAGAGGAAGAATGAAGGGGAGTTAGTGATAGGGGGAGACAGACCAGGAGAGATGATGGATTCTGAAAAAAAATCCGATGTTTCTAGAGGGGTGGTGGGTCGGGGGATTGGTTAGCCTGGTGATGGGTATTAAAGAGGGCACATTCTGCATGGAGCACTGTGTGTTCGGAACAAACAATGAATCATGGGACACTACACCAAAACAAATGATGTAGTACATGGTGATTAACAAAGCGATAAAAAACAAAGACTGTAATAAGAGATGAAGAAGGACACTATATCCTACTTAAAGGGTCTATCCAAGAAGAAGATCTAACAATTGTAAATGTGTATGCCCCGAACATGGGAGCATCCAATTGTATAAGGCAATTTAGAAGAAAAGCAAAGAAAGACATTGACAACCATACAATCATAGTGGGGGACTTTAACACCCCCCTGACTGAAATGGCCAGATCATCTAAGCAAAAGATCAACAAGGAAATAAAGACTTTAAATGACACACTGGACCAAATGGACTTCACAGACATATTCAGAACGTTCCATCCCGAAGCAACGGAATACACATTCTTCTCTAGGGCCCATGGAACGTTCTCCAGAATGGATCACATCCTAGGTCACAAATCAGGTCTCAACCGGTACCCAAAGATTGGGATCATTCCCTGCACATTTTCAGACCACAATGCTTTGAAACTAGAACTCAATCACAAGAGGAAAGTCGGAAAGAACTCAAATACATGGAGGCTAAAGAGCATCCTACGAAAGAATGAATGGGTCAACCAGGAAATTAAAGAAGAATTTAAAAATTCCTGGAAACCAATGAAAATGAAAACACAACTGTCCAAAATCTTTGGGATACAGCCAAGGCAGTCCTGCGAGGAAAGTATATAGCAATACAAGCCTTTCTCAAGAAACATGAAAGGTCTCAAATACACACCCTAACCCTACACCTAAAGGAGCTGGAGAAAGAACGGCAAATAAAGCCTAAACCCAGCAGGAGAAGAGAAATCATGCAGATCAGAGCAGAAATCAATGAAATAGAACCCAAAAGAACAGTAGAACAGATCAACGGAACTAGGAGCTGGTTCTTTGAAAGAATTCACAAGATTGATACACCCCTGTCCAGGCTGATCAAAAAGAAAAGAGAAATGACCCAAATCAACAAAATCATGAATGAAAGAGGAGAGATTACAACCAACACCAAAGAAATACAAACGATTATAAGAACGTAATCTGAGCAACCCTAGGGCAGCATATTCCATAACCTGGAAGAAATGGGTGCATTCCTAGAGATGTGTCAACTACCAAAACTGACCCAGGAAGAAATAGAAAACCTGAACAGTCCTATAACCACGAAGGCAATTGAAGTAGTCATCAAAAACATCCCAAGAAACCAAAGCCCAGGGCCAGATGGATTCCCAGGGGAATTCGATCAGACATTTAAAGAAGAATTAATACCTATTCTCCTGAAACTGTTCCAAACAATAGAAATGGAAGGAAAACTTCCAAACTCATTTTATGAGGCCACCATTACCTTGATCCCAAAACCAGACAAAGATCCCATCAAAAAGGAGTATTAGAGACCAATATCCTTGATGAACATCGATGCAAAAATTCTCACCAAAATACTAGCCAAGGGGATCCAACAGTACATGAAAAGGAGTATTCACCATGACCAAGTGGGATTTATCCCTGGGCTGCAAGGCTGGTTCAACATCCGCAAATCAATCAACGTGATAAAACACATTAACAAAAGAAAGAACAAGAATCATATGATCCTCTCAATAGATGCAGAAAAACCATTTGACAAAGTAAAGCACCCTTTGTGGATCAAAACTCTTCAGAGTATAGGGACAGCCGGTACATACCTCAATATCATAAAAGCCATCTACGAACAACCTACAGCGAATATCATTCTCAATGGGGAAAAGCTGAGATCTTTTCCCCTAAGGTCAGGAACGCGGCAGGGATAGCCACTCTCACCACTGCTATTCAACATAGTATTAGAAGTCCTAGCCACAGCAATCAGACAACAAAAAGAAATCAAAGGCATCCAAATCGGCAGAGAGGAAGTCAAACTCTCACTCTTTGCAGATGATATGATACTTTATGTGGAAAACCCAAAAGACTCCACCCCAAAACTGCTAGAACTCACACAGCAATTCCGTCAAGTAGCAGGCTATAAAATCAATGCACAGAAATCACTGGCATTCCTATACACCAACAACAAGACAGAAGAGAGACAAATCAAGGAGTCGATCCCATTCACAACTGCACCCAAAACCAGAAGAGACCTAGGAATAAATTGAACTCAAGAGGCAAAGGATCTGTACTCAGAAAACTACCAAATACTCAGGAAAGAAATTGAAGAAGACACAAAGAAACGGAAAAACGTTCCATGCTCATGGACTGGGAGAACCAACATTGTGAAGAGGTCAATGCTACCTAGAGCAATCTACACATTCAATGCAATCCCCGTCAAAATACCATCCACTTTTTTCCAAGAAATGGAACAAATAATCCTAAGATTTGAATGGAACCAGAAGAGACCACGAATAGCCAGAGGAATATTGAGAAAGAAAAGCAAAGCTGGCGGCATCACAATTCTGGACTTCCAGCTCTATGACAAAGCTGTCATCATCAAGACAGTATGGTACTGGCACAAAAACAGACACATAGATCCATGGAACCGAATCGAGAGCCCAGAAATGGACCCTCAACTCTATGGTCAACTTATCTTTGACAGAGCAGGAAAGAATGTCCAATGGCAAAAAGAGGGTCTCTTCAACAACTGGAGTTGTGGAAATTGGACAGCCCCATGCAGAAGAATGACACTGGACCATTTCCTGACACCACACACAAAAATAGACTCCAAATGTTTGAAAGACCTCAATGTGAGACAGGACTCCATCAAAATCCGAAAGGAGAACACAGGTAGCAAGCTCTTCGACCTCAGCCGCAGCAACTTCTTCCTAGAAACATCACCAAAGGCACGGGAAGCCAGGGCAAAAATGAACTATTGGGATTTCATCAAGATAAAAACCTTTGGCACAGCAAAAGAAACAGTCCACAAAACCAAAAGACAACCGACAGAATGGGAGAAATTATTTACGATTGACATATCAGATAAAGGGCTACTATCCAATATGTATAAAAACGTATCAAACTCAACACCCAAAGAACAAATAATCCAATCAAGAAATAGGCAGAAGACATGAACAGACATTTTTCCAAAGAAGACATCCAAATGGCCAACAGGCACAGGAAAAAGTGCTCAACACGGCTCGGCATCAGGGAAATCCACATCAAAACCTCAATGAGATACCACCTCACACCCGTCAGAATGGCTCAAATGAACAAGTCAGGGAACGACAGAGGTTGGCGGGGATGTGGAGAAAGGGGAACCCTCCTACACTGGTGGTGGGAATGCAAGCTGGTGCAACCCCTCTGGAAAACAGGATGGAGGTTCCTCAAATAGTTGAAATTAGAGCTACCATCCGATCCAGCAATTGCACTCCTGGGTATTTACTCCAAAGATACAAATGTAGGGACCCGAAGCGGTACGTGCACCCCATTGTTTGTAGCAGCAATGTCCACAATAGCCAAACTGTTGAAAGAGCCAAGATGTCCATCGACAGATGAATGGATAAAGAAGAGGTGGTATATATCTTCACAATGGAATATTACGCAGCCATCAAAAGGAATGAGATGTTGCCATGGACAACGACGTGGATGGAACTGGAGGGTCCGATGATTAGTGAAATAAGTCAATCAGAGAAAGACATGTATCATATGACCTCACGGATATGAGGAATTCTTAATCTCAGGAACAGAGTGAGGCTTGCTGGAGTGGTCGGGGGTGGGAGGGATGGGCTGGCTGGGTGATAGACATTGGGGAGGGTATGAGCTACGGTGAGCGCTGTGAATTGTGTAAGACTGTTGAATCACAGATCTCTACTTCTGAAACAAATAACGCAACATATTTTAAGAATAAAGGAAAAGAAGGAGATAGCAGGAGAGGAAGAATGAAGGGGAGTTAGTGAGAGGGGGAGACAGACCAGGAGAGATGATGGATTCTGAAAAAAAATCCGAGGTTTCTAGAGGGGAGGTGGGTCGGGGGATTGGTTAGCCTGGTGATGGGTATTAAAGAGGGCACATTCTGCATGGAGCACTGTGTGTTCGGAACAAACAATGAATCATGGGACACTACACCAAAACAAATGATGTAGTACATGGTGATTAACAAAGCAATAAAAGACAAAGACTGTAATAAGAGATGAAGAAGGACACTATATCCTACTTAAAGGGTCTATCCAAGAAGAAGATCTAACAATTGTAAATGTCTATGCCCCGAACATGGGAGCATCCAATTGTATAAGGCAATTTAGAAGAAAAGCAAAGAAAGACATTGACAACCATACAATCATAGTGGGGGACTTTAACACCCCCCTGACTGAAATGGCCAGATCATCTAAGCAAAAGATCAACAAGGAAATAAAGACTTTAAATGACACACTGGACCAAATGGACTTCACAGACATATTCAGAACGTTCCATCCCGAAGCAACGGAATACACATTCTTCTCTAGGGCCCATGGAACGTTCTCCAGAATGGATCACATCCTAGGTCACAAATCAGGTCTCAACCGGTACCCAAAGATTGGGATCATTCCCTGCACATTTTCAGACCACAATGCTTTGAAACTAGAACTCAATCACAAGAGGAAAGTCGGAAAGAACTCAAATACATGGAGGCTAAAGAGCATCCTACGAAAGAATGAATGGGTCAACCAGGAAATTAAAGAAGAATTTAAAAATTCCTGGAAACCAATGAAAATGAAAACACAACTGTCCAAAATCTTTGGGATACAGCCAAGGCAGTCCTGCGAGGAAAGTATATAGCAATACAAGCCTTTCTCAAGAAACATGAAAGGTCTCAAATACACACCCTAACCCTACACCTAAACGAGCTGGAGAAAGAACGGCAAATAAAGCGTAAACCCAGCAGGAGAAGAGAAATCATGCAGATCAGAGCAGAAATCAATGAAAGAGAACCCAAAAGAACAGTAGAACAGATCAACGGAACTAGGAGCTGGTTCTTTGAAAGAATTCACAAGATTGATACACCCCTGTCCAGGCTGATCAAAAAGAAAAGAGAAATGACCCAAACCAACAAAATCATGAATGAAAGAGGAGAGATCACAACCAACACCAAAGAAATACAAACGATTATAAGAACGTAATCTGAGCAACCCTAGGGCAGCATATTCCATAACCTGGAAGAAATGGGTGCATTCCTAGAGATGTGTCAACTACCAAAACTGACCCAGGAAGAAATAGAAAACCTGAACAGTCCTATAACCACGAAGGCAATTGAAGTAGTCATCAAAAACCTCCCAAGAAACCAAAGCCCAGGGCCAGATGGATTCCCAGGGGAATTCTATCAGACATTTAAAGAAGAATTAATACCTATTCTCCTGAAACTGTTCCAAACAATAGAAATGGAAGGAAAACCTCCAAACTCATTTTATGAGGCCACCATTACCTTGATCCCAAAACCAGACAAAGATCCCATCAAAAAAGAGTATTAGAGACCAATATCCTTGATGAACATCGATGCAAAAATTCTCACCAAAATACTAGCCAAGAGGATCCAACAGTACATGAAAAGGAGTATTCACCATGACCAAGTGGGATTTATCCCTGGGCTGCAAGGCTGGTTCAACATCCGCAAATCAATCAACGTGATAAAACACATTAACAAAAGAAAGAACAAGAATCATATGATCCTCTCAATAGATGCAGAAAAACCATTTGACAAAGTAAAGCACCCTTTCTGGATCAAAACTCTTCAGAGTATAGGGACAGCGGGTACATACCTCAATATCATAAAAGCCATCTACGAACAACCTACAGCGAATATCATTCTCAATGGGGAAAAGCTGAGATCTTTTCCCCTAAGGTCAGGAACGCGGCAGGGATAACCACTCTCACCACTGCTATTCAACATAGTATTAGAAGTCCTAGCCACAGCAATCAGACAACAAAAAGAAATCAAAGGCATCCAAATCGGCAGAGAGGAAGTCAAACTCTCACTCTTTGCAGATGATATGATACTTTATGTGGAAAACCCAAAAGACTCCACCCCAAAACAGCTAGAACTCACACAGCAATTCCGCAAAGTAGCAGGCTATAAAATCAATGCACAGAAATCAGTGGCATTCCTATACACCAACAACAAGACAGAAGAGAGACAAATCAAGGAGTCGATCCCATTCACAACTGCACCCAAAACCAGAAGAGACCTAGGAATAAATGGAACCCAAGAGGCAAAGGATCTGTACTCAGAAAACTACCAAATACTCAGGAAAGAAATTGAAGAAGACACAAAGAAACGGAAAAACGTTCCATGCTCATGGATTGGGAGAACCAACATTGTGAAGAGGTCGATGCTACTTAGAGCAATCTACACATTCAATGCAATCCCCGTCAAAATACCATCCACTTTTTTCCAAGAAATGGAACAAATAATCCTAAGATTTGAATGGAACCAGAAGAGACCACGAATAGCCAGAGGAATATTGAGAAAGAAAAGCAAAGCTGGCGGCATCACAATTCTGGACTTCCAGCTCTATGACAAAGCTGTCATCATCAAGACAGTATGGTACTGGCACAAAAACAGACACATAGATCCATGGAACCGAATCGAGAGCCCAGAAATGGACCCTCAACTCTATGGTCAACTTATCTTTGACAGAGCAGGAAAGAATGTCCAATGGCAAAAAGAGGGTCTCTTCAACAACTGGAGTTGTGGAAATTGGACAGCCCCATGCAGAAGAATGACACTGGACCATTTCCTGACACCACACACAAAAATAGACTCCAAATGTTTGAAAGACCTCAATGTGAGACAGGACTCCATCAAAATCCGAAAGGAGAACACAGGTAGCAAGCTCTTCGACCTCAGCCGCAGCAACTTCTTCCTAGAAACATCACCAAAGGCACGGGAAGCCAGGGCAAAAATGAACTATTGGGATTTCATCAAGATAAAAACCTTTGGCACAGCAAAAGAAACAGTCCACAAAACCAAAAGACAACCGACAGAATGGGAGAAATTATTTACGAATGACATATCAGATAAAGGGCTACTATCCAATATGTATAAAAACGTATCAAACTCAACACCCAAAGAACAAATAATCCAATCAAAAAATAGGCAGAAGACATGAACAGATATTATTCCAAAGAAGACATCCAAATGGCCAACAGGCACAGGAAAAAGTGCTCAACACGGCTCGGCATCAGGGAAATCCACATCAAAACCTCAATGAGATACCACCTCACACCCGTCAGAATGGCTCAAATGAACAAGTCAGGGAACGACAGAGGTTGGCGGGGATGTGGAGAAAGGGGAACCCTCCTACACTGGTGGTGGGAATGCAAGCTGGTGCAACCCCTCTGGAAAACAGGATGGAGGTTCCTCAAATAGTTGAAATTAGAGCTACCATCCGATCCAGCAATTGCACTCCTGGGTATTTACCCCAAAGATACAAATGTAGGGACCCGAAGCGGTACGTGCACCCCATTGTTTATAGCAGCAATGTCCACAATAGCCAAACTGTTGAAAGAGCCAAGATGTGCATCGACAGATGAATGGATAAAGAAGAGGTGGCATATATATACACAATGGAATATTACGCAGCCATCAAAAGGAATGAGATGTTGCCATGGACAACGACGTGGATGGGACTGGAGGGTCCGATGATTAGTGAAATAAGTCAATCAGAGAAAGACATGTATCATATGACCTCACTGATATGAGGAATTCTTAATCTCAGGAACAGAGTGAGGCTTGCTGGAGTGGTCGGGGGTGGGAAGGATGGGCTGGCTGGGTGATAGACATTGGGGAGGGTATGAGCTACGGTGAGCGCTGTGAATTGTGTAAGACTGTTGAATCACAGATCTCTACTTCTGAAACAAATAACGCAACATATTTTAAGAATAAAGGAATGAAGGAGATAGCAGGAGAGGAAGAATGAAGGGGAGTTAGGGAGAGGGGGAGACAGACCAGGAGAGATGATGGATTCTGAAAAAAAATCCGAGGTTTCTAGAGGGGAGGTGGGTCGGGGGATTGGTTAGCCTGGTGATGGGTATTAAAGAGGGCACATTCTCCATGGAGCACTGTGTGTTCGGAACAAACAATGAATCATGGGACACTACACCAAATCAAATGATGTAGTACATGGTGATTAACAAAGCAATAAAAGACAAAGACTGTAATAAGAGATGAAGAAGGACACTATATCCTACTTAAAGGGTCTATCCAAGAAGAAGATCTAACAATTGTAAATGTCTATGCCCCGAACATGGGAGCATCCAATTGTATAAGGCAATTTAGAAGAAAAGCAAAGAAAGACATTGACAACCATGCAATCATAGTGGGGGACTTTAACACCCCCCTGACTGTAATGGCCAGATCATCTAAGCAAAAGATCAACAAGGAAATAAAGACTTTAAATGACACACTGGACCAAATGGACTTCACAGACATATTCAGAACGTTCCATCCCGAAGCAACGGAATACACATTCTTCTCTAGGGCCCATGGAACGTTCTCCAGAATGGATCACATCCTAGGTCACAAATCAGGTCTCAACCGGTACCCAAAGATTGGGATCATTCCCTGCACATTTTCAGACCACAATGCTTTGAAACTAGAACTCAATCACAAGAGGAAAGTCGGAAAGAACTCAAATACATGGAGGCTAAAGAGCATCCTACGAAAGAATGAATGGGTCAACCAGGAAATTAAAGAAGAATTTAAAAATTCCTGGAAACCAATGAAAATGAAAACACAACTGTCCAAAATCTTTGGGATACAGCCAAGGCAGTCCTGCGAGGAAAGTATATAGCAATACAAGCCTTTCTCAAGAAACATGAAAGGTCTCAAATACACACCCTAACCCTACACCTAAAGGAGCTGGAGAAAGAACGGCAAATAAAGCCTAAACCCAGCAGGAGAAGAGAAATCATGCAGATCAGAGCAGAAATCAATGAAATAGAACCCAAAAGAACAGTAGAACAGATCAACGGAACTAGGAGCTGGTTCTTTGAAAGAATTCACAAGATTGATACACCCCTGTCCAGGCTGATCAAAAAGAAAAGAGAAATGACCCAAATCAACAAAATCATGAATGAAAGAGGAGAGATCACAACCAACACCAAAGAAATACAAACGATTATAAGAAGGTAATCTGAGCAACCCTAGGGCAGCATATTCCATAACCTGGAAGAAATGGGTGCATTCCTAGAGATGTGTCAACTACCAAAACTGACCCAGGAAGAAATAGAAAACCTGAACAGTCCTATAACCACGAAGGCAATTGAAGTAGTCATCAAAAACCTCCCAAGAAACCAAAGCCGAGGGCCAGATGGATTCCCAGGGGAATTCGATCAGACATTTAAAGAAGAATTAATACCTATTCTCCTGAAACTGTTCCAAACAATAGAAATGGAAGGAAAACTTCCAAACTCATTTTATGAGGCCACCATTACCTTGATCCCAAAACCAGACAAAGATCCCATCAAAAAGGAGTATTAGAGACCAATATCCTTGATGAACATCGATGCAAAAATTCTCACCAAAATACTAGCCAAGGGGATCCAACAGTACATGAAAAGGAGTATTCACCATGACCAAGTGGGATTTATCCCTGGGCTGCAAGGCTGGTTCAACATCCGCAAATCAATCAACGTGATAAAACACATTAACAAAAGAAAGAACAAGAATCATATGATCCTCTCAATAGATGCAGAAAAACCATTTGACAAAGTAAAGCACCCTTTCTGGATCAAAACTCTTCAGAGTATAGGGACAGCGGGTACATACCTCAATATCATAAAAGCCATCTACGAACAACCTACAGCGAATATCATTCTCAATGGGGAAAAGCTGAGATCTTTTCCCCTAAGGTCAGGAACGCGGCAGGGATAGCCACTCTCACCACTGCTATTCAACATAGTATTAGAAGTCCTAGCCACAGCAATCAGACAACAAAAAGAAATCCAAGGCATCCAAATCGGCAGAGAGGAATCAAACTCTCACTCTTTGCAGATGATATGATACTTTATGTGGAAAACCCAAAAGACTCCACCCCAAAACTGCTAGAACTCACACAGCAATTCCGTCAAGTAGCAGGCTATAAAATCAATGCACAGAAATCACTGGCATTCCTATACACCAACAACAAGACAGAAGAGAGACAAATCAAGGAGTCGATCCCATTCACAACTGCACCCAAAACCAGAAGAGACCTAGGAATAAATTGAACCCAAGAGGCAAAGGATCTGTACTCAGAAAACTACCAAATACTCAGGAAAGAAATTGAAGAAGACACAAAGAAACGGAAAAACGTTCCATGCTCATGGACTGGGAGAACCAACATTGTGAAGAGGTCAATGCTACCTAGAGCAATCTACACATTCAATGCAATCCCCGTCAAAATACCATCCACTTTTTTCCAAGAAATGGAACAAATAATCCTAAGATTTGAATGGAACCAGAAGAGACCACGAATAGCCAGAGGAATATTGAGAAAGAAAAGCAAAGCTGGCGGCATCACAATTCTGGACTTCCAGCTCTATGACAAAGCTGTCATCATCAAGACAGTATGGTACTGGCACAAAAACAGACACATAGATCCATGGAACCGAATCGAGAGCCCAGAAATGGACCCTCAACTCTATGGTCAACTTATCTTTGACAGAGCAGGAAAGAATGTCCAATGGCAAAAAGAGGGTCTCTTCAACAACTGGAGTTGTGGAAATTGGACAGCCCCATGCAGAAGAATGACACTGGACCATTTCCTGACACCACACACAAAAATAGACTCCAAATGTTTGAAAGACCTCAATGTGAGACAGGACTCCATCAAAATCCGAAAGGAGAACACAGGTAGCAAGCTCTTCGACCTCAGCCGCAGCAACTTCTTCCTAGAAACATCACCAAAGGCACGGGAAGCCAGGGCAAAAATGAACTATTGGGATTTCATCAAGATAAAAACCTTTGGCACAGCAAAAGAAACAGTCCACAAAACCAAAAGACAACCGACAGAATGGGAGAAATTATTTACGAATGACATATCAGATAAAGGGCTACTATCCAATATGTATAAAAACGTATCAAACTCAACACCCAAAGAACAAATAATCCAATCAAAAAATAGGCAGAAGACATGAACAAATATTATTCCAAAGAAGACATCCAAATGGCCAACAGGCACCGGAAAAAGTGCTCAACACGGCTCGGCATCAGGGAAATCCACATCAAAACCTCAATGAGATACCACCTCACACCCGTCAGAATGGCTCAAATGAACAAGTCAGGGAACGACAGAGGTTGGCGGGGATGTGGAGAAAGGGGAACCCTCCTACACTGGTGGTGGGAATGCAAGCTGGTGCAACCCCTCTGGAAAACAGGATGGAGGTTCCTCAAATAGTTGAAATTAGAGCGACCATCCGATCCAGCAATTGCACTCCTGGGTATTTACCCCAAAGATACAAATGTAGGGACCCGAAGCGGTACGTGCACCCCATTGTTTATAGCAGCAATGTCCACAATAGCCAAACTGTTGAAAGAGCCAAGATGTGCATCGACAGATGAATGGATAAAGAAGAGGTGGCATATATATACACAATGGAATATTACGCAGCCATCAAAAGGAATGAGATGTTGCCATGGACAACGACGTGGATGGGACTGGAGGGTCCGATGATTAGTGAAATAAGTCAATCAGAGAAAGACATGTATCATATGACCTCACTGATATGAGGAATTCTTAATCTCAGGAACAGAGTGAGGCTTGCTGGAGTGGTCGGGGGTGGGAAGGATGGGCTGGCTGGGTGATAGACATTGGGGAGGGTATGAGCTACGGTGAGCGCTGTGAATTGTGTAAGACTGTTGAATCACAGATCTCTACTTCTGAAACAAATAACGCAACATATTTTAAGAATAAAGGAATGAAGGAGATAGCAGGAGAGGAAGAATGAAGGGGAGTTAGGGAGAGGGGGAGACAGACCAGGAGAGATGATGGATTCTGAAAAAAAATCCGAGGTTTCTAGAGGGGAGGTGGGTCGGGGGATTGGTTAGCCGGGTGATGGGTATTAAAGAGGGCACATTCTCCATGGAGCACTGTGTGTTCGGAACAAACAATGAATCATGGGACACTACACCAAATCAAATGATGTAGTACATGGTGATTAACAAAGCAATAAAAGACAAAGACTGTAATAAGAGATGAAGAAGGACACTATATCCTACTTAAAGGGTCTATCCAAGAAGAAGATCTAACAATTGTAAATGTCTATGCCCCGAACATGGGAGCATCCAATTGTATAAGGCAATTTAGAAGAAAAGCAAAGAAAGACATTGACAACCATACAATCATAGTGGGGGACTTTAACACCCCCCTGACTGTAATGGCCAGATCATCTAAGCAAAAGATCAACAAGGAAATAAAGACTTTAAATGACACACTGGACCAAATGGACTTCACAGACATATTCAGAACGTTCCATCCCGAAGCAACGGAATACACATTCTTCTCTAGGGCCCATGGAACGTTCTCCAGAATGGATCACATCCTAGGTCACAAATCAGGTCTCAACCGGTACCCAAAGATTGGGATCATTCCCTGCACATTTTCAGACCACAATGCTTTGAAACTAGAACTCAATCACAAGAGGAAAGTCGGAAAGAACTCAAATACATGGAGGCTAAAGAGCATCCTACGAAAGAATGAATGGGTCTACCAGGAAATTAAAGAAGAATTTAAAAATTCCTGGAAACCAATGAAAATGAAAACACAACTGTCCAAAATCTTTGGGATACAGCCAAGGCAGTCCTGCGAGGAAAGTATATAGCAATACAAGCCTTTCTCAAGAAACATGAAAGGTCTCAAATACACACCCTAACCCTACACCTAAAGGAGCTGGAGAAAGAACGGCAAATAAAGCCTAAACCCAGCAGGAGAAGAGAAATCATGCAGATCAGAGCAGAAATCAATGAAATAGAACCCAAAAGAACAGTAGAACAGATCAACGGAACTAGGAGCTGGTTCTTTGAAAGAATTCACAAGATTGATACACCCCTGTCCAGGCTGATCAAAAAGAAAAGAGAAATGACCCAAATCAACAAAATCATGAATGAAAGAGGAGAGATCACAACCAACACCAAAGAAATACAAACGATTATAAGAAGGTAATCTGAGCAACCCTAGGGCAGCATATTCCATAACCTGGAAGAAATGGGTGCATTCCTAGAGATGTGTCAACTACCAAAACTGACCCAGGAAGAAATAGAAAACCTGAACAGTCCTATAACCACGAAGGCAATTGAAGTAGTCATCAAAAACCTCCCAAGAAACCAAAGCCGAGGGCCAGATGGATTCCCAGGGGAATTCGATCAGACATTTAAAGAAGAATTAATACCTATTCTCCTGAAACTGTTCCAAACAATAGAAATGGAAGGAAAACTTCCAAACTCATTTTATGAGGCCACCATTACCTTGATCCCAAAACCAGACAAAGATCCCATCAAAAAGGAGTATTAGAGACCAATATCCTTGATGAATATCGATGCAAAAATTCTCACCAAAATACTAGCCAAGGGGATCCAACAGTACATGAAAAGGAGTATTCACCATGACCAAGTGGGATTTATCCCTGGGCTGCAAGGCTGGTTCAACATCCGCAAATCAATCAACGTGATAAAACACATCAACAAAAGAAAGAACAAGAATCATATGATCCTCTCAATAGATGCAGAAAAACCATTTGACAAAGTAAAGCACCCTTTCTGGATCAAAACTCTTCAGAGTATAGGGACAGCGGGTACATACCTCAATATCATAAAAGCCATCTACGAACAACCTACAGCGAATATCATTCTCAATGGGGAAAAGCTGAGATCTTTTCCCCTAAGGTCAGGAACGCGGCAGGGATAGCCACTCTCACCACTGCTATTCAACATAGTATTAGAAGTCCTAGCCACAGCAATCAGACAACAAAAAGAAATCCAAGGCATCCAAATCGGCAGAGAGGAAGTCAAACTCTCACTCTTTGCAGATGATATGATACTTTATGTGGAAAACCCAAAAGACTCCACCCCAAAACTGCTAGAACTCACACAGCAATTCCGTCAAGTAGCAGGCTATAAAATCAATGCACAGAAATCAGTGGCATTCCTATACACCAACAACAAGACAGAAGAGAGACAAATCAAGGAGTCGATCCCATTCACAACTGCACCCAAAACCAGAAGAGACCTAGGAATAAATTGAACCCAAGAGGCAAAGGATCTGTACTCAGAAAACTACCAAATACTCAGGAAAGAAATTGAAGAAGACACAAAGAAACGGAAAAACGTTCCATGCTCATGGACTGGGAGAACCAACATTGTGAAGAGGTCAATGCTACCTAGAGCAATCTACACATTCAATGCAATCCCCGTCAAAATACCATCCACTTTTTTCCAAGAAATGGAACAAATAATCCTAAGATTTGAATGGAACCAGAAGAGACCACGAATAGCCAGAGGAATATTGAGAAAGAAAAGCAAAGCTGGCGGCATCACAATTCTGGACTTCCAGCTCTATGACAAAGCTGTCATCATCAAGACAGTATGGTACTGGCACAAAAACAGACACATAGATCCATGGAACAGAATCGAGAGCCCAGAAATGGACCCTCAACTCTATGGTCAACTTATCTTTGACAGAGCAGGAAAGAATGTCCAATGGCAAAAAGAGGGTCTCTTCAACAACTGGAGTTGTGGAAATTGGACAGCCCCATGCAGAAGAATGACACTGGACCATTTCCTGACACCACACACAAAAATAGACTCCAAATGTTTGAAAGACCTCAATGTGAGACAGGACTCCATCAAAATCCGAAAGGAGAACACAGGTAGCAAGCTCTTCGACCTCAGCCGCAGCAACTTCTTCCTAGAAACATCACCAAAGGCACGGGAAGCCAGGGCAAAAATGAACTATTGGGATTTCATCAAGATAAAAACCTTTGGCACAGCAAAAGAAACAGTCCACAAAACC
The DNA here is from genome assembly GCF_037043125.1 of Eumetopias jubatus. NCBI lineage: Eukaryota > Metazoa > Chordata > Mammalia > Carnivora > Otariidae > Eumetopias > Eumetopias jubatus. Next base: position 872,739 of record NW_028274848.1, read on the forward strand.
AAAAGACAACCGACAGAATGGGAGAAATTATTTACGAATGACATATCAGATAAAGGGCTACTATCCAATATGTATAAAAACGTATCAAACTCAACACCCAAAGAACAAATAATCCAATCAAAAAATAGGCAGAAGACATGAACAGATATTATTCCAAAGAAGACATCCAAATGGCCAACAGGCACAGGAAAAAGTGCTCAACACGGCTCGGCATCAGGGAAATCCACATCAAAACCTCAATGAGATACCACCTCACACCCGTCAGAATGGCTCAAATGAACAAGTCAGGGAACGACAGAGGTTGGCGGGGATGTGGAGAAAGGGGAACCCTCCTACACTGGTGGTGGGAATGCAAGCTGGTGCAACCCCTCTGGAAAACAGGATGGAGGTTCCTCAAATAGTTGAAATTAGAGCTACCATCCGATCCAGCAATTGCACTCCTGGGTATTTACCCCAAAGATACAAATGTAGGGACCCGAAGCGGTACGTGCACCCCATTGTTTATAGCAGCAATGTCCACAATAGCCAAACTGTTGAAAGAGCCAAGATGTGCATCGACAGATGAATGGATAAAGAAGAGGTGGCATATATATACACAATGGAATATTACGCAGCCATCAAAAGGAATGAGATGTTGCCATGGACAACGACGTGGATGGGACTGGAGGGTCCGATGATTAGTGAAATAAGTCAATCAGAGAAAGACATGTATCATATGACCTCACTGATATGAGGAATTCTTAATCTCAGGAACAGAGTGAGGCTTGCTGGAGTGGTCGGGGGTGGGAAGGATGGGCTGGCTGGGTGATAGACATTGGGGAGGGTATGAGCTACGGTGAGCGCTGTGAATTGTATAAGACTGTTGAATCACAGATCTCTACTTCTGAAACAAATAACGCAACATATTTTAAGAATAAAGGAATGAAGGAGATAGCAGGAGAGGAAGAATGAAGGGGAGTTAGGGAGAGGGGGAGACAGACCAGGAGAGATGATGGATTCTGAAAAAAAATCCGAGGTTTCTAGAGGGGAGGTGGGTCGGGGGATTGGTTAGCCTGGTGATGGGTATTAAAGAGGGCACATTCTCCATGGAGCACTGTGTGTTCGGAACAAACAATGAATCATGGGACACTACACCAAATCAAATGATGTAGTACATGGTGATTAACAAAGCAATAAAAAACAAAGACTGTAATAAGAGATGAAGAAGGACACTATATCCTACTTAAAGGGTCTATCCAAGAAGAAGATCTAACAATTGTAAATGTCTATGCCCCGAACATGGGAGCATCCAATTGTATAAGGCAATTTAGAAGAAAAGCAAAGAAAGACATTGACAACCATACAATCATAGTGGGGGACTTTAACACCCCCCTGACTGTAATGGCCAGATCATCTAAGCAAAAGATCAACAAGGAAATAAAGACTTTAAATGACACACTGGACCAAATGGACTTCACAGACATATTCAGAACGTTCCATCCCGAAGCAACGGAATACACATTCTTCTCTAGGGCCCATGGAACGTTCTCCAGAATGGATCACATCCTAGGTCACAAATCAGGTCTCAACCGGTACCCAAAGATTGGGATCATTCCCTGCACATTTTCAGACCACAATGCTTTGAAACTAGAACTCAATCACAAGAGGAAAGTCGGAAAGAACTCAAATACATGGAGGCTAAAGAGCATCCTACGAAAGAATGAATGGGTCAACCAGGAAATTAAAGAAGAATTTAAAAATTCCTGGAAACCAATGAAAATGAAAACACAACTGTCCAAAATCTTTGGGATACAGCCAAGGCAGTCCTGCGAGGAAAGTATATAGCAATACAAGCCTTTCTCAAGAAACATGAAAGGTCTCAAATACACACCCTAACCCTACACCTAAAGGAGCTGGAGAAAGAACGGCAAATAAAGCCTAAACCCAGCAGGAGAAGAGAAATCATGCAGATCAGAGCAGAAATCAATGAAATAGAACCCAAAAGAACAGTAGAACAGATCAACGGAACTAGGAGCTGGTTCTTTGAAAGAATTCACAAGATTGATACACCCCTGTCCAGGCTGATCAAAAAGAAAAGAGAAATGACCCAAATCAACAAAATCATGAATGAAAGAGGAGAGATCACAACCAACACCAAAGAAATACAAACGATTATAAGAAGGTAATCTGAGCAACCCTAGGGCAGCATATTCCATAACCTGGAAGAAATGGGTGCATTCCTAGAGATGTGTCAACTACCAAAACTGACCCAGGAAGAAATAGAAAACCTGAACAGTCCTATAACCACGAAGGCAATTGAAGTAGTCATCAAAAACCTCCCAAGAAACCAAAGCCGAGGGCCAGATGGATTCCCAGGGGAATTCGATCAGACATTTAAAGAAGAATTAATACCTATTCTCCTGAAACTGTTCCAAACAATAGAAATGGAAGGAAAACTTCCAAACTCATTTTATGAGGCCACCATTACCTTGATCCCAAAACCAGACAAAGATCCCATCAAAAAGGAGTATTAGAGACCAATATCCTTGATGAACATCGATGCAAAAATTCTCACCAAAATACTAGCCAAGGGGATCCAACAGTACATGAAAAGGAGTATTCACCATGACCAAGTGGGATTTATCCCTGGGCTGCAAGGCTGGTTCAACATCCGCAAATCAATCAACGTGATAAAACACATTAACAAAAGAAAGAACAAGAATCATATGATCCTCTCAATAGATGCAGAAAAACCATTTGACAAAGTAAAGCACCCTTTCTGGATCAAAACTCTTCAGAGTATAGGGACAGCGGGTACATACCTCAATATCATAAAAGCCATCTACGAACAACCTACAGCGAATATCATTCTCAATGGGGAATAGCTGAGATCTTTTCCCCTAAGGTCAGGAACGCGGCAGGGATAGCCACTCTCACCACTGCTATTCAACATAGTATTAGAAGTCCTAGCCACAGCAATCAGACAACAAAAAGAAATCAAAGGCATCCAAATCGGCAGAGAGGAAGTCAAACTCTCACTCTTTGCAGATGATATGATACTTTATGTGGAAAACCCAAAAGACTCCACCCCAAAACTGCTAGAACTCACACAGCAATTCCGTCAAGTAGCAGGCTATAAAATCAATGCACAGAAATCAGTGGCATTCCTATACACCAACAACAAGACAGAAGAGAGACAAATCAAGGAGTCGATCCCATTCACAACTGCACCCAAAACCAGAAGAGACCTAGGAATAAATTGAACCCAAGAGGCAAAGGATCTGTACTCAGATAACTACCAAATACTCAGGAAAGAAATTGAAGAAGACACAAAGAAACGGAAAAACGTTCCATGCTCATGGACTGGGAGAACCAACATTGTGAAGAGGTCAATGCTACCTAGAGCGATCTACACATTCAATGCAATCCCCGTCAAAATACCATCCACTTTTTTCCAAGAAATGGAACAAATAATCCTAAGATTTGAATGGAACCAGAAGAGACCACGAATAGCCAGAGGAATATTGAGAAAGAAAAGCAAAGCTGGCGGCATCACAATTCTGGACTTCCAGCTCTATGACAAAGCTGTCATCATCAAGACAGTATGGTACTGGCACAAAAACAGACACATAGATCCATGGAACAGAATCGAGAGCCCAGAAATGGACCCTCAACTCTATGGTCAACTTATCTTTGACAGAGCAGGAAAGAATGTCCAATGGCAAAAAGAGGGTCTCTTCAACAACTGGAGTTGTGGAAATTGGACAGCCCCATGCAGAAGAATGACACTGGACCATTTCCTGACACCACACACAAAAATAGACTCCAAATGTTTGAAAGACCTCAATGTGAGACAGGACTCCATCAAAATCCGAAAGGAGAACACAGGTAGCAAGCTCTTCGACCTCAGCCGCAGCAACTTCTTCCTAGAAACATCACCAAAGGCACGGGAAGCCAGGGCAAAAATGAACTATTGGGATTTCATCAAGATAAAAACCTTTGGCACAGCAAAAGAAACAGTCCACAAAACCAAAAGACAACCGACAGAATGGGAGAAATTATTTACGAATGACATATCAGATAAAGGGCTACTATCCAATATGTATAAAAACGTATCAAACTCAACACCCAAAGAACATATAATCCAATCAAAAAATAGGCAGAAGACATGAACAGATATTTTTCCAAAGAAGACATCCAAATGGCCAACAGGCACAGGAAAAAGTGCTCAACACGGCTCGGCATCAGGGAAATCCACATCAAAACCTCAATGAGATACCACCTCACACCCGTCAGAATGGCTCAAATGAACAAGTCAGGGAACGACAGAGGTTGGCGGGGATGTGGAGAAAGGGGAACCCTCCCACACTGGTGGTGGGAATGCAAGCTGCTGCAACCCCTCTGGAAAACAGGATGGAGGTTCTTCAAATAGTTGAAATTAGAGCTACCATCCGATCCAGCAATTGCACTCCTGGGTATTTACCCCAAAGATACAAATGTAGGGACCCGAAGCGGTACGTGCACCCCATTGTTTATAGCAGCAATGTCCACAATAGCCAAACTGTTGAAAGAGCCAAGATGTGCATCGACAGATGAATGGATAAAGAAGAGGTGGTATATATATACACAATGGAATATTACGCAGCCATCAAAAGGAATGAGATGTTGCCATGGACAACGACGTGGATGGGACTGGAGGGTCCGATGATTAGTGAAATAAGTCAATCAGAGAAAGACATGTATCATATGACCTCACTGATATGAGGAATTCTTAACCTCAGGAACAGAGTGAGGCTTGCTGGAGTGGTCGGGGGTGGGAAGGATGGGCTGGCTGGGTGATAGACATTGGGGAGGGTATGAGCTACGGTGAGCGCTGTGAATTGTGTAAGACTGTTGAATCACAGATCTCTACTTCTGAAACAAATAACGCAACATATTTTAAGAATAAAGGAATGAAGGAGATAGCAGGAGAGGAAGAATGAAGGGGAGTTAGGGAGAGGGGGAGACAGACCAGGAGAGATGATGGATTCTGAAAAAAAATCCGAGGTTTCTAGAGGGGAGGTGGGTCGGGGGATTGGTTAGCCTGGTGATGGGTATTAAAGAGGGCATATTCTCCATGGAGCACTGTGTGTTCGGAACAAACAATGAATCATGGGACACTACACCAAATCAAATGATGTAGTACATGGTGATTAACAAAGCAATAAAAAACAAAGACTGTAATAAGAGATGAAGAAGGACACTATATCCTACTTAAAGGGTCTATCCAAGAAGAAGATCTAACAATTGTAAATGTCTATGCCCCGAACATGGGAGCATCCAATTGTATAAGGCAATTTAGAAGAAAAGCAAAGAAAGACATTGACAACCATACAATCATAGTGGGGGACTTTAACACCCCCCTGACTGAAATGGCCAGATCATCTAAGCAAAAGATCAACAAGGAAATAAAGACTTTAAATGACACACTGGACCAAATGGACTTCACAGACATATTCAGAACGTTCCATCCCGAAGCAACGGAATACACATTCTTCTCTAGGGCCCATGGAACGTTCTCCAGAATGGATCACATCCTAGGTCACAAATCAGGTCTCAACCGGTACCCAAAGATTGGGATCATTCCCTGCACATTTTCAGACCACAATGCTTTGAAACTAGAACTCAATCAGAAGAGGAAAGTCGGAAAGAACTCAAATACATGGAGGCTAAAGAGCATCCTACGAGAGAATGAATGGGTCAACCAGGAAATTAAAGAAGAATTTAAAAATTCCTGGAAACCAATGAAAATGAAAACACAACTGTCCAAAATCTTTGGGATACAGCCAAGGCAGTCCTGCGAGGAAAGTATATAGCAATACAAGCCTTTCTCAAGAAACATGAAAGGTCTCAAATACACACCCTAACCCTACACCTAAAGGAGCTGGAGAAAGAACGGCAAATAAAGCCTAAACCCAGCAGGAGAAGAGAAATCATGCAGATCAGAGCAGAAATCAATGAAATAGAACCCAAAAGAACAGTAGAACAGATCAACGGAACTAGGAGCTGGTTCTTTGAAAGAATTCACAAGATTGATACACCCCTGTCCAGGCTGATCAAAAAGAAAAGAGAAATGACCCAAATCAACAAAATCATGAATGAAAGAGGAGAGATCACAACCAACACCAAAGAAATACAAACGATTATAAGAACGTAATCTGAGCAACCCTAGGGCAGCATATTCCATAACCTGGAAGAAATGGGTGCATTCCTAGAGATGTGTCAACTACCAAAACTGACCCAGGAAGAAATAGAAAACCTGAACAGTCCTATAACCACGAAGGCAATTGAAGTAGTCATCAAAAACCTCCCAAGGAACCAAAGCCCAGGGCCAGATGGATTCCCAGGGGAATTCTATCAGACATTTAAAGAAGAATTAATACCTATTCTCCTGAAACTGTTCCAAACAATAGAAATGGAAGGAAAACTTCCAAACTCATTTTATGAGGCCACCATTACCTTGATCCCAAAACCAGACAAAGATCCCATCAAAAAGGAGTATTAGAGACCAATATCCTTGATGAACATCGATGCAAAAATTCGCACCAAAATACTAGCCAAGGGGATCCAACAGTACATGAAAAGGAGTATTCACCATGACCAAGTGGGATTTATCCCTGGGCTGCAAGGCTGGTTCAACATCCGCAAATCAATCAACGTGATAAAACACATTAACAAAAGAAAGAACAAGAATCATATGATCCTCTCAATAGATGCAGAAAAACCATTTGACAAAGTAAAGCACCCTTTCTGGATCAAAACTCTTCAGAGTATAGGGACAGCGGGTACATACCTCAATATCATAAAAGCCATCTACGAACAACCTACAGCGAATATCATTCTCAATGGGGAAAAGCTGAGATCTTTTCCCCTAAGGTCAGGAACGCGGCAGGGATAGCCACTCTCACCACTGCTATTCAACATAGTATTAGAAGTCCTAGCCACAGCAATCAGACAACAAAAAGAAATCAAAGGCATCCAAATCGGCAGAGAGGAAGTCAAACTCTCACTCTTTGCAGATGATATGATACTTTATGTGGAAAACCCAAAAGACTCCACCCCAAAACTGCTAGAACTCACACAGCAATTCCGTCAAGTAGCAGGCTATAAAATCAATGCACAGAAATCAGTGGCATTCCTATACACCAACAACAAGACAGAAGAGAGACAAATCAAGGAGTCGATCCCATTCACAACTGCACCCAAAACCAGAAGAGACCTAGGAATAAATTGAACCCAAGAGGCAAAGGATCTGTACTCAGAAAAGTACCAAATACTCAGGAAAGAAATTGAAGAAGACACAAAGAAACGGAAAAACGTTCCATGCTCATGGACTGGGAGAACCAACATTGTGAAGAGGTCAATGCTACCTAGAGCGATCTACACATTCAATGCAATCCCCGTCAAAATACCATCCACTTTTTTCCAAGAAATGGAACAAATAATCCTAAGATTTGAATGGAACCAGAAGAGACCACGAATAGCCAGAGGAATATTGAGAAAGAAAAGCAAAGCTGGCGGCATCACAATTCTGGACTTCCAGCTCTATGACAAAGCTGTCATCATCAAGACAGTATGGTACTGGCACAAAAACAGACACATAGATCCATGGAACAGAATCGAGAGCCCAGAAATGGACCCTCAACTCTATGGTCAACTTATCTTTGACAGAGCAGGAAAGAATGTCCAATGGCAAAAAGAGGGTCTCTTCAACAACTGGAGTTGTGGAAATTGGACAGCCCCATGCAGAAGAATGACACTGGACCATTTCCTGACACCACACACAAAAATAGACTCCAAATGTTTGAAAGACCTCAATGTGAGACAGGACTCCATCAAAATCCGAAAGGAGAACACAGGTAGCAAGCTCTTCGACCTCAGCCGCAGCAACTTCTTCCTAGAAACATCACCAAAGGCACGGGAAGCCAGGGCAAAAATGAACTATTGGGATTTCATCAAGATAAAAACCTTTGGCACAGCAAAAGAAACAGTCCACAAAACCAAAAGACAACCGACAGAATGGGAGAAATTATTTACGATTGACATATCAGATAAAGGGCTACTATCCAATATGTATAAAAACGTATCAAACTCAACACCCAAAGAACAAATAATCCAATCAAGAAATAGGCAGAAGCCATGAACAGACATTTTTCCAAAGAAGACATCCAAATGGCCAACAGGCACAGGAAAAAGTGCTCAACACGGCTCGGCATCAGGGAAATCCACATCAAAACCTCAATGAGATACCACCTCACACCCGTCAGAATGGCTCAAATGAACAAGTCAGGGAACGACAGAGGTTGGCGGGGATGTGGAGAAAGGGGAACCCTCCTACACTGGTGGTGGGAATGCAAGCTGGTGCAACCCCTCTGGAAAACAGGATGGAGGTTCCTCAAATAGTTGAAATTAGAGCTACCATCCGATCCAGCAATTGCACTCCTGGGTATTTACCCCAAAGATACAAATGTAGGGACCCGAAGCGGTACGTGCACCCCATTGTTTGTAGCAGCAATGTCCACAATAGCCAAACTGTTGAAAGAGCCAAGATGTCCATCGACAGATGAATGGATAAAGAAGAGGTGGTATATATCTTCACAATGGAATATTACGCAGCCATCAAAAGGAATGAGATGTTGCCATGGACAACGACGTGGATGGAACTGGAGGGTCCGATGATTAGTGAAATAAGTCAATCAGAGAAAGACATGTATCATATGACCTCACTGATATGAGGAATTCTTAATCTCAGGAACAGAGTGAGGCTTGCTGGAGTGGTCGGGGGTGGGAGGGATGGGCTGGCTGGGTGATAGACATTGGGGAGGGTATGAGCTACGGTGAGCGCTGTGAATTGTGTAAGACTGTTGAATCACAGATCTCTACTTCTGAAACAAATAACGCAACATATTTTAAGAATAAAGGAAAAGAAGGAGATAGCAGGAGAGGAAGAATGAAGGGGAGTTAGTGAGAGGGGGAGACAGACCAGGAGAGATGATGGATTCTGAAAAAAAATCCGAGGTTTCTAGACGGGAGGTGGGTCGGGGGATTGGTTAGCCTGGTGATGGGTATTAAAGAGGGCACATTCTGCATGGAGCACTGTGTGTTCGGAACAAACAATGAATCATGGGACACTACACCAAAACAAATGATGTAGTACATGGTGATTAACAAAGCAATAAAAAACAAAGACTGTAATAAGAGATGAAGAAGGACACTATATCCTACTTAAAGGGTCTATCCAAGAAGAAGATCTAACAATTGTAAATGTCTATGCCCCGAACATGGGAGCATCCAATTGTATAAGGCAATTTAGAAGAAAAGCAAAGAAAGACATTGACAACCATACAATCATAGTGGGGGACTTTAACACCCCCCTGACTGAAATGGCCAGATCATCTAAGCAAAAGATCAACAGGGAAATAAAGACTTTAAATGACACACTGGACCAAATGGACTTCACAGACATATTCAGAACGTTCCATCCCGAAGCAACGGAATACACATTCTTCTCTAGGGCCCATGGAACGTTCTCCAGAATGGATCACATCCTAGGTCACAAATCAGGTCTCAACCGGTACCCAAAGATTGCGATCATTCCCTGCACATTTGCAGACCACAATGCTTTGAAACTAGAACTCAATCACAAGAGGAAAGTCGGAAAGAACTCAAATACATGGAGGCTAAAGAGCATCCTACGAAAGAATGAATGGGTCAACCAGGAAATTAAAGAAGAATTTAAAAATTCCTGGAAACCAATGAAAATGAAAACACAACTGTCCAAAATCTTTGGGATACAGCCAAGGCAGTCCTGCGAGGAAAGTATATAGCAATACAAGCCTTTCTCAAGAAACATGAAAGGTCTCAAATACACACCCTAACCCTACACCTAAAGGAGCTGGAGAAAGAACGGCAAATAAAGCCTAAACCCAGCAGGAGAAGAGAAATCATGCAGATCAGAGCAGAAATCAATGAAATAGAACCCAAAAGAACAGTAGAACAGATCAACGGAACTAGGAGCTGGTTCTTTGAAAGAATTCACAAGATTGATACACCCCTGTCCAGGCTGATCAAAAAGAAAAGAGAAATGACCCAAACCAACAAAATCATGAATGAAAGAGGAGAGATCACAACCAACACCAAAGAAATACAAACGATTATAAGAACGTAATCTGAGCAACCCTAGGGCAGCATATTCCATAACCTGGAAGAAATGGGTGCATTCCTAGAGATGTGTCAACTACCAAAACTGACCCAGGAAGAAATAGAAAACCTGAACAGTCCTATAACCACGAAGGCAATTGAAGTAGTCATCAAAAACCTCCCAAGAAACCAAAGCCCAGGGCCAGATGGATTCCCAGGGGAATTCTATCAGACATTTAAAGAAGAATTAATACCTATTCTCCTGAAACTGTTCCAAACAATAGAAATGGAAGGAAAACCTCCAAACTCATTTTATGAGGCCACCATTACCTTGATCCCAAAACCAGACAAAGATCCCATCAAAAAAGAGTATTAGAGACCAATATCCTTGATGAACATCGATGCAAAAATTCTCACCAAAATACTAGCCAAGAGGATCCAACAGTACATGAAAAGGAGTATTCACCATGTCCAAGTGGGATTTATCCCTGGGCTGCAAGGCTGGTTCAACATCCGCAAATCAATCAACGTGATAAAACACATTAACAAAAGAAAGAACAAGAATCATATGATCCTCTCAATAGATGCAGAAAAACCATTTGACAAAGTAAAGCACCCTTTCTGGATCAAAACTCTTCAGAGTAGAGGGACAGCGGGTACATACCTCAATATCATAAAAGCCATCTACGAACAACCTACAGCGAATATCATTCTCAATGGGGAAAAGCTGAGATCTTTTCCCCTAAGGTCAGGAACGCGGCAGGGATAGCCACTCTCACCACTGCTATTCAACATAGTATTAGAAGTCCTAGCCACAGCAATCAGACAACAAAAAGAAATCAAAGGCATCCAAATCGGCAGAGAGGAAGTCAAACTCTCACTCTTTGCAGATGATATGATACTTTATGTGGAAAACCCAAAAGACTCCACCCCAAAACAGCTAGAACTCACACAGCAATTCCGCAAAGTAGCAGGCTATAAAATCAATGCACAGAAATCAGTGGCATTCCTATACACCAACAACAAGACAGAAGAGAGACAAATCAAGGAGTCGATCCCATTCACAACTGCACCCAAAACCAGAAGAGACCTAGGAATAAATGGAACCCAAGAGGCAAAGGATCTGTACTCAGAAAACTACCAAATACTCAGGAAAGAAATTGAAGAAGACACAAAGAAACGGAAAAACGTTCCATGCTCATGGATTGGGAGAACCAACATTGTGAAGAGGTCAATGCTACCTAGAGCGATCTACACATTCAATGCAATCCCCGTCAAAATACCATCCACTTTTTTCCAAGAAATGGAACAAATAATCCTAAGATTTGAATGGAACCAGAAGAGACCACGAATAGCCAGAGGAATATTGAGAAAGAAAAGCAAAGCTGGCGGCATCACAATTCTGGACTTCCAGCTCTATGACAAAGCTGTCATCATCAAGACAGTATGGTACTGGCACAAAAACAGACACATAGATCCATGGAACAGAATCGAGAGCCCAGAAATGGACCCTCAACTCTATGGTCAACTTATCTTTGACAGAGCAGGAAAGAATGTCCAATGGCAAAAAGAGGGTCTCTTCAACAACTGGAGTTGTGGAAATTGGACAGCCCCATGCAGAAGAATGACACTGGACCATTTCCTGACACCACACACAAAAATAGACTCCAAATGTTTGAAAGACCTCAATGTGAGACAGGACTCCATCAAAATCCGAAAGGAGAACACAGGTAGCAAGCTCTTCGACCTCAGCCGCAGCAACTTCTTCCTAGAAACATCACCAAAGGCACGGGAAGCCAGGGCAAAAATGAACTATTGGGATTTCATCAAGATAAAAACCTTTGGCACAGCAAAAGAAACAGTCCACAAAACCAAAAGACAACCGACAGAATGGGAGAAATTATTTACGATTGACATATCAGATAAAGGGCTACTATCCAATATGTATAAAAACGTATCAAACTCAACACCCAAAGAACAAATAATCCAATCAAGAAATAGGCAGAAGACATGAACAGACATTTTTCCAAAGAAGACATCCAAATGGCCAACAGGCACAGGAAAAAGTGCTCAACACGGCTCGGCATCAGGGAAATCCACATCAAAACCTCAATGAGATACCACCTCACACCCGTCAGAATGGCTCAAATGAACAAGTCAGGGAACGACAGAGGTTGGCGGGGATGTGGAGAAAGGGGAACCCTCCTACACTGGTGGTGGGAATGCAAGCTGGTGCAACCCCTCTGGAAAACAGGATGGAGGTTCCTCAAATAGTTGAAATTAGAGCTACCATCCGATCCAGCAATTGCACTCCTGGGTATTTACCCCAAAGATACAAATGTAGGGACCCGAAGCGGTACGTGCACCCCATTGTTTGTAGCAGCAATGTCCACAATAGCCAAACTGTTGAAAGAGCCAAGATGTCCATCGACAGATGAATGGATAAAGAAGAGGTGGTATATATCTACACAATGGAATATTACGCAGCCATCAAAAGGAATGAGATGTTGCCATGGACAACGACGTGGATGGAACTGGAGGGTCCGATGATTAGTGAAATAAGTCAATCAGAGAAAGACATGTATCATATGACCTCACTGATATGAGGAATTCTTAATCTCAGGAACAGAGTGAGGCTTGCTGGAGTGGTCGGGGGTGGGAGGGATGGGCTGGCTGGGTGATAGACATTGGGGAGGGTATGAGCTACGGTGAGCGCTGTGAATTGTGTAAGACTGTTGAATCACAGATCTCTACTTCTGAAACAAATAACGCAACATATTTTAAGAATAAAGGAAAAGAAGGAGATAGCAGGAGAGGAAGAATGAAGGGGAGTTAGTGAGAGGGGGAGACAGACCAGGAGACATGATGGATTCTGAAAAAAAATCCGAGGTTTCTAGACGGGAGGTGGGTCGGGGGATTGGTTAGCCTGGTGATGGGTATTAAAGAGGGCACATTCTGCATGGAGCACTGTGTGTTCGGAACAAACAATGAATCATGGGACACTACACCAAAACAAATGATGTAGTACATGGTGATTAACAAAGCAATAAAAAACAAAGACTGTAATAAGAGATGAAGAAGGACACTATATCCTACTTAAAGGGTCTATCCAAGAAGAAGATCTAACAATTGTAAATGTCTATGCCCCGAACATGGGAGCATCCAATTGTATAAGGCAATTTAGAAGAAAAGCAAAGAAAGACATTGACAACCATACAATCATAGTGGGGGACTTTAACACCCCCCTGACTGAAATGGCCAGATCATCTAAGCAAAAGATCAACAGGGAAATAAAGACTTTAAATGACACACTGGACCAAATGGACTTCACAGACATATTCAGAACGTTCCATCCCGAAGCAACGGAATACACATTCTTCTCTAGGGCCCATGGAACGTTCTCCAGAATGGATCACATCCTAGGTCACAAATCAGGTCTCAACCGGTACCCAAAGATTGGGATCATTCCCTGCACATTTTCAGACCACAATGCTTTGAAACTAGAACTCAATCACAAGAGGAAAGTCGGAAAGAACTCAAATACATGGAGGCTAAAGAGCATCCTACGAAAGAATGAATGGGTCAACCAGGAAATTAAAGAAGAATTTAAAAATTCCTGGAAACCAATGAAAATGAAAACACAACTGTCCAAAATCTTTGGGATACAGCCAAGGCAGTCCTGCGAGGAAAGTATATAGCAATACAAGCCTTTCTCAAGAAACATGAAAGGTCTCAAATACACACCCTAAACCTACACCTAAAGGAGCTGGAGAAAGAACGGCAAATAAAGCCTAAACCCAGCAGGAGAAGAGAAATCATGCAGATCAGAGCAGAAATCAATGAAATAGAACCCAAAAGAACAGTAGAACAGATCAACGGAACTAGGAGCTGGTTCTTTGAAAGAATTCACAAGATTGATACACCCCTGTCCAGGCTGATCAAAAAGAAAAGAGAAATGACCCAAACCAACAAAATCATGAATGAAAGAGGAGAGATCACAACCAACACCAAAGAAATACAAACGATTATAAGAACGTAATCTGAGCAACCCTAGGGCAGCATATTCCATAACCTGGAAGAAATGGGTGCATTCCTAGAGATGTGTCAACTACCAAAACTGACCCAGGAAGAAATAGAAAACCTGAACAGTCCTATAACCACGAAGGCAATTGAAGTAGTCATCAAAAACCTCCCAAGAAACCAAAGCCCAGGGCCAGATGGATTCCCAGGGGAATTCTATCAGACATTTAAAGAAGAATTAATACCTATTCTCCTGAAACTGTTCCAAACAATAGAAATGGAAGGAAAACCTCCAAACTCATTTTATGAGGCCACCATTACCTTGATCCCAAAACCAGACAAAGATCCCATCAAAAAAGAGTATTAGAGACCAATATCCTTGATGAACATCGATGCAAAAATTCTCACCAAAATACTAGCCAAGAGGATCCAACAGTACATGAAAAGGAGTATTCACCATGACCAAGTGGGATTTATCCCTGGGCTGCAAGGCTGGTTCAACATCCGCAAATCAATCAACGTGATAAAACACATTAACAAAAGAAAGAACAAGAATCATATGATCCTCTCAATAGATGCAGAAAAACCATTTGACAAAGTAAAGCACCCTTTCTGGATCAAAACTCTTCAGAGTATAGGGACAGCGGGTACATACCTCAATATCATAAAGCCATCTACGAACAACCTACAGCGAATATCATTCTCAATGGGGAAAAGCTGAGATCTTTTCCCCTAAGGTCAGGAACGCGGCAGGGATAGCCACTCTCACCACTGCTATTCAACATAGTATTAGAAGTCCTAGCCACAGCAATCAGACAACAAAAAGAAATCAAAGGCATCCAAATCGGCAGAGAGGAAGTCAAACTCTCACTCTTTGCAGATGATATGATACTTTATGTGGAAAACCCAAAAGACTCCACCCCAAAACAGCTAGAACTCACACAGCAATTCCGCAAAGTAGCAGGCTATAAAATCAATGCACAGAAATCAGTGGCATTCCTATACACCAACAACAAGACAGAAGAGAGACAAATCAAGGAGTCGATCCCATTCACAACTGCACCCAAAACCAGAAGAGACCTAGGAATAAATGGAACCCAAGAGGCAAAGGATCTGTACTCAGAAAACTACCAAATACTCAGGAAAGAAATTGAAGAAGACACAAAGAAACGGAAAAACGTTCCATGCTCATGGATTGGGAGAACCAACATTGTGAAGAGGTCAATGCTACCTAGAGCGATCTACACATTCAATGCAATCCCCGTCAAAATACCATCCACTTTTTTCCAAGAAATGGAACAAATAATCCTAAGATTTGAATGGAACCAGAAGAGACCACGAATAGCCAGAGGAATATTGAGAAAGAAAAGCAAAGCTGGCGGCAACACAATTCTGGACTTCCAGCTCTATGACAAAGCTGTCATCATCAAGACAGTATGGTACTGGCACAAAAACAGACACATAGATCCATGGAACAGAATCGAGAGCCCAGAAATGGACCCTCAACTCTATGGTCAACTTATCTTTGACAGAGCAGGAAAGAATGTCCAATGGCAAAAAGAGGGTCTCTTCAACAACTGGAGTTGTGGAAATTGGACAGCCCCATGCAGAAGAATGACACTGGACCATTTCCTGACACCACACACAAAAATAGACTCCAAATGTTTGAAAGACCTCAATGTGAGACAGGACTCCATCAAAATCCGAAAGGAGAACACAGGTAGCAAGCTCTTCGACCTCAGCCGCAGCAACTTCTTCCTAGAAACATCACCAAAGGCACGGGAAGCCAGGGCAAAAATGAACTATTGGGATTTCATCAAGATAAAAACCTTTGGCGCAGCAAAAGAAACAGTCCACAAAACCAAAAGACAACCGACAGAATGGGAGAAATTATTTACGATTGACATATCAGATAAAGGGCTACTATCCAATATGTATAAAAACGTATCAAACTCAACACCCAAAGAACAAATAATCCAATCAAGAAATAGGCAGAAGACATGAACAGACATTTTTCCAAAGAAGACATCCAAATGGCCAACAGGCACAGGAAAAAGTGCTCAACACTGCTCGGCATCAGGGAAATCCACATCAAAACCTCAATGAGATACCCCCTCACACCCGTCAGAATGGCTCAAATGAACAAGTCAGGGAACGACAGAGGTTGGCGGGGATGTGGAGAAAGGGGAACCCTCCTACACTGGTGGTGGGAATGCAAGCTGGTGCAACCCCTCTGGAAAACAGGATGGAGGTTCCTCAAATAGTTGAAATTAGAGCTACCATCCGATCCAGCAATTGCACTCCTGGGTATTTACCCCAAAGATACAAATGTAGGGACCCGAAGCGGTACGTGCACCCCATTGTTTGTAGCAGCAATGTCCACAATAGCCAAACTGTTGAAAGAGCCAAGATGTCCATCGACAGATGAATGGATAAAGAAGAGGTGGTATATATCTACACAATGGAATATTACGCAGCCATCAAAAGGAATGAGATGTTGCCATGGACAACGACGTGGATGGAACTGGAGGGTCCGATGATTAGTGAAATAAGTCAATCAGAGAAAGACATGTATCATATGACCTCACTGATATGAGGAATTCTTAATCTCAGGAACAGAGTGAGGCTTGCTGGAGTGGTCGGGGGTGGGAGGGATGGGCTGGCTGGGTGATAGACATTGGGGAGGGTATGAGCTACGGTGAGCGCTGTGAATTGTGTAAGACTGTTGAATCACAGATCTCTACTTCTGAAACAAATATCGCAACATATTTTAAGAATAAAGGAAAAGAAGGAGATAGCAGGAGAGGAAGAATGAAGGGGAGTTAGTGAGAGGGGGAGACAGACCAGGAGACATGATGGATTCTGAAAAAAAATCCGAGGTTTCTAGACGGGAGGTGGGTCGGGGGATTGGTTAGCCTGGTGATGGGTATTAAAGAGGGCACATTCTGCATGGAGCACTGTGTGTTCGGAACAAACAATGAATCATGGGACACTACACCAAAACAAATGATGTAGTACATGGTGATTAACAAAGCAATAAAAAACAAAGACTGTAATAAGAGATGAAGAAGGACACTATATCCTACTTAAAGGGTCTATCCAAGAAGAAGATCTAACAATTGTAAATGTCTATGCCCCGAACATGGGAGCATCCAATTGTATAAGGCAATTTAGAAGAAAAGCAAAGAAAGACATTGACAACCATACAATCATAGTGGGGGACTTTAACACCCCCCTGACTGAAATGGCCAGATCATCTAAGCAAAAGATCAACAGGGAAATAAAGACTTTAAATGACACACTGGACCAAATGGACTTCACAGACATATTCAGAACGTTCCATCCCGAAGCAACGGAATACACATTCTTCTCTAGGGCCCATGGAACGTTCTCCAGAATGGATCACATCCTAGGTCACAAATCAGGTCTCAACCGGTACCCAAAGATTGGGATCATTCCCTGCACATTTTCAGACCACAATGCTTTGAAACTAGAACTCAATCACAAGAGGAAAGTCGGAAAGAACTCAAATACATGGAGGCTAAAGAGCATCCTACGAAAGAATGAATGGGTCAACCAGGAAATTAAAGAAGAATTTAAAAATTCCTGGAAACCAATGAAAATGAAAACACAACTGTCCAAAATCTTTGGGATACAGCCAAGGCAGTCCTGCGAGGAAAGTATATAGCAATACAAGCCTTTCTCAAGAAACATGAAAGGTCTCAAATACACACCCTAACCCTACACCTAAAGGAGCTGGAGAAAGAACGGCAAATAAAGCCTAAACCCAGCAGGAGAAGAGAAATCATGCAGATCAGAGCAGAAATCAATGAAATAGAACCCAAAAGAACAGTAGAACAGATCAACGGAACTAGGAGCTGGTTCTTTGAAAGAATTCACAAGATTGATACACCCCTGTCCAGGCTGATCAAAAAGAAAAGAGAAATGACCCAAACCAACAAAATCATGAATGAAAGAGGAGAGATCACAACCAACACCAAAGAAATACAAACGATTATAAGAACGTAATCTGAGCAACCCTAGGGCAGCATATTCCATAACCTGGAAGAAATGGGTGCATTCCTAGAGATGTGTCAACTACCAAAACTGACCCAGGAAGAAATAGAAAACCTGAACAGTCCTATAACCACGAAGGCAATTGAAGTAGTCATCAAAAACATCCCAAGAAACCAAAGCCCAGGGCCAGATGGATTCCCAGGGGAATTCGATCAGACATTTAAAGAAGAATTAATACCTATTCTCCTGAAACTGTTCCAAACAATAGAAATGGAAGGAAAACTTCCAAACTCATTTTATGAGGCCACCATTACCTTGATCCCAAAACCAGACAAAGATCCCATCAAAAAGGAGTATTAGAGACCAATATCCTTGATGAACATCGATGCAAAAATTCTCACCAAAATACTAGCCAAGGGGATTCAACAGTACATGAAAAGGAGTATTCACCATGACCAAGTGGGATTTATCCCTGGGCTGCAAGGCTGGTTCAACATCCGCAAATCAATCAACGTGATAAAACACATTAACAAAAGAAAGAACAAGAATCATATGATCCTCTCAATAGATGCAGAAAAACCATTTGACAAAGTAAAGCACCCTTTGTGGATCAAAACTCTTCAGAGTATAGGGACAGCCGGTACATACCTCAATATCATAAAAGCCATCTACGAACAACCTACAGCGAATATCATTCTCAATGGGGAAAAGCTGAGATCTTTTCCCCTAAGGTCAGGAACGCGGCAGGGATAGCCACTCTCACCACTGCTATTCAACATAGTATTAGAAGTCCTAGCCACAGCAATCAGACAACAAAAAGAAATCAAAGGCATCCAAATCGGCAGAGAGGAAGTCAAACTCTCACTCTTTGCAGATGATATGATACTTTATGTGGAAAACCCAAAAGACTCCACCCCAAAACTGCTAGAACTCACACAGCAATTCCGCAAAGTAGCAGGCTATAAAATCAATGCACAGAAATCAGTGGCATTCCTATACACCAACAACAAGACAGAAGAGAGACAAATCAAGGAGTCGATCCCATTCACAACTGCACCCAAAACCAGAAGAGACCTAGGAATAAATGGAACCCAAGAGGCAAAGGATCTGTACTCAGAAAACTACCAAATACTCAGGAAAGAAATTGAAGAAGACACAAAGAAACGGAAAAACGTTCCATGCTCATGGATTGGGAGAACCAACATTGTGAAGAGGTCGATGCTACTTAGAGCAATCTACACATTCAATGCAATCCCCGTCAAAATACCATCCACTTTTTTCCAAGAAATGGAACAAATAATCCTAAGATTTGAATGGAACCAGAAGAGACCACGAATAGCCAGAGGAATATTGAGAAAGAAAAGCAAAGCTGGCGGCATCACAATTCTGGACTTCCAGCTCTATGACAAAGCTGTCATCATCAAGACAGTATGGTACTGGCACAAAAACAGACACATAGATCCATGGAACCGAATCGAGAGCCCAGAAATGGACCCTCAACTCTATGGTCAACTTATCTTTGACAGAGCAGGAAAGAATGTCCAATGGCAAAAAGAGGGTCTCTTCAACAACTGGAGTTGTGGAAATTGGACAGCCCCATGCAGAAGAATGACACTGGACCATTTCCTGACACCACACACAAAAATAGACTCCAAATGTTTGAAAGACCTCAATGTGAGACAGGACTCCATCAAAATCCGAAAGGAGAACACAGGTAGCAAGCTCTTCGACCTCAGCCGCAGCAACTTCTTCCTAGAAACATCACCAAAGGCACGGGAAGCCAGGGCAAAAATGAACTATTGGGATTTCATCAAGATAAAAACCTTTGGCACAGCAAAAGAAACAGTCCACAAAACCAAAAGACAACCGACAGAATGGGAGAAATTATTTACGAATGACATATCAGATAAAGGGCTACTATCCAATATGTATAAAAACGTATCAAACTCAACACCCAAAGAACAAATAATCCAATCAAAAAATAGGCAGAAGACATGAACAGATATTATTCCAAAGAAGACATCCAAATGGCCAACAGGCACAGGAAAAAGTGCTCAACACGGCTCGGCATCAGGGAAATCCACATCAAAACCTCAATGAGATACCACCTCACACCCGTCAGAATGGCTCAAATGAACAAGTCAGGGAACGACAGAGGTTGGCGGGGATGTGGAGAAAGGGGAACCCTCCTACACTGGTGGTGGGAATGCAAGCTGGTGCAACCCCTCTGGAAAACAGGATGGAGGTTCCTCAAATAGTTGAAATTAGAGCTACCATCCGATCCAGCAATTGCACTCCTGGGTATTTACCCCAAAGATACAAATGTAGGGACCCGAAGCGGTACGTGCACCCCATTGTTTATAGCAGCAATGTCCACAATAGCCAAACTGTTGAAAGAGCCAAGATGTGCATCGACAGATGAATGGATAAAGAAGAGGTGGCATATATATACACAATGGAATATTACGCAGCCATCAAAAGGAATGAGATGTTGCCATGGACAACGACGTGGATGGGACTGGAGGGTCCGATGATTAGTGAAATAAGTCAATCAGAGAAAGACATGTATCATATGACCTCACTGATATGAGGAATTCTTAATCTCAGGAACAGAGTGAGGCTTGCTGGAGTGGTCGGGGGTGGGAAGGATGGGCTGGCTGGGTGATAGACATTGGGGAGGGTATGAGCTACGGTGAGCGCTGTGAATTGTGTAAGACTGTTGAATCACAGATCTCTACTTCTGAAACAAATAACGCAACATATTTTAAGAATAAAGGAATGAAGGAGATAGCAGGAGAGGAAGAATGAAGGGGAGTTAGGGAGAGGGGGAGACAGACCAGGAGAGATGATGGATTCTGAAAAAAAATCCGAGGTTTCTAGAGGGGAGGTGGGTCGGGGGATTGGTTAGCCTGGTGATGGGTATTAAAGAGGGCACATTCTCCATGGAGCACTGTGTGTTCGGAACAAACAATGAATCATGGGACACTACACCAAATCAAATGATGTAGTACATGGTGATTAACAAAGCAATAAAAGACAAAGACTGTAATAAGAGATGAAGAAGGACACTATATCCTACTTAAAGGGTCTATCCAAGAAGAAGATCTAACAATTGTAAATGTCTATGCCCCGAACATGGGAGCATCCAATTGTATAAGGCAATTTAGAAGAAAAGCAAAGAAAGACATTGACAACCATGCAATCATAGTGGGGGACTTTAACACCCCCCTGACTGTAATGGCCAGATCATCTAAGCAAAAGATCAACAAGGAAATAAAGACTTTAAATGACACACTGGACCAAATGGACTTCACAGACATATTCAGAACGTTCCATCCCGAAGCAACGGAATACACATTCTTCTCTAGGGCCCATGGAACGTTCTCCAGAATGGATCACATCCTAGGTCACAAATCAGGTCTCAACCGGTACCCAAAGATTGGGATCATTCCCTGCACATTTTCAGACCACAATGCTTTGAAACTAGAACTCAATCACAAGAGGAAAGTCGGAAAGAACTCAAATACATGGAGGCTAAAGAGCATCCTACGAAAGAATGAATGGGTCAACCAGGAAATTAAAGAAGAATTTAAAAATTCCTGGAAACCAATGAAAATGAAAACACAACTGTCCAAAATCTTTGGGATACAGCCAAGGCAGTCCTGCGAGGAAAGTATATAGCAATACAAGCCTTTCTCAAGAAACATGAAAGGTCTCAAATACACACCCTAACCCTACACCTAAAGGAGCTGGAGAAAGAACGGCAAATAAAGCCTAAACCCAGCAGGAGAAGAGAAATCATGCAGATCAGAGCAGAAATCAATGAAATAGAACCCAAAAGAACAGTAGAACAGATCAACGGAACTAGGAGCTGGTTCTTTGAAAGAATTCACAAGATTGATACACCCCTGTCCAGGCTGATCAAAAAGAAAAGAGAAATGACCCAAATCAACAAAATCATGAATGAAAGAGGAGAGATCACAACCAACACCAAAGAAATACAAACGATTATAAGAAGGTAATCTGAGCAACCCTAGGGCAGCATATTCCATAACCTGGAAGAAATGGGTGCATTCCTAGAGATGTGTCAACTACCAAAACTGACCCAGGAAGAAATAGAAAACCTGAACAGTCCTATAACCACGAAGGCAATTGAAGTAGTCATCAAAAACCTCCCAAGAAACCAAAGCCGAGGGCCAGATGGATTCCCAGGGGAATTCGATCAGACATTTAAAGAAGAATTAATACCTATTCTCCTGAAACTGTTCCAAACAATAGAAATGGAAGGAAAACTTCCAAACTCATTTTATGAGGCCACCATTACCTTGATCCCAAAACCAGACAAAGATCCCATCAAAAAGGAGTATTAGAGACCAATATCCTTGATGAACATCGATGCAAAAATTCTCACCAAAATACTAGCCAAGGGGATCCAACAGTACATGAAAAGGAGTATTCACCATGACCAAGTGGGATTTATCCCTGGGCTGCAAGGCTGGTTCAACATCCGCAAATCAATCAACGTGATAAAACACATTAACAAAAGAAAGAACAAGAATCATATGATCCTCTCAATAGATGCAGAAAAACCATTTGACAAAGTAAAGCACCCTTTCTGGATCAAAACTCTTCAGAGTATAGGGACAGCGGGTACATACCTCAATATCATAAAAGCCATCTACGAACAACCTACAGCGAATATCATTCTCAATGGGGAAAAGCTGAGATCTTTTCCCCTAAGGTCAGGAACGCGGCAGGGATAGCCACTCTCACCACTGCTATTCAACATAGTATTAGAAGTCCTAGCCACAGCAATCAGACAACAAAACGAAATCCAAGGCATCCAAATCGGCAGAGAGGAATCAAACTCTCACTCTTTGCAGATGATATGATACTTTATGTGGAAAACCCAAAAGACTCCACCCCAAAACTGCTAGAACTCACACAGCAATTCCGTCAAGTAGCAGGCTATAAAATCAATGCACAGAAATCACTGGCATTCCTATACACCAACAACAAGACAGAAGAGAGACAAATCAAGGAGTCGATCCCATTCACAACTGCACCCAAAACCAGAAGAGACCTAGGAATAAATTGAACCCAAGAGGCAAAGGATCTGTACTCAGAAAACTACCAAATACTCAGGAAAGAAATTGAAGAAGACACAAAGAAACGGAAAAACGTTCCATGCTCATGGACTGGGAGAACCAACATTGTGAAGAGGTCAATGCTACCTAGAGCAATCTACACATTCAATGCAATCCCCGTCAAAATACCATCCACTTTTTTCCAAGAAATGGAACAAATAATCCTAAGATTTGAATGGAACCAGAAGAGACCACGAATAGCCAGAGGAATATTGAGAAAGAAAAGCAAAGCTGGCGGCATCACAATTCTGGACTTCCAGCTCTATGACAAAGCTGTCATCATCAAGACAGTATGGTACTGGCACAAAAACAGACACATAGATCCATGGAACCGAATCGAGAGCCCAGAAATGGACCCTCAACTCTATGGTCAACTTATCTTTGACAGAGCAGGAAAGAATGTCCAATGGCAAAAAGAGGGTCTCTTCAACAACTGGAGTTGTGGAAATTGGACAGCCCCATGCAGAAGAATGACACTGGACCATTTCCTGACACCACACACAAAAATAGACTCCAAATGTTTGAAAGACCTCAATGTGAGACAGGACTCCATCAAAATCCGAAAGGAGAACACAGGTAGCAAGCTCTTCGACCTCAGCCGCAGCAACTTCTTCCTAGAAACATCACCAAAGGCACGGGAAGCCAGGGCAAAAATGAACTATTGGGATTTCATCAAGATAAAAACCTTTGGCACAGCAAAAGAAACAGTCCACAAAACCAAAAGACAACCGACAGAATGGGAGAAATTATTTACGAATGACATATCAGATAAAGGGCTACTATCCAATATGTATAAAAACGTATCAAACTCAACACCCAAAGAACAAATAATCCAATCAAAAAATAGGCAGAAGACATGAACAAATATTATTCCAAAGAAGACATCCAAATGGCCAACAGGCACCGGAAAAAGTGCTCAACACGGCTCGGCATCAGGGAAATCCACATCAAAACCTCAATGAGATACCACCTCACACCCGTCAGAATGGCTCAAATGAACAAGTCAGGGAACGACAGAGGTTGGCGGGGATGTGGAGAAAGGGGAACCCTCCTACACTGGTGGTGGGAATGCAAGCTGGTGCAACCCCTCTGGAAAACAGGATGGAGGTTCCTCAAATAGTTGAAATTAGAGCGACCATCCGATCCAGCAATTGCACTCCTGGGTATTTACCCCAAAGATACAAATGTAGGGACCCGAAGCGGTACGTGCACCCCATTGTTTATAGCAGCAATGTCCACAATAGCCAAACTGTTGAAAGAGCCAAGATGTGCATCGACAGATGAATGGATAAAGAAGAGGTGGCATATATATACACAATGGAATATTACGCAGCCATCAAAAGGAATGAGATGTTGCCATGGACAACGACGTGGATGGGACTGGAGGGTCCGATGATTAGTGAAATAAGTCAATCAGAGAAAGACATGTATCATATGACCTCACTGATATGAGGAATTCTTAATCTCAGGAACAGAGTGAGGCTTGCTGGAGTGGTCGGGGGTGGGAAGGATGGGCTGGCTGGGTGATAGACATTGGGGAGGGTATGAGCTACGGTGAGCGCTGTGAATTGTGTAAGACTGTTGAATCACAGATCTCTACTTCTGAAACAAATAACGCAACATATTTTAAGAATAAAGGAATGAAGGAGATAGCAGGAGAGGAAGAATGAAGGGGAGTTAGGGAGAGGGGGAGACAGACCAGGAGAGATGATGGATTCTGAAAAAAAATCCGAGGTTTCTAGAGGGGAGGTGGGTCGGGGGATTGGTTAGCCGGGTGATGGGTATTAAAGAGGGCACATTCTCCATGGAGCACTGTGTGTTCGGAACAAACAATGAATCATGGGACACTACACCAAATCAAATGATGTAGTACATGGTGATTAACAAAGCAATAAAAGACAAAGACTGTAATAAGAGATGAAGAAGGACACTATATCCTACTTAAAGGGTCTATCCAAGAAGAAGATCTAACAATTGTAAATGTCTATGCCCCGAACATGGGAGCATCCAATTGTATAAGGCAATTTAGAAGAAAAGCAAAGAAAGACATTGACAACCATACAATCATAGTGGGGGACTTTAACACCCCCCTGACTGTAATGGCCAGATCATCTAAGCAAAAGATCAACAAGGAAATAAAGACTTTAAATGACACACTGGACCAAATGGACTTCACAGACATATTCAGAACGTTCCATCCCGAAGCAACGGAATACACATTCTTCTCTAGGGCCCATGGAACGTTCTCCAGAATGGATCACATCCTAGGTCACAAATCAGGTCTCAACCGGTACCCAAAGATTGGGATCATTCCCTGCACATTTTCAGACCACAATGCTTTGAAACTAGAACTCAATCACAAGAGGAAAGTCGGAAAGAACTCAAATACATGGAGGCTAAAGAGCATCCTACGAAAGAATGAATGGGTCTACCAGGAAATTAAAGAAGAATTTAAAAATTCCTGGAAACCAATGAAAATGAAAACACAACTGTCCAAAATCTTTGGGATACAGCCAAGGCAGTCCTGCGAGGAAAGTATATAGCAATACAAGCCTTTCTCAAGAAACATGAAAGGTCTCAAATACACACCCTAACCCTACACCTAAAGGAGCTGGAGAAAGAACGGCAAATAAAGCCTAAACCCAGCAGGAGAAGAGAAATCATGCAGATCAGAGCAGAAATCAATGAAATAGAACCCAAAAGAACAGTAGAACAGATCAACGGAACTAGGAGCTGGTTCTTTGAAAGAATTCACAAGATTGATACACCCCTGTCCAGGCTGATCAAAAAGAAAAGAGAAATGACCCAAATCAACAAAATCATGAATGAAAGAGGAGAGATCACAACCAACACCAAAGAAATACAAACGATTATAAGAACGTAATCTGAGCAACCCTAGGGCAGCATATTCCATAACCTGGAAGAAATGGGTGCATTCCTAGAGATGTGTCAACTACCAAAACTGACCCAGGAAGAAATAGAAAACCTGAACAGTCCTATAACCACGAAGGCAATTGAAGTAGTCATCAAAAACCTCCCAAGAAACCAAAGCCGAGGGCCAGATGGATTCCCAGGGGAATTCGATCAGACATTTAAAGAAGAATTAATACCTATTCTCCTGAAACTGTTCCAAACAATAGAAATGGAAGGAAAACTTCCAAACTCATTTTATGAGGCCACCATTACCTTGATCCCAAAACCAGACAAAGATCCCATCAAAAAGGAGTATTAGAGACCAATATCCTTGATGAATATCGATGCAAAAATTCTCACCAAAATACTAGCCAAGGGGATCCAACAGTACATGAAAAGGAGTATTCACCATGACCAAGTGGGATTTATCCCTGGGCTGCAAGGCTGGTTCAACATCCGCAAATCAATCAACGTGATAAAACACATCAACAAAAGAAAGAACAAGAATCATATGATCCTCTCAATAGATGCAGAAAAACCATTTGACAAAGTAAAGCACCCTTTCTGGATCAAAACTCTTCAGAGTATAGGGACAGCGGGTACATACCTCAATATCATAAAAGCCATCTACGAACAACCTACAGCGAATATCATTCTCAATGGGGAAAAGCTGAGATCTTTTCCCCTAAGGTCAGGAACGCGGCAGGGATAGCCACTCTCACCACTGCTATTCAACATAGTATTAGAAGTCCTAGCCACAGCAATCAGACAACAAAAAGAAATCCAAGGCATCCAAATCGGCAGAGAGGAAGTCAAACTCTCACTCTTTGCAGATGATATGATACTTTATGTGGAAAACCCAAAAGACTCCACCCCAAAACTGCTAGAACTCACACAGCAATTCCGTCAAGTAGCAGGCTATAAAATCAATGCACAGAAATCAGTGGCATTCCTATACACCAACAACAAGACAGAAGAGAGACAAATCAAGGAGTCGATCCCATTCACAACTGCACCCAAAACCAGAAGAGACCTAGGAATAAATTGAACCCAAGAGGCAAAGGATCTGTACTCAGAAAACTACCAAATACTCAGGAAAGAAATTGAAGAAGACACAAAGAAACGGAAAAACGTTCCATGCTCATGGACTGGGAGAACCAACATTGTGAAGAGGTCAATGCTACCTAGAGCAATCTACACATTCAATGCAATCCCCGTCAAAATACCATCCACTTTTTTCCAAGAAATGGAACAAATAATCCTAAGATTTGAATGGAACCAGAAGAGACCACGAATAGCCAGAGGAATATTGAGAAAGAAAAGCAAAGCTGGCGGCATCACAATTCTGGACTTCCAGCTCTATGACAAAGCTGTCATCATCAAGACAGTATGGTACTGGCACAAAAACAGACACATAGATCCATGGAACAGAATCGAGAGCCCAGAAATGGACCCTCAACTCTATGGTCAACTTATCTTTGACAGAGCAGGAAAGAATGTCCAATGGCAAAAAGAGGGTCTCTTCAACAACTGGAGTTGTGGAAATTGGACAGCCCCATGCAGAAGAATGACACTGGACCATTTCCTGACACCACACACAAAAATAGACTCCAAATGTTTGAAAGACCTCAATGTGAGACAGGACTCCATCAAAATCCGAAAGGAGAACACAGGTAGCAAGCTCTTCGACCTCAGCCGCAGCAACTTCTTCCTAGAAACATCACCAAAGGCACGGGAAGCCAGGGCAAAAATGAACTATTGGGATTTCATCAAGATAAAAACCTTTGGCACAGCAAAAGAAACAGTCCACAAAACCAAAAGACAACCGACAGAATGGGAGAAATTATTTACGAATGACATATCAGATAAAGGGCTACTATCCAATATGTATAAAAACGTATCAAACTCAACACCCAAAGAACAAATAATCCAATCAAAAAATAGGCAGAAGACATGAACAGATATTATTCCAAAGAAGACATCCAAATGGCCAACAGGCACAGGAAAAAGTGCTCAACACGGCTCGGCATCAGGGAAATCCACATCAAAACCTCAATGAGATACCACCTCACACCCGTCAGAATGGCTCAAATGAACAAGTCAGGGAACGACAGAGGTTGGCGGGGATGTGGAGAAAGGGGAACCCTCCTACACTGGTGGTGGGAATGCAAGCTGGTGCAACCCCTCTGGAAAACAGGATGGAGGTTCCTCAAATAGTTGAAATTAGAGCTACCATCCGATCCAGCAATTGCACTCCTGGGTATTTACCCCAAAGATACAAATGTAGGGACCCGAAGCGGTACGTGCACCCCATTGTTTATAGCAGCAATGTCCACAATAGCCAAACTGTTGAAAGAGCCAAGATGTGCATCGACAGATGAATGGATAAAGAAGAGGTGGCATATATATACACAATGGAATATTACGCAGCCATCAAAAGGAATGAGATGTTGCCATGGACAACGACGTGGATGGGACTGGAGGGTCCGATGATTAGTGAAATAAGTCAATCAGAGAAAGACATGTATCATATGACCTCACTGATATGAGGAATTCTTAATCTCAGGAACAGAGTGAGGCTTGCTGGAGTGGTCGGGGGTGGGAAGGATGGGCTGGCTGGGTGATAGACATTGGGGAGGGTATGAGCTACGGTGAGCGCTGTGAATTGTATAAGACTGTTGAATCACAGATCTCTACTTCTGAAACAAATAACGCAACATATTTTAAGAATAAAGGAATGAAGGAGATAGCAGGAGAGGAAGAATGAAGGGGAGTTAGGGAGAGGGGGAGACAGACCAGGAGAGATGATGGATTCTGAAAAAAAATCCGAGGTTTCTAGAGGGGAGGTGGGTCGGGGGATTGGTTAGCCTGGTGATGGGTATTAAAGAGGGCACATTCTCCATGGAGCACTGTGTGTTCGGAACAAACAATGAATCATGGGACACTACACCAAATCAAATGATGTAGTACATGGTGATTAACAAAGCAATAAAAAACAAAGACTGTAATAAGAGATGAAGAAGGACACTATATCCTACTTAAAGGGTCTATCCAAGAAGAAGATCTAACAATTGTAAATGTCTATGCCCCGAACATGGGAGCATCCAATTGTATAAGGCAATTTAGAAGAAAAGCAAAGAAAGACATTGACAACCATACAATCATAGTGGGGGACTTTAACACCCCCCTGACTGTAATGGCCAGATCATCTAAGCAAAAGATCAACAAGGAAATAAAGACTTTAAATGACACACTGGACCAAATGGACTTCACAGACATATTCAGAACGTTCCATCCCGAAGCAACGGAATACACATTCTTCTCTAGGGCCCATGGAACGTTCTCCAGAATGGATCACATCCTAGGTCACAAATCAGGTCTCAACCGGTACCCAAAGATTGGGATCATTCCCTGCACATTTTCAGACCACAATGCTTTGAAACTAGAACTCAATCACAAGAGGAAAGTCGGAAAGAACTCAAATACATGGAGGCTAAAGAGCATCCTACGAAAGAATGAATGGGTCAACCAGGAAATTAAAGAAGAATTTAAAAATTCCTGGAAACCAATGAAAATGAAAACACAACTGTCCAAAATCTTTGGGATACAGCCAAGGCAGTCCTGCGAGGAAAGTATATAGCAATACAAGCCTTTCTCAAGAAACATGAAAGGTCTCAAATACACACCCTAACCCTACACCTAAAGGAGCTGGAGAAAGAACGGCAAATAAAGCCTAAACCCAGCAGGAGAAGAGAAATCATGCAGATCAGAGCAGAAATCAATGAAATAGAACCCAAAAGAACAGTAGAACAGATCAACGGAACTAGGAGCTGGTTCTTTGAAAGAATTCACAAGATTGATACACCCCTGTCCAGGCTGATCAAAAAGAAAAGAGAAATGACCCAAATCAACAAAATCATGAATGAAAGAGGAGAGATCACAACCAACACCAAAGAAATACAAACGATTATAAGAAGGTAATCTGAGCAACCCTAGGGCAGCATATTCCATAACCTGGAAGAAATGGGTGCATTCCTAGAGATGTGTCAACTACCAAAACTGACCCAGGAAGAAATAGAAAACCTGAACAGTCCTATAACCACGAAGGCAATTGAAGTAGTCATCAAAAACCTCCCAAGAAACCAAAGCCGAGGGCCAGATGGATTCCCAGGGGAATTCGATCAGACATTTAAAGAAGAATTAATACCTATTCTCCTGAAACTGTTCCAAACAATAGAAATGGAAGGAAAACTTCCAAACTCATTTTATGAGGCCACCATTACCTTGATCCCAAAACCAGACAAAGATCCCATCAAAAAGGAGTATTAGAGACCAATATCCTTGATGAACATCGATGCAAAAATTCTCACCAAAATACTAGCCAAGGGGATCCAACAGTACATGAAAAGGAGTATTCACCATGACCAAGTGGGATTTATCCCTGGGCTGCAAGGCTGGTTCAACATCCGCAAATCAATCAACGTGATAAAACACATTAACAAAAGAAAGAACAAGAATCATATGATCCTCTCAATAGATGCAGAAAAACCATTTGACAAAGTAAAGCACCCTTTCTGGATCAAAACTCTTCAGAGTATAGGGACAGCGGGTACATACCTCAATATCATAAAAGCCATCTACGAACAACCTACAGCGAATATCATTCTCAATGGGGAATAGCTGAGATCTTTTCCCCTAAGGTCAGGAACGCGGCAGGGATAGCCACTCTCACCACTGCTATTCAACATAGTATTAGAAGTCCTAGCCACAGCAATCAGACAACAAAAAGAAATCAAAGGCATCCAAATCGGCAGAGAGGAAGTCAAACTCTCACTCTTTGCAGATGATATGATACTTTATGTGGAAAACCCAAAAGACTCCACCCCAAAACTGCTAGAACTCACACAGCAATTCCGTCAAGTAGCAGGCTATAAAATCAATGCACAGAAATCAGTGGCATTCCTATACACCAACAACAAGACAGAAGAGAGACAAATCAAGGAGTCGATCCCATTCACAACTGCACCCAAAACCAGAAGAGACCTAGGAATAAATTGAACCCAAGAGGCAAAGGATCTGTACTCAGATAACTACCAAATACTCAGGAAAGAAATTGAAGAAGACACAAAGAAACGGAAAAACGTTCCATGCTCATGGACTGGGAGAACCAACATTGTGAAGAGGTCAATGCTACCTAGAGCGATCTACACATTCAATGCAATCCCCGTCAAAATACCATCCACTTTTTTCCAAGAAATGGAACAAATAATCCTAAGATTTGAATGGAACCAGAAGAGACCACGAATAGCCAGAGGAATATTGAGAAAGAAAAGCAAAGCTGGCGGCATCACAATTCTGGACTTCCAGCTCTATGACAAAGCTGTCATCATCAAGACAGTATGGTACTGGCACAAAAACAGACACATAGATCCATGGAACAGAATCGAGAGCCCAGAAATGGACCCTCAACTCTATGGTCAACTTATCTTTGACAGAGCAGGAAAGAATGTCCAATGGCAAAAAGAGGGTCTCTTCAACAACTGGAGTTGTGGAAATTGGACAGCCCCATGCAGAAGAATGACACTGGACCATTTCCTGACACCACACACAAAAATAGACTCCAAATGTTTGAAAGACCTCAATGTGAGACAGGACTCCATCAAAATCCGAAAGGAGAACACAGGTAGCAAGCTCTTCGACCTCAGCCGCAGCAACTTCTTCCTAGAAACATCACCAAAGGCACGGGAAGCCAGGGCAAAAATGAACTATTGGGATTTCATCAAGATAAAAACCTTTGGCACAGCAAAAGAAACAGTCCACAAAACCAAAAGACAACCGACAGAATGGGAGAAATTATTTACGAATGACATATCAGATAAAGGGCTACTATCCAATATGTATAAAAACGTATCAAACTCAACACCCAAAGAACATATAATCCAATCAAAAAATAGGCAGAAGACATGAACAGATATTTTTCCAAAGAAGACATCCAAATGGCCAACAGGCACAGGAAAAAGTGCTCAACACGGCTCGGCATCAGGGAAATCCACATCAAAACCTCAATGAGATACCACCTCACACCCGTCAGAATGGCTCAAATGAACAAGTCAGGGAACGACAGAGGTTGGCGGGGATGTGGAGAAAGGGGAACCCTCCCACACTGGTGGTGGGAATGCAAGCTGCTGCAACCCCTCTGGAAAACAGGATGGAGGTTCTTCAAATAGTTGAAATTAGAGCTACCATCCGATCCAGCAATTGCACTCCTGGGTATTTACCCCAAAGATACAAATGTAGGGACCCGAAGCGGTACGTGCACCCCATTGTTTGTAGCAGCAATGTCCACAATAGCCAAACTGTTGAAAGAGCCAAGATGTCCATCGACAGATGAATGGATAAAGAAGAGGTGGTATATATCTTCACAATGGAATATTACGCAGCCATCAAAAGGAATGAGATGTTGCCATGGACAACGACGTGGATGGAACTGGAGGGTCCGATGATTAGTGAAATAAGTCAATCAGAGAAAGACATGTATCATATGACCTCACTGATATGAGGAATTCTTAATCTCAGGAACAGAGTGAGGCTTGCTGGAGTGGTCGGGGGTGGGAGGGATGGGCTGGCTGGGTGATAGACATTGGGGAGGGTATGAGCTACGGTGAGCGCTGTGAATTGTGTAAGACTGTTGAATCACAGATCTCTACTTCTGAAACAAATAACGCAACATATTTTAAGAATAAAGGAAAAGAAGGAGATAGCAGGAGAGGAAGAATGAAGGGGAGTTAGTGAGAGGGGGAGACAGACCAGGAGAGATGATGGATTCTGAAAAAAAATCCGAGGTTTCTAGACGGGAGGTGGGTCGGGGGATTGGTTAGCCTGGTGATGGGTATTAAAGAGGGCACATTCTGCATGGAGCACTGTGTGTTCGGAACAAACAATGAATCATGGGACACTACACCAAAACAAATGATGTAGTACATGGTGATTAACAAAGCAATAAAAAACAAAGACTGTAATAAGAGATGAAGAAGGACACTATATCCTACTTAAAGGGTCTATCCAAGAAGAAGATCTAACAATTGTAAATGTCTATGCCCCGAACATGGGAGCATCCAATTGTATAAGGCAATTTAGAAGAAAAGCAAAGAAAGACATTGACAACCATACAATCATAGTGGGGGACTTTAACACCCCCCTGACTGAAATGGCCAGATCATCTAAGCAAAAGATCAACAGGGAAATAAAGACTTTAAATGACACACTGGACCAAATGGACTTCACAGACATATTCAGAACGTTCCATCCCGAAGCAACGGAATACACATTCTTCTCTAGGGCCCATGGAACGTTCTCCAGAATGGATCACATCCTAGGTCACAAATCAGGTCTCAACCGGTACCCAAAGATTGCGATCATTCCCTGCACATTTGCAGACCACAATGCTTTGAAACTAGAACTCAATCACAAGAGGAAAGTCGGAAAGAACTCAAATACATGGAGGCTAAAGAGCATCCTACGAAAGAATGAATGGGTCAACCAGGAAATTAAAGAAGAATTTAAAAATTCCTGGAAACCAATGAAAATGAAAACACAACTGTCCAAAATCTTTGGGATACAGCCAAGGCAGTCCTGCGAGGAAAGTATATAGCAATACAAGCCTTTCTCAAGAAACATGAAAGGTCTCAAATACACACCCTAACCTTACACCTAAAGGAGCTGGAGAAAGAACGGCAAATAAAGCCTAAACCCAGCAGGAGAAGAGAAATCATGCAGATCAGAGCAGAAATCAATGAAATAGAACCCAAAAGAACAGTAGAACAGATCAACGGAACTAGGAGCTGGTTCTTTGAAAGAATTCACAAGATTGATACACCCCTGTCCAGGCTGATCAAAAAGAAAAGAGAAATGACCCAAACCAACAAAATCATGAATGAAAGAGGAGAGATCACAACCAACACCAAAGAAATACAAACGATTATAAGAACGTAATCTGAGCAACCCTAGGGCAGCATATTCCATAACCTGGAAGAAATGGGTGCATTCCTAGAGATGTGTCAACTACCAAAACTGACCCAGGAAGAAATAGAAAACCTGAACAGTCCTATAACCACGAAGGCAATTGAAGTAGTCATCAAAAACCTCCCAAGAAACCAAAGCCCAGGGCCAGATGGATTCCCAGGGGAATTCTATCAGACATTTAAAGAAGAATTAATACCTATTCTCCTGAAACTGTTCCAAACAATAGAAATGGAAGGAAAACCTCCAAACTCATTTTATGAGGCCACCATTACCTTGATCCCAAAACCAGACAAAGATCCCATCAAAAAAGAGTATTAGAGACCAATATCCTTGATGAACATCGATGCAAAAATTCTCACCAAAATACTAGCCAAGAGGATCCAACAGTA
Source organism: Eumetopias jubatus (assembly GCF_037043125.1). NCBI lineage: Eukaryota > Metazoa > Chordata > Mammalia > Carnivora > Otariidae > Eumetopias > Eumetopias jubatus. Next base: position 907,405 of record NW_028274848.1, read on the forward strand.
CATGAAAAGGAGTATTCACCATGTCCAAGTGGGATTTATCCCTGGGCTGCAAGGCTGGTTCAACATCCGCAAATCAATCAACGTGATAAAACACATTAACAAAAGAAAGAACAAGAATCATATGATCCTCTCAATAGATGCAGAAAAACCATTTGACAAAGTAAAGCACCCTTTCTGGATCAAAACTCTTCAGAGTAGAGGGACAGCGGGTACATACCTCAATATCATAAAAGCCATCTACGAACAACCTACAGCGAATATCATTCTCAATGGGGAAAAGCTGAGATCTTTTCCCCTAAGGTCAGGAACGCGGCAGGGATAGCCACTCTCACCACTGCTATTCAACATAGTATTAGAAGTCCTAGCCACAGCAATCAGACAACAAAAAGAAATCAAAGGCATCCAAATCGGCAGAGAGGAAGTCAAACTCTCACTCTTTGCAGATGATATGATACTTTATGTGGAAAACCCAAAAGACTCCACCCCAAAACAGCTAGAACTCACACAGCAATTCCGCAAAGTAGCAGGCTATAAAATCAATGCACAGAAATCAGTGGCATTCCTATACACCAACAACAAGACAGAAGAGAGACAAATCAAGGAGTCGATCCCATTCACAACTGCACCCAAAACCAGAAGAGACCTAGGAATAAATGGAACCCAAGAGGCAAAGGATCTGTACTCAGAAAACTACCAAATACTCAGGAAAGAAATTGAAGAAGACACAAAGAAACGGAAAAACGTTCCATGCTCATGGATTGGGAGAACCAACATTGTGAAGAGGTCAATGCTACCTAGAGCGATCTACACATTCAATGCAATCCCCGTCAAAATACCATCCACTTTTTTCCAAGAAATGGAACAAATAATCCTAAGATTTGAATGGAACCAGAAGAGACCACGAATAGCCAGAGGAATATTGAGAAAGAAAAGCAAAGCTGGCGGCATCACAATTCTGGACTTCCAGCTCTATGACAAAGCTGTCATCATCAAGACAGTATGGTACTGGCACAAAAACAGACACATAGATCCATGGAACAGAATCGAGAGCCCAGAAATGGACCCTCAACTCTATGGTCAACTTATCTTTGACAGAGCAGGAAAGAATGTCCAATGGCAAAAAGAGGGTCTCTTCAACAACTGGAGTTGTGGAAATTGGACAGCCCCATGCAGAAGAATGACACTGGACCATTTCCTGACACCACACACAAAAATAGACTCCAAATGTTTGAAAGACCTCAATGTGAGACAGGACTCCATCAAAATCCGAAAGGAGAACACAGGTAGCAAGCTCTTCGACCTCAGCCGCAGCAACTTCTTCCTAGAAACATCACCAAAGGCACGGGAAGCCAGGGCAAAAATGAACTATTGGGATTTCATCAAGATAAAAACCTTTGGCACAGCAAAAGAAACAGTCCACAAAACCAAAAGACAACCGACAGAATGGGAGAAATTATTTACGATTGACATATCAGATAAAGGGCTACTATCCAATATGTATAAAAACGTATCAAACTCAACACCCAAAGAACAAATAATCCAATCAAGAAATAGGCAGAAGACATGAACAGACATTTTTCCAAAGAAGACATCCAAATGGCCAACAGGCACAGGAAAAAGTGCTCAACACGGCTCGGCATCAGGGAAATCCACATCAAAACCTCAATGAGATACCACCTCACACCCGTCAGAATGGCTCAAATGAACAAGTCAGGGAACGACAGAGGTTGGCGGGGATGTGGAGAAAGGGGAACCCTCCTACACTGGTGGTGGGAATGCAAGCTGGTGCAACCCCTCTGGAAAACAGGATGGAGGTTCCTCAAATAGTTGAAATTAGAGCTACCATCCGATCCAGCAATTGCACTCCTGGGTATTTACCCCAAAGATACAAATGTAGGGACCCGAAGCGGTACGTGCACCCCATTGTTTGTAGCAGCAATGTCCACAATAGCCAAACTGTTGAAAGAGCCAAGATGTCCATCGACAGATGAATGGATAAAGAAGAGGTGGTATATATCTACACAATGGAATATTACGCAGCCATCAAAAGGAATGAGATGTTGCCATGGACAACGACGTGGATGGAACTGGAGGGTCCGATGATTAGTGAAATAAGTCAATCAGAGAAAGACATGTATCATATGACCTCACTGATATGAGGAATTCTTAATCTCAGGAACAGAGTGAGGCTTGCTGGAGTGGTCGGGGGTGGGAGGGATGGGCTGGCTGGGTGATAGACATTGGGGAGGGTATGAGCTACGGTGAGCGCTGTGAATTGTGTAAGACTGTTGAATCACAGATCTCTACTTCTGAAACAAATAACGCAACATATTTTAAGAATAAAGGAAAAGAAGGAGATAGCAGGAGAGGAAGAATGAAGGGGAGTTAGTGAGAGGGGGAGACAGACCAGGAGACATGATGGATTCTGAAAAAAAATCCGAGGTTTCTAGACGGGAGGTGGGTCGGGGGATTGGTTAGCCTGGTGATGGGTATTAAAGAGGGCACATTCTGCATGGAGCACTGTGTGTTCGGAACAAACAATGAATCATGGGACACTACACCAAAACAAATGATGTAGTACATGGTGATTAACAAAGCAATAAAAAACAAAGACTGTAATAAGAGATGAAGAAGGACACTATATCCTACTTAAAGGGTCTATCCAAGAAGAAGATCTAACAATTGTAAATGTCTATGCCCCGAACATGGGAGCATCCAATTGTATAAGGCAATTTAGAAGAAAAGCAAAGAAAGACATTGACAACCATACAATCATAGTGGGGGACTTTAACACCCCCCTGACTGAAATGGCCAGATCATCTAAGCAAAAGATCAACAGGGAAATAAAGACTTTAAATGACACACTGGACCAAATGGACTTCACAGACATATTCAGAACGTTCCATCCCGAAGCAACGGAATACACATTCTTCTCTAGGGCCCATGGAACGTTCTCCAGAATGGATCACATCCTAGGTCACAAATCAGGTCTCAACCGGTACCCAAAGATTGGGATCATTCCCTGCACATTTTCAGACCACAATGCTTTGAAACTAGAACTCAATCACAAGAGGAAAGTCGGAAAGAACTCAAATACATGGAGGCTAAAGAGCATCCTACGAAAGAATGAATGGGTCAACCAGGAAATTAAAGAAGAATTTAAAAATTCCTGGAAACCAATGAAAATGAAAACACAACTGTCCAAAATCTTTGGGATACAGCCAAGGCAGTCCTGCGAGGAAAGTATATAGCAATACAAGCCTTTCTCAAGAAACATGAAAGGTCTCAAATACACACCCTAACCCTACACCTAAAGGAGCTGGAGAAAGAACGGCAAATAAAGCCTAAACCCAGCAGGAGAAGAGAAATCATGCAGATCAGAGCAGAAATCAATGAAATAGAACCCAAAAGAACAGTAGAACAGATCAACGGAACTAGGAGCTGGTTCTTTGAAAGAATTCACAAGATTGATACACCCCTGTCCAGGCTGATCAAAAAGAAAAGAGAAATGACCCAAACCAACAAAATCATGAATGAAAGAGGAGAGATCACAACCAACACCAAAGAAATACAAACGATTATAAGAACGTAATCTGAGCAACCCTAGGGCAGCATATTCCATAACCTGGAAGAAATGGGTGCATTCCTAGAGATGTGTCAACTACCAAAACTGACCCAGGAAGAAATAGAAAACCTGAACAGTCCTATAACCACGAAGGCAATTGAAGTAGTCATCAAAAACCTCCCAAGAAACCAAAGCCCAGGGCCAGATGGATTCCCAGGGGAATTCTATCAGACATTTAAAGAAGAATTAATACCTATTCTCCTGAAACTGTTCCAAACAATAGAAATGGAAGGAAAACCTCCAAACTCATTTTATGAGGCCACCATTACCTTGATCCCAAAACCAGACAAAGATCCCATCAAAAAAGAGTATTAGAGACCAATATCCTTGATGAACATCGATGCAAAAATTCTCACCAAAATACTAGCCAAGAGGATCCAACAGTACATGAAAAGGAGTATTCACCATGACCAAGTGGGATTTATCCCTGGGCTGCAAGGCTGGTTCAACATCCGCAAATCAATCAACGTGATAAAACACATTAACAAAAGAAAGAACAAGAATCATATGATCCTCTCAATAGATGCAGAAAAACCATTTGACAAAGTAAAGCACCCTTTCTGGATCAAAACTCTTCAGAGTATAGGGACAGCGGGTACATACCTCAATATCATAAAGCCATCTACGAACAACCTACAGCGAATATCATTCTCAATGGGGAAAAGCTGAGATCTTTTCCCCTAAGGTCAGGAACGCGGCAGGGATAGCCACTCTCACCACTGCTATTCAACATAGTATTAGAAGTCCTAGCCACAGCAATCAGACAACAAAAAGAAATCAAAGGCATCCAAATCGGCAGAGAGGAAGTCAAACTCTCACTCTTTGCAGATGATATGATACTTTATGTGGAAAACCCAAAAGACTCCACCCCAAAACAGCTAGAACTCACACAGCAATTCCGCAAAGTAGCAGGCTATAAAATCAATGCACAGAAATCAGTGGCATTCCTATACACCAACAACAAGACAGAAGAGAGACAAATCAAGGAGTCGATCCCATTCACAACTGCACCCAAAACCAGAAGAGACCTAGGAATAAATGGAACCCAAGAGGCAAAGGATCTGTACTCAGAAAACTACCAAATACTCAGGAAAGAAATTGAAGAAGACACAAAGAAACGGAAAAACGTTCCATGCTCATGGATTGGGAGAACCAACATTGTGAAGAGGTCAATGCTACCTAGAGCGATCTACACATTCAATGCAATCCCCGTCAAAATACCATCCACTTTTTTCCAAGAAATGGAACAAATAATCCTAAGATTTGAATGGAACCAGAAGAGACCACGAATAGCCAGAGGAATATTGAGAAAGAAAAGCAAAGCTGGCGGCATCACAATTCTGGACTTCCAGCTCTATGACAAAGCTGTCATCATCAAGACAGTATGGTACTGGCACAAAAACAGACACATAGATCCATGGAACAGAATCGAGAGCCCAGAAATGGACCCTCAACTCTATGGTCAACTTATCTTTGACAGAGCAGGAAAGAATGTCCAATGGCAAAAAGAGGGTCTCTTCAACAACTGGAGTTGTGGAAATTGGACAGCCCCATGCAGAAGAATGACACTGGACCATTTCCTGACACCACACACAAAAATAGACTCCAAATGTTTGAAAGACCTCAATGTGAGACAGGACTCCATCAAAATCCGAAAGGAGAACACAGGTAGCAAGCTCTTCGACCTCAGCCGCAGCAACTTCTTCCTAGAAACATCACCAAAGGCACGGGAAGCCAGGGCAAAAATGAACTATTGGGATTTCATCAAGATAAAAACCTTTGGCGCAGCAAAAGAAACAGTCCACAAAACCAAAAGACAACCGACAGAATGGGAGAAATTATTTACGATTGACATATCAGATAAAGGGCTACTATCCAATATGTATAAAAACGTATCAAACTCAACACCCAAAGAACAAATAATCCAATCAAGAAATAGGCAGAAGACATGAACAGACATTTTTCCAAAGAAGACATCCAAATGGCCAACAGGCACAGGAAAAAGTGCTCAACACGGCTCGGCATCAGGGAAATCCACATCAAAACCTCAATGAGATACCCCCTCACACCCGTCAGAATGGCTCAAATGAACAAGTCAGGGAACGACAGAGGTTGGCGGGGATGTGGAGAAAGGGGAACCCTCCTACACTGGTGGTGGGAATGCAAGCTGGTGCAACCCCTCTGGAAAACAGGATGGAGGTTCCTCAAATAGTTGAAATTAGAGCTACCATCCGATCCAGCAATTGCACTCCTGGGTATTTACCCCAAAGATACAAATGTAGGGACCCGAAGCGGTACGTGCACCCCATTGTTTGTAGCAGCAATGTCCACAATAGCCAAACTGTTGAAAGAGCCAAGATGTCCATCGACAGATGAATGGATAAAGAAGAGGTGGTATATATCTACACAATGGAATATTACGCAGCCATCAAAAGGAATGAGATGTTGCCATGGACAACGACGTGGATGGAACTGGAGGGTCCGATGATTAGTGAAATAAGTCAATCAGAGAAAGACATGTATCATATGACCTCACTGATATGAGGAATTCTTAATCTCAGGAACAGAGTGAGGCTTGCTGGAGTGGTCGGGGGTGGGAGGGATGGGCTGGCTGGGTGATAGACATTGGGGAGGGTATGAGCTACGGTGAGCGCTGTGAATTGTGTAAGACTGTTGAATCACAGATCTCTACTTCTGAAACAAATATCGCAACATATTTTAAGAATAAAGGAAAAGAAGGAGATAGCAGGAGAGGAAGAATGAAGGGGAGTTAGTGAGAGGGGGAGACAGACCAGGAGAGATGATGGATTCTGAAAAAAAATCCGAGGTTTCTAGACGGGAGGTGGGTCGGGGGATTGGTTAGCCTGGTGATGGGTATTAAAGAGGGCACATTCTGCATGGAGCACTGTGTGTTCGGAACAAACAATGAATCATGGGACACTACACCAAAACAAATGATGTAGTACATGGTGATTAACAAAGCAATAAAAAACAAAGACTGTAATAAGAGATGAAGAAGGACACTATATCCTACTTAAAGGGTCTATCCAAGAAGAAGATCTAACAATTGTAAATGTCTATGCCCCGAACATGGGAGCATCCAATTGTATAAGGCAATTTAGAAGAAAAGCAAAGAAAGACATTGACAACCATACAATCATAGTGGGGGACTTTAACACCCCCCTGACTGAAATGGCCAGATCATCTAAGCAAAAGATCAACAGGGAAATAAAGACTTTAAATGACACACTGGACCAAATGGACTTCACAGACATATTCAGAACGTTCCATCCCGAAGCAACGGAATACACATTCTTCTCTAGGGCCCATGGAACGTTCTCCAGAATGGATCACATCCTAGGTCACAAATCAGGTCTCAACCGGTACCCAAAGATTGGGATCATTCCCTGCACATTTTCAGACCACAATGCTTTGAAACTAGAACTCAATCACAAGAGGAAAGTCGGAAAGAACTCAAATACATGGAGGCTAAAGAGCATCCTACGAAAGAATGAATGGGTCAACCAGGAAATTAAAGAAGAATTTAAAAATTCCTGGAAACCAATGAAAATGAAAACACAACTGTCCAAAATCTTTGGGATACAGCCAAGGCAGTCCTGCGAGGAAAGTATATAGCAATACAAGCCTTTCTCAAGAAACATGAAAGGTCTCAAATACACACCCTAACCCTACACCTAAAGGAGCTGGAGAAAGAACGGCAAATAAAGCCTAAACCCAGCAGGAGAAGAGAAATCATGCAGATCAGAGCAGAAATCAATGAAATAGAACCCAAAAGAACAGTAGAACAGATCAACGGAACTAGGAGCTGGTTCTTTGAAAGAATTCACAAGATTGATACACCCCTGTCCAGGCTGATCAAAAAGAAAAGAGAAATGACCCAAACCAACAAAATCATGAATGAAAGAGGAGAGATCACAACCAACACCAAAGAAATACAAACGATTATAAGAACGTAATCTGAGCAACCCTAGGGCAGCATATTCCATAACCTGGAAGAAATGGGTGCATTCCTAGAGATGTGTCAACTACCAAAACTGACCCAGGAAGAAATAGAAAACCTGAACAGTCCTATAACCACGAAGGCAATTGAAGTAGTCATCAAAAACCTCCCAAGAAACCAAAGCCCAGGGCCAGATGGATTCCCAGGGGAATTCTATCAGACATTTAAAGAAGAATTAATACCTATTCTCCTGAAACTGTTCCAAACAATAGAAATGGAAGGAAAACCTCCAAACTCATTTTATGAGGCCACCATTACCTTGATCCCAAAACCAGACAAAGATCCCATCAAAAAAGAGTATTAGAGACCAATATCCTTGATGAACATCGATGCAAAAATTCTCACCAAAATACTAGCCAAGAGGATCCAACAGTACATGAAAAGGAGTATTCACCATGACCAAGTGGGATTTATCCCTGGGCTGCAAGGCTGGTTCAACATCCGCAAATCAATCAACGTGATAAAACACATTAACAAAAGAAAGAACAAGAATCATATGATCCTCTCAATAGATGCAGAAAAACCATTTGACAAAGTAAAGCACCCTTTCTGGATCAAAACTCTTCAGAGTATAGGGACAGCGGGTACATACCTCAATATCATAAAAGCCATCTACGAACAACCTACAGCGAATATCATTCTCAATGGGGAAAAGCTGAGATCTTTTCCCCTAAGGTCAGGAACGCGGCAGGGATAGCCACTCTCACCACTGCTATTCAACATAGTATTAGAAGTCCTAGCCACAGCAATCAGACAACAAAAAGAAATCAAAGGCATCCAAATCGGCAGAGAGGAAGTCAAACTCTCACTCTTTGCAGATGATATGATATTTTATGTGGAAAACCCAAAAGACTCCACCCCAAAACTGCTAGAACTCACACAGCAATTCCGTCAAGTAGCAGGCTATAAAATCAATGCACAGAAATCACTGGCATTCCTATACACCAACAACAAGACAGAAGAGAGACAAATCAAGGAGTCGATCCCATTCACAACTGCACCCAAAACCAGAAGAGACCTAGGAATAAATGGAACCCAAGAGGCAAAGGATCTGTACTCAGAAAACTACCAAATACTCAGGAAAGAAATTGAAGAAGACACAAAGAAACGGAAAAACGTTCCATGCTCATGGATTGGGAGAACCAACATTGTGAAGAGGTCAATGCTACCTAGAGCGATCTACACATTCAATGCAATCCCCGTCAAAATACCATCCACTTTTTTCCAAGAAATGGAACAAATAATCCTAAGATTTGAATGGAACCAGAAGAGACCACGAATAGCCAGAGGAATATTGAGAAAGAAAAGCAAAGCTGGCGGCATCACAATTCTGGACTTCCAGCTCTATGACAAAGCTGTCATCATCAAGACAGTATGGTACTGGCACAAAAACAGACACATAGATCCATGGAACAGAATCGAGAGCCCAGAAATGGACCCTCAACTCTATGGTCAACTTATCTTTGACAGAGCAGGAAAGAATGTCCAATGGCAAAAAGAGGGTCTCTTCAACAACTGGAGTTGTGGAAATTGGACAGCCCCATGCAGAAGAATGACACTGGACCATTTCCTGACACCACACACAGAAATAGACTCCAAATGTTTGAAAGACCTCAATGTGAGACAGGACTCCATCAAAATCCGAAAGGAGAACACAGGTAGCAAGCTCTTCGACCTCAGCCGCAGCAACTTCTTCCTAGAAACATCACCAAAGGCACGGGAAGCCAGGGCAAAAATGAACTATTGGGATTTCATCAAGATAAAAACCTTTGGCACAGCAAAAGAAACAGTCCACAAAACCAAAAGACAACCGACAGAATGGGAGAAATTATTTACGATTGACATATCAGATAAAGGGCTACTATCCAATATGTATAAAAACGTATCAAACTCAACACCCAAAGAACAAATAATCCAATCAAGAAATAGGCAGAAGACATGAACAGACATTTTTCCAAAGAAGACATCCAAATGGCCAACAGGCACAGGAAAAATTGCTCAACACGGCTCGGCATCAGGGAAATCCACATCAAAACCTCAATGAGATACCACCTCACACCCGTCAGAATGGCTCAAATGAACAAGTCAGGGAACGACAGAGGTTGGCGGGGATGTGGAGAAAGGGGAACCCTCCTACACTGGTGGTGGGAATGCAAGTTGGTGCAACCCCTCTGGAAAACAGGATGGAGGTTCCTCAAATAGTTGAAATTAGAGCTACCATCCGATCCAGCAATTGCACTCCTGGGTATTTACCCCAAAGATACAAATGTAGGGACCCGAAGCGGTACGTGCACCCCATTGTTTGTAGCAGCAATGTCCACAATAGCCAAACTGTTGAAAGAGCCAAGATGTCCATCGACAGATGAATGGATAAAGAAGAGGTGGTATATATCTTCACAATGGAATATTACGCAGCCATCAAAAGGAATGAGATGTTGCCATGGACAACGACGTGGATGGAACTGGAGGGTCCGATGATTAGTGAAATAAGTCAATCAGAGAAAGACATGTATCATATGACCTCACTGATATGAGGAATTCTTAATCTCAGGAACAGAGTGAGGCTTGCTGGAGTGGTCGGGGGTGGGAGGGATGGGCTGGCTGGGTGATAGACATTGGGGAGGGTATGAGCTACGGTGAGCGCTGTGAATTGTGTAAGACTGTTGAATCACAGATCTCTACTTCTGAAACAAATAACGCAACATATTTTAAGAATAAAGGAAAAGAAGGAGATAGCAGGAGAGGAAGAATGAAGGGGAGTTAGTGAGAGGGGGAGACAGACCAGGAGAGATGATGGATTCTGAAAAAAAATCCGAGGTTTCTAGACGGGAGGTGGGTCGGGGGATTGGTTAGCCTGGTGATGGGTATTAAAGAGGGCACATTCTGCATGGAGCACTGTGTGTTCGGAACAAACAATGAATCATGGGACACTACACCAAAACAAATGATGTAGTACATGGTGATTAACAAAGCAATAAAAAACAAAGACTGTAATAAGAGATGAAGAAGGACACTATATCCTACTTAAAGGGTCTATCCAAGAAGAAGATCTAACAATTGTAAATGTCTATGCCCCGAACATGGGAGCATCCAATTGTATAAGGCAATTTAGAAGAAAAGCAAAGAAAGACATTGACAACCATACAATCATAGTGGGGGACTTTAACACCCCCCTGACTGAAATGGCCAGATCATCTAAGCAAAAGATCAACAGGGAAATAAAGACTTTAAATGACACACTGGACCAAATGGACTTCACAGACATATTCAGAACGTTCCATCCCGAAGCAACGGAATACACATTCTTCTCTAGGGCCCATGGAACGTTCTCCAGAATGGATCACATCCTAGGTCACAAATCAGGTCTCAACCGGTACCCAAAGATTGGGATCATTCCCTGCACATTTTCAGACCACAATGCTTTGAAACTAGAACTCAATCACAAGAGGAAAGTCGGAAAGAACTCAAATACATGGAGGCTAAAGAGCATCCTACGAAAGAATGAATGGGTCAACCAGGAAATTAAAGAAGAATTTAAAAATTCCTGGAAACCAATGAAAATGAAAACACAACTGTCCAAAATCTTTGGGATACAGCCAAGGCAGTCCTGCGAGGAAAGTATATAGCAATACAAGCCTTTCTCAAGAAACATGAAAGGTCTCAAATACACACCCTAACCCTACACCTAAAGGAGCTGGAGAAAGAACGGCAAATAAAGCCTAAACCCAGCAGGAGAAGAGAAATCATGCAGATCAGAGCAGAAATCAATGAAATAGAACCCAAAAGAACAGTAGAACAGATCAACGGAACTAGGAGCTGGTTCTTTGAAAGAATTCACAAGATTGATACACCCCTGTCCAGGCTGATCAAAAAGAAAAGAGAAATGACCCAAACCAACAAAATCATGAATGAAAGAGGAGAGATCACAACCAACACCAAAGAAATACAAACGATTATAAGAACGTAATCTGAGCAACCCTAGGGCAGCATATTCCATAACCTGGAAGAAATGGGTGCATTCCTAGAGATGTGTCAACTACCAAAACTGACCCAGGAAGAAATAGAAAACCTGAACAGTCCTATAACCACGAAGGCAATTGAAGTAGTCATCAAAAACCTCCCAAGAAACCAAAGCCCAGGGCCAGATGGATTCCCAGGGGAATTCTATCAGACATTTAAAGAAGAATTAATACCTATTCTCCTGAAACTGTTCCAAACAATAGAAATGGAAGGAAAACCTCCAAACTCATTTTATGAGGCCACCATTACCTTGATCCCAAAACCAGACAAAGATCCCATCAAAAAAGAGTATTAGAGACCAATATCCTTGATGAAGATCGATGCAAAAATTCTCACCAAAATACTAGCCAAGAGGATCCAACAGTACATGAAAAGGAGTATTCACCATGACCAAGTGGGATTTATCCCTGGGCTGCAAGGCTGGTTCAACATCCGCAGATCAATCAACGTGATAAAACACATTAACAAAAGAAAGAACAAGAATCATATGATCCTCTCAATAGATGCAGAAAAACCATTTGACAAAGTAAAGCACCCTTTCTGGATCAATACTCTTCAGAGTATAGGGACAGCGGGTACATACCTCAATATCATAAAAGCCATCTACGAACAACCTACAGCGAATATCATTCTCAATGGGGAAAAGCTGAGATCTTTTCCCCTAAGGTCAGGAACGCGGCAGGGATAGCCACTCTCACCACTGCTATTCAACATAGTATTAGAAGTCCTAGCCACAGCAATCAGACAACAAAAAGAAATCAAAGGCATCCAAATCGGCAGAGAGGAAGTCAAACTCTCACTCTTTGCAGATGATATGATACTTTATGTGGAAAACCCAAAAGACTCCACCCCAAAACAGCTAGAACTCACACAGCAATTCCGCAAAGTAGCAGGCTATAAAATCAATGCACAGAAATCAGTGGCATTCCTATACACCAACAACAAGACAGAAGAGAGACAAATCAAGGAGTCGATCCCATTCACAACTGCACCCAAAACCAGAAGAGACCTAGGAATAAATGGAACCCAAGAGGCAAAGGATCTGTACTCAGAAAACTACCAAATACTCAGGAAAGAAATTGAAGAAGACACAAAGAAACGGAAAAACGTTCCATGCTCATGGATTGGGAGAACCAACATTGTGAAGAGGTCAATGCTACCTAGAGCGATCTACACATTCAATGCAATCCCCGTCAAAATACCATCCACTTTTTTCCAAGAAATGGAACAAATAATCCTAAGATTTGAATGGAACCAGAAGAGACCACGAATAGCCAGAGGAATATTGAGAAAGAAAAGCAAAGCTGGCGGCATCACAATTCTGGACTTCCAGCTCTATGACAAAGCTGTCATCATCAAGACAGTATGGTACTGGCACAAAAACAGACACATAGATCCATGGAACAGAATCGAGAGCCCAGAAATGGACCCTCAACTCTATGGTCAACTTATCTTTGACAGAGCAGGAAAGAATGTCCAATGGCAAAAAGAGGGTCTCTTCAACAACTGGAGTTGTGGAAATTGGACAGCCCCATGCAGAAGAATGACACTGGACCATTTCCTGACACCACACACAAAAATAGACTCCAAATGTTTGAAAGACCTCAATGTGAGACAGGACTCCATCAAAATCCGAAAGGAGAACACAGGTAGCAAGCTCTTCGACCTCAGCCGCAGCAACTTCTTCCTAGAAACATCACCAAAGGCACGGGAAGCCAGGGCAAAAATGAACTATTGGGATTTCATCAAGATAAAAACCTTTGGCACAGCAAAAGAAACAGTCCACAAAACCAAAAGACAACCGACAGAATGGGAGAAATTATTTACGATTGACATATCAGATAAAGGGCTACTATCCAATATGTATAAAAACGTATCAAACTCAACACCCAAAGAACAAATAATCCAATCAAGAAATAGGCAGAAGACATGAACAGACATTTTTCCAAAGAAGACATCCAAATGGCCAACAGGCACAGGAAAAAGTGCTCAACACTGCTCGGCATCAGGGAAATCCACATCAAAACCTCAATGAGATACCCCCTCACACCCGTCAGAATGGCTCAAATGAACAAGTCAGGGAACGACAGAGGTTGGCGGGGATGTGGAGAAAGGGGAACCCTCCTACACTGGTGGTGGGAATGCAAGCTGGTGCAACCCCTCTGGAAAACAGGATGGAGGTTCCTCAAATAGTTGAAATTAGAGCTACCATCCGATCCAGCAATTGCACTCCTGGGTATTTACCCCAAAGATACAAATGTAGGGACCCGAAGCGGTACGTGCACCCCATTGTTTGTAGCAGCAATGTCCACAATAGCCAAACTGTTGAAAGAGCCAAGATGTCCATCGACAGATGAATGGATAAAGAAGAGGTGGTATATATCTACACAATGGAATATTACGCAGCCATCAAAAGGAATGAGATGTTGCCATGGACAACGACGTGGATGGAACTGGAGGGTCCGATGATTAGTGAAATAAGTCAATCAGAGAAAGACATGTATCATATGACCTCACTGATATGAGGAATTCTTAATCTCAGGAACAGAGTGAGGCTTGCTGGAGTGGTCGGGGGTGGGAGGGATGGGCTGGCTGGGTGATAGACATTGGGGAGGGTATGAGCTACGGTGAGCGCTGTGAATTGTGTAAGACTGTTGAATCACAGATCTCTACTTCTGAAACAAATATCGCAACATATTTTAAGAATAAAGGAAAAGAAGGAGATAGCAGGAGAGGAAGAATGAAGGGGAGTTAGTGAGAGGGGGAGACAGACCAGGAGACATGATGGATTCTGAAAAAAAATCCGAGGTTTCTAGACGGGAGGTGGGTCGGGGGATTGGTTAGCCTGGTGATGGGTATTAAAGAGGGCACATTCTGCATGGAGCACTGTGTGTTCGGAACAAACAATGAATCATGGGACACTACACCAAAACAAATGATGTAGTACATGGTGATTAACAAAGCAATAAAAAACAAAGACTGTAATAAGAGATGAAGAAGGACACTATATCCTACTTAAAGGGTCTATCCAAGAAGAAGATCTAACAATTGTAAATGTCTATGCCCCGAACATGGGAGCATCCAATTGTATAAGGCAATTTAGAAGAAAAGCAAAGAAAGACATTGACAACCATACAATCATAGTGGGGGACTTTAACACCCCCCTGACTGAAATGGCCAGATCATCTAAGCAAAAGATCAACAGGGAAATAAAGACTTTAAATGACACACTGGACCAAATGGACTTCACAGACATATTCAGAACGTTCCATCCCGAAGCAACGGAATACACATTCTTCTCTAGGGCCCATGGAACGTTCTCCAGAATGGATCACATCCTAGGTCACAAATCAGGTCTCAACCGGTACCCAAAGATTGGGATCATTCCCTGCACATTTTCAGACCACAATGCTTTGAAACTAGAACTCAATCACAAGAGGAAAGTCGGAAAGAACTCAAATACATGGAGGCTAAAGAGCATCCTACGAAAGAATGAATGGGTCAACCAGGAAATTAAAGAAGAATTTAAAAATTCCTGGAAACCAATGAAAATGAAAACACAACTGTCCAAAATCTTTGGGATACAGCCAAGGCAGTCCTGCGAGGAAAGTATATAGCAATACAAGCCTTTCTCAAGAAACATGAAAGGTCTCAAATACACACCCTAACCCTACACCTAAAGGAGCTGGAGAAAGAACGGCAAATAAAGCCTAAACCCAGCAGGAGAAGAGAAATCATGCAGATCAGAGCAGAAATCAATGAAATAGAACCCAAAAGAACAGTAGAACAGATCAACGGAACTAGGAGCTGGTTCTTTGAAAGAATTCACAAGATTGATACACCCCTGTCCAGGCTGATCAAAAAGAAAAGAGAAATGACCCAAACCAACAAAATCATGAATGAAAGAGGAGAGATCACAACCAACACCAAAGAAATACAAACGATTATAAGAACGTAATCTGAGCAACCCTAGGGCAGCATATTCCATAACCTGGAAGAAATGGGTGCATTCCTAGAGATGTGTCAACTACCAAAACTGACCCAGGAAGAAATAGAAAACCTGAACAGTCCTATAACCACGAAGGCAATTGAAGTAGTCATCAAAAACCTCCCAAGAAACCAAAGCCCAGGGCCAGATGGATTCCCAGGGGAATTCTATCAGACATTTAAAGAAGAATTAATACCTATTCTCCTGAAACTGTTCCAAACAATAGAAATGGAAGGAAAACCTCCAAACTCATTTTATGAGGCCACCATTACCTTGATCCCAAAACCAGACAAAGATCCCATCAAAAAAGAGTATTAGAGACCAATATCCTTGATGAACATCGATGCAAAAATTCTCACCAAAATACTAGCCAAGAGGATACAACAGTACATGAAAAGGAGTATTCACCATGACCAAGTGGGATTTATCCCTGGGCTGCAAGGCTGGTTCAACATCCGCAAATCAATCAACGTGATAAAACACATTAACAAAAGAAAGAACAAGAATCATATGATCCTCTCAATAGATGCAGAAAAACCATTTGACAAAGTAAAGCACCCTTTCTGGATCAAAACTCTTCAGAGTATAGGGACAGCGGGTACATACCTCAATATCATAAAAGCCATCTACGAACAACCTACAGCGAATATCATTCTCAATGGGGAAAAGCTGAGATCTTTTCCCCTAAGGTCAGGAACGCGGCAGGGATAGCCATTCTCACCACTGCTATTCAACATAGTATTAGAAGTCCTAGCCACAGCAATCAGACAACAAAAAGAAATCAAAGGCATCCAAATCGGCAGAGAGGAAGTCAAACTCTCACTCTTTGCAGATGATATGATACTTTATGTGGAAAACCCAAAAGACTCCACCCCAAAACTGCTAGAACTCACACAGCAATTCCGTCAAGTAGCAGGCTATAAAATCAATGCACAGAAATCACTGGCATTCCTATACACCAACAACAAGACAGAAGAGAGACAAATCAAGGAGTCGATCCCATTCACAACTGCACCCAAAACCAGAAGAGACCTAGGAATAAATGGAACCCAAGAGGCAAAGGATCTGTACTCAGAAAACTACCAAATACTCAGGAAAGAAATTGAAGAAGACACAAAGAAACGGAAAAACGTTCCATGCTCATGGATTGGGAGAACCAACATTGTGAAGAGGTCAATGCTACCTAGAGCGATCTACACATTCAATGCAATCCCCGTCAAAATACCATCCACTTTTTTCCAAGAAATGGAACAAATAATCCTAAGATTTGAATGGAACCAGAAGAGACCACGAATAGCCAGAGGAATATTGAGAAAGAAAAGCAAAGCTGGCGGCATCACAATTCTGGACTTCCAGCTCTATGACAAAGCTGTCATCATCAAGACAGTATGGTACTGGCACAAAAACAGACACATAGATCCATGGAACAGAATCGAGAGCCCAGAAATGGACCCTCAACTCTATGGTCAACTTATCTTTGACAGAGCAGGAAAGAATGTCCAATGGCAAAAAGAGGGTCTCTTCAACAACTGGAGTTGTGGAAATTGGACAGCCCCATGCAGAAGAATGACACTGGACCATTTCCTGACACCACACACAGAAATAGACTCCAAATGTTTGAAAGACCTCAATGTGAGACAGGACTCCATCAAAATCCGAAAGGAGAACACAGGTAGCAAGCTCTTCGACCTCAGCCGCAGCAACTTCTTCCTAGAAACATCACCAAAGGCACGGGAAGCCAGGGCAAAAATGAACTATTGGGATTTCATCAAGATAAAAACCTTTGGCACAGCAAAAGAAACAGTCCACAAAACCAAAAGACAACCGACAGAATGGGAGAAATTATTTACGATTGACATATCAGATAAAGGGCTACTATCCAATATGTATAAAAACGTATCAAACTCAACACCCAAAGAACAAATAATCCAATCAAGAAATAGGCAGAAGTCATGAACAGACATTTTTCCAAAGAAGACATCCAAATGGCCAACAGGCACAGGAAAAATTGCTCAACACGGCTCGGCATCAGGGAAATCCACATCAAAACCTCAATGAGATACCACCTCACACCCGTCAGAATGGCTCAAATGAACAAGTCAGGGAACGACAGAGGTTGGCGGGGATGTGGAGAAAGGGGAACCCTCCTACACTGGTGGTGGGAATGCAAGTTGGTGCAACCCCTCTGGAAAACAGGATGGAGGTTCCTCAAATAGTTGAAATTAGAGCTACCATCCGATCCAGCAATTGCACTCCTGGGTATTTACCCCAAAGATACAAATGTAGGGACCCGAAGCGGTACGTGCACCCCATTGTTTGTAGCAGCAATGTCCACAATAGCCAAACTGTTGAAAGAGCCAAGATGTCCATCGACAGATGAATGGATAAAGAAGAGGTGGTATATATCTTCACAATGGAATATTACGCAGCCATCAAAAGGAATGAGATGTTGCCATGGACAACGACGTGGATGGAACTGGAGGGTCCGATGATTAGTGAAATAAGTCAATCAGAGAAAGACATGTATCATATGACCTCACTGATATGAGGAATTCTTAATCTCAGGAACAGAGTGAGGCTTGCTGGAGTGGTCGGGGGTGGGAGGGATGGGCTGGCTGGGTGATAGACATTGGGGAGGGTATGAGCTACGGTGAGCGCTGTGAATTGTGTAAGACTGTTGAATCACAGATCTCTACTTCTGAAACAAATAACGCAACATATTTTAAGAATAAAGGAAAAGAAGGAGATAGCAGGAGAGGAAGAATGAAGGGGAGTTAGTGAGAGGGGGAGACAGACCAGGAGAGATGATGGATTCTGAAAAAAAATCCGAGGTTTCTAGACGGGAGGTGGGTCGGGGGATTGGTTAGCCTGGTGATGGGTATTAAAGAGGGCACATTCTGCATGGAGCACTGTGTGTTCGGAACAAACAATGAATCATGGGACACTACACCAAAACAAATGATGTAGTACATGGTGATTAACAAAGCAATAAAAAACAAAGACTGTAATAAGAGATGAAGAAGGACACTATATCCTACTTAAAGGGTCTATCCAAGAAGAAGATCTAACAATTGTAAATGTCTATGCCCCGAACATGGGAGCATCCAATTGTATAAGGCAATTTAGAAGAAAAGCAAAGAAAGACATTGACAACCATACAATCATAGTGGGGGACTTTAACACCCCCCTGACTGAAATGGCCAGATCATCTAAGCAAAAGATCAACAGGGAAATAAAGACTTTAAATGACACACTGGACCAAATGGACTTCACAGACATATTCAGAACGTTCCATCCCGAAGCAACGGAATACACATTCTTCTCTAGGGCCCATGGAACGTTCTCCAGAATGGATCACATCCTAGGTCACAAATCAGGTCTCAACCGGTACCCAAAGATTGGGATCATTCCCTGCACATTTTCAGACCACAATGCTTTGAAACTAGAACTCAATCACAAGAGGAAAGTCGGAAAGAACTCAAATACATGGAGGCTAAAGAGCATCCTACGAAAGAATGAATGGGTCAACCAGGAAATTAAAGAAGAATTTAAAAATTCCTGGAAACCAATGAAAATGAAAACACAACTGTCCAAAATCTTTGGGATACAGCCAAGGCAGTCCTGCGAGGAAAGTATATAGCAATACAAGCCTTTCTCAAGAAACATGAAAGGTCTCAAATACACACCCTAACCCTACACCTAAAGGAGCTGGAGAAAGAACGGCAAATAAAGCCTAAACCCAGCAGGAGAAGAGAAATCATGCAGATCAGAGCAGAAATCAATGAAATAGAACCCAAAAGAACAGTAGAACAGATCAACGGAACTAGGAGCTGGTTCTTTGAAAGAATTCACAAGATTGATACACCCCTGTCCAGGCTGATCAAAAAGAAAAGAGAAATGACCCAAACCAACAAAATCATGAATGAAAGAGGAGAGATCACAACCAACACCAAAGAAATACAAACGATTATAAGAACGTAATCTGAGCAACCCTAGGGCAGCATATTCCATAACCTGGAAGAAATGGGTGCATTCCTAGAGATGTGTCAACTACCAAAACTGACCCAGGAAGAAATAGAAAACCTGAACAGTCCTATAACCACGAAGGCAATTGAAGTAGTCATCAAAAACCTCCCAAGAAACCAAAGCCCAGGGCCAGATGGATTCCCAGGGGAATTCTATCAGACATTTAAAGAAGAATTAATACCTATTCTCCTGAAACTGTTCCAAACAATAGAAATGGAAGGAAAACCTCCAAACTCATTTTATGAGGCCACCATTACCTTGATCCCAAAACCAGACAAAGATCCCATCAAAAAAGAGTATTAGAGACCAATATCCTTGATGAACATCGATGCAAAAATTCTCACCAAAATACTAGCCAAGAGGATCCAACAGTACATGAAAAGGAGTATTCACCATGACCAAGTGGGATTTATCCCTGGGCTGCAAGGCTGGTTCAACATCCGCAAATCAATCAACGTGATAAAACACATTAACAAAAGAAAGAACAAGAATCATATGATCCTCTCAATAGATGCAGAAAAACCATTTGACAAAGTAAAGCACCCTTTCTGGATCAAAACTCTTCAGAGTATAGGGACAGCGGGTACATACCTCAATATCATAAAAGCCATCTACGAACAACCTACAGCGAATATCATTCTCAATGGGGAAAAGCTGAGATCTTTTCCCCTAAGGTCAGGAACGCGGCAGGGATAGCCACTCTCACCACTGCTATTCAACATAGTATTAGAAGTCCTAGCCACAGCAATCAGACAACAAAAAGAAATCAAAGGCATCCAAATCGGCAGAGAGGAAGTCAAACTCTCACTCTTTGCAGATGATATGATACTTTATGTGGAAAACCCAAAAGACTCCACCCCAAAACAGCTAGAACTCACACAGCAATTCCGCAAAGTAGCAGGCTATAAAATCAATGCACAGAAATCAGTGGCATTCCTATACACCAACAACAAGACAGAAGAGAGACAAATCAAGGAGTCGATCCCATTCACAACTGCACCCAAAACCAGAAGAGACCTAGGAATAAATGGAACCCAAGAGGCAAAGGATCTGTACTCAGAAAACTACCAAATACTCAGGAAAGAAATTGAAGAAGACACAAAGAAACGGAAAAACGTTCCATGCTCATGGATTGGGAGAACCAACATTGTGAAGAGGTCAATGCTACCTAGAGCGATCTACACATTCAATGCAATCCCCGTCAAAATACCATCCACTTTTTTCCAAGAAATGGAACAAATAATCCTAAGATTTGAATGGAACCAGAAGAGACCACGAATAGCCAGAGGAATATTGAGAAAGAAAAGCAAAGCTGGCGGCATCACAATTCTGGACTTCCAGCTCTATGACAAAGCTGTCATCATCAAGACAGTATGGTACTGGCACAAAAACAGACACATAGATCCATGGAACAGAATCGAGAGCCCAGAAATGGACCCTCAACTCTATGGTCAACTTATCTTTGACAGAGCAGGAAAGAATGTCCAATGGCAAAAAGAGGGTCTCTTCAACAACTGGAGTTGTGGAAATTGGACAGCCCCATGCAGAAGAATGACACTGGACCATTTCCTGACACCACACACAAAAATAGACTCCAAATGTTTGAAAGACCTCAATGTGAGACAGGACTCCATCAAAATCCGAAAGGAGAACACAGGTAGCAAGCTCTTCGACCTCAGCCGCAGCAACTTCTTCCTAGAAACATCACCAAAGGCACGGGAAGCCAGGGCAAAAATGAACTATTGGGATTTCATCAAGATAAAAACCTTTGGCACAGCAAAAGAAACAGTCCACAAAACCAAAAGACAACCGACAGAATGGGAGAAATTATTTACGATTGACATATCAGATAAAGGGCTACTATCCAATATGTATAAAAACGTATCAAACTCAACACCCAAAGAACAAATAATCCAATCAAGAAATAGGCAGAAGACATGAACAGACATTTTTCCAAAGAAGACATCCAAATGGCCAACAGGCACAGGAAAAAGTGCTCAACACGGCTCGGCATCAGGGAAATCCACATCAAAACCTCAATGAGATACCCCCTCACACCCGTCAGAATGGCTCAAATGAACAAGTCAGGGAACGACAGAGGTTGGCGGGGATGTGGAGAAAGGGGAACCCTCCTACACTGGTGGTGGGAATGCAAGCTGGTGCAACCCCTCTGGAAAACAGGATGGAGGTTCCTCAAATAGTTGAAATTAGAGCTACCATCTGATCCAGCAATTGCACTCCTGGGTATTTACCCCCAAGATACAAATGTAGGGACCCGAAGCGGTATGTGCACCCCATTGTTTGTAGCAGCAATGTCCCCAATAGCCAAACTGTTGAAAGAGCCAAGATGTCCATCGACAGATGAATGGATAAAGAAGAGGTGGTATATATCTACACAATGGAATATTACGCAGCCATCAAAAGGAATGAGATGTTGCCATGGACAACGACGTGGATGGAACTGGAGGGTCCGATGATTAGTGAAATAAGTCAATCCGAGAAAGACATGTATCATATGACCTCACTGATATGAGGAATTCTTAATCTCAGGAACAGAGTGAGGCTTGCTGGAGTGGTCGGGGGTGGGAGGGATGGGCTGGCTGGGTGATAGACATTGGGGAGGGTATGAGCTACGGTGAGCGCTGTGAATTGTGTAAGACTGTTGAATCACAGATCTCTACTTCTGAAACAAATAACGCAACATATTTTAAGAATAAAGGAAAAGAAGGAGATAGCAGGAGAGGAAGAATGAAGGGGAGTTAGTGAGAGGGGGAGACAGACCAGGAGACATGATGGATTCTGAAAAAAAATCCGAGGTTTCTAGAGGGGAGGTGGGTCGGGGGATTGGTTAGCCTGGTGATGGGTATTAAAGAGGGCACATTCTGCATGGAGCACTGTGTGTTCGGAACAAACAATGAATCATGGGACACTACACCAAAACAAATGATGTAGTACATGGTGATTAACAAAGCAATAAAAAACAAAGACTGTAATAAGAGATGAAGAAGGACACTATATCCTACTTAAAGGGTCTATCCAAGAAGAAGATCTAACAATTGTAAATGTCTATGCCCCGAACATGGGAGCATCCAATTGTATAAGGCAATTTAGAAGAAAAGCAAAGAAAGACATTGACAACCATACAATCATAGTGGGGGACTTTAACACCCCCCTGACTGAAATGGCCAGATCATCTAAGCAAAAGATCAACAGGGAAATAAAGACTTTAAATGACACACTGGACCAAATGGACTTCACAGACATATTCAGAACGTTCCATCCCGAAGCAACGGAATACACATTCTTCTCTAGGGCCCATGGAACGTTCTCCAGAATGGATCACATCCTAGGTCACAAATCAGGTCTCAACCGGTACCCAAAGATTGGGATCATTCCCTGCACATTTTCAGACCACAATGCTTTGAAACTAGAACTCAATCACAAGAGGAAAGTCGGAAAGAACTCAAATACATGGAGGCTAAAGAGCATCCTATGAAAGAATGAATGGGTCAACCAGGAAATTAAAGAAGAATTTAAAAATTCCTGGAAACCAATGAAAATGAAAACACAACTGTCCAAAATCTTTGGGATACAGCCAAGGCAGTCCTGCGAGGAAAGTATATAGCAATACAAGCCTTTCTCAAGAAACATGAAAGGTCTCAAATACACACCCTAACCCTACACCTAAAGGAGCTGGAGAAAGAACGGCAAATAAAGCCTAAACCCAGCAGGAGAAGAGAAATCATGCAGATCAGAGCAGAAATCAATGAAATAGAACCCAAAAGAACAGTAGAACAGATCAACGGAACTAGGAGCTGGTTCTTTGAAAGAATTCACAAGATTGATACACCCCTGTCCAGGCTGATCAAAAAGAACAGAGAAATGACCCAAATCAACAAAATCATGAATGAAAGAGGAGAGATCCCAACCAACACCAAAGAAATACAAACGATTATAAGAACGTAATCTGAGCAACCCTAGGGCAGCATATTCCATAACCTGGAAGAAATGGGTGCATTCCTAGAGATGTGTCAACTACCAAAACTGACCCAGGAAGAAATAGAAAACCTGAACAGTCCTATAACCACGAAGGCAATTGAAGTAGTGATCAAAAACCTCCCAAGAAACCAAAGCCCAGGGCCAGATGGATTCCCAGGGGAATTCTATCAGACATTTAAAGAAGAATTAATACCTATTCTCCTGAAACTGTTCCAAACAATAGAAATGGAAGGAAAACTTCCAAACTCATTTTATGAGGCCACCATTACCTTGATCCCAAAACCAGACAAAGATCCCATCAAAAAGGAGTATTAGAGACCAATATCCTTGATGAACATCGATGCAAAAATTCTCACCAAAATACTAGCCAAGAGGATCCAACAGTACATGAAAAGGAGTATTCACCATGACCAAGTGGGATTTATCCCTGGGCTGCAAGGCTGGTTCAACGTCCGCAGATCAATCAACGTGATAAAACACATTAACAAAAGAAAGAACAAGAATCATATGATCCTCTCAATAGATGCAGAAAAACCATTTGACAAAGAAAAGCACACTTTCTCGATCAAAACTCTTCAGAGTATAGGGACAGCGGGTACATACCTCAATATCATAAAAGCCATCTACGAACAACCTACAGGGAATATCATTCTCAATGGGGAAAAGCTGAGATCTTTTCCCCTAAGGTCAGGAACGCGGGAGGGATAGCCACTCTCACCACTGCTATTCAACATAGTATTAGAAGTCCTAGCCACAGCAATCAGACAACAAAAAGAAATCAAAGGCATCCAAATCGGCAGAGAGGAAGTCAAACTCTCACTCTTTGCAGATGATATGATACTTTAAGTGGAAAACCCAAAAGACTCCACCCCAAAACTGCTAGAACTCACACAGCAATTCCGTCAAGTAGCAGGCTATAAAATCAATGCACAGAAATCACTGGCATTCCTATACACCAACAACAAGACAGAAGAGAGACAAATCAAGGAGTCGATCCCATTCACAACTGCACCCAAAACCAGAAGAGACCTAGGAATAAATTGAACCCAAGAGGCAAAGGATCTGTACTCAGAAAACTACAAAATACTCAGGAAAGAAATTGAAGAAGACACAAAGAAACGGAAAAACGTTCCATGCTCATGGATTGGGAGAACCAACATTGTGAAGAGGTCGATGCTACTTAGAGCAATCTACACATTCAATGCAATCCCCGTCAAAATACCATCCACTTTTTTCCAAGAAATGGAACAAATAATCCTAAGATTTGAATGGAACCAGAAGAGACCACGAATAGCCAGAGGAATATTGAGAAAGAAAAGCAAAGCTGGCGGCATCACAATTCTGGACTTCCAGCTCTATGACAAAGCTGTCATCATCAAGACAGTATGGTACTGGCACAAAAACAGACACATAGATGCATGGAACAGAATCGAGAGCCCAGAAATGGACCCTCAACTCTATGGTCAACTTATCTTTGACAGAGCAGGAAAGAATGTCCAATGGCAAAAAGAGGGTCTCTTCAACAACTGGAGTTGTGGAAATTGGACAGCCCCATGCAGAAGAATGACACTGGACCATTTCCTGACACCACACACAAAAATAGACTCCAAATGTTTGAAAGACCTCAATGTGAGACAGGACTCCATCAAAATCCGAAAGGAGAACACAGGTAGCAAGCTCTTCGACCTCAGCCGCAGCAACTTCTTCCTAGAAACATCACCAAAGGCACGGGAAGCCAGGGCAAAAATGAACTATTGGGATTTCATCAAGATAAAAACCTTTGGCACAGCAAAAGAAACAGTCCACAAAACCAAAAGACAACCGACAGAATGGGAGAAATTATTTACGATTGACATATCAGATAAAGGGCTACTATCCAATATGTATAAAAACGTATCAAACTCAACACCCAAAGAACAAATAATCCAATCAAGAAATAGGCAGAAGACATGAACAGACATTTTTCCAAAGAAGACATCCAAATGGCCAACAGGCACAGGAAAAAGTGCTCAACACGGCTCGGCATCAGGGAAATCCACATCAAAACCTCAATGAGATACCCCCTCACACCCGTCAGAATGGCTCAAATGAACAAGTCAGGGAACGACAGAGGTTGGCGGGGATGTGGAGAAAGGGGAACCCTCCTACACTGGTGGTGGGAATGCAAGCTGGTGCAACCCCTCTGGAAAACAGGATGGAGGTTCCTCAAATAGTTGAAATTAGAGCTACCATCTGATCCAGCAATTGCACTCCTGGGTATTTACCCCCAAGATACAAATGTAGGGACCCGAAGCGGTACGTGCACCCCATTGTTTGTAGCAGCAATGTCCCCAATAGCCAAACTGTTGAAAGAGCCAAGATGTCCATCGACAGATGAATGGATAAAGAAGAGGTGGTATATATCTACACAATGGAATATTACGCAGCCATCAAAAGGAATGAGATGTTGCCATGGACAACGACGTGGATGGAACTGGAGGGTCCGATGATTAGTGAAATAAGTCAATCAGAGAAAGACATGTATCATATGACCTCACTGATATGAGGAATTCTTAATCTCAGGAACAGAGTGAGGCTTGCTGGAGTGGTCGGGGGTGGGAGGGATGGGCTGGCTGGGTGATAGACATTGGGGAGGGTATGAGCTACGGTGAGCGCTGTGAATTGTGTAAGACTGTTGAATCACAGATCTCAACTTCTGAAACAAATAACGCAACATATTTTAAGAATAAAGGAAAAGAAGGAGATAGCAGGAGAGGAAGAATGAAGGGGAGTTAGTGAGAGGGGGAGACAGACCAGGAGACATGATGGATTCTGAAAAAAAATCCGAGGTTTCTAGAGGGGAGGTGGGTCGGGGGATTGGTTAGCCTGGTGATGGGTATTAAAGAGGGCACATTCTGCATGGAGCACTGTGTGTTCGGAACAAACAATGAATCATGGGACACTACACCAAAACAAATGATGTAGTACATGGTGATTAACAAAGCAATAAAAAACAAAGACTGTAATAAGAGATGAAGAAGGACACTATATCCTACTTAAAGGGTCTATCCAAGAAGAAGATCTAACAATTGTAAATGTCTATGCCCCGAACATGGGAGCATCCAATTGTATAAGGCAATTTAGAAGAAAAGCAAAGAAAGACATTGACAACCATACAATCATAGTGGGGGACTTTAACACCCCCCTGACTGAAATGGCCAGATCATCTAAGCAAAAGATCAACAGGGAAATAAAGACTTTAAATGACACACTGGACCAAATGGACTTCACAGACATATTCAGAACGTTCCATCCCGAAGCAACGGAATACACATTCTTCTCTAGGGCCCATGGAACGTTCTCCAGAATGGATCACATCCTAGGTCACAAATCAGGTCTCAACCGGTACCCAAAGATTGGGATCATTCCCTGCACATTTTCAGACCACAATGCTTTGAAACTAGAACTCAATCACAAGAGGAAAGTCGGAAAGAACTCAAATACATGGAGGCTAAAGAGCATCCTACGAAAGAATGAATGGGTCAACCAGGAAATTAAAGAAGAATTTAAAAATTCCTGGAAACCAATGAAAATGAAAACACAACTGTCCAAAATCTTTGGGATACAGCCAAGGCAGTCCTGCGAGGAAAGTATATAGCAATACAAGCCTTTCTCAAGAAACATGAAAGGTCTCAAATACACACCCTAACCCTACACCTAAAGGAGCTGGAGAAAGAACGGCAAATAAAGCCTAAACCCAGCAGGAGAAGAGAAATCATGCAGATCAGAGCAGAAATCAATGAAATAGAACCCAAAAGAACAGTAGAACAGATCAACGGAACTAGGAGCTGGTTCTTTGAAAGAATTCACAAGATTGATACACCCCTGTCCAGGCTGATCAAAAAGAAAAGAGAAATGACCCAAACCAACAAAATCATGAATGAAAGAGGAGAGATCACAACCAACACCAAAGAAATACAAACGATTATAAGAACGTAATCTGAGCAACCCTAGGGCAGCATATTCCATAACCTGGAAGAAATGGGTGCATTCCTAGAGATGTGTCAACTACCAAAACTGACCCAGGAAGAAATAGAAAACCTGAACAGTCCTATAACCACGAAGGCAATTGAAGTAGTCATCAAAAACCTCCCAAGAAACCAAAGCCCAGGGCCAGATGGATTCCCAGGGGAATTCTATCAGACATTTAAAGAAGAATTAATACCTATTCTCCTGAAACTGTTCCAAACAATAGAAATGGAAGGAAAACCTCCAAACTCATTTTATGAGGCCACCATTACCTTGATCCCAAAACCAGACAAAGATCCCATCAAAAAAGAGTATTAGAGACCAATATCCTTGATGAACATCGATGCAAAAATTCTCACCAAAATACTAGCCAAGAGGATCCAACAGTACATGAAAAGGAGTATTCACCATGACCAAGTGGGATTTATCCCTGGGCTGCAAGGCTGGTTCAACATCCGCAGATCAATCAACGTGATAAAACACATTAACAAAAGAAAGAACAAGAATCATATGATCCTCTCAATAGATGCAGAAAAACCATTTGACAAAGTAAAGCACCCTTTCTGGATCAATACTCTTCAGAGTATAGGGACAGCGGGTACATACCTCAATATCATAAAAGCCATCTACGAACAACCTACAGCGAATATCATTCTCAATGGGGAAAAGCTGAGATCTTTTCCCCTAAGGTCAGGAACGCGGCAGGGATAGCCACTCTCACCACTGCTATTCAACATAGTATTAGAAGTCCTAGCCACAGCAATCAGACAACAAAAAGAAATCAAAGGCATCCAAATCGGCAGAGAGGAAGTCAAACTCTCACTCTTTGCAGATGATATGATACTTTATGTGGAAAACCCAAAAGACTCCACCCCAAAACAGCTAGAACTCACACAGCAATTCCGCAAAGTAGCAGGCTATAAAATCAATGCACAGAAATCAGTGGCATTCCTATACACGAACAACAAGACAGAAGAGAGACAAATCAAGGAGTCGATCCCATTCACAACTGCACCCAAAACCAGAAGAGACCTAGGAATAAATGGAACCCAAGAGGCAAAGGATCTGTACTCAGAAAACTACCAAATACTCAGGAAAGAAATTGAAGAAGACACAAAGAAACGGAAAAACGTTCCATGCTCATGGATTGGGAGAACCAACATTGTGAAGAGGTCAATGCTACCTAGAGCGATCTACACATTCAATGCAATCCCCGTCAAAATACCATCCACTTTTTTCCAAGAAATGGAACAAATAATCCTAAGATTTGAATGGAACCAGAAGAGACCACGAATAGCCAGAGGAATATTGAGAAAGAAAAGCAAAGCTGGCGGCATCACAATTCTGGACTTCCAGCTCTATGACAAAGCTGTCATCATCAAGACAGTATGGTACTGGCACAAAAACAGACACATAGATCCATGGAACAGAATCGAGAGCCCAGAAATGGACCCTCAACTCTATGGTCAACTTATCTTTGACAGAGCAGGAAAGAATGTCCAATGGCAAAAAGAGGGTCTCTTCAACAACTGGAGTTGTGGAAATTGGACAGCCCCATGCAGAAGAATGACACTGGACCATTTCCTGACACCACACACAAAAATAGACTCCAAATGTTTGAAAGACCTCAATGTGAGACAGGACTCCATCAAAATCCGAAAGGAGAACACAGGTAGCAAGCTCTTCGACCTCAGCCGCAGCAACTTCTTCCTAGAAACATCACCAAAGGCACGGGAAGCCAGGGCAAAAATGAACTATTGGGATTTCATCAAGATAAAAACCTTTGGCACAGCAAAAGAAACAGTCCACAAAACCAAAAGACAACCGACAGAATGGGAGAAATTATTTACGATTGACATATCAGATAAAGGGCTACTATCCAATATGTATAAAAACGTATCAAACTCAACACCCAAAGAACAAATAATCCAATCAAGAAATAGGCAGAAGACATGAACAGACATTTTTCCAAAGAAGACATCCAAATGGCCAACAGGCACAGGAAAAATTGCTCAACACGGCTCGGCATCAGGGAAATCCACATCAAAACCTCAATGAGATACCACCTCACACCCGTCAGAATGGCTCAAATGAACAAGTCAGGGAACGACAGAGGTTGGCGGGGATGTGGAGAAAGGGGAACCCTCCTACACTGGTGGTGGGAATGCAAGCTGGTGCAACCCCTCTGGAAAACAGGATGGAGGTTCCTCAAATAGTTGAAATTAGAGCTACCATCCGATCCAGCAATTGCACTCCTGGGTATTTACCCCAAAGATACAAATGTAGGGACCCGAAGCGGTACGTGCACCCCATTGTTTGTAGCAGCAATGTCCACACTAGCCAAACTGTTGAAAGAGCCAAGATGTCCATCGACAGATGAATGGATAAAGAAGAGGTGGTATATATCTTCACAATGGAATATTACGCAGCCATCAAAAGGAATGAGATGTTGCCATGGACAACGACGTGGATGGAACTGGAGGGTCCGATGATTAGTGAAATAAGTCAATCAGAGAAAGACATGTATCATATGACCTCACTGATATGAGGAATTCTTAATCTCAGGAACAGAGTGAGGCTTGCTGGAGTGGTCGGGGGTGGGAGGGATGGGCTGGCTGGGTGATAGACATTGGGGAGGGTATGAGCTACGGTGAGCGCTGTGAATTGTGTAAGACTGTTGAATCACAGATCTCTACTTCTGAAACAAATAACGCAACATATTTTAAGAATAAAGGAAAAGAAGGAGATAGCAGGAGAGGAAGAATGAAGGGGAGTTAGTGAGAGGGGGAGACAGACCAGGAGAGATGATGGATTCTGAAAAAAAATCCGAGGTTTCTAGACGGGAGGTGGGTCGGGGGATTGGTTAGCCTGGTGATGGGTATTAAAGAGGGCACATTCTGCATGGAGCACTGTGTGTTCGGAACAAACAATGAATCATGGGACACTACACCAAAACAAATGATGTAGTACATGGTGATTAACAAAGCAATAAAAAACAAAGACTGTAATAAGAGATGAAGAAGGACACTATATCCTACTTAAAGGGTCTATCCAAGAAGAAGATCTAACAATTGTAAATGTCTATGCCCCGAACATGGGAGCATCCAATTGTATAAGGCAATTTAGAAGAAAAGCAAAGAAAGACATTGACAACCATACAATCATAGTGGGGGACTTTAACACCCCCCTGACTGAAATGGCCAGATCATCTAAGCAAAAGATCAACAGGGAAATAAAGACTTTAAATGACACACTGGACCAAATGGACTTCACAGACATATTCAGAACGTTCCATCCCGAAGCAACGGAATACACATTCTTCTCTAGGGCCCATGGAACGTTCTCCAGAATGGATCACATCCTAGGTCACAAATCAGGTCTCAACCGGTACCCAAAGATTGGGATCATTCCCTGCACATTTTCAGACCACAATGCTTTGAAACTAGAACTCAATCACAAGAGGAAAGTCGGAAAGAACTCAAATACATGGAGGCTAAAGAGCATCCTACGAAAGAATGAATGGGTCAACCAGGAAATTAAAGAAGAATTTAAAAATTCCTGGAAACCAATGAAAATGAAAACACAACTGTCCAAAATCTTTGGGATACAGCCAAGGCAGTCCTGCGAGGAAAGTATATAGCAATACAAGCCTTTCTCAAGAAACATGAAAGGTCTCAAATACACACCCTAACCCTACACCTAACGGAGCTGGAGAAAGAACGGCAAATAAAGCCTAAACCCAGCAGGAGAAGAGAAATCATGCAGATCAGAGCAGAAATCAATGAAATAGAACCCAAAAGAACAGTAGAACAGATCAACGGAACTAGGAGCTGGTTCTTTGAAAGAATTCACAAGATTGATACACCCCTGTCCAGGCTGATCAAAAAGAACAGAGAAATGACCCAAATCAACAAAATCATGAATGAAAGAGGAGAGATCACAACCAACACCAAAGAAATACAAACGATTATAAGAACGTAATCTGAGCAACCCTAGGGCAGCATATTCCATAACCTGGAAGAAATGGGTGCATTCCTAGAGATGTGTCAACTACCAAAACTGACCCAGGAAGAAATAGAAAACCTGAACAGTCCTATAACCACGAAGGCAATTGAAGTAGTCATCAAAAACCTCCCAAGAAACCAAAGCCCAGGGCCAGATGGATTCCCAGGGGAATTCTATCAGACATTTAAAGAAGAATTAATACCTATTCTCCTGAAACTGTTCCAAACAATAGAAATGGAAGGAAAACCTCCAAACTCATTTTATGAGGCCACCATTACCTTGATCCCAAAACCAGACAAAGATCCCATCAAAAAAGAGTATTAGAGACCAATATCCTTGATGAACATCGATGCAAAAATTCTCACCAAAATACTAGCCAAGAGGATCCAACAGTACATGAAAAGGAGTATTCACCATGACCAAGTGGGATTTATCCCTGGGCTGCAAGGCTGGTTCAACATCCGCAGATCAATCAACGTGATAAAACACATTAACAAAAGAAAGAACAAGAATCATATGATCCTCTCAATAGATGCAGAAAAACCATTTGACAAAGTAAAGCACCCTTTCTAGATCAATACTCTTCAGAGTATAGGGACAGCGGGTACATACCTCAATATCATAAAAGCCATCTACGAACAACCTACAGCGAATATCATTCTCAATGGGGAAAAGCTGAGATCTTTTCCCCTAAGGTCAGGAACGCGGCAGGGATAGCCACTCTCACCACTGCTATTCAACATAGTATTAGAAGTCCTAGCCACAGCAATCAGACAACAAAAAGAAATCAAAGGCATCCAAATCGGCAGAGAGGAAGTCAAACTCTCACTCTTTGCAGATGATATGATACTTTATGTGGAAAACCCAAAAGACTCCACCCCAAAACAGCTAGAACTCACACAGCAATTCCGCAAAGTAGCAGGCTATAAAATCAATGCACAGAAATCAGTGGCATTCCTATACACCAACAACAAGACAGAAGAGAGACAAATCAAGGAGTCGATCCCATTCACAACTGCACCCAAAACCAGAAGAGACCTAGGAATAAATGGAACCCAAGAGGCAAAGGATCTGTACTCAGAAAACTACCAAATACTCAGGAAAGAAATTGAAGAAGACACAAAGAAACGGAAAAACGTTCCATGCTCATGGATTGGGAGAACCAACATTGTGAAGAGGTCAATGCTACCTAGAGCGATCTACACATTCAATGCAATCCCCGTCAAAATACCATCCACTTTTTTCCAAGAAATGGAACAAATAATCCTAAGATTTGAATGGAACCAGAAGAGACCACGAATAGCCAGAGGAATATTGAGAAAGAAAAGCAAAGCTGGCGGCATCACAATTCTGGACTTCCAGCTCTATGACAAAGCTGTCATCATCAAGACAGTATGGTACTGGCACAAAAACAGACACATAGATCCATGGAACAGAATCGAGAGCCCAGAAATGGACCCTCAACTCTATGGTCAACTTATCTTTGACAGAGCAGGAAAGAATGTCCAATGGCAAAAAGAGGGTCTCTTCAACAACTGGAGTTGTGGAAATTGGACAGCCCCATGCAGAAGAATGACACTGGACCATTTCCTGACACCACACACAAAAATAGACTCCAAATGTTTGAAAGACCTCAATGTGAGACAGGACTCCATCAAAATCCGAAAGGAGAACACAGGTAGCAAGCTCTTCGACCTCAGCCGCAGCAACTTCTTCCTAGAAACATCACCAAAGGCACGGGAAGCCAGGGCAAAAATGAACTATTGGGATTTCATCAAGATAAAAACCTTTGGCACAGCAAAAGAAACAGTCCACAAAACCAAAAGACAACCGACAGAATGGGAGAAATTATTTACGATTGACATATCAGATAAAGGGCTACTATCCAATATGTATAAAAACGTATCAAACTCAACACCCAAAGAACAAATAATCCAATCAAGAAATAGGCAGAAGACATGAACAGACATTTTTCCAAAGAAGACATCCAAATGGCCAACAGGCACAGGAAAAAGTGCTCAACACGGCTCGGCATCAGGGAAATCCACATCAAAACCTCAATGAGATACCCCCTCACACCCGTCAGAATGGCTCAAATGAACAAGTCAGGGAACGACAGAGGTTGGCGGGGATGTGGAGAAAGGGGAACCCTCCTACACTGGTGGTGGGAATGCAAGCTGGTGCAACCCCTCTGGAAAACAGGATGGAGGTTCCTCAAATAGTTGAAATTAGAGCTACCATCCGATCCAGCAATTGCACTCCTGGGTATTTACCCCCAAGATACAAATGTAGGGACCCGAAGCGGTACGTGCACCCCATTGTTTGTAGCAGCAATGTCCCCAATAGCCAAACTGTTGAAAGAGCCAAGATGTCCATCGACAGATGAATGGATAAAGAAGAGGTGGTATATATCTACACAATGGAATATTACGCAGCCATCAAAAGGAATGAGATGTTGCCATGGACAACGACGTGGATGGAACTGGAGGGTCCGATGATTAGTGAAATAAGTCAATCAGAGAAAGACATGTATCATATGACCTCACTGATATGAGGAATTCTTAATCTCAGGAACAGAGTGAGGCTTGCTGGAGTGGTCGGGGGTGGGAGGGATGGGCTGGCTGGGTGATAGACATTGGGGAGGGTATGAGCTACGGTGAGCGCTGTGAATTGTGTAAGACTGTTGAATCACAGATCTCTACTTCTGAAACAAATAACGCAACATATTTTAAGAATAAAGGAAAAGAAGGAGATAGCAGGAGAGGAAGAATGAAGGGGAGTTAGTGAGAGGGGGAGACAGACCAGGAGACATGATGGATTCTGAAAAAAAATCCGAGGTTTCTAGACGGGAGGTGGGTCGGGGGATTGGTTAGCCTGGTGATGGGTATTAAAGAGGGCACATTCTGCATGGAGCACTGTGTGTTCGGAACAAACAATGAATCATGGGACACTACACCAAAACAAATGATGTAGTACATGGTGATTAACAAAGCAATAAAAAACAAAGACTGTAATAAGAGATGAAGAAGGACACTATATCCTACTTAAAGGGTCTATCCAAGAAGAAGATCTAACAATTGTAAATGTCTATGCCCCGAACATGGGAGCATCCAATTGTATAAGGCAATTTAGAAGAAAAGCAAAGAAAGACATTGACAACCATACAATCATAGTGGGGGACTTTAACACCCCCCTGACTGAAATGGCCAGATCATCTAAGCAAAAGATCAACAGGGAAATAAAGACTTTAAATGACACACTGGACCAAATGGACTTCACAGACATATTCAGAACGTTCCATCCCGAAGCAACGGAATACACATTCTTCTCTAGGGCCCATGGAACGTTCTCCAGAATGGATCACATCCTAGGTCACAAATCAGGTCTCAACCGGTACCCAAAGATTGGGATCATTCCCTGCACATTTTCAGACCACAATGCTTTGAAACTAGAACTCAATCACAAGAGGAAAGTCGGAAAGAACTCAAATACATGGAGGCTAAAGAGCATCCTACGAAAGAATGAATGGGTCAACCAGGAAATTAAAGAAGAATTTAAAAATTCCTGGAAACCAATGAAAATGAAAACACAACTGTCCAAAATCTTTGGGATACAGCCAAGGCAGTCCTGCGAGGAAAGTATATAGCAATACAAGCCTTTCTCAAGAAACATGAAAGGTCTCAAAAACACACCCTAACCCTACACCTAAAGGAGCTGGAGAAAGAACGGCAAATAAAGCGTAAACCCAGCAGGAGAAGAGAAATCATGCAGATCAGAGCAGAAATCAATGAAATAGAACCCAAAAGAACAGTAGAACAGATCAACGGAACTAGGAGCTGGTTCTTTGAAAGAATTCACAAGATTGATACACCCCTGTCCAGGCTGATCAAAAAGAAAAGAGAAATGACCCAAACCAACAAAATCATGAATGAAAGAGGAGAGATCACAACCAACACCAAAGAAATACAAACGATTATAAGAACGTAATCTGAGCAACCCTAGGGCAGCATATTCCATAACCTGGAAGAAATGGGTGCATTCCTAGAGATGTGTCAACTACCAAAACTGACCCAGGAAGAAATAGAAAACCTGAACAGTCCTATAACCACGAAGGCAATTGAAGTAGTCATCAAAAACCTCCCAAGAAACCAAAGCCCAGGGCGAGATGGATTCCCAGGGGAATTCTATCAGACATTTAAAGAAGAATTAATACCTATTCTCCTGAAACTGTTCCAAACAATAGAAATGGAAGGAAAACTTCCAAACTCATTTTATGAGGCCACCATTACCTTGATCCCAAAACCAGACAAAGATCCCATCAAAAAAGAGTATTAGAGACCAATATCCTTGATGAACATCGATGCAAAAATTCTCACCAAAATACTAGCCAAGAGGATCCAACAGTACATGAAAAGGAGTATTCACCATGACCAAGTGGGTTTTATCCCTGAGCTGCAAGGCTGGTTCAACATCCGCAGATCAATCAACGTGATAAAACACATTAACAAAAGAAAGAACAAGAATCATATGATCCTCTCAATAGATGCAGAAAAACCATTTGACAAAGTAAAGCACCCTTTCTGGATCAATACTCTTCAGAGTATAGGGACAGCGGGTACATACCTCAATATCATAAAAGCCATCTACGAACAACCTACAGCGAATATCATTCTCAATGGGGAAAAGCTGAGATCTTTTCCCCTAAGGTCAGGAACGCGGCAGGGATAGCCACTCTCACCACTGCTATTCAACATAGTATTAGAAGTCCTAGCCACAGCAATCAGACAACAAAAAGAAATCAAAGGCATCCAAATCGGCAGAGAGGAAGTCAAACTCTCACTCTTTGCAGATGATATGATACTTTATGTGGAAAACCCAAAAGACTCCACCCCAAAACTGCTAGAACTCACACAGCAATTCCGTCAAGTAGCAGGCTATAAAATCAATGCACAGAAATCACTGGCATTCCTATACACCAACAACAAGACAGAAGAGAGACAAATCAAGGAGTCGATCCCATTCACAACTGCACCCAAAACCAGAAGAGACCTAGGAATAAATGGAACCCAAGAGGCAAAGGATCTGTACTCAGAAAACTACCAAATACTCAGGAAAGAAATTGAAGAAGACACAAAGAAACGGAAAAACGTTCCATGCTCATGGATTGGGAGAACCAACATTGTGAAGAGGTCAATGCTACCTAGAGCGATCTACACATTCAATGCAATCCCCGTCAAAATACCATCCACTTTTTTCCAAGAAATGGAACAAATAATCCTAAGATTTGAATGGAACCAGAAGAGACCACGAATAGCCAGAGGAATATTGAGAAAGAAAAGCAAAGCTGGCGGCATCACAATTCTGGACTTCCAGCTCTATGACAAAGCTGTCATCATCAAGACAGTATGGTACTGGCACAAAAACAGACACATAGATCCATGGAACAGAATCGAGAGCCCAGAAATGGACCCTCAACTCTATGGTCAACTTATCTTTGACAGAGCAGGAAAGAATGTCCAATGGCAAAAAGAGGGTCTCTTCAACAACTGGAGTTGTGGAAATTGGACAGCCCCATGCAGAAGAATGACACTGGACCATTTCCTGACACCACACACAAAAATAGACTCCAAATGTTTGAAAGACCTCAATGTGAGACAGGACTCCATCAAAATCCGAAAGGAGAACACAGGTAGCAAGCTCTTCGACCTCAGCCGCAGCAACTTCTTCCTAGAAACATCACCAAAGGCACGGGAAGCCAGGGCAAAAATGAACTATTGGGATTTCATCAAGATAAAAACCTTTGGCACAGCAAAAGAAACAGTCCACAAAACCAAAAGACAACCGACAGAATGGGAGAAATTATTTACGATTGACATATCAGATAAAGGGCTACTATCCAATATGTATAAAAACGTATCAAACTCAACACCCAAAGAACAAATAATCCAATCAAGAAATAGGCAGAAGACATGAACAGACATTTTTCCAAAGAAGACATCCAAATGGCCAACAGGCACAGGAAAAATTGCTCAACACGGCTCGGCATCAGGGAAATCCACATCAAAACCTCAATGAGATACCACCTCACACCCGTCAGAATGGCTCAAATGAACAAGTCAGGGAACGACAGAGGTTGGCGGGGATGTGGAGAAAGGGGAACCCTCCTACACTGGTGGTGGGAATGCAAGCTGGTGCAACCCCTCTGGAAAACAGGATGGAGGTTCCTCAAATAGTTGAAATTAGAGCTACCATCCGATCCAGCAATTGCACTCCTGGGTATTTACCCCAAAGATACAAATGTAGGGACCCGAAGCGGTACGTGCACCCCATTGTTTGTAGCAGCAATGTCCACACTAGCCAAACTGTTGAAAGAGCCAAGATGTCCATCGACAGATGAATGGATAAAGAAGAGGTGGTATATATCTTCACAATGGAATATTACGCAGCCATCAAAAGGAATGAGATGTTGCCATGGACAACGACGTGGATGGAACTGGAGGGTCCGATGATTAGTGAAATAAGTCAATCAGAGAAAGACATGTATCATATGACCTCACTGATATGAGGAATTCTTAATCTCAGGAACAGAGTGAGGCTTGCTGGAGTGGTCGGGGGTGGGAGGGATGGGCTGGCTGGGTGATAGACATTGGGGAGGGTATGAGCTACGGTGAGCGCTGTGAATTGTGTAAGACTGTTGAATCACAGATCTCTACTTCTGAAACAAATAACGCAACATATTTTAAGAATAAAGGAAAAGAAGGAGATAGCAGGAGAGGAAGAATGAAGGGGAGTTAGTGAGAGGGGGAGACAGACCAGGAGAGATGATGGATTCTGAAAAAAAATCCGAGGTTTCTAGACGGGAGGTGGGTCGGGGGATTGGTTAGCCTGGTGATGGGTATTAAAGAGGGCACATTCTGCATGGAGCACTGTGTGTTCGGAACAAACAATGAATCATGGGACACTACACCAAAACAAATGATGTAGTACATGGTGATTAACAAAGCAATAAAAAACAAAGACTGTAATAAGAGATGAAGAAGGACACTATATCCTACTTAAAGGGTCTATCCAAGAAGAAGATCTAACAATTGTAAATGTCTATGCCCCGAACATGGGAGCATCCAATTGTATAAGGCAATTTAGAAGAAAAGCAAAGAAAGACATTGACAACCATACAATCATAGTGGGGGACTTTAACACCCCCCTGACTGAAATGGCCAGATCATCTAAGCAAAAGATCAACAGGGAAATAAAGACTTTAAATGACACACTGGACCAAATGGACTTCACAGACATATTCAGAACGTTCCATCCCGAAGCAACGGAATACACATTCTTCTCTAGGGCCCATGGAACGTTCTCCAGAATGGATCACATCCTAGGTCACAAATCAGGTCTCAACCGGTACCCAAAGATTGGGATCATTCCCTGCACATTTTCAGACCACAATGCTTTGAAACTAGAACTCAATCACAAGAGGAAAGTCGGAAAGAACTCAAATACATGGAGGCTAAAGAGCATCCTACGAAAGAATGAATGGGTCAACCAGGAAATTAAAGAAGAATTTAAAAATTCCTGGAAACCAATGAAAATGAAAACACAACTGTCCAAAATCTTTGGGATACAGCCAAGGCAGTCCTGCGAGGAAAGTATATAGCAATACAAGCCTTTCTCAAGAAACATGAAAGGTCTCAAATACACACCCTAACCCTACACCTAAAGGAGCTGGAGAAAGAACGGCAAATAAAGCCTAAACCCAGCAGGAGAAGAGAAATCATGCAGATCAGAGCAGAAATCAATGAAATAGAACCCAAAAGAACAGTAGAACAGATCAACGGAACTAGGAGCTGGTTCTTTGAAAGAATTCACAAGATTGATACACCCCTGTCCAGGCTGATCAAAAAGAAAAGAGAAATGACCCAAACCAACAAAATCATGAATGAAAGAGGAGAGATCACAACCAACACCAAAGAAATACAAACGATTATAAGAACGTAATCTGAGCAACCCTAGGGCAGCATATTCCATAACCTGGAAGAAATGGGTGCATTCCTAGAGATGTGTCAACTACCAAAACTGACCCAGGAAGAAATAGAAAACCTGAACAGTCCTATAACCACGAAGGCAATTGAAGTAGTCATCAAAAACCTCCCAAGAAACCAAAGCCCAGGGCCAGATGGATTCCCAGGGGAATTCTATCAGACATTTAAAGAAGAATTAATACCTATTCTCCTGAAACTGTTCCAAACAATAGAAATGGAAGGAAAACCTCCAAACTCATTTTATGAGGCCACCATTACCTTGATCCCAAAACCAGACAAAGATCCCATCAAAAAAGAGTATTAGAGACCAATATCCTTGATGAACATCGATGCAAAAATTCTCACCAAAATACTAGCCAAGAGGATCCAACAGTACATGAAAAGGAGTATTCACCATGACCAAGTGGGATTTATCCCTGGGCTGCAAGGCTGGTTCAACATCCGCAGATCAATCAACGTGATAAAACACATTAACAAAAGAAAGAACAAGAATCATATGATCCTCTCAATAGATGCAGAAAAACCATTTGA
Source organism: Eumetopias jubatus (assembly GCF_037043125.1). NCBI lineage: Eukaryota > Metazoa > Chordata > Mammalia > Carnivora > Otariidae > Eumetopias > Eumetopias jubatus. The sequence continues at coordinate 947,670 of NW_028274848.1, forward strand.
CAAAGTAAAGCACCCTTTCTGGATCAATACTCTTCAGAGTATAGGGACAGCGGGTACATACCTCAATATCATAAAAGCCATCTACGAACAACCTACAGCGAATATCATTCTCAATGGGGAAAAGCTGAGATCTTTTCCCCTAAGGTCAGGAACGCGGCAGGGATAGCCACTCTCACCACTGCTATTCAACATAGTATTAGAAGTCCTAGCCACAGCAATCAGACAACAAAAAGAAATCAAAGGCATCCAAATCGGCAGAGAGGAAGTCAAACTCTCACTCTTTGCAGATGATATGATACTTTATGTGGAAAACCCAAAAGACTCCACCCCAAAACTGCTAGAACTCACACAGCAATTCCGTCAAGTAGCAGGCTATAAAATCAATGCACAGAAATCACTGGCATTCCTATACACCAACAACAAGACAGAAGAGAGACAAATCAAGGAGTCGATCCCATTCACAACTGCACCCAAAACCAGAAGAGACCTAGGAATAAATGGAACCCAAGAGGCAAAGGATCTGTACTCAGAAAACTACCAAATACTCAGGAAAGAAATTGAAGAAGACACAAAGAAACGGAAAAACGTTCCATGCTCATGGATTGGGAGAACCAACATTGTGAAGAGGTCAATGCTACCTAGAGCGATCTACACATTCAATGCAATCCCCGTCAAAATACCATCCACTTTTTTCCAAGAAATGGAACAAATAATCCTAAGATTTGAATGGAACCAGAAGAGACCACGAATAGCCAGAGGAATATTGAGAAAGAAAAGCAAAGCTGGCGGCATCACAATTCTGGACTTCCAGCTCTATGACAAAGCTGTCATCATCAAGACAGTATGGTACTGGCACAAAAACAGACACATAGATCCATGGAACAGAATCGAGAGCCCAGAAATGGACCCTCAACTCTATGGTCAACTTATCTTTGACAGAGCAGGAAAGAATGTCCAATGGCAAAAAGAGGGTCTCTTCAACAACTGGAGTTGTGGAAATTGGACAGCCCCATGCAGAAGAATGACACTGGACCATTTCCTGACACCACACACAGAAATAGACTCCAAATGTTTGAAAGACCTCAATGTGAGACAGGACTCCATCAAAATCCGAAAGGAGAACACAGGTAGCAAGCTCTTCGACCTCAGCCGCAGCAACTTCTTCCTAGAAACATCACCAAAGGCACGGGAAGCCAGGGCAAAAATGAACTATTGGGATTTCATCAAGATAAAAACCTTTGGCACAGCAAAAGAAACAGTCCACAAAACCAAAAGACAACCGACAGAATGGGAGAAATTATTTACGATTGACATATCAGATAAAGGGCTACTATCCAATATGTATAAAAACGTATCAAACTCAACACCCAAAGAACAAATAATCCAATCAAGAAATAGGCAGAAGACATGAACAGACATTTTTCCAAAGAAGACATCCAAATGGCCAACAGGCACAGGAAAAATTGCTCAACACGGCTCGGCATCAGGGAAATCCACATCAAAACCTCAATGAGATACCCCCTCACACCCGTCAGAATGGCTCAAATGAACAAGTCAGGGAACGACAGAGGTTGGCGGGGATGTGGAGAAAGGGGAACCCTCCTACACTGGTGGTGGGAATGCAAGCTGGTGCAACCCCTCTGGAAAACAGGATGGAGGTTCCTCAAATAGTTGAAATTAGAGCTACCATCCGATCCAGCAATTGCACTCCTGGGTATTTACCCCAAAGATACAAATGTAGGGACCCGAAGCGGTACGTGCACCCCATTGTTTGTAGCAGCAATGTCCACACTAGCCAAACTGTTGAAAGAGCCAAGATGTCCATCGACAGATGAATGGATAAAGAAGAGGTGGTATATATCTTCACAATGGAATATTACGCAGCCATCAAAAGGAATGAGATGTTGCCATGGACAACGACGTGGATGGAACTGGAGGGTCCGATGATTAGTGAAATAAGTCAATCAGAGAAAGACATGTATCATATGACCTCACTGATATGAGGAATTCTTAATCTCAGGAACAGAGTGAGGCTTGCTGGAGTGGTCGGGGGTGGGAGGGATGGGCTGGCTGGGTGATAGACATTGGGGAGGGTATGAGCTACGGTGAGCGCTGTGAATTGTGTAAGACTGTTGAATCACAGATCTCTACTTCTGAAACAAATAACGCAACATATTTTAAGAATAAAGGAAAAGAAGGAGATAGCAGGAGAGGAAGAATGAAGGGGAGTTAGTGAGAGGGGGAGACAGACCAGGAGAGATGATGGATTCTGAAAAAAAATCCGAGGTTTCTAGACGGGAGGTGGGTCGGGGGATTGGTTAGCCTGGTGATGGGTATTAAAGAGGGCACATTCTGCATGGAGCACTCTGTGTTCGGAACAAACAATGAATCATGGGACACTACACCAAAACAAATGATGTAGTACATGGTGATTAACAAAGCAATAAAAAACAAAGACTGTAATAAGAGATGAAGAAGGACACTATATCCTACTTAAAGGGTCTATCCAAGAAGAAGATCTAACAATTGTAAATGTCTATGCCCCGAACATGGGAGCATCCAATTGTATAAGGCAATTTAGAAGAAAAGCAAAGAAAGACATTGACAACCATACAATCATAGTGGGGGACTTTAACACCCCCCTGACTGAAATGGCCAGATCATCTAAGCAAAAGATCAACAGGGAAATAAAGACTTTAAATGACACACTGGACCAAATGGACTTCACAGACATATTCAGAACGTTCCATCCCGAAGCAACGGAATACACATTCTTCTCTAGGGCCCATGGAACGTTCTCCAGAATGGATCACATCCTAGGTCACAAATCAGGTCTCAACCGGTACCCAAAGATTGGGATCATTCCCTGCACATTTTCAGACCACAATGCTTTGAAACTAGAACTCAATCACAAGAGGAAAGTCGGAAAGAACTCAAATACATGGAGGCTAAAGAGCATCCTACGAAAGAATGAATGGGTCAACCAGGAAATTAAAGAAGAATTTAAAAATTCCTGGAAACCAATGAAAATGAAAACACAACTGTCCAAAATCTTTGGGATACAGCCAAGGCAGTCCTGCGAGGAAAGTATATAGCAATACAAGCCTTTCTCAAGAAACATGAAAGGTCTCAAATACACACCCTAACCCTACACCTAACGGAGCTGGAGAAAGAACGGCAAATAAAGCCTAAACCCAGCAGGAGAAGAGAAATCATGCAGATCAGAGCAGAAATCAATGAAATAGAACCCAAAAGAACAGTAGAACAGATCAACGGAACTAGGAGCTGGTTCTTTGAAAGAATTCACAAGATTGATACACCCCTGTCCAGGCTGATCAAAAAGAACAGAGAAATGACCCAAATCAACAAAATCATGAATGAAAGAGGAGAGATCACAACCAACACCAAAGAAATACAAACGATTATAAGAACGTAATCTGAGCAACCCTAGGGCAGCATATTCCATAACCTGGAAGAAATGGGTGCATTCCTAGAGATGTGTCAACTACCAAAACTGACCCAGGAAGAAATAGAAAACCTGAACAGTCCTATAACCACGAAGGCAATTGAAGTAGTCATCAAAAACCTCCCAAGAAACCAAAGCCCAGGGCCAGATGGATTCCCAGGGGAATTCTATCAGACATTTAAAGAAGAATTAATACCTATTCTCCTGAAACTGTTCCAAACAATAGAAATGGAAGGAAAACCTCCAAACTCATTTTATGAGGCCACCATTACCTTGATCCCAAAACCAGACAAAGATCCCATCAAAAAAGAGTATTAGAGACCAATATCCTTGATGAACATCGATGCAAAAATTCTCACCAAAATACTAGCCAAGAGGATCCAACAGTACATGAAAAGGAGTATTCACCATGACCAAGTGGGATTTATCCCTGGGCTGCAAGGCTGGTTCAACATCCGCAGATCAATCAACGTGATAAAACACATTAACAAAAGAAAGAACAAGAATCATATGATCCTCTCAATAGATGCAGAAAAACCATTTGACAAAGTAAAGCACCCTTTCTGGATCAATACTCTTCAGAGTATAGGGACAGCGGGTACATACCTCAATATCATAAAAGCCATCTACGAACAACCTACAGCGAATATCATTCTCAATGGGGAAAAGCTGAGATCTTTTCCCCTAAGGTCAGGAACGCGGCAGGGATAGCCACTCTCACCACTGCTATTCAACATAGTATTAGAAGTCCTAGCCACAGCAATCAGACAACAAAAAGAAATCAAAGGCATCCAAATCGGCAGAGAGGAAGTCAAACTCTCACTCTTTGCAGATGATATGATACTTTATGTGGAAAACCCAAAAGACTCCACCCCAAAACTGCTAGAACTCACACAGCAATTCCGTCAAGTAGCAGGCTATAAAATCAATGCACAGAAATCACTGGCATTCCTATACACCAACAACAAGACAGAAGAGAGACAAATCAAGGAGTCGATCCCATTCACAACTGCACCCAAAACCAGAAGAGACCTAGGAATAAATGGAACCCAAGAGGCAAAGGATCTGTACTCAGAAAACTACCAAATACTCAGGAAAGAAATTGAAGAAGACACAAAGAAACGGAAAAACGTTCCATGCTCATGGATTGGGAGAACCAACATTGTGAAGAGGTCAATGCTACCTAGAGCGATCTACACATTCAATGCAATCCCCGTCAAAATACCATCCACTTTTTTCCAAGAAATGGAACAAATAATCCTAAGATTTGAATGGAACCAGAAGAGACCACGAATAGCCAGAGGAATATTGAGAAAGAAAAGCAAAGCTGGCGGCATCACAATTCTGGACTTCCAGCTCTATGACAAAGCTGTCATCATCAAGACAGTATGGTACTGGCACAAAAACAGACACATAGATCCATGGAACAGAATCGAGAGCCCAGAAATGGACCCTCAACTCTATGGTCAACTTATCTTTGACAGAGCAGGAAAGAATGTCCAATGGCAAAAAGAGGGTCTCTTCAACAACTGGAGTTGTGGAAATTGGACAGCCCCATGCAGAAGAATGACACTGGACCATTTCCTGACACCACACACAGAAATAGACTCCAAATGTTTGAAAGACCTCAATGTGAGACAGGACTCCATCAAAATCCGAAAGGAGAACACAGGTAGCAAGCTCTTCGACCTCAGCCGCAGCAACTTCTTCCTAGAAACATCACCAAAGGCACGGGAAGCCAGGGCAAAAATGAACTATTGGGATTTCATCAAGATAAAAACCTTTGGCACAGCAAAAGAAACAGTCCACAAAACCAAAAGACAACCGACAGAATGGGAGAAATTATTTACGATTGACATATCAGATAAAGGGCTACTATCCAATATGTATAAAAACGTATCAAACTCAACACCCAAAGAACAAATAATCCAATCAAGAAATAGGCAGAAGACATGAACAGACATTTTTCCAAAGAAGACATCCAAATGGCCAACAGGCACAGGAAAAATTGCTCAACACGGCTCGGCATCAGGGAAATCCACATCAAAACCTCAATGAGATACCCCCTCACACCCGTCAGAATGGCTCAAATGAACAAGTCAGGGAACGACAGAGGTTGGCGGGGATGTGGAGAAAGGGGAACCCTCCTACACTGGTGGTGGGAATGCAAGCTGGTGCAACCCCTCTGGAAAACAGGATGGAGGTTCCTCAAATAGTTGAAATTAGAGCTACCATCCGATCCAGCAATTGCACTCCTGGGTATTTACCCCAAAGATACAAATGTAGGGACCCGAAGCGGTACGTGCACCCCATTGTTTGTAGCAGCAATGTCCACACTAGCCAAACTGTTGAAAGAGCCAAGATGTCCATCGACAGATGAATGGATAAAGAAGAGGTGGTATATATCTTCACAATGGAATATTACGCAGCCATCAAAAGGAATGAGATGTTGCCATGGACAACGACGTGGATGGAACTGGAGGGTCCGATGATTAGTGAAATAAGTCAATCAGAGAAAGACATGTATCATATGACCTCACTGATATGAGGAATTCTTAATCTCAGGAACAGAGTGAGGCTTGCTGGTGTGGTCGGGGGTGGGAGGGATGGGCTGGCTGGGTGATAGACATTGGGGAGGGTATGAGCTACGGTGAGCGCTGTGAATTGTGTAAGACTGTTGAATCACAGATCTCTACTTCTGAAACAAATAACGCAACATATTTTAAGAATAAAGGAAAAGAAGGAGATAGCAGGAGAGGAAGAATGAAGGGGAGTTAGTGAGAGGGGGAGACAGACCAGGAGAGATGATGGATTCTGAAAAAAAATCCGAGGTTTCTAGACGGGAGGTGGGTCGGGGGATTGGTTAGCCTGGTGATGGGTATTAAAGAGGGCACATTCTGCATGGAGCACTCTGTGTTCGGAACAAACAATGAATCATGGGACACTACACCAAAACAAATGATGTAGTACATGGTGATTAACAAAGCAATAAAAAACAAAGACTGTAATAAGAGATGAAGAAGGACACTATATCCTACTTAAAGGGTCTATCCAAGAAGAAGATCTAACAATTGTAAATGTCTATGCCCCGAACATGGGAGCATCCAATTGTATAAGGCAATTTAGAAGAAAAGCAAAGAAAGACATTGACAACCATACAATCATAGTGGGGGACTTTAACACCCCCCTGACTGAAATGGCCAGATCATCTAAGCAAAAGATCAACAGGGAAATAAAGACTTTAAATGACACACTGGACCAAATGGACTTCACAGACATATTCAGAACGTTCCATCCCGAAGCAACGGAATACACATTCTTCTCTAGGGCCCATGGAACGTTCTCCAGAATGGATCACATCCTAGGTCACAAATCAGGTCTCAACCGGTACCCAAAGATTGGGATCATTCCCTGCACATTTTCAGACCACAATGCTTTGAAACTAGAACTCAATCACAAGAGGAAAGTCGGAAAGAACTCAAATACATGGAGGCTAAAGAGCATCCTACGAAAGAATGAATGGGTCAACCAGGAAATTAAAGAAGAATTTAAAAATTCCTGGAAACCAATGAAAATGAAAACACAACTGTCCAAAATCTTTGGGATACAGCCAAGGCAGTCCTGCGAGGAAAGTATATAGCAATACAAGCCTTTCTCAAGAAACATGAAAGGTCTCAAATACACACCCTAACCCTACACCTAACGGAGCTGGAGAAAGAACGGCAAATAAAGCCTAAACCCAGCAGGAGAAGAGAAATCATGCAGATCAGAGCAGAAATCAATGAAATAGAACCCAAAAGAACAGTAGAACAGATCAACGGAACTAGGAGCTGGTTCTTTGAAAGAATTCACAAGATTGATACACCCCTGTCCAGGCTGATCAAAAAGAACAGAGAAATGACCCAAATCAACAAAATCATGAATGAAAGAGGAGAGATCACAACCAACACCAAAGAAATACAAACGATTATAAGAACGTAATCTGAGCAACCCTAGGGCAGCATATTCCATAACCTGGAAGAAATGGGTGCATTCCTAGAGATGTGTCAACTACCAAAACTGACCCAGGAAGAAATAGAAAACCTGAACAGTCCTATAACCACGAAGGCAATTGAAGTAGTGATCAAAAACCTCCCAAGAAACCAAAGCCCAGGGCCAGATGGATTCCCAGGGGAATTCTATCAGACATTTAAAGAAGAATTAATACCTATTCTCCTGAAACTGTTCCAAACAATAGAAATGGAAGGAAAACTTCCAAACTCATTTTATGAGGCCACCATTACCTTGATCCCAAAACCAGACAAAGATCCCATCAAAAAGGAGTATTAGAGACCAATATCCTTGATGAACATCGATGCAAAAATTCTCACCAAAATACTAGCCAAGAGGATCCAACAGTAGATGAAAAGGAGTATTCACCATGACCAAGTGGGATTTATCCCTGGGCTGCAAGGCTGGTTCAACGTCCGCAGATCAATCAACGTGATAAAACACATTAACAAAAGAAAGAACAAGAATCATATGATCCTCTCAATAGATGCAGAATAACCATTTGACAAAGAAAAGCACACTTTCTCGATCAAAACTCTTCAGAGTATAGGGACAGCGGGTACATACCTCAATATCATAAAAGCCATCTACGAACAACCTACAGGGAATATCATTCTCAATGGGGAAAAGCTGAGATCTTTTCCCCTAAGGTCAGGAACGCGGGAGGGATAGCCACTCTCACCACTGCTATTCAACATAGTATTAGAAGTCCTAGCCACAGCAATCAGACAACAAAAAGAAATCAAAGGCATCCAAATCGGCAGAGAGGAAGTCAAACTCTCACTCTTTGCAGATGATATGATACTTTATGTGGAAAACCCAAAAGACTCCACCCCAAAACTGCTAGAACTCACACAGCAATTCCGTCAAGTAGCAGGCTATAAAATCAATGCACAGAAATCACTGGCATTCCTATACACAAACAACAAGACAGAAGAGAGACAAATCAAGGAGTCGATCCCATTCACAACTGCACCCAAAACCAGAAGAGACCTAGGAATAAATGGAACCCAAGAGGCAAAGGATCTGTACTCAGAAAACTACCAAATACTCAGGAAAGAAATTGAAGAAGACACAAAGAAACGGAAAAACGTTCCATGCTCATGGATTGGGAGAACCAACATTGTGAAGAGGTCAATGCTACCTAGAGCGATCTACACATTCAATGCAATCCCCGTCAAAATACCATCCACTTTTTTCCAAGAAATGGAACAAATAATCCTAAGATTTGAATGGAACCAGAAGAGACCACGAATAGCCAGAGGAATATTGAGAAAGAAAAGCAAAGCTGGCGGCATCACAATTCTGGACTTCCAGCTCTATGACAAAGCTGTCATCATCAAGACAGTATGGTACTGGCACAAAAACAGACACATAGATCCATGGAACAGAATCGAGAGCCCAGAAATGGACCCTCAACTCTATGGTCAACTTATCTTTGACAGAGCAGGAAAGAATGTCCAATGGCAAAAAGAGGGTCTCTTCAACAACTGGAGTTGTGGAAATTGGACAGCCCCATGCAGAAGAATGACACTGGACCATTTCCTGACACCACACACAGAAATAGACTCCAAATGTTTGAAAGACCTCAATGTGAGACAGGACTCCATCAAAATCCGAAAGGAGAACACAGGTAGCAAGCTCTTCGACCTCAGCCGCAGCAACTTCTTCCTAGAAACATCACCAAAGGCACGGGAAGCCAGGGCAAAAATGAACTATTGGGATTTCATCAAGATAAAAACCTTTGGCACAGCAAAAGAAACAGTCCACAAAACCAAAAGACAACCGACAGAATGGGAGAAATTATTTACGATTGACATATCAGATAAAGGGCTACTATCCAATATGTATAAAAACGTATCAAACTCAACACCCAAAGAACAAATAATCCAATCAAGAAATAGGCAGAAGACATGAACAGACATTTTTCCAAAGAAGACATCCAAATGGCCAACAGGCACAGGAAAAAGTGCTCAACACGGCTCGGCATCAGGGAAATCCACATCAAAACCTCAATGAGATACCACCTCACACCCGTCAGAATGGCTCAAATGAACAAGTCAGGGAACGACAGAGGTTGGCGGGGATGTGGAGAAAGGGGAACCCTCCTACACTGGTGGTGGGAATGCAAGCTGGTGCAACCCCTCTGGAAAACAGGATGGAGGTTCCTCAAATAGTTGAAATTAGAGCTACCATCCGATCCAGCAATTGCACTCCTGGGTATTTACCCCAAAGATACAAATGTAGGGACCCGAAGCGGTACGTGCACCCCATTGTTTGTAGCAGCAATGTCCACACTAGCCAAACTGTTGAAAGAGCCAAGATGTCCATCGACAGATGAATGGATAAAGAAGAGGTGGTATATATCTTCACAATGGAATATTACGCAGCCATCAAAAGGAATGAGATGTTGCCATGGACAACGACGTGGATGGAACTGGAGGGTCCGATGATTAGTGAAATAAGTCAATCAGAGAAAGACATGTATCATATGACCTCACTGATATGAGGAATTCTTAATCTCAGGAACAGAGTGAGGCTTGCTGGAGTGGTCGGGGGTGGGAGGGATGGGCTGGCTGGGTGATAGACATTGGGGAGGGTATGAGCTACGGTGAGCGCTGTGAATTGTGTAAGACTGTTGAATCACAGATCTCTACTTCTGAAACAAATAACGCAACATATTTTAAGAATAAAGGAAAAGAAGGAGATAGCAGGAGAGGAAGAATGAAGGGGAGTTAGTGAGAGGGGGAGACAGACCAGGAGAGATGATGGATTCTGAAAAAAAATCCGAGGTTTCTAGACGGGAGGTGGGTCGGGGGATTGGTTAGCCTGGTGATGGGTATTAAAGAGGGCACATTCTGCATGGAGCACTGTGTGTTCGGAACAAACAATGAATCATGGGACACTACACCAAAACAAATGATGTAGTACATGGTGATTAACAAAGCAATAAAAAACAAAGACTGTAATAAGAGATGAAGAAGGACACTATATCCTACTTAAAGGGTCTATCCAAGAAGAAGATCTAACAATTGTAAATGTCTATGCCCCGAACATGGGAGCATCCAATTGTATAAGGCAATTTAGAAGAAAAGCAAAGAAAGACATTGACAACCATACAATCATAGTGGGGGACTTTAACACCCCCCTGACTGAAATGGCCAGATCATCTAAGCAAAAGATCAACAGGGAAATAAAGACTTTAAATGACACACTGGACCAAATGGACTTCACAGACATATTCAGAACGTTCCATCCCGAAGCAACGGAATACACATTCTTCTCTAGGGCCCATGGAACGTTCTCCAGAATGGATCACATCCTAGGTCACAAATCAGGTCTCAACCGGTACCCAAAGATTGGGATCATTCCCTGCACATTTTCAGACCACAATGCTTTGAAACTAGAACTCAATCACAAGAGGAAAGTCGGAAAGAACTCAAATACATGGAGGCTAAAGAGCATCCTACGAAAGAATGAATGGGTCAACCAGGAAATTAAAGAAGAATTTAAAAATTCCTGGAAACCAATGAAAATGAAAACACAACTGTCCAAAATCTTTGGGATACAGCCAAGGCAGTCCTGCGAGGAAAGTATATAGCAATACAAGCCTTTCTCAAGAAACATGAAAGGTCTCAAATACACACCCTAACCCTACACCTAAAGGAGCTGGAGAAAGAACGGCAAATAAAGCCTAAACCCAGCAGGAGAAGAGAAATCATGCAGATCAGAGCAGAAATCAATGAAATAGAACCCAAAAGAACAGTAGAACAGATCAACGGAACTAGGAGCTGGTTCTTTGAAAGAATTCACAAGATTGATACACCCCTGTCCAGGCTGATCAAAAAGAAAAGAGAAATGACCCAAACCAACAAAATCATGAATGAAAGAGGAGAGATCACAACCAACACCAAAGAAATACAAACGATTATAAGAACGTAATCTGAGCAACCCTAGGGCAGCATATTCCATAACCTGGAAGAAATGGGTGCATTCCTAGAGATGTGTCAACTACCAAAACTGACCCAGGAAGAAATAGAAAACCTGAACAGTCCTATAACCACGAAGGCAATTGAAGTAGTCATCAAAAACCTCCCAAGAAACCAAAGCCCAGGGCCAGATGGATTCCCAGGGGAATTCTATCAGACATTTAAAGAAGAATTAATACCTATTCTCCTGAAACTGTTCCAAACAATAGAAATGGAAGGAAAACCTCCAAACTCATTTTATGAGGCCACCATTACCTTGATCCCAAAACCAGACAAAGATCCCATCAAAAAAGAGTATTAGAGACCAATATCCTTGATGAACATCGATGCAAAAATTCTCACCAAAATACTAGCCAAGAGGATCCAACAGTACATGAAAAGGAGTATTCACCATGACCAAGTGGGATTTATCCCTGGGCTGCAAGGCTGGTTCAACATCCACAGATCAATCAACGTGATAAAACACATTAACAAAAGAAAGAACAAGAATCATATGATCCTCTCAATAGATGCAGAAAAACCATTTGACAAAGTAAAGCACCCTTTCTGGATCAATACTCTTCAGAGTATAGGGACAGCGGGTACATACCTCAATATCATAAAAGCCATCTACGAACAACCTACAGCGAATATCATTCTCAATGGGGAAAAGCTGAGATCTTTTCCCCTAAGGTCAGGAACGCGGCAGGGATAGCCACTCTCACCACTGCTATTCAACATAGTATTAGAAGTCCTAGCCACAGCAATCAGACAACAAAAAGAAATCAAAGGCATCCAAATCGGCAGAGAGGAAGTCAAACTCTCACTCTTTGCAGATGATATGATACTTTATGTGGAAAACCCAAAAGACTCCACCCCAAAACTGCTAGAACTCACACAGCAATTCCGTCAAGTAGCAGGCTATAAAATCAATGCACAGAAATCACTGGCATTCCTATACACCAACAACAAGACAGAAGAGAGACAAATCAAGGAGTCGATCCCATTCACAACTGCACCCAAAACCAGAAGAGACCTAGGAATAAATGGAACCCAAGAGGCAAAGGATCTGTACTCAGAAAACTACCAAATACTCAGGAAAGAAATTGAAGAAGACACAAAGAAACGGAAAAACGTTCCATGCTCATGGATTGGGAGAACCAACATTGTGAAGAGGTCAATGCTACCTAGAGCGATCTACACATTCAATGCAATCCCCGTCAAAATACCATCCACTTTTTTCCAAGAAATGGAACAAATAATCCTAAGATTTGAATGGAACCAGAAGAGACCACGAATAGCCAGAGGAATATTGAGAAAGAAAAGCAAAGCTGGCGGCATCACAATTCTGGACTTCCAGCTCTATGACAAAGCTGTCATCATCAAGACAGTATGGTACTGGCACAAAAACAGACACATAGATCCATGGAACAGAATCGAGAGCCCAGAAATGGACCCTCAACTCTATGGTCAACTTATCTTTGACAGAGCAGGAAAGAATGTCCAATGGCAAAAAGAGGGTCTCTTCAACAACTGGAGTTGTGGAAATTGGACAGCCCCATGCAGAAGAATGACACTGGACCATTTCCTGACACCACACACAGAAATAGACTCCAAATGTTTGAAAGACCTCAATGTGAGACAGGACTCCATCAAAATCCGAAAGGAGAACACAGGTAGCAAGCTCTTCGACCTCAGCCGCAGCAACTTCTTCCTAGAAACATCACCAAAGGCACGGGAAGCCAGGGCAAAAATGAACTATTGGGATTTCATCAAGATAAAAACCTTTGGCACAGCAAAAGAAACAGTCCACAAAACCAAAAGACAACCGACAGAATGGGAGAAATTATTTACGATTGACATATCAGATAAAGGGCTACTATCCAATATGTATAAAAACGTATCAAACTCAACACCCAAAGAACAAATAATCCAATCAAGAAATAGGCAGAAGACATGAACAGACATTTTTCCAAAGAAGACATCCAAATGGCCAACAGGCACAGGAAAAATTGCTCAACACGGCTCGGCATCAGGGAAATCCACATCAAAACCTCAATGAGATACCACCTCACACCCGTCAGAATGGCTCAAATGAACAAGTCAGGGAACGACAGAGGTTGGCGGGGATGTGGAGAAAGGGGAACCCTCCTACACTGGTGGTGGGAATGCAAGCTGGTGCAACCCCTCTGGAAAACAGGATGGAGGTTCCTCAAATAGTTGAAATTAGAGCTACCATCCGATCCAGCAATTGCACTCCTGGGTATTTACCCCAAAGATACAAATGTAGGGACCCGAAGCGGTACGTGCACCCCATTGTTTGTAGCAGCAATGTCCACACTAGCCAAACTGTTGAAAGAGCCAAGATGTCCATCGACAGATGAATGGATAAAGAAGAGGTGGTATATATCTTCACAATGGAATATTACGCAGCCATCAAAAGGAATGAGATGTTGCCATGGACAACGACGTGGATGGAACTGGAGGGTCCGATGATTAGTGAAATAAGTCAATCAGAGAAAGACATGTATCATATGACCTCACTGATATGAGGAATTCTTAATCTCAGGAACAGAGTGAGGCTTGCTGGAGTGGTCGGGGGTGGGAGGGATGGGCTGGCTGGGTGATAGACATTGGGGAGGGCATGAGCTACGGTGAGCGCTGTGAATTGTGTAAGACTGTTGAATCACAGATCTCTACTTCTGAAACAAATAACGCAACATATTTTAAGAATAAAGGAAAAGAAGGAGATAGCAGGAGAGGAAGAATGAAGGGGAGTTAGTGAGAGGGGGAGACAGACCAGGAGAGATGATGGATTCTGAAAAAAAATCCGAGGTTTCTAGACGGGAGGTGGGTCGGGGGATTGGTTAGCCTGGTGATGGGTATTAAAGAGGGCACATTCTGCATGGAGCACTGTGTGTTCGGAACAAACAATGAATCATGGGACACTACACCAAAACAAATGATGTAGTACATGGTGATTAACAAAGCAATAAAAAACAAAGACTGTAATAAGAGATGAAGAAGGACACTATATCCTACTTAAAGGGTCTATCCAAGAAGAAGATCTAACAATTGTAAATGTCTATGCCCCGAACATGGGAGCATCCAATTGTATAAGGCAATTTAGAAGAAAAGCAAAGAAAGACATTGACAACCATACAATCATAGTGGGGGACTTTAACACCCCCCTGACTGAAATGGCCAGATCATCTAAGCAAAAGATCAACAGGGAAATAAAGACTTTAAATGACACACTGGACCAAATGGACTTCACAGACATATTCAGAACGTTCCATCCCGAAGCAACGGAATACACATTCTTCTCTAGGGCCCATGGAACGTTCTCCAGAATGGATCACATCCTAGGTCACAAATCAGGTCTCAACCGGTACCCAAAGATTGGGATCATTCCCTGCACATTTTCAGACCACAATGCTTTGAAACTAGAACTCAATCACAAGAGGAAAGTCGGAAAGAACTCAAATACATGGAGGCTAAAGAGCATCCTACGAAAGAATGAATGGGTCAACCAGGAAATTAAAGAAGAATTTAAAAATTCCTGGAAACCAATGAAAATGAAAACACAACTGTCCAAAATCTTTGGGATACAGCCAAGGCAGTCCTGCGAGGAAAGTATATAGCAATACAAGCCTTTCTCAAGAAACATGAAAGGTCTCAAATACACACCCTAACCCTACACCTAAAGGAGCTGGAGAAAGAACGGCAAATAAAGCCTAAACCCAGCAGGAGAAGAGAAATCATGCAGATCAGAGCAGAAATCAATGAAATAGAACCCAAAAGAACAGTAGAACAGATCAACGGAACTAGGAGCTGGTTCTTTGAAAGAATTCACAAGATTGATACACCCCTGTCCAGGCTGATCAAAAAGAAAAGAGAAATGACCCAAACCAACAAAATCATGAATGAAAGAGGAGAGATCACAACCAACACCAAA
The DNA here is from genome assembly GCF_037043125.1 of Eumetopias jubatus. Taxonomy (NCBI): domain Eukaryota; kingdom Metazoa; phylum Chordata; class Mammalia; order Carnivora; family Otariidae; genus Eumetopias; species Eumetopias jubatus. The sequence goes on from NW_028274848.1 coordinate 963,112, forward strand.
GAAATACAAACGATTATAAGAACGTAATCTGAGCAACCCTAGGGCAGCATATTCCATAACCTGGAAGAAATGGGTGCATTCCTAGAGATGTGTCAACTACCAAAACTGACCCAGGAAGAAATAGAAAACCTGAACAGTCCTATAACCACGAAGGCAATTGAAGTAGTCATCAAAAACCTCCCAAGAAACCAAAGCCCAGGGCCAGATGGATTCCCAGGGGAATTCTATCAGACATTTAAAGAAGAATTAATATCTATTCTCCTGAAACTGTTCCAAACAATAGAAATGGAAGGAAAACCTCCAAACTCATTTTATGAGGCCACCATTACCTTGATCCCAAAACCAGACAAAGATCCCATCAAAAAAGAGTATTAGAGACCAATATCCTTGATGAACATCGATGCAAAAATTCTCACCAAAATACTAGCCAAGAGGATCCAACAGTACATGAAAAGGAGTATTCACCATGACCAAGTGGGATTTATCCCTGGGCTGCAAGGCTGGTTCAACATCCGCAGATCAATCAACGTGATAAAACACATTAACAAAAGAAAGAACAAGAATCATATGATCCTCTCAATAGATGCAGAAAAACCATTTGACAAAGTAAAGCACCCTTTCTGGATCAATACTCTTCAGAGTATAGGGACAGCGGGTACATACCTCAATATCATAAAAGCCATCTACGAACAACCTACAGCGAATATCATTCTCAATGGGGAAAAGCTGAGATCTTTTCCCCTAAGGTCAGGAACGCGGCAGGGATAGCCACTCTCACCACTGCTATTCAACATAGTATTAGAAGTCCTAGCCACAGCAATCAGACAACAAAAAGAAATCAAAGGCATCCAAATCGGCAGAGAGGAAGTCAAACTCTCACTCTTTGCAGATGATATGATACTTTATGTGGAAAACCCAAAAGACTCCACCCCAAAACTGCTAGAACTCACACAGCAATTCCGTCAAGTAGCAGGCTATAAAATCAATGCACAGAAATCACTGGCATTCCTATACACCAACAACAAGACAGAAGAGAGACAAATCAAGGAGTCGATCCCATTCACAACTGCACCCAAAACCAGAAGAGACCTAGGAATAAATGGAACCCAAGAGGCAAAGGATCTGTACTCAGAAAACTACCAAATACTCAGGAAAGAAATTGAAGAAGACACAAAGAAACGGAAAAACGTTCCATGCTCATGGATTGGGAGAACCAACATTGTGAAGAGGTCAATGCTACCTAGAGCGATCTACACATTCAATGCAATCCCCGTCAAAATACCATCCACTTTTTTCCAAGAAATGGAACAAATAATCCTAAGATTTGAATGGAACCAGAAGAGACCACGAATAGCCAGAGGAATATTGAGAAAGAAAAGCAAAGCTGGCGGCATCACAATTCTGGACTTCCAGCTCTATGACAAAGCTGTCATCATCAAGACAGTATGGTACTGGCACAAAAACAGACACATAGATCCATGGAACAGAATCGAGAGCCCAGAAATGGACCCTCAACTCTATGGTCAACTTATCTTTGACAGAGCAGGAAAGAATGTCCAATGGCAAAAAGAGGGTCTCTTCAACAACTGGAGTTGTGGAAATTGGACAGCCCCATGCAGAAGAATGACACTGGACCATTTCCTGACACCACACACAGAAATAGACTCCAAATGTTTGAAAGACCTCAATGTGAGACAGGACTCCATCAAAATCCGAAAGGAGAACACAGGTAGCAAGCTCTTCGACCTCAGCCGCAGCAACTTCTTCCTAGAAACATCACCAAAGGCACGGGAAGCCAGGGCAAAAATGAACTATTGGGATTTCATCAAGATAAAAACCTTTGGCACAGCAAAAGAAACAGTCCACAAAACCAAAAGACAACCGACAGAATGGGAGAAATTATTTACGATTGACATATCAGATAAAGGGCTACTATCCAATATGTATAAAAACGTATCAAACTCAACACCCAAAGAACAAATAATCCAATCAAGAAATAGGCAGAAGACATGAACAGACATTTTTCCAAAGAAGACATCCAAATGGCCAACAGGCACAGGAAAAAGTGCTCAACACGGCTCGGCATCAGGGAAATCCACATCAAAACCTCAATGAGATACCACCTCACACCCGTCAGAATGGCTCAAATGAACAAGTCAGGGAACGACAGAGGTTGGCGGGGATGTGGAGAAAGGGGAACCCTCCTACACTGGTGGTGGGAATGCAAGCTGGTGCAACCCCTCTGGAAAACAGGATGGAGGTTCCTCAAATAGTTGAAATTAGAGCTACCATCCGATCCAGCAATTGCACTCCTGGGTATTTACCCCAAAGATACAAATGTAGGGACCCGAAGCGGTACGTGCACCCCATTGTTTGTAGCAGCAATGTCCACACTAGCCAAACTGTTGAAAGAGCCAAGATGTCCATCGACAGATGAATGGATAAAGAAGAGGTGGTATATATCTTCACAATGGAATATTACGCAGCCATCAAAAGGAATGAGATGTTGCCATGGACAACGACGTGGATGGAACTGGAGGGTCCGATGATTAGTGAAATAAGTCAATCAGAGAAAGACATGTATCATATGACCTCACTGATATGAGGAATTCTTAATCTCAGGAACAGAGTGAGGCTTGCTGGAGTGGTCGGGGGTGGGAGGGATGGGCTGGCTGGGTGATAGACATTGGGGAGGGTATGAGCTACGGTGAGCGCTGTGAATTGTGTAAGACTGTTGAATCACAGATCTCTACTTCTGAAACAAATAACGCAACATATTTTAAGAATAAAGGAAAAGAAGGAGATAGCAGGAGAGGAAGAATGAAGGGGAGTTAGTGAGAGGGGGAGACAGACCAGGAGAGATGATGGATTCTGAAAAAAAATCCGAGGTTTCTAGACGGGAGGTGGGTCGGGGGATTGGTTAGCCTGGTGATGGGTATTAAAGAGGGCACATTCTGCATGGAGCACTGTGTGTTCGGAACAAACAATGAATCATGGGACACTACACCAAAACAAATGATGTAGTACATGGTGATTAACAAAGCAATAAAAAACAAAGACTGTAATAAGAGATGAAGAAGGACACTATATCCTACTTAAAGGGTCTATCCAAGAAGAAGATCTAACAATTGTAAATGTCTATGCCCCGAACATGGGAGCATCCAATTGTATAAGGCAATTTAGAAGAAAAGCAAAGAAAGACATTGACAACCATACAATCATAGTGGGGGACTTTAACACCCCCCTGACTGAAATGGCCAGATCATCTAAGCAAAAGATCAACAGGGAAATAAAGACTTTAAATGACACACTGGACCAAATGGACTTCACAGACATATTCAGAACGTTCCATCCCGAAGCAACGGAATACACATTCTTCTCTAGGGCCCATGGAACGTTCTCCAGAATGGATCACATCCTAGGTCACAAATCAGGTCTCAACCGGTACCCAAAGATTGGGATCATTCCCTGCACATTTTCAGACCACAATGCTTTGAAACTAGAACTCAATCACAAGAGGAAAGTCGGAAAGAACTCAAATACATGGAGGCTAAAGAGCATCCTACGAAAGAATGAATGGGTCAACCAGGAAATTAAAGAAGAATTTAAAAATTCCTGGAAACCAATGAAAATGAAAACACAACTGTCCAAAATCTTTGGGATACAGCCAAGGCAGTCCTGCGAGGAAAGTATATAGCAATACAAGCCTTTCTCAAGAAACATGAAAGGTCTCAAATACACACCCTAACCCTACACCTAAAGGAGCTGGAGAAAGAACGGCAAATAAAGCGTAAACCCAGCAGGAGAAGAGAAATCATGCAGATCAGAGCAGAAATCAATGAAATAGAACCCAAAAGAACAGTAGAACAGATCAACGGAACTAGGAGCTGGTTCTTTGAAAGAATTCACAAGATTGATACACCCCTGTCCAGGCTGATCAAAAAGAAAAGAGAAATGACCCAAACCAACAAAATCATGAATGAAAGAGGAGAGATCACAACCAACACCAAAGAAATACAAACGATTATAAGAACGTAATCTGAGCAACCCTAGGGCAGCATATTCCATAACCTGGAAGAAATGGGTGCATTCCTAGAGATGTGTCAACTACCAAAACTGACCCAGGAAGAAATAGAAAACCTGAACAGTCCTATAACCACGAAGGCAATTGAAGTAGTCATCAAAAACCTCCCAAGAAACCAAAGCCCAGGGCCAGATGGATTCCCAGGGGAATTCTATCAGACATTTAAAGAAGAATTAATACCTATTCTCCTGAAACTGTTCCAAACAATAGAAATGGAAGGAAAACCTCCAAACTCATTTTATGAGGCCACCATTACCTTGATCCCAAAACCAGACAAAGATCCCATCAAAAAAGAGTATTAGAGACCAATATCCTTGATGAACATCGATGCAAAAATTCTCACCAAAATACTAGCCAAGAGGATCCAACAGTACATGAAAAGGAGTATTCACCATGACCAAGTGGGATTTATCCCTGGGCTGCAAGGCTGGTTCAACATCCACAGATCAATCAACGTGATAAAACACATTAACAAAAGAAAGAACAAGAATCATATGATCCTCTCAATAGATGCAGAAAAACCATTTGACAAAGTAAAGCACCCTTTCTGGATCAATACTCTTCAGAGTATAGGGACAGCGGGTACATACCTCAATATCATAAAAGCCATCTACGAACAACCTACAGCGAATATCATTCTCAATGGGGAAAAGCTGAGATCTTTTCCCCTAAGGTCAGGAACGCGGCAGGGATAGCCACTCTCACCACTGCTATTCAACATAGTATTAGAAGTCCTAGCCACCGCAATCAGACAACAAAAAGAAATCAAAGGCATCCAAATCGGCAGAGAGGAAGTCAAACTCTCACTCTTTGCAGATGATATGATACTTTATGTGGAAAACCCAAAAGACTCCACCCCAAAACTGCTAGAACTCACACAGCAATTCCGTCAAGTAGCAGGCTATAAAATCAATGCACAGAAATCACTGGCATTCCTATACACCAACAACAAGACAGAAGAGAGACAAATCAAGGAGTCGATCCCATTCACAACTGCACCCAAAACCAGAAGAGACCTAGGAATAAATGGAACCCAAGAGGCAAAGGATCTGTACTCAGAAAACTACCAAATACTCAGGAAAGAAATTGAAGAAGACACAAAGAAACGGAAAAACGTTCCATGCTCATGGATTGGGAGAACCAACATTGTGAAGAGGTCAATGCTACCTAGAGCGATCTACACATTCAATGCAATCCCCGTCAAAATACCATCCACTTTTTTCCAAGAAATGGAACAAATAATCCTAAGATTTGAATGGAACCAGAAGAGACCACGAATAGCCAGAGGAATATTGAGAAAGAAAAGCAAAGCTGGCGGCATCACAATTCTGGACTTCCAGCTCTATGACAAAGCTGTCATCATCAAGACAGTATGGTACTGGCACAAAAACAGACACATAGATCCATGGAACAGAATCGAGAGCCCAGAAATGGACCCTCAACTCTATGGTCAACTTATCTTTGACAGAGCAGGAAAGAATGTCCAATGGCAAAAAGAGGGTCTCTTCAACAACTGGAGTTGTGGAAATTGGACAGCCCCATGCAGAAGAATGACACTGGACCATTTCCTGACACCACACACAGAAATAGACTCCAAATGTTTGAAAGACCTCAATGTGAGACAGGACTCCATCAAAATCCGAAAGGAGAACACAGGTAGCAAGCTCTTCGACCTCAGCCGCAGCAACTTCTTCCTAGAAACATCACCAAAGGCACGGGAAGCCAGGGCAAAAATGAACTATTGGGATTTCATCAAGATAAAAACCTTTGGCACAGCAAAAGAAACAGTCCACAAAACCAAAAGACAACCGACAGAATGGGAGAAATTATTTACGATTGACATATCAGATAAAGGGCTACTATCCAATATGTATAAAAACGTATCAAACTCAACACCCAAAGAACAAATAATCCAATCAAGAAATAGGCAGAAGACATGAACAGACATTTTTCCAAAGAAGACATCCAAATGGCCAACAGGCACAGGAAAAATTGCTCAACACGGCTCGGCATCAGGGAAATCCACATCAAAACCTCAATGAGATACCACCTCACACCCGTCAGAATGGCTCAAATGAACAAGTCAGGGAACGACAGAGGTTGGCGGGGATGTGGAGAAAGGGGAACCCTCCTACACTGGTGGTGGGAATGCAAGCTGGTGCAACCCCTCTGGAAAACAGGATGGAGGTTCCTCAAATAGTTGAAATTAGAGCTACCATCCGATCCAGCAATTGCACTCCTGGGTATTTACCCCAAAGATACAAATGTAGGGACCCGAAGCGGTACGTGCACCCCATTGTTTGTAGCAGCAATGTCCACACTAGCCAAACTGTTGAAAGAGCCAAGATGTCCATCGACAGATGAATGGATAAAGAAGAGGTGGTATATATCTTCACAATGGAATATTACGCAGCCATCAAAAGGAATGAGATGTTGCCATGGACAACGACGTGGATGGAACTGGAGGGTCCGATGATTAGTGAAATAAGTCAATCAGAGAAAGACATGTATCATATGACCTCACTGATATGAGGAATTCTTAATCTCAGGAACAGAGTGAGGCTTGCTGGAGTGGTCGGGGGTGGGAGGGATGGGCTGGCTGGGTGATAGACATTGGGGAGGGCATGAGCTACGGTGAGCGCTGTGAATTGTGTAAGACTGTTGAATCACAGATCTCTACTTCTGAAACAAATAACGCAACATATTTTAAGAATAAAGGAAAAGAAGGAGATAGCAGGAGAGGAAGAATGAAGGGGAGTTAGTGAGAGGGGGAGACAGACCAGGAGAGATGATGGATTCTGAAAAAAAATCCGAGGTTTCTAGACGGGAGGTGGGTCGGGGGATTGGTTAGCCTGGTGATGGGTATTAAAGAGGGCACATTCTGCATGGAGCACTGTGTGTTCGGAACAAACAATGAATCATGGGACACTACACCAAAACAAATGATGTAGTACATGGTGATTAACAAAGCAATAAAAAACAAAGACTGTAATAAGAGATGAAGAAGGACACTATATCCTACTTAAAGGGTCTATCCAAGAAGAAGATCTAACAATTGTAAATGTCTATGCCCCGAACATGGGAGCATCCAATTGTATAAGGCAATTTAGAAGAAAAGCAAAGAAAGACATTGACAACCATACAATCATAGTGGGGGACTTTAACACCCCCCTGACTGAAATGGCCAGATCATCTAAGCAAAAGATCAACAGGGAAATAAAGACTTTAAATGACACACTGGACCAAATGGACTTCACAGACATATTCAGAACGTTCCATCCCGAAGCAACGGAATACACATTCTTCTCTAGGGCCCATGGAACGTTCTCCAGAATGGATCACATCCTAGGTCACAAATCAGGTCTCAACCGGTACCCAAAGATTGGGATCATTCCCTGCACATTTTCAGACCACAATGCTTTGAAACTAGAACTCAATCACAAGAGGAAAGTCGGAAAGAACTCAAATACATGGAGGCTAAAGAGCATCCTACGAAAGAATGAATGGGTCAACCAGGAAATTAAAGAAGAATTTAAAAATTCCTGGAAACCAATGAAAATGAAAACACAACTGTCCAAAATCTTTGGGATACAGCCAAGGCAGTCCTGCGAGGAAAGTATATAGCAATACAAGCCTTTCTCAAGAAACATGAAAGGTCTCAAATACACACCCTAACCCTACACCTAACGGAGCTGGAGAAAGAACGGCAAATAAAGCCTAAACCCAGCAGGAGAAGAGAAATCATGCAGATCAGAGCAGAAATCAATGAAATAGAACCCAAAAGAACAGTAGAACAGATCAACGGAACTAGGAGCTGGTTCTTTGAAAGAATTCACAAGATTGATACACCCCTGTCCAGGCTGATCAAAAAGAAAAGAGAAATGACCCAAACCAACAAAATCATGAATGAAAGAGGAGAGATCACAACCAACACCAAAGAAATACAAACGATTATAAGAACGTAATCTGAGCAACCCTAGGGCAGCATATTCCATAACCTGGAAGAAATGGGTGCATTCCTAGAGATGTGTCAACTACCAAAACTGACCCAGGAAGAAATAGAAAACCTGAACAGTCCTATAACCACGAAGGCAATTGAAGTAGTCATCAAAAACCTCCCAAGAAACCAAAGCCCAGGGCCAGATGGATTCCCAGGGGAATTCTATCAGACATTTAAAGAAGAATTAATATCTATTCTCCTGAAACTGTTCCAAACAATAGAAATGGAAGGAAAACCTCCAAACTCATTTTATGAGGCCACCATTACCTTGATCCCAAAACCAGACAAAGATCCCATCAAAAAAGAGTATTAGAGACCAATATCCTTGATGAACATCGATGCAAAAATTCTCACCAACATACTAGCCAAGAGGATCCAACAGTACATGAAAAGGAGTATTCACCATGACCAAGTGGGATTTATCCCTGGGCTGCAAGGCTGGTTCAACATCCGCAGATCAATCAACGTGATAAAACACATTAACAAAAGAAAGAACAAGAATCATATGATCCTCTCAATAGATGCAGAAAAACCATTTGACAAAGTAAAGCACCCTTTCTGGATCAATACTCTTCAGAGTATAGGGACAGCGGGTACATACCTCAATATCATAAAAGCCATCTACGAACAACCTACAGCGAATATCATTCTCAATGGGGAAAAGCTGAGATCTTTTCCCCTAAGGTCAGGAACGCGGCAGGGATAGCCACTCTCACCACTGCTATTCAACATAGTATTAGAAGTCCTAGCCACAGCAATCAGACAACAAAAAGAAATCAAAGGCATCCAAATCGGCAGAGAGGAAGTCAAACTCTCACTCTTTGCAGATGATATGATACTTTATGTGGAAAACCCAAAAGACTCCACCCCAAAACTGCTAGAACTCACACAGCAATTCCGTCAAGTAGCAGGCTATAAAATCAATGCACAGAAATCACTGGCATTCCTATACACCAACAACAAGACAGAAGAGAGACAAATCAAGGAGTCGATCCCATTCACAACTGCACCCAAAACCAGAAGAGACCTAGGAATAAATGGAACCCAAGAGGCAAAGGATCTGTACTCAGAAAACTACCAAATACTCAGGAAAGAAATTGAAGAAGACACAAAGAAACGGAAAAACGTTCCATGCTCATGGATTGGGAGAACCAACATTGTGAAGAGGTCAATGCTACCTAGAGCGATCTACACATTCAATGCAATCCCCGTCAAAATACCATCCACTTTTTTCCAAGAAATGGAACAAATAATCCTAAGATTTGAATGGAACCAGAAGAGACCACGAATAGCCAGAGGAATATTGAGAAAGAAAAGCAAAGCTGGCGGCATCACAATTCTGGACTTCCAGCTCTATGACAAAGCTGTCATCATCAAGACAGTATGGTACTGGCACAAAAACAGACACATAGATCCATGGAACAGAATCGAGAGCCCAGAAATGGACCCTCAACTCTATGGTCAACTTATCTTTGACAGAGCAGGAAAGAATGTCCAATGGCAAAAAGAGGGTCTCTTCAACAACTGGAGTTGTGGAAATTGGACAGCCCCATGCAGAAGAATGACACTGGACCATTTCCTGACACCACACACAGAAATAGACTCCAAATGTTTGAAAGACCTCAATGTGAGACAGGACTCCATCAAAATCCGAAAGGAGAACACAGGTAGCAAGCTCTTCGACCTCAGCCGCAGCAACTTCTTCCTAGAAACATCACCAAAGGCACGGGAAGCCAGGGCAAAAATGAACTATTGGGATTTCATCAAGATAAAAACCTTTGGCACAGCAAAAGAAACAGTCCACAAAACCAAAAGACAACCGACAGAATGGGAGAAATTATTTACGATTGACATATCAGATAAAGGGCTACTATCCAATATGTATAAAAACGTATCAAACTCAACACCCAAAGAACAAATAATCCAATCAAGAAATAGGCAGAAGACATGAACAGACATTTTTCCAAAGAAGACATCCAAATGGCCAACAGGCACAGGAAAAATTGCTCAACACGGCTCGGCATCAGGGAAATCCACATCAAAACCTCAATGAGATACCACCTCACACCCGTCAGAATGGCTCAAATGAACAAGTCAGGGAACGACAGAGGTTGGCGGGGATGTGGAGAAAGGGGAACCCTCCTACACTGGTGGTGGGAATGCAAGGTGGTGCAACCCCTCTGGAAAACAGGATGGAGGTTCCTCAAATAGTTGAAATTAGAGCTACCATCCGATCCAGCAATTGCACTCCTGGGTATTTACCCCAAAGATACAAATGTAGGGACCCGAAGCGGTACGTGCACCCCATTGTTTGTAGCAGCAATGTCCACACTAGCCAAACTGTTGAAAGAGCCAAGATGTCCATCGACAGATGAATGGATAAAGAAGAGGTGGTATATATCTTCACAATGGAATATTACGCAGCCATCAAAAGGAATGAGATGTTGCCATGGACAACGACGTGGATGGAACTGGAGGGTCCGATGATTAGTGAAATAAGTCAATCAGAGAAAGACATGTATCATATGACCTCACTGATATGAGGAATTCTTAATCTCAGGAACAGAGTGAGGCTTGCTGGAGTGGTCGGGGGTGGGAGGGATGGGCTGGCTGGGTGATAGACATTGGGGAGGGTATGAGCTACGGTGAGCGCTGTGAATTGGGTAAGACTGTTGAATCACAGATCTCTACTTCTGAAACAAATAACGCAACATATTTTAAGAATAAAGGAAAAGAAGGAGATAGCAGGAGAGGAAGAATGAAGGGGAGTTAGTGAGAGGGGGAGACAGACCAGGAGAGATGATGGATTCTGAAAAAAAATCCGAGGTTTCTAGACGGGAGGTGGGTCGGGGGATTGGTTAGCCTGGTGATGGGTATTAAAGAGGGCACATTCTGCATGGAGCACTGTGTGTTCGGAACAAACAATGAATCATGGGACACTACACCAAAACAAATGATGTAGTACATGGTGATTAACAAAGCAATAAAAAACAAAGACTGTAATAAGAGATGAAGAAGGACACTATATCCTACTTAAAGGGTCTATCCAAGAAGAAGATCTAACAATTGTAAATGTCTATGCCCCGAACATGGGAGCATCCAATTGTATAAGGCAATTTAGAAGAAAAGCAAAGAAAGACATTGACAACCATACAATCATAGTGGGGGACTTTAACACCCCCCTGACTGAAATGGCCAGATCATCTAAGCAAAAGATCAACAGGGAAATAAAGACTTTAAAAGACACACTGGACCAAATGGACTTCACAGACATATTCAGAACGTTCCATCCCGAAGCAACGGAATACACATTCTTCTCTAGGGCCCATGGAACGTTCTCCAGAATGGATCACATCCTAGGTCACAAATCAGGTCTCAACCGGTACCCAAAGATTGGGATCATTCCCTGCACATTTTCAGACCACAATGCTTTGAAACTAGAACTCAATCACAAGAGGAAAGTCGGAAAGAACTCAAATACATGGAGGCTAAAGAGCATCCTACGAAAGAATGAATGGGTCAACCAGGAAATTAAAGAAGAATTTAAAAATTCCTGGAAACCAATGAAAATGAAAACACAACTGTCCAAAATCTTTGGGATACAGCCAAGGCAGTCCTGCGAGGAAAGTATATAGCAATACAAGCCTTTCTCAAGAAACATGAAAGGTCTCAAATACACACCCTAACCCTACACCTAACGGAGCTGGAGAAAGAACGGCAAATAAAGCCTAAACCCAGCAGGAGAAGAGAAATCATGCAGATCAGAGCAGAAATCAATGAAATAGAACCCAAAAGAACAGTAGAACAGATCAACGGAACTAGGAGCTGGTTCTTTGAAAGAATTCACAAGATTGATACACCCCTGTCCAGGCTGATCAAAAAGAAAAGAGAAATGACCCAAACCAACAAAATCATGAATGAAAGAGGAGAGATCACAACCAACACCAAAGAAATACAAACGATTATAAGAACGTAATCTGAGCAACCCTAGGGCAGCATATTCCATAACCTGGAAGAAATGGGTGCATTCCTAGAGATGTGTCAACTACCAAAACTGACCCAGGAAGAAATAGAAAACCTGAACAGTCCTATAACCACGAAGGCAATTGAAGTAGTCATCAAAAACCTCCCAAGAAACCAAAGCCCAGGGCCAGATGGATTCCCAGGGGAATTCTATCAGACATTTAAAGAAGAATTAATACCTATTCTCCTGAAACTGTTCCAAACAATAGAAATGGAAGGAAAACCTCCAAACTCATTTTATGAGGCCACCATTACCTTGATCCCAAAACCAGACAAAGATCCCATCAAAAAAGAGTATTAGAGACCAATATCCTTGATGAACATCGATGCAAAAATTCTCACCAAAATACTAGCCAAGAGGATCCAACAGTACATGAAAAGGAGTATTCACCATGACCAAGTGGGATTTATCCCTGGGCTGCAAGGCTGGTTCAACATCCGCAGATCAATCAACGTGATAAAACACATTAACAAAAGAAAGAACAAGAATCATATGATCCTCTCAATAGATGCAGAAAAACCATTTGACAAAGTAAAGCACCCTTTCTGGATCAATACTCTTCAGAGTATAGGGACAGCGGGTACATACCTCAATATCATAAAAGCCATCTACGAACAACCTACAGCGAATATCATTCTCAATGGGGAAAAGCTGAGATCTTTTCCCCTAAGGTCAGGAACGCGGCAGGGATAGCCACTCTCACCACTGCTATTCAACATAGTATTAGAAGTCCTAGCCACAGCAATCAGACAACAAAAAGAAATCAAAGGCATCCAAATCGGCAGAGAGGAAGTCAAACTCTCACTCTTTGCAGATGATATGATACTTTATGTGGAAAACCCAAAAGACTCCACCCCAAAACTGCTAGAACTCACACAGCAATTCCGTCAAGTAGCAGGCTATAAAATCAATGCACAGAAATCACTGGCATTCCTATACACCAACAACAAGACAGAAGAGAGACAAATCAAGGAGTCGATCCCATTCACAACTGCACCCAAAACCAGAAGAGACCTAGGAATAAATGGAACCCAAGAGGCAAAGGATCTGTACTCAGAAAACTACCAAATACTCAGGAAAGAAATTGAAGAAGACACAAAGAAACGGAAAAACGTTCCATGCTCATGGATTGGGAGAACCAACATTGTGAAGAGGTCAATGCTACCTAGAGCGATCTACACATTCAATGCAATCCCCGTCAAAATACCATCCACTTTTTTCCAAGAAATGGAACAAATAATCCTAAGATTTGAATGGAACCAGAAGAGACCACGAATAGCCAGAGGAATATTGAGAAAGAAAAGCAAAGCTGGCGGCATCACAATTCTGGACTTCCAGCTCTATGACAAAGCTGTCATCATCAAGACAGTATGGTACTGGCACAAAAACAGACACATAGATCCATGGAACAGAATCGAGAGCCCAGAAATGGACCCTCAACTCTATGGTCAACTTATCTTTGACAGAGCAGGAAAGAATGTCCAATGGCAAAAAGAGGGTCTCTTCAACAACTGGAGTTGTGGAAATTGGACAGCCCCATGCAGAAGAATGACACTGGACCATTTCCTGACACCACACACAGAAATAGACTCCAAATGTTTGAAAGACCTCAATGTGAGACAGGACTCCATCAAAATCCGAAAGGAGAACACAGGTAGCAAGCTCTTCGACCTCAGCCGCAGCAACTTCTTCCTAGAAACATCACCAAAGGCACGGGAAGCCAGGGCAAAAATGAACTATTGGGATTTCATCAAGATAAAAACCTTTGGCACAGCAAAAGAAACAGTCCACAAAACCAAAAGACAACCGACAGAATGGGAGAAATTATTTACGATTGACATATCAGATAAAGGGCTACTATCCAATATGTATAAAAACGTATCAAACTCAACACCCAAAGAACAAATAATCCAATCAAGAAATAGGCAGAAGACATGAACAGACATTTTTCCAAAGAAGACATCCAAATGGCCAACAGGCACAGGAAAAATTGCTCAACACGGCTCGGCATCAGGGAAATCCACATCAAAACCTCAATGAGATACCACCTCACACCCGTCAGAATGGCTCAAATGAACAAGTCAGGGAACGACAGAGGTTGGCGGGGATGTGGAGAAAGGGGAACCCTCCTACACTGGTGGTGGGAATGCAAGCTGGTGCAACCCCTCTGGAAAACAGGATGGAGGTTCCTCAAATAGTTGAAATTAGAGCTACCATCCGATCCAGCAATTGCACTCCTGGGTATTTACCCCAAAGATACAAATGTAGGGACCCGAAGCGGTACGTGCACCCCATTGTTTGTAGCAGCAATGTCCACACTAGCCAAACTGTTGAAAGAGCCAAGATGTCCATCGACAGATGAATGGATAAAGAAGAGGTGGTATATATCTTCACAATGGAATATTACGCAGCCATCAAAAGGAATGAGATGTTGCCATGGACAACGACGTGGATGGAACTGGAGGGTCCGATGATTAGTGAAATAAGTCAATCAGAGAAAGACATGTATCATATGACCTCACTGATATGAGGAATTCTTAATCTCAGGAACAGAGTGAGGCTTGCTGGAGTGGTCGGGGGTGGGAGGGATGGGCTGGCTGGGTGATAGACATTGGGGAGGGTATGAGCTACGGTGAGCGCTGTGAATTGGGTAAGACTGTTGAATCACAGATCTCTACTTCTGAAACAAATAACGCAACATATTTTAAGAATAAAGGAAAAGAAGGAGATAGCAGGACAGGAAGAATGAAGGGGAGTTAGTGAGAGGGGGAGACAGACCAGGAGAGATGATGGATTCTGAAAAAAAATCCGAGGTTTCTAGACGGGAGGTGGGTCGGGGGATTGGTTAGCCTGGTGATGGGTATTAAAGAGGGCACATTCTGCATGGAGCACTGTGTGTTCGGAACAAACAATGAATCATGGGACACTACACCAAAACAAATGATGTAGTACATGGTGATTAACAAAGCAATAAAAAACAAAGACTGTAATAAGAGATGAAGAAGGACACTATATCCTACTTAAAGGGTCTATCCAAGAAGAAGATCTAACAATTGTAAATGTCTATGCCCCGAACATGGGAGCATCCAATTGTATAAGGCAATTTAGAAGAAAAGCAAAGAAAGACATTGACAACCATACAATCATAGTGGGGGACTTTAACACCCCCCTGACTGAAATGGCCAGATCATCTAAGCAAAAGATCAACAGGGAAATAAAGACTTTAAATGACACACTGGACCAAATGGACTTCACAGACATATTCAGAACGTTCCATCCCGAAGCAACGGAATACACATTCTTCTCTAGGGCCCATGGAACGTTCTCCAGAATGGATCACATCCTAGGTCACAAATCAGGTCTCAACCGGTACCCAAAGATTGGGATCATTCCCTGCACATTTTCAGACCACAATGCTTTGAAACTAGAACTCAATCACAAGAGGAAAGTCGGAAAGAACTCAAATACATGGAGGCTAAAGAGCATCCTACGAAAGAATGAATGGGTCAACCAGGAAATTAAAGAAGAATTTAAAAATTCCTGGAAACCAATGAAAATGAAAACACAACTGTCCAAAATCTTTGGGATACAGCCAAGGCAGTCCTGCGAGGAAAGTATATAGCAATACAAGCCTTTCTCAAGAAACATGAAAGGTCTCAAATACACACCCTAACCCTACACCTAAAGGAGCTGGAGAAAGAACGGCAAATAAAGCCTAAACCCAGCAGGAGAAGAGAAATCATGCAGATCAGAGCAGAAATCAATGAAATAGAACCCAAAAGAACAGTAGAACAGATCAACGGAACTAGGAGCTGGTTCTTTGAAAGAATTCACAAGATTGATACACCCCTGTCCAGGCTGATCAAAAAGAAAAGAGAAATGACCCAAACCAACAAAATCATGAATGAAAGAGGAGAGATCACAACCAACACCAAAGAAATACAAACGATTATAAGAACGTAATCTGAGCAACCCTAGGGCAGCATATTCCATAACCTGGAAGAAATGGGTGCATTCCTAGAGATGTGTCAACTACCAAAACTGACCCAGGAAGAAATAGAAAACCTGAACAGTCCTATAACCACGAAGGCAATTGAAGTAGTCATCAAAAACCTCCCAAGAAACCAAAGCCCAGGGCCAGATGGATTCCCAGGGGAATTCTATCAGACATTTAAAGAAGAATTAATACCTATTCTCCTGAAACTGTTCCAAACAATAGAAATGGAAGGAAAACCTCCAAACTCATTTTATGAGGCCACCATTACCTTGATCCCAAAACCAGACAAAGATCCCATCAAAAAAGAGTATTAGAGACCAATATCCTTGATGAACATCGATGCAAAAATTCTCACCAAAATACTAGCCAAGAGGATCCAACAGTACATGAAAAGGAGTATTCACCATGACCAAGTGGGATTTATCCCTGGGCTGCAAGGCTGGTTCAACATCCGCAGATCAATCAACGTGATAAAACACATTAACAAAAGAAAGAACAAGAATCATATGATCCTCTCAATAGATGCAGAAAAAACATTTGACAAAGTAAAGCACCCTTTCTGGATCAATACTCTTCAGAGTATAGGGACAGCGGGTACATACCTCAATATCATAAAAGCCATCTACGAACAACCTACAGCGAATATCATTCTCAATGGGGAAAAGCTGAGATCTTTTCCCCTAAGGTCAGGAACGCGGCAGGGATAGCCACTCTCACCACTGCTATTCAACATAGTATTAGAAGTCCTAGCCACAGCAATCAGACAACAAAAAGAAATCAAAGGCATCCAAATCGGCAGAGAGGAAGTCAAACTCTCACTCTTTGCAGATGATATGATACTTTATGTGGAAAACCCAAAAGACTCCACCCCAAAACAGCTAGAACTCACACAGCAATTCCGCAAAGTAGCAGGCTATAAAATCAATGCACAGAAATCACTGGCATTCCTATACACCAACAACAAGACAGAAGAGAGACAAATCAAGGAGTCGATCCCATTCACAACTGCACCCAAAACCAGAAGAGACCTAGGAATAAATGGAACCCAAGAGGCAAAGGATCTGTACTCAGAAAACTACCAAATACTCAGGAAAGAAATTGAAGAAGACACAAAGAAACGGAAAAACGTTCCATGCTCATGGATTGGGAGAACCAACATTGTGAAGAGGTCAATGCTACCTAGAGCGATCTACACATTCAATGCAATCCCCGTCAAAATACCATCCACTTTTTTCCAAGAAATGGAACAAATAATCCTAAGATTTGAATGGAACCAGAAGAGACCACGAATAGCCAGAGGAATATTGAGAAAGAAAAGCAAAGCTGGCGGCATCACAATTCTGGACTTCCAGCTCTATGACAAAGCTGTCATCATCAAGACAGTATGGTACTGGCACAAAAACAGACACATAGATCCATGGAACAGAATCGAGAGCCCAGAAATGGACCCTCAACTCTATGGTCAACTTATCTTTGACAGAGCAGGAAAGAATGTCCAATGGCAAAAAGAGGGTCTCTTCAACAACTGGAGTTGTGGAAATTGGACAGCCCCATGCAGAAGAATGACACTGGACCATTTCCTGACACCACACACAAAAATAGACTCCAAATGTTTGAAAGACCTCAATGTGAGACAGGACTCCATCAAAATCCGAAAGGAGAACACAGGTAGCAAGCTCTTCGACCTCAGCCGCAGCAACTTCTTCCTAGAAACATCACCAAAGGCACGGGAAGCCAGGGCAAAAATGAACTATTGGGATTTCATCAAGATAAAAACCTTTGGCACAGCAAAAGAAACAGTCCACAAAACCAAAAGACAACCGACAGAATGGGAGAAATTATTTACGATTGACATATCAGATAAAGGGCTACTATCCAATATGTATAAAAACGTATCAAACTCAACACCCAAAGAACAAATAATCCAATCAAGAAATAGGCAGAAGACATGAACAGACATTTTTCCAAAGAAGACATCCAAATGGCCAACAGGCACAGGAAAAAGTGCTCAACACGGCTCGGCATCAGGGAAATCCACATCAAAACCTCAATGAGATACCACCTCACACCCGTCAGAATGGCTCAAATGAACAAGTCAGGGAACGACAGAGGTTGGCGGGGATGTGGAGAAAGGGGAACCCTCCTACACTGGTGGTGGGAATGCAAGCTGGTGCAACCCCTCTGGAAAACAGGATGGAGGTTCCTCAAATAGTTGAAATTAGAGCTACCATCCGATCCAGCAATTGCACTCCTGGGTATTTACCCCAAAGATACAAATGTAGGGACCCGAAGCGGTACGTGCACCCCATTGTTTGTAGCAGCAATGTCCACAATAGCCAAACTGTTGAAAGAGCCAAGATGTCCATCGACAGATGAATGGATAAAGAAGAGGTGGTATATATCTACACAATGGAATATTACGCAGCCATCAAAAGGAATGAGATGTTGCCATGGACAACGACGTGGATGGAACTGGAGGGTCCGATGATTAGTGAAATAAGTCAATCAGAGAAAGACATGTATCATATGACCTCACTGATATGAGGAATTCTTAATCTCAGGAACAGAGTGAGGCTTGCTGGAGTGGTCGGGGGTGGGAGGGATGGGCTGGCTGGGTGATAGACATTGGGGAGGGTATGAGCTACGGTGAGCGCTGTGAATTGTGTAAGACTGTTGAATCACAGATCTCTACTTCTGAAACAAATAACGCAACATATTTTAAGAATAAAGGAAAAGAAGGAGATAGCAGGAGAGGAAGAATGAAGGGGAGTTAGTGAGAGGGGGAGACAGACCAGGAGAGATGATGGATTCTGAAAAAAAATCCGAGGTTTCTAGACGGGAGGTGGGTCGGGGGATTGGTTAGCCTGGTGATGGGTATTAAAGAGGGCACATTCTGCATGGAGCACTGTGTGTTCGGAACAAACAATGAATCATGGGACACTACACCAAAACAAATGATGTAGTACATGGTGATTAACAAAGCAATAAAAAACAAAGACTGTAATAAGAGATGAAGAAGGACACTATATCCTACTTAAAGGGTCTATCCAAGAAGAAGATCTAACAATTGTAAATGTCTATGCCCCGAACATGGGAGCATCCAATTGTATAAGGCAATTTAGAAGAAAAGCAAAGAAAGACATTGACAACCATACAATCATAGTGGGGGACTTTAACACCCCCCTGACTGAAATGGCCAGATCATCTAAGCAAAAGATCAACAGGGAAATAAAGACTTTAAATGACACACTGGACCAAATGGACTTCACAGACATATTCAGAACGTTCCATCCCGAAGCAACGGAATACACATTCTTCTCTAGGGCCCATGGAACGTTCTCCAGAATGGATCACATCCTAGGTCACAAATCAGGTCTCAACCGGTACCCAAAGATTGGGATCATTCCCTGCACATTTTCAGACCACAATGCTTTGAAACTAGAACTCAATCACAAGAGGAAAGTCGGAAAGAACTCAAATACATGGAGGCTAAAGAGCATCCTACGAAAGAATGAATGGGTCAACCAGGAAATTAAAGAAGAATTTAAAAATTCCTGGAAACCAATGAAAATGAAAACACAACTGTCCAAAATCTTTGGGATACAGCCAAGGCAGTCCTGCGAGGAAAGTATATAGCAATACAAGCCTTTCTCAAGAAACATGAAAGGTCTCAAATACACACCCTAACCCTACACCTAAAGGAGCTGGAGAAAGAACGGCAAATAAAGCCTAAACCCAGCAGGAGAAGAGAAATCATGCAGATCAGAGCAGAAATCAATGAAATAGAACCCAAAAGAACAGTAGAACAGATCAACGGAACTAGGAGCTGGTTCTTTGAAAGAATTCACAAGATTGATACACCCCTGTCCAGGCTGATCAAAAAGAACAGAGAAATGACCCAAACCAACAAAATCATGAATGAAAGAGGAGAGATCACAACCAACACCAAAGAAATACAAACGATTATAAGAACGTAATCTGAGCAACCCTAGGGCAGCATATTCCATAACCTGGAAGAAATGGGTGCATTCCTAGAGATGTGTCAACTACCAAAACTGACCCAGGAAGAAATAGAAAACCTGAACAGTCCTATAACCACGAAGGCAATTGAAGTAGTCATCAAAAACCTCCCAAGAAACCAAAGCCCAGGGCCAGATGGATTCCCAGGGGAATTCTATCAGACATTTAAAGAAGAATTAATACCTATTCTCCTGAAACTGTTCCAAACAATAGAAATGGAAGGAAAACCTCCAAACTCATTTTATGAGGCCACCATTACCTTGATCCCAAAACCAGACAAAGATCCCATCAAAAAAGAGTATTAGAGACCAATATCCTTGATGAACATCGATGCAAAAATTCTCACCAAAATACTAGCCAAGAGGATCCAACAGTACATGAAAAGGAGTATTCACCATGACCAAGTGGGATTTATCCCTGGGCTGCAAGGCTGGTTCAACATCCGCAGATCAATCAACGTGATAAAACACATTAACAAAAGAAAGAACAAGAATCATATGATCCTCTCAATAGATGCAGAAAAACCATTTGACAAAGTAAAGCACCCTTTCTGGATCAATACTCTTCAGAGTATAGGGACAGCGGGTACATACCTCAATATCATAAAAGCCATCTACGAACAACCTACAGCGAATATCATTCTCAATGGGGAAAAGCTGAGATCTTTTCCCCTAAGGTCAGGAACGCGGCAGGGATAGCCACTCTCACCACTGCTATTCAACATAGTATTAGAAGTCCTAGCCACAGCAATCAGACAACAAAAAGAAATCAAAGGCATCCAAATCGGCAGAGAGGAAGTCAAACTCTCACTCTTTGCAGATGATATGATACTTTATGTGGAAAACCCAAAAGACTCCACCCCAAAACTGCTAGAACTCACACAGCAATTCCGTCAAGTAGCAGGCTATAAAATCAATGCACAGAAATCACTGGCATTCCTATACACCAACAACAAGACAGAAGAGAGACAAATCAAGGAGTCGATCCCATTCACAACTGCACCCAAAACCAGAAGAGACCTAGGAATAAATGGAACCCAAGAGGCAAAGGATCTGTACTCAGAAAACTACCAAATACTCAGGAAAGAAATTGAAGAAGACACAAAGAAACGGAAAAACGTTCCATGCTCATGGATTGGGAGAACCAACATTGTGAAGAGGTCAATGCTACCTAGAGCGATCTACACATTCAATGCAATCCCCGTCAAAATACCATCCACTTTTTTCCAAGAAATGGAACAAATAATCCTAAGATTTGAATGGAACCAGAAGAGACCACGAATAGCCAGAGGAATATTGAGAAAGAAAAGCAAAGCTGGCGGCATCACAATTCTGGACTTCCAGCTCTATGACAAAGCTGTCATCATCAAGACAGTATGGTACTGGCACAAAAACAGACACATAGATCCATGGAACAGAATCGAGAGCCCAGAAATGGACCCTCAACTCTATGGTCAACTTATCTTTGACAGAGCAGGAAAGAATGTCCAATGGCAAAAAGAGGGTCTCTTCAACAACTGGAGTTGTGGAAATTGGACAGCCCCATGCAGAAGAATGACACTGGACCATTTCCTGACACCACACACAGAAATAGACTCCAAATGTTTGAAAGACCTCAATGTGAGACAGGACTCCATCAAAATCCGAAAGGAGAACACAGGTAGCAAGCTCTTCGACCTCAGCCGCAGCAACTTCTTCCTAGAAACATCACCAAAGGCACGGGAAGCCAGGGCAAAAATGAACTATTGGGATTTCATCAAGATAAAAACCTTTGGCACAGCAAAAGAAACAGTCCACAAAACCAAAAGACAACCGACAGAATGGGAGAAATTATTTACGATTGACATATCAGATAAAGGGCTACTATCCAATATGTATAAAAACGTATCAAACTCAACACCCAAAGAACAAATAATCCAATCAAGAAATAGGCAGAAGACATGAACAGACATTTTTCCAAAGAAGACATCCAAATGGCCAACAGGCACAGGAAAAATTGCTCAACACGGCTCGGCATCAGGGAAATCCACATCAAAACCTCAATGAGATACCACCTCACACCCGTCAGAATGGCTCAAATGAACAAGTCAGGGAACGACAGAGGTTGGCGGGGATGTGGAGAAAGGGGAACCCTCCTACACTGGTGGTGGGAATGCAAGCTGGTGCAACCCCTCTGGAAAACAGGATGGAGGTTCCTCAAATAGTTGAAATTAGAGCTACCATCCGATCCAGCAATTGCACTCCTGGGTATTTACCCCAAAGATACAAATGTAGGGACCCGAAGCGGTACGTGCACCCCATTGTTTGTAGCAGCAATGTCCACAATAGCCAAACTGTTGAAAGAGCCAAGATGTCCATCGACAGATGAATGGATAAAGAAGAGGTGGTATATATCTTCACAATGGAATATTACGCAGCCATCAAAAGGAATGAGATGTTGCCATGGACAACGACGTGGATGGAACTGGAGGGTCCGATGATTAGTGAAATAAGTCAATCAGAGAAAGACATGTATCATATGACCTCACTGATATGAGGAATTCTTAATCTCAGGAACAGAGTGAGGCTTGCTGGAGTGGTCGGGGGTGGGAGGGATGGGCTGGCTGGGTGATAGACATTGGGGAGGGTATGAGCTACGGTGAGCGCTGTGAATTGTGTAAGACTGTTGAATCACAGATCTCTACTTCTGAAACAAATAACGCAACATATTTTAAGAATAAAGGAAAAGAAGGAGATAGCAGGAGAGGAAGAATGAAGGGGAGTTAGTGAGAGGGGGAGACAGACCAGGAGACATGATGGATTCTGAAAAAAAATCCGAGGTTTCTAGACGGGAGGTGGGTCGGGGGATTGGTTAGCCTGGTGATGGGTATTAAAGAGGGCACATTCTGCATGGAGCACTGTGTGTTCGGAACAAACAATGAATCATGGGACACTACACCAAAACAAATGATGTAGTACATGGTGATTAACAAAGCAATAAAAAACAAAGACTGTAATAAGAGATGAAGAAGGACACTATATCCTACTTAAAGGGTCTATCCAAGAAGAAGATCTAACAATTGTAAATGTCTATGCCCCGAACATGGGAGCATCCAATTGTATAAGGCAATTTAGAAGAAAAGCAAAGAAAGACATTGACAACCATACAATCATAGTGGGGGACTTTAACACCCCCCTGACTGAAATGGCCAGATCATCTAAGCAAAAGATCAACAGGGAAATAAAGACTTTAAATGACACACTGGACCAAATGGACTTCACAGACATATTCAGAACGTTCCATCCCGAAGCAACGGAATACACATTCTTCTCTAGGGCCCATGGAACGTTCTCCAGAATGGATCACATCCTAGGTCACAAATCAGGTCTCAACCGGTACCCAAAGATTGGGATCATTCCCTGCACATTTTCAGACCACAATGCTTTGAAACTAGAACTCAATCACAAGAGGAAAGTCGGAAAGAACTCAAATACATGGAGGCTAAAGAGCATCCTACGAAAGAATGAATGGGTCAACCAGGAAATTAAAGAAGAATTTAAAAATTCCTGGAAACCAATGAAAATGAAAACACAACTGTCCAAAATCTTTGGGATACAGCCAAGGCAGTCCTGCGAGGAAAGTATATAGCAATACAAGCCTTTCTCAAGAAACATGAAAGGTCTCAAATACACACCCTAACCCTACACCTAAAGGAGCTGGAGAAAGAACGGCAAATAAAGCCTAAACCCAGCAGGAGAAGAGAAATCATGCAGATCAGAGCAGAAATCAATGAAATAGAACCCAAAAGAACAGTAGAACAGATCAACGGAACTAGGAGCTGGTTCTTTGAAAGAATTCACAAGATTGATACACCCCTGTCCAGGCTGATCAAAAAGAACAGAGAAATGACCCAAACCAACAAAATCATGAATGAAAGAGGAGAGATCACAACCAACACCAAAGAAATACAAACGATTATAAGAACGTAATCTGAGCAACCCTAGGGCAGCATATTCCATAACCTGGAAGAAATGGGTGCATTCCTAGAGATGTGTCAACTACCAAAACTGACCCAGGAAGAAATAGAAAACCTGAACAGTCCTATAACCACGAAGGCAATTGAAGTAGTCATCAAAAACCTCCCAAGAAACCAAAGCCCAGGGCCAGATGGATTCCCAGGGGAATTCTATCAGACATTTAAAGAAGAATTAATACCTATTCTCCTGAAACTGTTCCAAACAATAGAAATGGAAGGAAAACCTCCAAACTCATTTTATGAGGCCACCATTACCTTGATCCCAAAACCAGACAAAGATCCCATCAAAAAAGAGTATTAGAGACCAATATCCTTGATGAACATCGATGCAAAAATTCTCACCAAAATACTAGCCAAGAGGATCCAACAGTACATGAAAAGGAGTATTCACCATGACCAAGTGGGATTTATCCCTGGGCTGCAAGGCTGGTTCAACATCCGCAGATCAATCAACGTGATAAAACACATTAACAAAAGAAAGAACAAGAATCATATGATCCTCTCAATAGATGCAGAAAAACCATTTGACAAAGTAAAGCACCCTTTCTGGATCAATACTCTTCAGAGTATAGGGACAGCGGGTACATTCCTCAATATCATAAAAGCCATCTACGAACAACCTACAGCGAATATCATTCTCAATGGGGAAAAGCTGAGATCTTTTCCCCTAAGGTCAGGAACGCGGCAGGGATAGCCACTCTCACCACTGCTATTCAACATAGTATTAGAAGTCCTAGCCACAGCAATCAGACAACAAAAAGAAATCAAAGGCATCCAAATCGGCAGAGAGGAAGTCAAACTCTCACTCTTTGCAGATGATATGATACTTTATGTGGAAAACCCAAAAGACTCCACCCCAAAACAGCTAGAACTCACACAGCAATTCCGCAAAGTAGCAGGCTATAAAATCAATGCACAGAAATCACTGGCATTCCTATACACCAACAACAAGACAGAAGAGAGACAAATCAAGGAGTCGATCCCATTCACAACTGCACCCAAAACCAGAAGAGACCTAGGAATAAATGGAACCCAAGAGGCAAAGGATCTGTACTCAGAAAACTACCAAATACTCAGGAAAGAAATTGAAGAAGACACAAAGAAACGGAAAAACGTTCCATGCTCATGGATTGGGAGAACCAACATTGTGAAGAGGTCAATGCTACCTAGAGCGATCTACACATTCAATGCAATCCCCGTCAAAATACCATCCACTTTTTTCCAAGAAATGGAACAAATAATCCTAAGATTTGAATGGAACCAGAAGAGACCACGAATAGCCAGAGGAATATTGAGAAAGAAAAGCAAAGCTGGCGGCATCACAATTCTGGACTTCCAGCTCTATGACAAAGCTGTCATCATCAAGACAGTATGGTACTGGCACAAAAACAGACACATAGATCCATGGAACAGAATCGAGAGCCCAGAAATGGACCCTCAACTCTATGGTCAACTTATCTTTGACAGAGCAGGAAAGAATGTCCAATGGCAAAAAGAGGGTCTCTTCAACAACTGGAGTTGTGGAAATTGGACAGCCCCATGCAGAAGAATGACACTGGACCATTTCCTGACACCACACACAAAAATAGACTCCAAATGTTTGAAAGACCTCAATGTGAGACAGGACTCCATCAAAATCCGAAAGGAGAACACAGGTAGCAAGCTCTTCGACCTCAGCCGCAGCAACTTCTTCCTAGAAACATCACCAAAGGCACGGGAAGCCAGGGCAAAAATGAACTATTGGGATTTCATCAAGATAAAAACCTTTGGCACAGCAAAAGAAACAGTCCACAAAACCAAAAGACAACCGACAGAATGGGAGAAATTATTTACGATTGACATATCAGATAAAGGGCTACTATCCAATATGTATAAAAACGTATCAAACTCAACACCCAAAGAACAAATAATCCAATCAAGAAATAGGCAGAAGACATGAACAGACATTTTTCCAAAGAAGACATCCAAATGGCCAACAGGCACAGGAAAAAGTGCTCAACACGGCTCGGCATCAGGGAAATCCACATCAAAACCTCAATGAGATACCACCTCACACCCGTCAGAATGGCTCAAATGAACAAGTCAGGGAACGACAGAGGTTGGCGGGGATGTGGAGAAAGGGGAACCCTCCTACACTGGTGGTGGGAATGCAAGCTGGTGCAACCCCTCTGGAAAACAGGATGGAGGTTCCTCAAATAGTTGAAATTAGAGCTACCATCCGATCCAGCAATTGCACTCCTGGGTATTTACCCCAAAGATACAAATGTAGGGACCCGAAGCGGTACGTGCACCCCATTGTTTGTAGCAGCAATGTCCACAATAGCCAAACTGTTGAAAGAGCCAAGATGTCCATCGACAGATGAATGGATAAAGAAGAGGTGGTATATATCTACACAATGGAATATTACGCAGCCATCAAAAGGAATGAGATGTTGCCATGGACAACGACGTGGATGGAACTGGAGGGTCCGATGATTAGTGAAATAAGTCAATCAGAGAAAGACATGTATCATATGACCTCACTGATATGAGGAATTCTTAATCTCAGGAACAGAGTGAGGCTTGCTGGAGTGGTCGGGGGTGGGAGGGATGGGCTGGCTGGGTGATAGACATTGGGGAGGGTATGAGCTACGGTGAGCGCTGTGAATTGTGTAAGACTGTTGAATCACAGATCTCTACTTCTGAAACAAATAACGCAACATATTTTAAGAATAAAGGAAAAGAAGGAGATAGCAGGAGAGGAAGAATGAAGGGGAGTTAGTGAGAGGGGGAGACAGACCAGGAGACATGATGGATTCTGAAAAAAAATCCGAGGTTTCTAGACGGGAGGTGGGTCGGGGGATTGGTTAGCCTGGTGATGGGTATTAAAGAGGGCACATTCTGCATGGAGCACTGTGTGTTCGGAACAAACAATGAATCATGGGACACTACACCAAAACAAATGATGTAGTACATGGTGATTAACAAAGCAATAAAAAACAAAGACTGTAATAAGAGATGAAGAAGGACACTATATCCTACTTAAAGGGTCTATCCAAGAAGAAGATCTAACAATTGTAAATGTCTATGCCCCGAACATGGGAGCATCCAATTGTATAAGGCAATTTAGAAGAAAAGCAAAGAAAGACATTGACAACCATACAATCATAGTGGGGGACTTTAACACCCCCCTGACTGAAATGGCCAGATCATCTAAGCAAAAGATCAACAGGGAAATAAAGACTTTAAATGACACACTGGACCAAATGGACTTCACAGACATATTCAGAACGTTCCATCCCGAAGCAACGGAATACACATTCTTCTCTAGGGCCCATGGAACGTTCTCCAGAATGGATCACATCCTAGGTCACAAATCAGGTCTCAACCGGTACCCAAAGATTGGGATCATTCCCTGCACATTTTCAGACCACAATGCTTTGAAACTAGAACTCAATCACAAGAGGAAAGTCGGAAAGAACTCAAATACATGGAGGCTAAAGAGCATCCTACGAAAGAATGAATGGGTCAACCAGGAAATTAAAGAAGAATTTAAAAATTCCTGGAAACCAATGAAAATGAAAACACAACTGTCCAAAATCTTTGGGATACAGCCAAGGCAGTCCTGCGAGGAAAGTATATAGCAATACAAGCCTTTCTCAAGAAACATGAAAGGTCTCAAATACACACCCTAACCCTACACCTAAAGGAGCTGGAGAAAGAACGGCAAATAAAGCCTAAACCCAGCAGGAGAAGAGAAATCATGCAGATCAGAGCAGAAATCAATGAAATAGAACCCAAAAGAACAGTAGAACAGATCAACGGAACTAGGAGCTGGTTCTTTGAAAGAATTCACAAGATTGATACACCCCTGTCCAGGCTGATCAAAAAGAACAGAGAAATGACCCAAACCAACAAAATCATGAATGAAAGAGGAGAGATCACAACCAACACCAAAGAAATACAAACGATTATAAGAACGTAATCTGAGCAACCCTAGGGCAGCATATTCCATAACCTGGAAGAAATGGGTGCATTCCTAGAGATGTGTCAACTACCAAAACTGACCCAGGAAGAAATAGAAAACCTGAACAGTCCTATAACCACGAAGGCAATTGAAGTAGTCATCAAAAACCTCCCAAGAAACCAAAGCCCAGGGCCAGATGGATTCCCAGGGGAATTCTATCAGACATTTAAAGAAGAATTAATACCTATTCTCCTGAAACTGTTCCAAACAATAGAAATGGAAGGAAAACCTCCAAACTCATTTTATGAGGCCACCATTACCTTGATCCCAAAACCAGACAAAGATCCCATCAAAAAAGAGTATTAGAGACCAATATCCTTGATGAACATCGATGCAAAAATTCTCACCAAAATACTAGCCAAGAGGATCCAACAGTACATGAAAAGGAGTATTCACCATGACCAAGTGGGATTTATCCCTGGGCTGCAAGGCTGGTTCAACATCCGCAGATCAATCAACGTGATAAAACACATTAACAAAAGAAAGAACAAGAATCATATGATCCTCTCAATAGATGCAGAAAAACCATTTGACAAAGTAAAGCACCCTTTCTGGATCAATACTCTTCAGAGTATAGGGACAGCGGGTACATACCTCAATATCATAAAAGCCATCTACGAACAACCTACAGCGAATATCATTCTCAATGGGGAAAAGCTGAGATCTTTTCCCCTAAGGTCAGGAACGCGGCAGGGATAGCCACTCTCACCACTGCTATTCAACATAGTATTAGAAGTCCTAGCCACAGCAATCAGACAACAAAAAGAAATCAAAGGCATCCAAATCGGCAGAGAGGAAGTCAAACTCTCACTCTTTGCAGATGATATGATACTTTATGTGGAAAACCCAAAAGACTCCACCCCAAAACAGCTAGAACTCACACAGCAATTCCGCAAAGTAGCAGGCTATAAAATCAATGCACAGAAATCACTGGCATTCCTATACACCAACAACAAGACAGAAGAGAGACAAATCAAGGAGTCGATCCCATTCACAACTGCACCCAAAACCAGAAGAGACCTAGGAATAAATGGAACCCAAGAGGCAAAGGATCTGTACTCAGAAAACTACCAAATACTCAGGAAAGAAATTGAAGAAGACACAAAGAAACGGAAAAACGTTCCATGCTCATGGATTGGGAGAACCAACATTGTGAAGAGGTCAATGCTACCTAGAGCGATCTACACATTCAATGCAATCCCCGTCAAAATACCATCCACTTTTTTCCAAGAAATGGAACAAATAATCCTAAGATTTGAATGGAACCAGAAGAGACCACGAATAGCCAGAGGAATATTGAGAAAGAAAAGCAAAGCTGGCGGCATCACAATTCTGGACTTCCAGCTCTATGACAAAGCTGTCATCATCAAGACAGTATGGTACTGGCACAAAAACAGACACATAGATCCATGGAACAGAATCGAGAGCCCAGAAATGGACCCTCAACTCTATGGTCAACTTATCTTTGACAGAGCAGGAAAGAATGTCCAATGGCAAAAAGAGGGTCTCTTCAACAACTGGAGTTGTGGAAATTGGACAGCCCCATGCAGAAGAATGACACTGGACCATTTCCTGACACCACACACAAAAATAGACTCCAAATGTTTGAAAGACCTCAATGTGAGACAGGACTCCATCAAAATCCGAAAGGAGAACACAGGTAGCAAGCTCTTCGACCTCAGCCGCAGCAACTTCTTCCTAGAAACATCACCAAAGGCACGGGAAGCCAGGGCAAAAATGAACTATTGGGATTTCATCAAGATAAAAACCTTTGGCACAGCAAAAGAAACAGTCCACAAAACCAAAAGACAACCGACAGAATGGGAGAAATTATTTACGATTGACATATCAGATAAAGGGCTACTATCCAATATGTATAAAAACGTATCAAACTCAACACCCAAAGAACAAATAATCCAATCAAGAAATAGGCAGAAGACATGAACAGACATTTTTCCAAAGAAGACATCCAAATGGCCAACAGGCACAGGAAAAAGTGCTCAACACGGCTCGGCATCAGGGAAATCCACATCAAAACCTCAATGAGATACCACCTCACACCCGTCAGAATGGCTCAAATGAACAAGTCAGGGAACGACAGAGGTTGGCGGGGATGTGGAGAAAGGGGAACCCTCCTACACTGGTGGTGGGAATGCAAGCTGGTGCAACCCCTCTGGAAAACAGGATGGAGGTTCCTCAAATAGTTGAAATTAGAGCTACCATCCGATCCAGCAATTGCACTCCTGGGTATTTACCCCAAAGATACAAATGTAGGGACCCGAAGCGGTACGTGCACCCCATTGTTTGTAGCAGCAATGTCCACAATAGCCAAACTGTTGAAAGAGCCAAGATGTCCATCGACAGATGAATGGATAAAGAAGAGGTGGTATATATCTACACAATGGAATATTACGCAGCCATCAAAAGGAATGAGATGTTGCCATGGACAACGACGTGGATGGAACTGGAGGGTCCGATGATTAGTGAAATAAGTCAATCAGAGAAAGACATGTATCATATGACCTCACTGATATGAGGAATTCTTAATCTCAGGAACAGAGTGAGGCTTGCTGGAGTGGTCGGGGGTGGGAGGGATGGGCTGGCTGGGTGATAGACATTGGGGAGGGTATGAGCTACGGTGAGCGCTGTGAATTGTGTAAGACTGTTGAATCACAGATCTCTACTTCTGAAACAAATAACGCAACATATTTTAAGAATAAAGGAAAAGAAGGAGATAGCAGGAGAGGAAGAATGAAGGGGAGTTAGTGAGAGGGGGAGACAGACCAGGAGACATGATGGATTCTGAAAAAAAATCCGAGGTTTCTAGACGGGAGGTGGGTCGGGGGATTGGTTAGCCTGGTGATGGGTATTAAAGAGGGCACATTCTGCATGGAGCACTGTGTGTTCGGAACAAACAATGAATCATGGGACACTACACCAAAACAAATGATGTAGTACATGGTGATTAACAAAGCAATAAAAAACAAAGACTGTAATAAGAGATGAAGAAGGACACTATATCCTACTTAAAGGGTCTATCCAAGAAGAAGATCTAACAATTGTAAATGTCTATGCCCCGAACATGGGAGCATCCAATTGTATAAGGCAATTTAGAAGAAAAGCAAAGAAAGACATTGACAACCATACAATCATAGTGGGGGACTTTAACACCCCCCTGACTGAAATGGCCAGATCATCTAAGCAAAAGATCAACAGGGAAATAAAGACTTTAAATGACACACTGGACCAAATGGACTTCACAGACATATTCAGAACGTTCCATCCCGAAGCAACGGAATACACATTCTTCTCTAGGGCCCATGGAACGTTCTCCAGAATGGATCACATCCTAGGTCACAAATCAGGTCTCAACCGGTACCCAAAGATTGGGATCATTCCCTGCACATTTTCAGACCACAATGCTTTGAAACTAGAACTCAATCACAAGAGGAAAGTCGGAAAGAACTCAAATACATGGAGGCTAAAGAGCATCCTACGAAAGAATGAATGGGTCAACCAGGAAATTAAAGAAGAATTTAAAAATTCCTGGAAACCAATGAAAATGAAAACACAACTGTCCAAAATCTTTGGGATACAGCCAAGGCAGTCCTGCGAGGAAAGTATATAGCAATACAAGCCTTTCTCAAGAAACATGAAAGGTCTCAAATACACACCCTAACCCTACACCTAACGGAGCTGGAGAAAGAACGGCAAATAAAGCCTAAACCCAGCAGGAGAAGAGAAATCATGCAGATCAGAGCAGAAATCAATGAAATAGAACCCAAAAGAACAGTAGAACAGATCAACGGAACTAGGAGCTGGTTCTTTGAAAGAATTCACAAGATTGATACACCCCTGTCCAGGCTGATCAAAAAGAACAGAGAAATGACCCAAATCAACAAAATCATGAATGAAAGAGGAGAGATCACAACCAACACCAAAGAAATACAAACGATTATAAGAACGTAATCTGAGCAACCCTAGGGCAGCATATTCCATAACCTGGAAGAAATGGGTGCATTCCTAGAGATGTGTCAACTACCAAAACTGACCCAGGAAGAAATAGAAAACCTGAACAGTCCTATAACCACGAAGGCAATTGAAGTAGTGATCAAAAACCTCCCAAGAAACCAAAGCCCAGGGCCAGATGGATTCCCAGGGGAATTCTATCAGACATTTAAAGAAGAATTAATACCTATTCTCCTGAAACTGTTCCAAACAATAGAAATGGAAGGAAAACTTCCAAACTCATTTTATGAGGCCACCATTACCTTGATCCCAAAACCAGACAAAGATCCCATCAAAAAGGAGTATTAGAGACCAATATCCTTGATGAACATCGATGCAAAAATTCTCACCAAAATACTAGCCAAGAGGATACAACAGTAGATGAAAAGGAGTATTCACCATGACCAAGTGGGATTTATCCCTGGGCTGCAAGGCTGGTTCAACGTCCGCAGATCAATCAACGTGATAAAACACATTAACAAAAGAAAGAACAAGAATCATATGATCCTCTCAATAGATGCAGAAAAACCATTTGACAAAGAAAAGCACACTTTCTCGATCAAAACTCTTCAGAGTATAGGGACAGCGGGTACATACCTCAATATCATAAAAGCCATCTACGAACAACCTACAGGGAATATCATTCTCAATGGGGAAAAGCTGAGATCTTTTCCCCTAAGGTCAGGAACGCGGGAGGGATAGCCACTCTCACCACTGCTATTCAACATAGTATTAGAAGTCCTAGCCACAGCAATCAGACAACAAAAAGAAATCAAAGGCATCCAAATCGGCAGAGAGGAAGTCAAACTCTCACTCTTTGCAGATGATATGATACTTTATGTGGAAAACC
Organism: Eumetopias jubatus; assembly: GCF_037043125.1. NCBI lineage: Eukaryota > Metazoa > Chordata > Mammalia > Carnivora > Otariidae > Eumetopias > Eumetopias jubatus. Next base: position 996,116 of record NW_028274848.1, read on the forward strand.
CAAAAGACTCCACCCCAAAACTGCTAGAACTCACACAGCAATTCCGTCAAGTAGCAGGCTATAAAATCAATGCACAGAAATCACTGGCATTCCTATACACCAACAACAAGACAGAAGAGAGACAAATCAAGGAGTCGATCCCATTCACAACTGCACCCAAAACCAGAAGAGACCTAGGAATAAATGGAACCCAAGAGGCAAAGGATCTGTACTCAGAAAACTACCAAATACTCAGGAAAGAAATTGAAGAAGACACAAAGAAACGGAAAAACGTTCCATGCTCATGGATTGGGAGAACCAACATTGTGAAGAGGTCAATGCTACCTAGAGCGATCTACACATTCAATGCAATCCCCGTCAAAATACCATCCACTTTTTTCCAAGAAATGGAACAAATAATCCTAAGATTTGAATGGAACCAGAAGAGACCACGAATAGCCAGAGGAATATTGAGAAAGAAAAGCAAAGCTGGCGGCATCACAATTCTGGACTTCCAGCTCTATGACAAAGCTGTCATCATCAAGACAGTATGGTACTGGCACAAAAACAGACACATAGATCCATGGAACAGAATCGAGAGCCCAGAAATGGACCCTCAACTCTATGGTCAACTTATCTTTGACAGAGCAGGAAAGAATGTCCAATGGCAAAAAGAGGGTCTCTTCAACAACTGGAGTTGTGGAAATTGGACAGCCCCATGCAGAAGAATGACACTGGACCATTTCCTGACACCACACACAAAAATAGACTCCAAATGTTTGAAAGACCTCAATGTGAGACAGGACTCCATCAAAATCCGAAAGGAGAACACAGGTAGCAAGCTCTTCGACCTCAGCCGCAGCAACTTCTTCCTAGAAACATCACCAAAGGCACGGGAAGCCAGGGCAAAAATGAACTATTGGGATTTCATCAAGATAAAAACCTTTGGCACAGCAAAAGAAACAGTCCACAAAACCAAAAGACAACCGACAGAATGGGAGAAATTATTTACGATTGACATATCAGATAAAGGGCTACTATCCAATATGTATAAAAACGTATCAAACTCAACACCCAAAGAACAAATAATCCAATCAAGAAATAGGCAGAAGACATGAACAGACATTTTTCCAAAGAAGACATCCAAATGGCCAACAGGCACAGGAAAAAGTGCTCAACACGGCTCGGCATCAGGGAAATCCACATCAAAACCTCAATGAGATACCACCTCACACCCGTCAGAATGGCTCAAATGAACAAGTCAGGGAACGACAGAGGTTGGCGGGGATGTGGAGAAAGGGGAACCCTCCTACACTGGTGGTGGGAATGCAAGCTGGTGCAACCCCTCTGGAAAACAGGATGGAGGTTCCTCAAATAGTTGAAATTAGAGCTACCATCCGATCCAGCAATTGCACTCCTGGGTATTTACCCCAAAGATACAAATGTAGGGACCCGAAGCGGTACGTGCACCCCATTGTTTGTAGCAGCAATGTCCACAATAGCCAAACTGTTGAAAGAGCCAAGATGTCCATCGACAGATGAATGGATAAAGAAGAGGTGGTATATATCTACACAATGGAATATTACGCAGCCATCAAAAGGAATGAGATGTTGCCATGGACAACGACGTGGATGGAACTGGAGGGTCCGATGATTAGTGAAATAAGTCAATCAGAGAAAGACATGTATCATATGACCTCACTGATATGAGGAATTCTTAATCTCAGGAACAGAGTGAGGCTTGCTGGAGTGGTCGGGGGTGGGAGGGATGGGCTGGCTGGGTGATAGACATTGGGGAGGGTATGAGCTACGGTGAGCGCTGTGAATTGTGTAAGACTGTTGAATCACAGATCTCTACTTCTGAAACAAATAACGCAACATATTTTAAGAATAAAGGAAAAGAAGGAGATAGCAGGAGAGGAAGAATGAAGGGGAGTTAGTGAGAGGGGGAGACAGACCAGGAGACATGATGGATTCTGAAAAAAAATCCGAGGTTTCTAGACGGGAGGTGGGTCGGGGGATTGGTTAGCCTGGTGATGGGTATTAAAGAGGGCACATTCTGCATGGAGCACTGTGTGTTCGGAACAAACAATGAATCATGGGACACTACACCAAAACAAATGATGTAGTACATGGTGATTAACAAAGCAATAAAAAACAAAGACTGTAATAAGAGATGAAGAAGGACACTATATCCTACTTAAAGGGTCTATCCAAGAAGAAGATCTAACAATTGTAAATGTCTATGCCCCGAACATGGGAGCATCCAATTGTATAAGGCAATTTAGAAGAAAAGCAAAGAAAGACATTGACAACCATACAATCATAGTGGGGGACTTTAACACCCCCCTGACTGAAATGGCCAGATCATCTAAGCAAAAGATCAACAGGGAAATAAAGACTTTAAATGACACACTGGACCAAATGGACTTCACAGACATATTCAGAACGTTCCATCCCGAAGCAACGGAATACACATTCTTCTCTAGGGCCCATGGAACGTTCTCCAGAATGGATCACATCCTAGGTCACAAATCAGGTCTCAACCGGTACCCAAAGATTGGGATCATTCCCTGCACATTTTCAGACCACAATGCTTTGAAACTAGAACTCAATCACAAGAGGAAAGTCGGAAAGAACTCAAATACATGGAGGCTAAAGAGCATCCTACGAAAGAATGAATGGGTCAACCAGGAAATTAAAGAAGAATTTAAAAATTCCTGGAAACCAATGAAAATGAAAACACAACTGTCCAAAATCTTTGGGATACAGCCAAGGCAGTCCTGCGAGGAAAGTATATAGCAATACAAGCCTTTCTCAAGAAACATGAAAGGTCTCAAATACACACCCTAACCCTACACCTAACGGAGCTGGAGAAAGAACGGCAAATAAAGCCTAAACCCAGCAGGAGAAGAGAAATCATGCAGATCAGAGCAGAAATCAATGAAATAGAACCCAAAAGAACAGTAGAACAGATCAACGGAACTAGGAGCTGGTTCTTTGAAAGAATTCACAAGATTGATACACCCCTGTCCAGGCTGATCAAAAAGAACAGAGAAATGACCCAAATCAACAAAATCATGAATGAAAGAGGAGAGATCACAACCAACACCAAAGAAATACAAACGATTATAAGAACGTAATCTGAGCAACCCTAGGGCAGCATATTCCATAACCTGGAAGAAATGGGTGCATTCCTAGAGATGTGTCAACTACCAAAACTGACCCAGGAAGAAATAGAAAACCTGAACAGTCCTATAACCACGAAGGCAATTGAAGTAGTGATCAAAAACCTCCCAAGAAACCAAAGCCCAGGGCCAGATGGATTCCCAGGGGAATTCTATCAGACATTTAAAGAAGAATTAATACCTATTCTCCTGAAACTGTTCCAAACAATAGAAATGGAAGGAAAACTTCCAAACTCATTTTATGAGGCCACCATTACCTTGATCCCAAAACCAGACAAAGATCCCATCAAAAAGGAGTATTAGAGACCAATATCCTTGATGAACATCGATGCAAAAATTCTCACCAAAATACTAGCCAAGAGGATACAACAGTAGATGAAAAGGAGTATTCACCATGACCAAGTGGGATTTATCCCTGGGCTGCAAGGCTGGTTCAACGTCCGCAGATCAATCAACGTGATAAAACACATTAACAAAAGAAAGAACAAGAATCATATGATCCTCTCAATAGATGCAGAAAAACCATTTGACAAAGAAAAGCACACTTTCTCGATCAAAACTCTTCAGAGTATAGGGACAGCGGGTACATACCTCAATATCATAAAAGCCATCTACGAACAACCTACAGGGAATATCATTCTCAATGGGGAAAAGCTGAGATCTTTTCCCCTAAGGTCAGGAACGCGGGAGGGATAGCCACTCTCACCACTGCTATTCAACATAGTATTAGAAGTCCTAGCCACAGCAATCAGACAACAAAAAGAAATCAAAGGCATCCAAATCGGCAGAGAGGAAGTCAAACTCTCACTCTTTGCAGATGATATGATACTTTATGTGGAAAACCCAAAAGACTCCACCCCAAAACTGCTAGAACTCACACAGCAATTCCGTCAAGTAGCAGGCTATAAAATCAATGCACAGAAATCACTGGCATTCCTATACACCAACAACAAGACAGAAGAGAGACAAATCAAGGAGTCGATCCCATTCACAACTGCACCCAAAACCAGAAGAGACCTAGGAATAAATGGAACCCAAGAGGCAAAGGATCTGTACTCAGAAAACTACCAAATACTCAGGAAAGAAATTGAAGAAGACACAAAGAAACGGAAAAACGTTCCATGCTCATGGATTGGGAGAACCAACATTGTGAAGAGGTCAATGCTACCTAGAGCGATCTACACATTCAATGCAATCCCCGTCAAAATACCATCCACTTTTTTCCAAGAAATGGAACAAATAATCCTAAGATTTGAATGGAACCAGAAGAGACCACGAATAGCCAGAGGAATATTGAGAAAGAAAAGCAAAGCTGGCGGCATCACAATTCTGGACTTCCAGCTCTATGACAAAGCTGTCATCATCAAGACAGTATGGTACTGGCACAAAAACAGACACATAGATCCATGGAACAGAATCGAGAGCCCAGAAATGGACCCTCAACTCTATGGTCAACTTATCTTTGACAGAGCAGGAAAGAATGTCCAATGGCAAAAAGAGGGTCTCTTCAACAACTGGAGTTGTGGAAATTGGACAGCCCCATGCAGAAGAATGACACTGGACCATTTCCTGACACCACACACAAAAATAGACTCCAAATGTTTGAAAGACCTCAATGTGAGACAGGACTCCATCAAAATCCGAAAGGAGAACACAGGTAGCAAGCTCTTCGACCTCAGCCGCAGCAACTTCTTCCTAGAAACATCACCAAAGGCACGGGAAGCCAGGGCAAAAATGAACTATTGGGATTTCATCAAGATAAAAACCTTTGGCACAGCAAAAGAAACAGTCCACAAAACCAAAAGACAACCGACAGAATGGGAGAAATTATTTACGATTGACATATCAGATAAAGGGCTACTATCCAATATGTATAAAAACGTATCAAACTCAACACCCAAAGAACAAATAATCCAATCAAGAAATAGGCAGAAGACATGAACAGACATTTTTCCAAAGAAGACATCCAAATGGCCAACAGGCACAGGAAAAAGTGCTCAACACGGCTCGGCATCAGGGAAATCCACATCAAAACCTCAATGAGATACCACCTCACACCCGTCAGAATGGCTCAAATGAACAAGTCAGGGAACGACAGAGGTTGGCGGGGATGTGGAGAAAGGGGAACCCTCCTACACTGGTGGTGGGAATGCAAGCTGGTGCAACCCCTCTGGAAAACAGGATGGAGGTTCCTCAAATAGTTGAAATTAGAGCTACCATCCGATCCAGCAATTGCACTCCTGGGTATTTACCCCAAAGATACAAATGTAGGGACCCGAAGCGGTACGTGCACCCCATTGTTTGTAGCAGCAATGTCCACACTAGCCAAACTGTTGAAAGAGCCAAGATGTCCATCGACAGATGAATGGATAAAGAAGAGGTGGTATATATCTTCACAATGGAATATTACGCAGCCATCAAAAGGAATGAGATGTTGCCATGGACAACGACGTGGATGGAACTGGAGGGTCCGATGATTAGTGAAATAAGTCAATCAGAGAAAGACATGTATCATATGACCTCACTGATATGAGGAATTCTTAATCTCAGGAACAGAGTGAGGCTTGCTGGAGTGGTCGGGGGTGGGAGGGATGGGCTGGCTGGGTGATAGACATTGGGGAGGGTATGAGCTACGGTGAGCGCTGTGAATTGTGTAAGACTGTTGAATCACAGATCTCTACTTCTGAAACAAATAACGCAACATATTTTAAGAATAAAGGAAAAGAAGGAGATAGCAGGAGAGGAAGAATGAAGGGGAGTTAGTGAGAGGGGGAGACAGACCAGGAGAGATGATGGATTCTGAAAAAAAATCCGAGGTTTCTAGACGGGAGGTGGGTCGGGGGATTGGTTAGCCTGGTGATGGGTATTAAAGAGGGCACATTCTGCATGGAGCACTGTGTGTTCGGAACAAACAATGAATCATGGGACACTACACCAAAACAAATGATGTAGTACATGGTGATTAACAAAGCAATAAAAAACAAAGACTGTAATAAGAGATGAAGAAGGACACTATATCCTACTTAAAGGGTCTATCCAAGAAGAAGATCTAACAATTGTAAATGTCTATGCCCCGAACATGGGAGCATCCAATTGTATAAGGCAATTTAGAAGAAAAGCAAAGAAAGACATTGACAACCATACAATCATAGTGGGGGACTTTAACACCCCCCTGACTGAAATGGCCAGATCATCTAAGCAAAAGATCAACAGGGAAATAAAGACTTTAAATGACACACTGGACCAAATGGACTTCACAGACATATTCAGAACGTTCCATCCCGAAGCAACGGAATACACATTCTTCTCTAGGGCCCATGGAACGTTCTCCAGAATGGATCACATCCTAGGTCACAAATCAGGTCTCAACCGGTACCCAAAGATTGGGATCATTCCCTGCACATTTTCAGACCACAATGCTTTGAAACTAGAACTCAATCACAAGAGGAAAGTCGGAAAGAACTCAAATACATGGAGGCTAAAGAGCATCCTACGAAAGAATGAATGGGTCAACCAGGAAATTAAAGAAGAATTTAAAAATTCCTGGAAACCAATGAAAATGAAAACACAACTGTCCAAAATCTTTGGGATACAGCCAAGGCAGTCCTGCGAGGAAAGTATATAGCAATACAAGCCTTTCTCAAGAAACATGAAAGGTCTCAAATACACACCCTAACCCTACACCTAAAGGAGCTGGAGAAAGAACGGCAAATAAAGCCTAAACCCAGCAGGAGAAGAGAAATCATGCAGATCAGAGCAGAAATCAATGAAATAGAACCGAAAAGAACAGTAGAACAGATCAACGGAACTAGGAGCTGGTTCTTTGAAAGAATTCACAAGATTGATACACCCCTGTCCAGGCTGATCAAAAAGAAAAGAGAAATGACCCAAACCAACAAAATCATGAATGAAAGAGGAGAGATCACAACCAACACCAAAGAAATACAAACGATTATAAGAACGTAATCTGAGCAACCCTAGGGCAGCATATTCCATAACCTGGAAGAAATGGGTGCATTCCTAGAGATGTGTCAACTACCAAAACTGACCCAGGAAGAAAGAGAAAACCTGAACAGTCCTATAACCACGAAGGCAATTGAAGTAGTCATCAAAAACCTCCCAAGAAACCAAAGCCCAGGGCCAGATGGATTCCCAGGGGAATTCTATCAGACATTTAAAGAAGAATTAATACCTATTCTCCTGAAACTGTTCCAAACAATAGAAATGGAAGGAAAACCTCCAAACTCATTTTATGAGGCCACCATTACCTTGATCCCAAAACCAGACAAAGATCCCATCAAAAAAGAGTATTAGAGACCAATATCCTTGATGAACATCGATGCAAAAATTCTCACCAAAATACTAGCCAAGAGGATCCAACAGTACATGAAAAGGAGTACTCACCATGACCAAGTGGGATTTATCCCTGGGCTGCAAGGCTGGTTCAACATCCGCAGATCAATCAACGTGATAAAACACATTAACAAAAGAAAGAACAAGAATCATATGATCCTCTCAATAGATGCAGAAAAAACATTTGACAAAGTAAAGCACCCTTTCTGGATCAATACTCTTCAGAGTATAGGGACAGCGGGTACATACCTCAATATCATAAAAGCCATCTACGAACAACCTACAGCGAATATCATTCTCAATGGGGAAAAGCTGAGATCTTTTCCCCTAAGGTCAGGAACGCGGCAGGGATAGCCACTCTCACCACTGCTATTCAACATAGTATTAGAAGTCCTAGCCACAGCAATCAGACAACAAAAAGAAATCAAAGGCATCCAAATCGGCAGAGAGGAAGTCAAACTCTCACTCTTTGCAGATGATATGATACTTTATGTGGAAAACCCAAAAGACTCCACCCCAAAACAGCTAGAACTCACACAGCAATTCCGCAAAGTAGCAGGCTATAAAATCAATGCACAGAAATCACTGGCATTCCTATACACCAACAACAAGACAGAAGAGAGACAAATCAAGGAGTCGATCCCATTCACAACTGCACCCAAAACCAGAAGAGACCTAGGAATAAATGGAACCCAAGAGGCAAAGGATCTGTACTCAGAAAACTACCAAATACTCAGGAAAGAAATTGAAGAAGACACAAAGAAACGGAAAAACGTTCCATGCTCATGGATTGGGAGAACCAACATTGTGAAGAGGTCAATGCTACCTAGAGCGATCTACACATTCAATGCAATCCCCGTCAAAATACCATCCACTTTTTTCCAAGAAATGGAACAAATAATCCTAAGATTTGAATGGAACCAGAAGAGACCACGAATAGCCAGAGGAATATTGAGAAAGAAAAGCAAAGCTGGCGGCATCACAATTCTGGACTTCCAGCTCTATGACAAAGCTGTCATCATCAAGACAGTATGGTACTGGCACAAAAACAGACACATAGATCCATGGAACAGAATCGAGAGCCCAGAAATGGACCCTCAACTCTATGGTCAACTTATCTTTGACAGAGCAGGAAAGAATGTCCAATGGCAAAAAGAGGGTCTCTTCAACAACTGGAGTTGTGGAAATTGGACAGCCCCATGCAGAAGAATGACACTGGACCATTTCCTGACACCACACACAAAAATAGACTCCAAATGTTTGAAAGACCTCAATGTGAGACAGGACTCCATCAAAATCCGAAAGGAGAACACAGGTAGCAAGCTCTTCGACCTCAGCCGCAGCAACTTCTTCCTAGAAACATCACCAAAGGCACGGGAAGCCAGGGCAAAAATGAACTATTGGGATTTCATCAAGATAAAAACCTTTGGCACAGCAAAAGAAACAGTCCACAAAACCAAAAGACAACCGACAGAATGGGAGAAATTATTTACGATTGACATATCAGATAAAGGGCTACTATCCAATATGTATAAAAACGTATCAAACTCAACACCCAAAGAACAAATAATCCAATCAAGAAATAGGCAGAAGACATGAACAGACATTTTTCCAAAGAAGACATCCAAATGGCCAACAGGCACAGGAAAAAGTGCTCAACACGGCTCGGCATCAGGGAAATCCACATCAAAACCTCAATGAGATACCACCTCACACCCGTCAGAATGGCTCAAATGAACAAGTCAGGGAACGACAGAGGTTGGCGGGGATGTGGAGAAAGGGGAACCCTCCTACACTGGTGGTGGGAATGCAAGCTGGTGCAACCCCTCTGGAAAACAGGATGGAGGTTCCTCAAATAGTTGAAATTAGAGCTACCATCCGATCCAGCAATTGCACTCCTGGGTATTTACCCCAAAGATACAAATGTAGGGACCCGAAGCGGTACGTGCACCCCATTGTTTGTAGCAGCAATGTCCACACTAGCCAAACTGTTGAAAGAGCCAAGATGTCCATCGACAGATGAATGGATAAAGAAGAGGTGGTATATATCTTCACAATGGAATATTACGCAGCCATCAAAAGGAATGAGATGTTGCCATGGACAACGACGTGGATGGAACTGGAGGGTCCGATGATTAGTGAAATAAGTCAATCAGAGAAAGACATGTATCATATGACCTCACTGATATGAGGAATTCTTAATCTCAGGAACAGAGTGAGGCTTGCTGGAGTGGTCGGGGGTGGGAGGGATGGGCTGGCTGGGTGATAGACATTGGGGAGGGTATGAGCTACGGTGAGCGCTGTGAATTGTGTAAGACTGTTGAATCACAGATCTCTACTTCTGAAACAAATAACGCAACATATTTTAAGAATAAAGGAAAAGAAGGAGATAGCAGGACAGGAAGAATGAAGGGGAGTTAGTGAGAGGGGGAGACAGACCAGGAGAGATGATGGATTCTGAAAAAAAATCCGAGGTTTCTAGACGGGAGGTGGGTCGGGGGATTGGTTAGCCTGGTGATGGGTATTAAAGAGGGCACATTCTGCATGGAGCACTGTGTGTTCGGAACAAACAATGAATCATGGGACACTACACCAAAACAAATGATGTAGTACATGGTGATTAACAAAGCAATAAAAAACAAAGACTGTAATAAGAGATGAAGAAGGACACTATATCCTACTTAAAGGGTCTATCCAAGAAGAAGATCTAACAATTGTAAATGTCTATGCCCCGAACATGGGAGCATCCAATTGTATAAGGCAATTTAGAAGAAAAGCAAAGAAAGACATTGACAACCATACAATCATAGTGGGGGACTTTAACACCCCCCTGACTGAAATGGCCAGATCATCTAAGCAAAAGATCAACAGGGAAATAAAGACTTTAAATGACACACTGGACCAAATGGACTTCACAGACATATTCAGAACGTTCCATCCCGAAGCAACGGAATACACATTCTTCTCTAGGGCCCATGGAACGTTCTCCAGAATGGATCACATCCTAGGTCACAAATCAGGTCTCAACCGGTACCCAAAGATTGGGATCATTCCCTGCACATTTTCAGACCACAATGCTTTGAAACTAGAACTCAATCACAAGAGGAAAGTCGGAAAGAACTCAAATACATGGAGGCTAAAGAGCATCCTACGAAAGAATGAATGGGTCAACCAGGAAATTAAAGAAGAATTTAAAAATTCCTGGAAACCAATGAAAATGAAAACACAACTGTCCAAAATCTTTGGGATACAGCCAAGGCAGTCCTGCGAGGAAAGTATATAGCAATACAAGCCTTTCTCAAGAAACATGAAAGGTCTCAAATACACACCCTAACCCTACACCTAAAGGAGCTGGAGAAAGAACGGCAAATAAAGCGTAAACCCAGCAGGAGAAGAGAAATCATGCAGATCAGAGCAGAAATCAATGAAATAGAACCCAAAAGAACAGTAGAACAGATCAACGGAACTAGGAGCTGGTTCTTTGAAAGAATTCACAAGATTGATACACCCCTGTCCAGGCTGATCAAAAAGAAAAGAGAAATGACCCAAACCAACAAAATCATGAATGAAAGAGGAGAGATCACAACCAACACCAAAGAAATACAAACGATTATAAGAACGTAATCTGAGCAACCCTAGGGCAGCATATTCCATAACCTGGAAGAAATGGGTGCATTCCTAGAGATGTGTCAACTACCAAAACTGACCCAGGAAGAAATAGAAAACCTGAACAGTCCTATAACCACGAAGGCAATTGAAGTAGTCATCAAAAACCTCCCAAGAAACCAAAGCCCAGGGCCAGATGGATTCCCAGGGGAATTCTATCAGACATTTAAAGAAGAATTAATATCTATTCTCCTGAAACTGTTCCAAACAATAGAAATGGAAGGAAAACCTCCAAACTCATTTTATGAGGCCACCATTACCTTGATCCCAAAACCAGACAAAGATCCCATCAAAAAAGAGTATTAGAGACCAATATCCTTGATGAACATCGATGCAAAAATTCTCACCAAAATACTAGCCAAGAGGATCCAACAGTACATGAAAAGGAGTATTCACCATGACCAAGTGGGATTTATCCCTGGGCTGCAAGGCTGGTTCAACATCCGCAGATCAATCAACGTGATAAAACACATTAACAAAAGAAAGAACAAGAATCATATGATCCTCTCAATAGATGCAGAAAAACCATTTGACAAAGTAAAGCACCCTTTCTGGATCAATACTCTTCAGAGTATAGGGACAGCGGGTACATACCTCAATATCATAAAAGCCATCTACGAACAACCTACAGCGAATATCATTCTCAATGGGGAAAAGCTGAGATCTTTTCCCCTAAGGTCAGGAACGCGGCAGGGATAGCCACTCTCACCACTGCTATTCAACATAGTATTAGAAGTCCTAGCCACAGCAATCAGACAACAAAAAGAAATCAAAGGCATCCAAATCGGCAGAGAGGAAGTCAAACTCTCACTCTTTGCAGATGATATGATACTTTATGTGGAAAACCCAAAAGACTCCACCCCAAAACTGCTAGAACTCACACAGCAATTCCGTCAAGTAGCAGGCTATAAAATCAATGCACAGAAATCACTGGCATTCCTATACACCAACAACAAGACAGAAGAGAGACAAATCAAGGAGTCGATCCCATTCACAACTGCACCCAAAACCAGAAGAGACCTAGGAATAAATGGAACCCAAGAGGCAAAGGATCTGTACTCAGAAAACTACCAAATACTCAGGAAAGAAATTGAAGAAGACACAAAGAAACGGAAAAACGTTCCATGCTCATGGATTGGGAGAACCAACATTGTGAAGAGGTCAATGCTACCTAGAGCGATCTACACATTCAATGCAATCCCCGTCAAAATACCATCCACTTTTTTCCAAGAAATGGAACAAATAATCCTAAGATTTGAATGGAACCAGAAGAGACCACGAATAGCCAGAGGAATATTGAGAAAGAAAAGCAAAGCTGGCGGCATCACAATTCTGGACTTCCAGCTCTATGACAAAGCTGTCATCATCAAGACAGTATGGTACTGGCACAAAAACAGACACATAGATCCATGGAACAGAATCGAGAGCCCAGAAATGGACCCTCAACTCTATGGTCAACTTATCTTTGACAGAGCAGGAAAGAATGTCCAATGGCAAAAAGAGGGTCTCTTCAACAACTGGAGTTGTGGAAATTGGACAGCCCCATGCAGAAGAATGACACTGGACCATTTCCTGACACCACACACAGAAATAGACTCCAAATGTTTGAAAGACCTCAATGTGAGACAGGACTCCATCAAAATCCGAAAGGAGAACACAGGTAGCAAGCTCTTCGACCTCAGCCGCAGCAACTTCTTCCTAGAAACATCACCAAAGGCACGGGAAGCCAGGGCAAAAATGAACTATTGGGATTTCATCAAGATAAAAACCTTTGGCACAGCAAAAGAAACAGTCCACAAAACCAAAAGACAACCGACAGAATGGGAGAAATTATTTACGATTGACATATCAGATAAAGGGCTACTATCCAATATGTATAAAAACGTATCAAACTCAACACCCAAAGAACAAATAATCCAATCAAGAAATAGGCAGAAGACATGAACAGACATTTTTCCAAAGAAGACATCCAAATGGCCAACAGGCACAGGAAAAATTGCTCAACACGGCTCGGCATCAGGGAAATCCACATCAAAACCTCAATGAGATACCACCTCACACCCGTCAGAATGGCTAAAATGAACAAGTCAGGGAACGACAGAGGTTGGCGGGGATGTGGAGAAAGGGGAACCCTCCTACACTGGTGGTGGGAATGCAAGCTGGTGCAACCCCTCTGGAAAACAGGATGGAGGTTCCTCAAATAGTTGAAATTAGAGCTACCATCCGATCCAGCAATTGCACTCCTGGGTATTTACCCCAAAGATACAAATGTAGGGACCCGAAGCGGTACGTGCACCCCATTGTTTGTAGCAGCAATGTCCACAATAGCCAAACTGTTGAAAGTGCCAAGATGTCCATCGACAGATGAATGGATAAAGAAGAGGTGGTATATATCTTCACAATGGAATATTACGCAGCCATCAAAAGGAATGAGATGTTGCCATGGACAACGACGTGGATGGAACTGGAGGGTCCGATGATTAGTGAAATAAGTCAATCAGAGAAAGACATGTATCATATGACCTCACTGATATGAGGAATTCTTAATCTCAGGAACAGAGTGAGGCTTGCTGGAGTGGTCGGGGGTGGGAGGGATGGGCTGGCTGGGTGATAGACATTGGGGAGGGTATGAGCTACGGTGAGCGCTGTGAATTGTGTAAGACTGTTGAATCACAGATCTCTACTTCTGAAACAAATAACGCAACATATTTTAAGAATAAAGGAAAAGAAGGAGATAGCAGGAGAGGAAGAATGAAGGGGAGTTAGTGAGAGGGGGAGACAGACCAGGAGAGATGATGGATTCTGAAAAAAAATCCGAGGTTTCTAGACGGGAGGTGGGTCGGGGGATTGGTTAGCCTGGTGATGGGTATTAAAGAGGGCACATTCTGCATGGAGCACTGTGTGTTCGGAACAAACAATGAATCATGGGACACTACACCAAAACAAATGATGTAGTACATGGTGATTAACAAAGCAATAAAAAACAAAGACTGTAATAAGAGATGAAGAAGGACACTATATCCTACTTAAAGGGTCTATCCAAGAAGAAGATCTAACAATTGTAAATGTCTATGCCCCGAACATGGGAGCATCCAATTGTATAAGGCAATTTAGAAGAAAAGCAAAGAAAGACATTGACAACCATACAATCATAGTGGGGGACTTTAACACCCCCCTGACTGAAATGGCCAGATCATCTAAGCAAAAGATCAACAGGGAAATAAAGACTTTAAATGACACACTGGAACAAATGGACTTCACAGACATATTCAGAACGTTCCATCGCGAAGCAACGGAATACACATTCTTCTCTAGGGCCCATGGAACGTTCTCCAGAATGGATCACATCCTAGGTCACAAATCAGGTCTCAACCGGTACCCAAAGATTGGGATCATTCCCTGCACATTTTCAGACCACAATGCTTTGAAACTAGAACTCAATCACAAGAGGAAAGTCGGAAAGAACTCAAATACATGGAGGCTAAAGAGCATCCTACGAAAGAATGAATGGGTCAACCAGGAAATTAAAGAAGAATTTAAAAATTCCTGGAAACCAATGAAAATGAAAACACAACTGTCCAAAATCTTTGGGATACAGCCAAGGCAGTCCTGCGAGGAAAGTATATAGCAATACAAGCCTTTCTCAAGAAACATGAAAGGTCTCAAATACACACCCTAACCCTACACCTAAAGGAGCTGGAGAAAGAACGGCAAATAAAGCCTAAACCCAGCAGGAGAAGAGAAATCATGCAGATCAGAGCAGAAATCAATGAAATAGAACCCAAAAGAACAGTAGAACAGATCAACGGAACTAGGAGCTGGTTCTTTGAAAGAATTCACAAGATTGATACACCCCTGTCCAGGCTGATCAAAAAGAAAAGAGAAATGACCCAAACCAACAAAATCATGAATGAAAGAGGAGAGATCACAACCAACACCAAAGAAATACAAACGATTATAAGAACGTAATCTGAGCAACCCTAGGGCAGCATATTCCATAACCTGGAAGAAATGGGTGCATTCCTAGAGATGTGTCAACTACCAAAACTGACCCAGGAAGAAATAGAAAACCTGAACAGTCCTATAACCACGAAGGCAATTGAAGTAGTCATCAAAAACCTCCCAAGAAACCAAAGCCCAGGGCCAGATGGATTCCCAGGGGAATTCTATCAGACATTTAAAGAAGAATTAATACCTATTCTCCTGAAACTGTTCCAAACATTAGAAATGGAAGGAAAACCTCCAAACTCATTTTATGAGGCCACCATTACCTTGATCCCAAAACCAGACAAAGATCCCATCAAAAAAGAGTATTAGAGACCAATATCCTTGATGAACATCGATGCAAAAATTCTCACCAAAATACTAGCCAAGAGGATCCAACAGTACATGAAAAGGAGTATTCACCATGACCAAGTGGGTTTTATCCCTGGGCTGCAAGGCTGGTTCAACATCCGCAGATCAATCAACGTGATAAAACACATTAACAAAAGAAAGAACAAGAATCATATGATCCTCTCAATAGATGCAGAAAAAACATTTGACAAAGTAAAGCACCCTTTCTGGATCAATACTCTTCAGAGTATAGGGACAGCGGGTACATACCTCAATATCATAAAAGCCATCTACGAACAACCTACAGCGAATATCATTCTCAATGGGGAAAAGCTGAGATCTTTTCCCCTAAGGTCAGGAACGCGGCAGGGATAGCCACTCTCACCACTGCTATTCAACATAGTATTAGAAGTCCTAGCCACAGCAATCAGACAACAAAAAGAAATCAAAGGCATCCAAATCGGCAGAGAGGAAGTCAAACTCTCACTCTTTGCAGATGATATGATACTTTATGTGGAAAACCCAAAAGACTCCACCCCAAAACAGCTAGAACTCACACAGCAATTCCGCAAAGTAGCAGGCTATAAAATCAATGCACAGAAATCAGTGGCATTCCTATACACCAACAACAAGACAGAAGAGAGACAAATCAAGGAGTCGATCCCATTCACAACTGCACCCAAAACCAGAAGAGACCTAGGAATAAATGGAACCCAAGAGGCAAAGGATCTGTACTCAGAAAACTACCAAATACTCAGGAAAGAAATTGAAGAAGACACAAAGAAACGGAAAAACGTTCCATGCTCATGGATTGGGAGAACCAACATTGTGAAGAGGTCAATGCTACCTAGAGCGATCTACACATTCAATGCAATCCCCGTCAAAATACCATCCACTTTTTTCCAAGAAATGGAACAAATAATCCTAAGATTTGAATGGAACCAGAAGAGACCACGAATAGCCAGAGGAATATTGAGAAAGAAAAGCAAAGCTGGCGGCATCACAATTCTGGACTTCCAGCTCTATGACAAAGCTGTCATCATCAAGACAGTATGGTACTGGCACAAAAACAGACACATAGATCCATGGAACAGAATCGAGAGCCCAGAAATGGACCCTCAACTCTATGGTCAACTTATCTTTGACAGAGCAGGAAAGAATGTCCAATGGCAAAAAGAGGGTCTCTTCAACAACTGGAGTTGTGGAAATTGGACAGCCCCATGCAGAAGAATGACACTGGACCATTTCCTGACACCACACACAGAAATAGACTCCAAATGTTTGAAAGACCTCAATGTGAGACAGGACTCCATCAAAATCCGAAAGGAGAACACAGGTAGCAAGCTCTTCGACCTCAGCCGCAGCAACTTCTTCCTAGAAACATCACCAAAGGCACGGGAAGCCAGGGCAAAAATGAACTATTGGGATTTCATCAAGATAAAAACCTTTGGCACAGCAAAAGAAACAGTCCACAAAACCAAAAGACAACCGACAGAATGGGAGAAATTATTTACGATTGACATATCAGATAAAGGGCTACTATCCAATATGTATAAAAACGTATCAAACTCAACACCCAAAGAACAAATAATCCAATCAAGAAATAGGCAGAAGACATGAACAGACATTTTTCCAAAGAAGACATCCAAATGGCCAACAGGCACAGGAAAAAGTGCTCAACACGGCTCGGCATCAGGGAAATCCACATCAAAACCTCAATGAGATACCACCTCACACCCGTCAGAATGGCTCAAATGAACAAGTCAGGGAACGACAGAGGTTGGCGGGGATGTGGAGAAAGGGGAACCCTCCTACACTGGTGGTGGGAATGCAAGCTGGTGCAACCCCTCTGGAAAACAGGATGGAGGTTCCTCAAATAGTTGAAATTAGAGCTACCATCCGATCCAGCAATTGCACTCCTGGGTATTTACCCCAAAGATACAAATGTAGGGACCCGAAGCGGTACGTGCACCCCATTGTTTGTAGCAGCAATGTCCACAATAGCCAAACTGTTGAAAGAGCCAAGATGTCCATCGACAGATGAATGGATAAAGAAGAGGTGGTATATATCTACACAATGGAATATTACGCAGCCATCAAAAGGAATGAGATGTTGCCATGGACAACGACGTGGATGGAACTGGAGGGTCCGATGATTAGTGAAATAAGTCAATCAGAGAAAGACATGTATCATATGACCTCACTGATATGAGGAATTCTTAATCTCAGGAACAGAGTGAGGCTTGCTGGAGTGGTCGGGGGTGGGAGGGATGGGCTGGCTGGGTGATAGACATTGGGGAGGGTATGAGCTACGGTGAGCGCTGTGAATTGTGTAAGACTGTTGAATCACAGATCTCTACTTCTGAAACAAATAACGCAACATATTTTAAGAATAAAGGAAAAGAAGGAGATAGCAGGAGAGGAAGAATGAAGGGGAGTTAGTGAGAGGGGGAGACAGACCAGGAGAGATGATGGATTCTGAAAAAAAATCCGAGGTTTCTAGACGGGAGGTGGGTCGGGGGATTGGTTAGCCTGGTGATGGGTATTAAAGAGGGCACATTCTGCATGGAGCACTGTGTGTTCGGAACAAACAATGAATCATGGGACACTACACCAAAACAAATGATGTAGTACATGGTGATTAACAAAGCAATAAAAAACAAAGACTGTAATAAGAGATGAAGAAGGACACTATATCCTACTTAAAGGGTCTATCCAAGAAGAAGATCTAACAATTGTAAATGTCTATGCCCCGAACATGGGAGCATCCAATTGTATAAGGCAATTTAGAAGAAAAGCAAAGAAAGACTTTGACAACCATACAATCATAGTGGGGGACTTTAACACCCCCCTGACTGAAATGGCCAGATCATCTAAGCAAAAGATCAACAGGGAAATAAAGACTTTAAATGACACACTGGACCAAATGGACTTCACAGACATATTCAGAACGTTCCATCCCGAAGCAACGGAATACACATTCTTCTCTAGGGCCCATGGAACGTTCTCCAGAATGGATCACATCCTAGGTCACAAATCAGGTCTCAACCGGTACCCAAAGATTGGGATCATTCCCTGCACATTTTCAGACCACAATGCTTTGAAACTAGAACTCAATCACAAGAGGAAAGTCGGAAAGAACTCAAATACATGGAGGCTAAAGAGCATCCTACGAAAGAATGAATGGGTCAACCAGGAAATTAAAGAAGAATTTAAAAATTCATGGAAACCAATGAAAATGAAAACACAACTGTCCAAAATCTTTGGGATACAGCCAAGGCAGTCCTGCGAGGAAAGTATATAGCAATACAAGCCTTTCTCAAGAAACATGAAAGGTCTCAAATACACACCCTTACCCTACACCTAACGGAGCTGGAGAAAGAACGGCAAATAAAGCCTAAACCCAGCAGGAGAAGAGAAATCATGCAGATCAGAGCAGAAATCAATGAAATAGAACCCAAAAGAACAGTAGAACAGATCAACGGAACTAGGAGCTGGTTCTTTGAAAGAATTCACAAGATTGATACACCCCTGTCCAGGCTGATCAAAAAGAACAGAGAAATGACCCAAATCAACAAAATCATGAATGAAAGAGGAGAGATCACAACCAACACCAAAGAAATACAAACGATTATAAGAACGTAATCTGAGCAACCCTAGGGCAGCATATTCCATAACCTGGAAGAAATGGGTGCATTCCTAGAGATGTGTCAACTACCAAAACTGACCCAGGAAGAAATAGAAAACCTGAACAGTCCTATAACCACGAAGGCAATTGAAGTAGTGATCAAAAACCTCCCAAGAAACCAAAGCCCAGGGCCAGATGGATTCCCAGGGGAATTCTATCAGACATTTAAAGAAGAATTAATACCTATTCTCCTGAAACTGTTCCAAACAATAGAAATGGAAGGAAAACTTCCAAACTCATTTTATGAGGCCACCATTACCTTGATCCCAAAACCAGACAAAGATCCCATCAAAAAGGAGTATTAGAGACCAATATCCTTGATGAACATCGATGCAAAAATTCTCACCAAAATACTAGCCAAGAGGATCCAACAGTACATGAAAAGGAGTATTCACCATGACCAAGTGGGATTTATCCCTGGGCTGCAAGGCTGGTTCAACGTCCGCAGATCAATCAACGTGATAAAACACATTAACAAAAGAAAGAACAAGAATCATATGATCCTCTCAATAGATGCAGAAAAACCATTTGACAAAGAAAAGCACACTTTCTCGCTCAAAACTCTTCAGAGTATAGGGACAGCGGGTACATACCTCAATATCATAAAAGCCATCTACGAACAACCTACAGGGAATATCATTCTCAATGGGGAAAAGCTGAGATCTTTTCCCCTAAGGTCAGGAACGCGGGAGGGATAGCCACTCTCACCACTGCTATTCAACATAGTATTAGAAGTCCTAGCCACAGCAATCAGACAACAAAAAGAAATCAAAGGCATCCAAATCGGCAGAGAGGAAGTCAAACTCTCACTCTTTGCAGATGATATGATACTTTATGTGGAAAACCCAAAAGACTCCACCCCAAAACTGCTAGAACTCACACAGCAATTCCGTCAAGTAGCAGGCTATAAAATCAATGCACAGAAATCACTGGCATTCCTATACACCAACAACAAGACAGAAGAGAGACAAATCAAGGAGTCGATCCCATTCACAACTGCACCCAAAACCAGAAGAGACCTAGGAATAAATTGAACCCAAGAGGCAAAGGATCTGTACTCAGAAAACTACCAAATACTCAGGAAAGAAATTGAAGAAGACACAAAGAAACGGAAAAACGTTCCATGCTCATGGATTGGGAGAACCAACATTGTGAAGAGGTCGATGCTACTTAGAGCAATCTACACATTCAATGCAATCCCCGTCAAAATACCATCCACTTTTTTCCAAGAAATGGAACAAATAATCCTAAGATTTGAATGGAACCAGAAGAGACCACGAATAGCCAGAGGAATATTGAGAAAGAAAAGCAAAGCTGGCGGCATCACAATTCTGGACTTCCAGCTCTATGACAAAGCTGTCATCATCAAGACAGTATGGTACTGGCACAAAAACAGACACATAGATCCATGGAACAGAATCGAGAGCCCAGAAATGGACCCTCAACTCTATGGTCAACTTATCTTTGACAGAGCAGGAAAGAATGTCCAATGGCAAAAAGAGGGTCTCTTCAACAACTGGAGTTGTGGAAATTGGACAGCCCCATGCAGAAGAATGACACTGGACCATTTCCTGACACCACACACAAAAATAGACTCCAAATGTTTGAAAGACCTCAATGTGAGACAGGACTCCATCAAAATCCGAAAGGAGAACACAGGTAGCAAGCTCTTCGACCTCAGCCGCAGCAACTTCTTCCTAGAAACATCACCAAAGGCACGGGAAGCCAGGGCAAAAATGAACTATTGGGATTTCATCAAGATAAAAACCTTTGGCACAGCAAAAGAAACAGTCCACAAAACCAAAAGACAACCGACAGAATGGGAGAAATTATTTACGATTGACATATCAGATAAAGGGCTACTATCCAATATGTATAAAAACGTATCAAACTCAACACCCAAAGAACAAATAATCCAATCAAGAAATAGGCAGAAGACATGAACAGACATTTTTCCAAAGAAGACATCCAAATGGCCAACAGGCACAGGAAAAAGTGCTCAACACGGCTCGGCATCAGGGAAATCCACATCAAAACCTCAATGAGATACCACCTCACACCCGTCAGAATGGCTCAAATGAACAAGTCAGGGAACGACAGAGGTTGGCGGGGATGTGGAGAAAGGGGAACCCTCCTACACTGGTGGTGGGAATGCAAGCTGGTGCAACCCCTCTGGAAAACAGGATGGAGGTTCCTCAAATAGTTGAAATTAGAGCTACCATCCGATCCAGCAATTGCACTCCTGGGTATTTACCCCCAAGATACAAATGTAGGGACCCGAAGCGGTACGTGCACCCCATTGTTTGTAGCAGCAATGTCCCCAATAGCCAAACTGTTGAAAGAGCCAAGATGTCCATCGACAGATGAATGGATAAAGAAGAGGTGGTATATATCTACACAATGGAATATTACGCAGCCATCAAAAGGAATGAGATGTTGCCATGGACAACGACGTGGATGGAACTGGAGGGTCCGATGATTAGTGAAATAAGTCAATCAGAGAAAGACATGTATCATATGACCTCACTGATATGAGGAATTCTTAATCTCAGGAACAGAGTGAGGCTTGCTGGAGTGGTCGGGGGTGGGAGGGATGGGCTGGCTGGGTGATAGACATTGGGGAGGGTATGAGCTACGGTGAGCGCTGTGAATTGTGTAAGACTGTTGAATCACAGATCTCTACTTCTGAAACAAATAACGCAACATATTTTAAGAATAAAGGAAAAGAAGGAGATAGCAGGAGAGGAAGAATGAAGGGGAGTTAGTGAGAGGGGGAGACAGACCAGGAGACATGATGGATTCTGAAAAAAAATCCGAGGTTTCTAGAGGGGAGGTGGGTCGGGGGATTGGTTAGCCTGGTGATGGGTATTAAAGAGGGCACATTCTGCATGGAGCACTGTGTGTTCGGAACAAACAATGAATCATGGGACACTACACCAAAACAAATGATGTAGTACATGGTGATTAACAAAGCAATAAAAAACAAAGACTGTAATAAGAGATGAAGAAGGACACTATATCCTACTTAAAGGGTCTATCCAAGAAGAAGATCTAACAATTGTAAATGTCTATGCCCCGAACATGGGAGCATCCAATTGTATAAGGCAATTTAGAAGAAAAGCAAAGAAAGACATTGACAACCATACAATCATAGTGGGGGACTTTAACACCCCCCTGACTGAAATGGCCAGATCATCTAAGCAAAAGATCAACAGGGAAATAAAGACTTTAAATGACACACTGGACCAAATGGACTTCACAGACATATTCAGAACGTTCCATCCCGAAGCAACGGAATACACATTCTTCTCTAGGGCCCATGGAACGTTCTCCAGAATGGATCACATCCTAGGTCACAAATCAGGTCTCAACCGGTACCCAAAGATTGGGATCATTCCCTGCACATTTTCAGACCACAATGCTTTGAAACTAGAACTCAATCACAAGAGGAAAGTCGGAAAGAACTCAAAAACATGGAGGCTAAAGAGCATCCTACGAAAGAATGAATGGGTCAACCAGGAAATTAAAGAAGAATTTAAAAATTCCTGGAAACCAATGAAAATGAAAACACAACTGTCCAAAATCTTTGGGATACAGCCAAGGCAGTCCTGCGAGGAAAGTATATAGCAATACAAGCCTTTCTCAAGAAACATGAAAGGTCTCAAATACACACCCTAACCCTACACCTAAAGGAGCTGGAGAAAGAACGGCAAATAAAGCCTAAACCCAGCAGGAGAAGAGAAATCATGCAGATCAGAGCAGAAATCAATGAAATAGAACCCAAAAGAACAGTAGAACAGATCAACGGAACTAGGAGCTGGTTCTTTGAAATAATTCACAAGATTGATACACCCCTGTCCAGGCTGATCAAAAAGAAAAGAGAAATGACCCAAACCAACAAAATCATGAATGAAAGAGGAGAGATCACAACCAACACCAAAGAAATACAAACGAGTATAAGAACGTAATCTGAGCAACCCTAGGGCAGCATATTCCATAACCTGGAAGAAATGGGTGCATTCCTAGAGATGTGTCAACTACCAAAACTGACCCAGGAAGAAATAGAAAACCTGAACAGTCCTATAACCACGAAGGCAATTGAAGTAGTCATCAAAAACCTCCCAAGAAACCAAAGCCCAGGGCCAGATGGATTCCCAGGGGAATTCTATCAGACATTTAAAGAAGAATTAATACCTATTCTCCTGAAACTGTTCCAAACAATAGAAATGGAAGGAAAACCTCCAAACTCATTTTATGAGGCCACCATTACCTTGATCCCAAAACCAGACAAAGATCCCATCAAAAAAGAGTATTAGAGACCAATATCCTTGATGAACATCGATGCAAAAATTCTCACCAAAATACTAGCCAAGCGGATACAACAGTACATGAAAAGGAGTATTCACCATGACCAAGTGGGATTTATCCCTGGGCTGCAAGGCTGGTTCAACATCCGCAAATCAATCAACGTGATAAAACACATTAACAAAAGAAAGAACAAGAATCATATGATCCTCTCAATAGATGCAGAAAAACCATTTGACAAAGTAAAGCACACTTTCTGGATCAAAACTCTTCAGAGTATAGGGACAGCGGGTACATACCTCAATATCATAAAAGCCATCTACGAACAACCTACAGCGAATATCATTCTCAATGGGGAAAAGCTGAGATCTTTTCCCCTAAGTTCAGGAACGCGGCAGGGATAGCCACTCTCACCACTGCTATTCAACATAGTATTAGAAGTCCTAGCCACAGCAATCAGACAACAAAAAGAAATCAAAGGCATCCAAATCGGCAGAGAGGAAGTCAAACTCTCACTCTTTGCAGATGATATGATACTTTATGTGGAAAACCCAAAAGACTCCACCCCAAAACTGCTAGAACTCACACAGCAATTCCGTCAAGTAGCAGGCTATAAAATCAATGCACAGAAACCACTGGCATTCCTATACACCAACAACAAGACAGAAGAGAGACAAATCAAGGAGTCGATCCCATTCACAACTGCACCCAAAACCAGAAGAGACCTAGGAATAAATGGAACCCAAGAGGCAAAGGATCTGTACTCAGAAAACTACCAAATACTCAGGAAAGAAATTGAAGAAGACACAAAGAAACGGAAAAACGTTCCATGCTCATGGATTGGGAGAACCAACATTGTGAAGAGGTCAATGCTACCTAGAGCGATCTACACATTCAATGCAATCCCCGTCAAAATACCATCCACTTTTTTCCAAGAAATTGAACAAATAATCCTAAGATTTGAATGGAACCAGAAGAGACCACGAATAGCCAGAGGAATATTGAGAAAGAAAAGCAAAGCTGGCGGCATCACAATTCTGGACTTCCAGCTCTATGACAAAGCTGTCATCATCAAGACAGTATGGTACTGGCACAAAAACAGACACATAGATCCATGGAACAGAATCGAGAGCCCAGAAATGGACCCTCAACTCTATGGTCAACTTATCTTTGACAGAGCAGGAAAGAATGTCCAATGGCAAAAAGAGGGTCTCTTCAACAACTGGAGTTGTGGAAATTGGACAGCCCCATGCAGAAGAATGACACTGGACCATTTCCTGACACCACACACAGAAATAGACTCCAAATGTTTGAAAGACCTCAATGTGAGACAGGACTCCATCAAAATCCGAAAGGAGAACACAGGTAGCAAGCTCTTCGACCTCAGCCGCAGCAACTTCTTCCTAGAAACATCACCAAAGGCACGGGAAGCCAGGGCAAAAATGAACTATTGGGATTTCATCAAGATAAAAACCTTTGGCACAGCAAAAGAAACAGTCCACAAAACCAAAAGACAACCGACAGAATGGGAGAAATTATTTACGATTGACATATCAGATAAAGGGCTACTATCCAATATGTATAAAAACGTATCAAACTCAACACCCAAAGAACAAATAATCCAATCAAGAAATAGGCAGAAGACATGAACAGACATTTTTCCAAAGAAGACATCCAAATGGCCAACAGGCACAGGAAAAAGTGCTCAACACGGCTCGGCATCAGGGAAATCCACATCAAAACCTCAATGAGATACCACCTCACACCCGTCAGAATGGCTCAAATGAACAAGTCAGGGAACGACAGAGGTTGGCGGGGATGTGGAGAAAGGGGAACCCTCCTACACTGGTGGTGGGAATGCAAGCTGGTGCAACCCCTCTGGAAAACAGGATGGAGGTTCCTCAAATAGTTGAAATTAGAGCTACCATCCGATCCAGCAATTGCACTCCTGGGTATTTACCCCCAAGATACAAATGTAGGGACCCGAAGCGGTACGTGCACCCCATTGTTTGTAGCAGCAATGTCCACAATAGCCAAACTGTTGAAAGAGCCAAGATGTCCATCGACAGATGAATGGATAAAGAAGAGGTCTATATATCTTCACAATGGAATATTACGCAGCCATCAAAAGGAATGAGATGTTGCCATGGACAACGACGTGGATGGAACTGGAGGGTCCGATGATTAGTGAAATAAGTCAATCAGAGAAAGACATGTATCATATGACCTCACTGATATGAGGAATTCTTAATCTCAGGAACAGAGTGAGGCTTGCTGGAGTGGTCGGGGGTGGGAGGGATGGGCTGGCTGGGTGATAGACATTGGGGAGGGTATGAGCTACGGTGAGCGCTGTGAATTGTGTAAGACTGTTGAATCACAGATCTCTACTTCTGAAACAAATAACGCAACATATTTTAAGAATAAAGGAAAAGAAGGAGATAGCAGGAGAGGAAGAATGAAGGGGAGTTAGTGAGAGGGGGAGACAGACCAGGAGAGATGATGGATTCTGAAAAAAAATCCGAGGTTTCTAGATGGGAGGTGGGTCGGGGGATTGGTTAGCCTGGTGATGGGTATTAAAGAGGGCACATTCTGCATGGAGCACTGTGTGTTCGGAACAAACAATGAATCATGGGACACTACACCAAAACAAATGATGTAGTACATGGTGATTAACAAAGTAATAAAAAACAAAGACTGTAATAAGAGATGAAGAAGGACACTATATCCTACTTAAAGGGTCTATCCAAGAAGAAGATCTAACAATTGTAAATGTCTATGCCCCGAACATGGGAGCATCCAATTGTATAAGGCAATTTAGAAGAAAAGCAAAGAAAGACATTGACAACCATACAATCATAGTGGGGGACATTAACACCCCCCTGACTGAAATGGCCAGATCATCTAAGCAAAAGATCAACAGGGAAAAAAAGACTTTAAATGACACACTGGACCAAATGGACTTCACAGTCATATTCAGAACGTTCCATCGCGAAGCAACGGAATACACATTCTTCTCTAGGGCCCATGGAACGTTCTCCAGAATGGATCACATCCTAGGTCACAAATCAGGTCTCAACCGGTACCCAAAGATTGGGATCATTCCCTGCACATTTTCAGACCACAATGCTTTGAAACTAGAACTCAATCACAAGAGGAAAGTCGGAAAGAACTCAAATACATGGAGGCTAAAGAGCATCCTACGAAAGAATGAATGGGTCAACCAGGAAATTAAAGAAGAATTTAAAAATTCCTGGAAACCAATGAAAATGAAAACACAACTGTCCAAAATCTTTGGGATACAGCCAAGGCAGTCCTGCGAGGAAAGTATATAGCAATACAAGCCTT
Organism: Eumetopias jubatus; assembly: GCF_037043125.1. Taxonomy (NCBI): domain Eukaryota; kingdom Metazoa; phylum Chordata; class Mammalia; order Carnivora; family Otariidae; genus Eumetopias; species Eumetopias jubatus. The sequence goes on from NW_028274848.1 coordinate 1,022,975, forward strand.
TCTCAAGAAACATGAAAGGTCTCAAATACACACCCTAACCCTACACCTAAAGGAGCTGGAGAAAGAACGGCAAATAAAGCGTAAACCCAGCAGGAGAAGAGAAATCATGCAGATCAGAGCAGAAATCAATGAAATAGAACCCAAAAGAACAGTAGAACAGATCAACGGAACTAGGAGCTGGTTCTTTGAAAGAATTCACAAGATTGATACACCCCTGTCCAGGCTGATCAAAAAGAAAAGAGAAATGACCCAAACCAACAAAATCATGAATGAAAGAGGAGAGATCACAACCAACACCAAAGAAATACAAACGATTATAAGAACGTAATCTGAGCAACCCTAGGGCAGCATATTCCATAACCTGGAAGAAATGGGTGCATTCCTAGAGATGTGTCAACTACCAAAACTGACCCAGGAAGAAATAGAAAACCTGAACAGTCCTATAACCACGAAGGCAATTGAAGTAGTCATCAAAAACCTCCCAAGAAACCAAAGCCCAGGGCCAGATGGATTCCCAGGGGAATTCTATCAGACATTTAAAGAAGAATTAATACCTATTCTCCTGAAACTGTTCCAAACAATAGAAATGGAAGGAAAACCTCCAAACTCATTTTATGAGGCCACCATTACCTTGATCCCAAAACCAGACAAAGATCCCATCAAAAAAGAGTATTAGAGACCAATATCCTTGATGAACATCGATGCAAAAATTCTCACCAAAATACTAGCCAAGAGGATCCAACAGTACATGAAAAGGAGTATTCACCATGACCAAGTGGGATTTATCCCTGGGCTGCAAGGCTGGTTCAACATCCGCAGATCAATCAACGTGATAAAACACATTAACAAAAGAAAGAACAAGAATCATATGATCCTCTCAATAGATGCAGAAAAACCATTTGACAAAGTAAAGCACCCTTTCTGGATCAATACTCTTCAGAGTATAGGGACAGCGGGTACATACCTCAATATCATAAAAGCCATCTACGAACAACCTACAGCGAATATCATTCTCAATGGGGAAAAGCTGAGATCTTTTCCCCTAAGGTCAGGAACGCGGCAGGGATAGCCACTCTCACCACTGCTATTCAACATAGTATTAGAAGTCCTAGCCACAGCAATCAGACAACAAAAAGAAATCAAAGGCATCCAAATCGGCAGAGAGGAAGTCAAACTCTCACTCTTTGCAGATGATATGATACTTTATGTGGAAAACCCAAAAGACTCCACCCCAAAACAGCTAGAACTCACACAGCAATTCCGCAAAGTAGCAGGCTATAAAATCAATGCACAGAAATCAGTGGCATTCCTATACACCAACAACAAGACAGAAGAGAGACAAATCAAGGAGTCGATCCCATTCACAACTGCACCCAAAACCAGAAGAGACCTAGGAATAAATGGAACCCAAGAGGCAAAGGATCTGTACTCAGAAAACTACCAAATACTCAGGAAAGAAATTGAAGAAGACACAAAGAAACGGAAAAACGTTCCATGCTCATGGATTGGGAGAACCAACATTGTGAAGAGGTCAATGCTACCTAGAGCGATCTACACATTCAATGCAATCCCCGTCAAAATACCATCCACTTTTTTCCAAGAAATGGAACAAATAATCCTAAGATTTGAATGGAACCAGAAGAGACCACGAATAGCCAGAGGAATATTGAGAAAGAAAAGCAAAGCTGGCGGCATCACAATTCTGGACTTCCAGCTCTATGACAAAGCTGTCATCATCAAGACAGTATGGTACTGGCACAAAAACAGACACATAGATCCATGGAACAGAATCGAGAGCCCAGAAATGGACCCTCAACTCTATGGTCAACTTATCTTTGACAGAGCAGGAAAGAATGTCCAATGGCAAAAAGAGGGTCTCTTCAACAACTGGAGTTGTGGAAATTGGACAGCCCCATGCAGAAGAATGACACTGGACCATTTCCTGACACCACACACAAAAATAGACTCCAAATGTTTGAAAGACCTCAATGTGAGACAGGACTCCATCAAAATCCGAAAGGAGAACACAGGTAGCAAGCTCTTCGACCTCAGCCGCAGCAACTTCTTCCTAGAAACATCACCAAAGGCACGGGAAGCCAGGGCAAAAATGAACTATTGGGATTTCATCAAGATAAAAACCTTTGGCACAGCAAAAGAAACAGTCCACAAAACCAAAAGACAACCGACAGAATGGGAGAAATTATTTACGATTGACATATCAGATAAAGGGCTACTATCCAATATGTATAAAAACGTATCAAACTCAACACCCAAAGAACAAATAATCCAATCAAGAAATAGGCAGAAGACATGAACAGACATTTTTCCAAAGAAGACATCCAAATGGCCAACAGGCACAGGAAAAAGTGCTCAACACGGCTCGGCATCAGGGAAATCCACATCAAAACCTCAATGAGATACCACCTCACACCCGTCAGAATGGCTCAAATGAACAAGTCAGGGAACGACAGAGGTTGGCGGGGATGTGGAGAAAGGGGAACCCTCCTACACTGGTGGTGGGAATGCAAGCTGGTGCAACCCCTCTGGAAAACAGGATGGAGGTTCCTCAAATAGTTGAAATTAGAGCTACCATCCGATCCAGCAATTGCACTCCTGGGTATTTACCCCAAAGATACAAATGTAGGGACCCGAAGCGGTACGTGCACCCCATTGTTTGTAGCAGCAATGTCCACAATAGCCAAACTGTTGAAAGAGCCAAGATGTCCATCGACAGATGAATGGATAAAGAAGAGGTGGTATATATCTACACAATGGAATATTACGCAGCCATCAAAAGGAATGAGATGTTGCCATGGACAACGACGTGGATGGAACTGGAGGGTCCGATGATTAGTGAAATAAGTCAATCAGAGAAAGACATGTATCATATGACCTCACTGATATGAGGAATTCTTAATCTCAGGAACAGAGTGAGGCTTGCTGGAGTGGTCGGGGGTGGGAGGGATGGGCTGGCTGGGTGATAGACATTGGGGAGGGTATGAGCTACGGTGAGCGCTGTGAATTGTGTAAGACTGTTGAATCACAGATCTCTACTTCTGAAACAAATAACGCAACATATTTTAAGAATAAAGGAAAAGAAGGAGATAGCAGGAGAGGAAGAATGAAGGGGAGTTAGTGAGAGGGGGAGACAGACCAGGAGAGATGATGGATTCTGAAAAAAAATCCGAGGTTTCTAGACGGGAGGTGGGTCGGGGGATTGGTTAGCCTGGTGATGGGTATTAAAGAGGGCACATTATGCATGGAGCACTGTGTGTTCGGAACAAACAATGAATCATGGGACACTACACCAAAACAAATGATGTAGTACATGGTGATTAACAAAGCAATAAAAAACAAAGACTGTAATAAGAGATGAAGAAGGACACTATATCCTACTTAAAGGGTCTATCCAAGAAGAAGATCTAACAATTGTAAATGTCTATGCCCCGAACATGGGAGCATCCAATTGTATAAGGCAATTTAGAAGAAAAGCAAAGAAAGACATTGACAACCATACAATCATAGTGGGGGACTTTAACACCCCCCTGACTGAAATGGCCAGATCATCTAAGCAAAAGATCAACAAGGAAATAAAGACTTTAAATGACACACTGGACCAAATGGACTTCACAGACATATTCAGAACGTTCCATCCCGAAGCAACGGAATACACATTCTTCTCTAGGGCCCATGGAACGTTCTCCAGAATGGATCACATCCTAGGTCACAAATCAGGTCTCAACCGGTACCCAAAGATTGGGATCATTCCCTGCACATTTTCAGACCACAATGCTTTGAAACTAGAACTCAATCACAAGAGGAAAGTCGGAAAGAACTCAAATACATGGAGGCTAAAGAGCATCCTACGAAAGAATGAATGGGTCAACCAGGAAATTAAAGAAGAATTTAAAAATTCCTGGAAACCAATGAAAATGAAAACACAACTGTCCAAAATCTTTGGGATACAGCCAAGGCAGTCCTGCGAGGAAAGTATATAGCAATACAAGCCTTTCTCAAGAAACATGAAAGGTCTCAAATACACACCCTAACCCTACACCTAACGGAGCTGGAGAAAGAACGGCAAATAAAGCCTAAACCCAGCAGGAGAAGAGAAATCATGCAGATCAGAGCAGAAATCAATGAAATAGAACCCAAAAGAACAGTAGAACAGATCAACGGAACTAGGAGCTGGTTCTTTGAAAGAATTCACAAGATTGATACACCCCTGTCCAGGCTGATCAAAAAGAACAGAGAAATGACCCAAATCAACAAAATCATGAATGAAAGAGGAGAGATCACAACCAACACCAAAGAAATACAAACGATTATAAGAACGTAATCTGAGCAACCCTAGGGCAGCATATTCCATAACCTGGAAGAAATGGGTGCATTCCTAGAGATGTGTCAACTACCAAAACTGACCCAGGAAGAAATAGAAAACCTGAACAGTCCTATAACCACGAAGGCAATTGAAGTAGTGATCAAAAACCTCCCAAGAAACCAAAGCCCAGGGCCAGATGGATTCCCAGGGGAATTCTATCAGACATTTAAAGAAGAATTAATACCTATTCTCCTGAAACTGTTCCAAACAATAGAAATGGAAGGAAAACTTCCAAACTCATTTTATGAGGCCACCATTACCTTGATCCCAAAACCAGACAAAGATCCCATCAAAAAGGAGTATTAGAGACCAATATCCTTGATGAACATCGATGCAAAAATTCTCACCAAAATACTAGCCAAGAGGATCCAACAGTACATGAAAAGGAGTATTCACCATGACCAAGTGGGATTTATCCCTGGGCTGCAAGGCTGGTTCAACCTCCGCAGATCAATCAACGTGATAAAACACATTAACAAAAGAAAGAACAAGAATCATATGATCCTCTCAATAGATGCAGAAAAACCATTTGACAAAGAAAAGCACACTTTCTCGATCAAAACTCTTCAGAGTATAGGGACAGCGGGTACATACCTCAATATCATAAAAGCCATCTACGAACAACCTACAGGGAATATCATTCTCAATGGGGAAAAGCTGAGATCTTTTCCCCTAAGGTCAGGAACGCGGGAGGGATAGCCACTCTCACCACTGCTATTCAACATAGTATTAGAAGTCCTAGCCACAGCAATCAGACAACAAAAAGAAATCAAAGGCATCCAAATCGGCAGAGAGGAAGTCAAACTCTCACTCTTTGCAGATGATATGATACTTTATGTGGAAAACCCAAAAGACTCCACCCCAAAACTGCTAGAACTCACACAGCAATTCCGTCAAGTAGCAGGCTATAAAATCAATGCACAGAAATCACTGGCATTCCTATACACCAACAACAAGACAGAAGAGAGACAAATCAAGGAGTCGATCCCATTCACAACTGCACCCAAAACCAGAAGAGACCTAGGAATAAATGGAACCCAAGAGGCAAAGGATCTGTACTCAGAAAACTACCAAATACTCAGGAAAGAAATTGAAGAAGACACAAAGAAACGGAAAAACGTTCCATGCTCATGGATTGGGAGAACCAACATTGTGAAGAGGTCGATGCTACTTAGAGCAATCTACACATTCAATGCAATCCCCGTCAAAATACCATCCACTTTTTTCCAAGAAATGGAACAAATAATCCTAAGATTTGAATGGAACCAGAAGAGACCACGAATAGCCAGAGGAATATTGAGAAAGAAAAGCAAAGCTGGCGGCATCACAATTCTGGACTTCCAGCTCTATGACAAAGCTGTCATCATCAAGACAGTATGGTACTGGCACAAAAACAGACACATAGATCCATGGAACAGAATCGAGAGCCCAGAAATGGACCCTCAACTCTATGGTCAACTTATCTTTGACAGAGCAGGAAAGAATGTCCAATGGCAAAAAGAGGGTCTCTTCAACAACTGGAGTTGTGGAAATTGGACAGCCCCATGCAGAAGAATGACACTGGACCATTTCCTGACACCACACACAAAAATAGACTCCAAATGTTTGAAAGACCTCAATGTGAGACAGGACTCCATCAAAATCCGAAAGGAGAACACAGGTAGCAAGCTCTTCGACCTCAGCCGCAGCAACTTCTTCCTAGAAACATCACCAAAGGCACGGGAAGCCAGGGCAAAAATGAACTATTGGGATTTCATCAAGATAAAAACCTTTGGCACAGCAAAAGAAACAGTCCACAAAACCAAAAGACAACCGACAGAATGGGAGAAATTATTTATGATTGACATATCAGATAAAGGGCTACTATCCAATATGTATAAAAACGTATCAAACTCAACACCCAAAGAACAAATAATCCAATCAAGAAATAGGCAGAAGACATGAACAGACATTTTTCCAAAGAAGACATCCAAATGGCCAACAGGCACAGGAAAAAGTGCTCAACACGGCTCGGCATCAGGGAAATCCACATCAAAACCTCAATGAGATACCCCCTCACACCCGTCAGAATGGCTCAAATGAACAAGTCAGGGAACGACAGAGGTTGGCGGGGATGTGGAGAAAGGGGAACCCTCCTACACTGGTGGTGGGAATGCAAGCTGGTGCAACCCCTCTGGAAAACAGGATGGAGGTTCCTCAAATAGTTGAAATTAGAGCTACCATCCGATCCAGCAATTGCACTCCTGGGTATTTACCCCCAAGATACAAATGTAGGGACCCGAAGCGGTACGTGCACCCCATTGTTTGTAGCAGCAATGTCCCCAATAGCCAAACTGTTGAAAGAGCCAAGATGTCCATCGACAGATGAATGGATAAAGAAGAGGTGGTATATATCTACACAATGGAATATTACGCAGCCATCAAAAGGAATGAGATGTTGCCATGGACAACGACGTGGATGGAACTGGAGGGTCCGATGATTAGTGAAATAAGTCAATCAGAGAAAGACATGTATCATATGACCTCACTGATATGAGGAATTCTTAATCTCAGGAACAGAGTGAGGCTTGCTGGAGTGGTCGGGGGTGGGAGGGATGGGCTGGCTGGGTGATAGACATTGGGGAGGGTATGAGCTACGGTGAGCGCTGTGAATTGTGTAAGACTGTTGAATCACAGATCTCTACTTCTGAAACAAATAACGCAACATATTTTAAGAATAAAGGAAAAGAAGGAGATAGCAGGAGAGGAAGAATGAAGGGGAGTTAGTGAGAGGGGGAGACAGACCAGGAGACATGATGGATTCTGAAAAAAAATCCGAGGTTTCTAGAGGGGAGGTGGGTAGGGGGATTGGTTAGCCTGGTGATGGGTATTAAAGAGGGCACATTCTGCATGGAGCACTGTGTGTTCGGAACAAACAATGAATCATGGGACACTACACCAAAACAAATGATGTAGTACATGGTGATTAACAAAGCAATAAAAAACAAAGACTGTAATAAGAGTTGAAGAAGGACACTATATCCTACTTAAAGGGTCTATCCAAGAAGAAGATCTAACAATTGTAAATGTCTATGCCCCGAACATGGGAGCATCCAATTGTATAAGGCAATTTAGAAGAAAAGCAAAGAAAGACATTGACAACCATACAATCATAGTGGGGGACTTTAACACCCCCCTAACTGAAATGGCCAGATCATCTAAGCAAAAGATCAACAGGGAAATAAAGACTTTAAATGACACACTGGACCAAATGGACTTCACAGACATATTCAGAACGTTCCATCCCGAAGCAACGGAATACACATTCTTCTCTAGGGCCCATGGAACGTTCTCCAGAATGGATCACATCCTAGGTCACAAATCAGGTCTCAACCGGTACCCAAAGATTGGGATCATTCCCTGCACATTTTCAGACCACAATGCTTTGAAACTAGAACTCAATCACAAGAGGAAAGTCGGAAAGAACTCAAATACATGGAGGCTAAAGAGCATCCTACGAAAGAATGAATGGGTCAACCAGGAAATTAAAGAAGAATTTAAAAATTCCTGGAAACCAATGAAAATGAAAACACAACTGTCCAAAATCTTTGGGATACAGCCAAGGCAGTCCTGCGAGGAAAGTATATAGCAATACAAGCCTTTCTCAAGAAACATGAAAGGTCTCAAATACACACCCTAACCCTACACCTAAAGGAGCTGGAGAAAGAACGGCAAATAAAGCCTAAACCCAGCAGGAGAAGAGAAATCATGCAGATCAGAGCAGAAATCAATGAAATAGAACCCAAAAGAACAGTAGAACAGATCAACGGAACTAGGAGCTGGTTCTTTGAAAGAATTCACAAGATTGATACACCCCTGTCCAGGCTGATCAAAAAGAAAAGAGAAATGACCCAAACCAACAAAATCATGAATGAAAGAGGAGAGATCACAACCAACACCAAAGAAATACAAACGATTATAAGAACGTAATCTGAGCAACCCTAGGGCAGCATATTCCATAACCTGGAAGAAATGGGTGCATTCCTAGAGATGTGTCAACTACCAAAACTGACCCAGGAAGAAATAGAAAACCTGAACAGTCCTATAACCACGAAGGCAATTGAAGTAGTCATCAAAAACCTCCCAAGAAACCAAAGCCCAGGGCCAGATGGATTCCCAGGAGAATTCTATCAGACATTTAAAGAAGAATTAATACCTATTCTCCTGAAACTGTTCCAAACAATAGAAATGGAAGGAAAACCTCCAAACTCATTTTATGAGGCCACCATTACCTTGATCCCAAAACCAGACAAAGATCCCATCAAAAAAGAGTATTAGAGACCAATATCCTTGATGAACATCGATGCAAAAATTCTCACCAAAATACTAGCCAAGAGGATACAACAGTACATGAAAAGGAGTATTCACCATGACCAAGTGGGATTTATCCCTGGGCTGCAAGGCTGGTTCAACATCCGCAAATCAATCAACGTGATAAAACACATTAACAAAAGAAAGAACAAGAATCATATGATCCTCTCAATAGATGCAGAAAAACCATTTGACAAAGTAAAGCACACTTTCTGGATCAAAACTCTTCAGAGTATAGGGACAGCGGGTACATACCTCAATATCATAAAAGCCATCTACGAACAACCTACAGCGAATATCATTCTCAATGGGGAAAAGCTGAGATCTTTTCCCCTAAGGTCAGGAACGCGGCAGGGATAGCCACTCTCACCACTGCTATTCAACATAGTATTAGAAGTCCTAGCCACAGAATCAGACAACAAAAAGAAATCAAAGGCATCCAAATCGGCAGAGAGGAAGTCAAACTCTCACTCTTTGCAGATGATATGATACTTTATGTGGAAAACCCAAAAGACTCCACCCCAAAACTGCTAGAACTCACACAGCAATTCCGTCAAGTAGCAGGCTATAAAATCAATGCACAGAAATCACTGGCATTCCTATACACCAACAACAAGACAGAAGAGAGACAAATCAAGGAGTCGATCCCATTCACAACTGCACCAAAAACCAGAAGAGACCTAGGAATAAATGGAACCCAAGAGGCAAAGGATCTGTACTCAGAAAACTACCAAATACTCAGGAAAGAAATTGAAGAAGACACAAAGAAACGGAAAAACGTTCCATGCTCATGGATTGGGAGAACCAACATTGTGAAGAGGTCAATGCTACCTAGAGCGATCTACACATTCAATGCAATCCCCGTCAAAATACCATCCACTTTTTTCCAAGAAATGGAACAAATAATCCTAAGATTTGAATGGAACCAGAAGAGACCACGAATAGCCAGAGGAATATTGAGAAAGAAAAGCAAAGCTGGCGGCATCACAATTCTGGACTTCCAGCTCTATGACAAAGCTGTCATCATCAAGGCAGTATGGTACTGGCACAAAAACAGACACATAGATCCATGGAACAGAATCGAGAGCCCAGAAATGGACCCTCAACTCTATGGTCAACTTATCTTTGACAGAGCAGGAAAGAATGTCCAATGGCAAAAAGAGGGTCTCTTCAACAACTGGAGTTGTGGAAATTGGACAGCCCCATGCAGAAGAATGACACTGGACCATTTCCTGACACCACACACAGAAATAGACTCCAAATGTTTGAAAGACCTCAATGTGAGACAGGACTCCATCAAAATCCGAAAGGAGAACACAGGTAGCAAGCTCTTCGACCTCAGCCGCAGCAACTTCTTCCTAGAAACATCACCAAAGGCACGGGAAGCCAGGGCAAAAATGAACTATTGGGATTTCATCAAGATAAAAACCTTTGGCACAGCAAAAGAAACAGTCCACAAAACCAAAAGACAACCGACAGAATGGGAGAAATTATTTACGATTGACATATCAGATAAAGGGCTACTATCCAATATGTATAAAAACGTATCAAACTCAACACCCAAAGAACAAATAATCCAATCAAGAAATAGGCAGAAGACATGAACAGACATTTTTCCAAAGAAGACATCCAAATGGCCAACAGGCACAGGAAAAAGTGCTCAACACGGCTCGGCATCAGGGAAATCCACATCAAAACCTCAATGAGATACCACCTCACACCCGTCAGAATGGCTCAAATGAACAAGTCAGGGAACGACAGAGGTTGGCGGGGATGTGGAGAAAGGGGAACCCTCCTACACTGGTGGTGGGAATGCAAGCTGGTGCAACCCCTCTGGAAAACAGGATGGAGGTTCCTCAAATAGTTGAAATTAGAGCTACCATCCGATCCAGCAATTGCACTCCTGGGTATTTACCCCAAAGATACAAATGTAGGGACCCGAAGCGGTACGTGCACCCCATTGTTTGTAGCAGCAATGTCCACAATAGCCAAACTGTTGAAAGAGCCAAGATGTCCATCGACAGATGAATGGATAAAGAAGAGGTGGTATATATCTTCACAATGGAATATTACGCAGCCATCAAAAGGAATGAGATGTTGCCATGGACAACGACGTGGATGGAACTGGAGGGTCCGATGATTAGTGAAATAAGTCAATCAGAGAAAGACATGTATCATATGACCTCACTGATATGAGGAATTCTTAATCTCAGGAACAGAGTGAGGCTTGCTGGAGTGGTCGGGGGTGGGAGGGATGGGCTGGCTGGGTGATAGACATTGGGGAGGGTATGAGCTACGGTGAGCGCTGTGAATTGTGTAAGACTGTTGAATCACAGATCTCTACTTCTGAAACAAATAACGCAACATATTTTAAGAATAAAGGAAAAGAAGGAGATAGCAGGAGAGGAAGAATGAAGGGGAGTTAGTGAGAGGGGGAGACAGACCAGGAGAGATGATGGATTCTGAAAAAAAATCCGAGGTTTCTAGACGGGAGGTGGGTCGGGGGATTGGTTAGCCTGGTGATGGGTATTAAAGAGGGCACATTCTGCATGGAGCACTGTGTGTACGGAACAAACAATGAATCATGGGACACTACACCAAAACAAATGATGTAGTACATGGTGATTAACAAAGTAATAAAAAACAAAGACTGTAATAAGAGATGAAGAAGGACACTATATCCTACTTAAAGGGTCTATCCAAGAAGAAGATCTAACAATTGTAAATGTCTATGCCCCGAACATGGGAGCATCCAATTGTATAAGGCAATTTAGAAGAAAAGCAAAGAAAGACATTGACAACCATACAATCATAGTGGGGGACATTAACACCCCCCTGACTGAAATGGCCAGATCATCTAAGCAAAAGATCAACAGGGAAATAAAGACTTTAAATGGCACACTGGACCAAATGGACTTCACAGACATATTCAGAACGTTCCATCCCGAAGCAACGGAATACACATTCTTCTCTAGGGCCCATGGAACGTTCTCCAGAATGGATCACATCCTAGGTCACAAATCAGGTCTCAACCGGTACCCAAAGATTGGGATCATTCCCTGCACATTTTCAGACCACAATGCTTTGAAACTAGAACTCAATCACAAGAGGAAAGTCGGAAAGAACTCAAATACATGGAGGCTAAAGAGCATCCTACGAAAGAATGAATGGGTCAACCAGGAAATTAAAGAAGAATTTAAAAATTCCTGGAAACCAATGAAAATGAAAACACAACTGTCCAAAATCTTTGGGATACAGCCAAGGCAGTCCTGCGAGGAAAGTATATAGCAATACAAGCCTTTCTCAAGAAACATGAAAGGTCTCAAATACACACCCTAACCCTACACCTAAAGGAGCTGGAGAAAGAACGGCAAATAAAGCGTAAACCCAGCAGGAGAAGAGAAATCATGCAGATCAGAGCAGAAATCAATGAAATAGAACCCAAAAGAACAGTAGAACAGATCAACGGAACTAGGAGCTGGTTCTTTGAAAGAATTCACAAGATTGATACACCCCTGTCCAGGCTGATCAAAAAGAAAAGAGAAATGACCCAAACCAACAAAATCATGAATGAAAGAGGAGAGATCACAACCAACACCAAAGAAATACAAACGATTATAAGAACGTAATCTGAGCAACCCTAGGGCAGCATATTCCATAACCTGGAAGAAATGGGTGCATTCCTAGAGATGTGTCAACTACCAAAACTGACCCAGGAAGAAATAGAAAACCTGAACAGTCCTATAACCACGAAGGCAATTGAAGTAGTCATCAAAAACCTCCCAAGAAACCAAAGCCCAGGGCCAGATGGATTCCCAGGGGAATTCTATCAGACATTTAAAGAAGAATTAATACCTATTCTCCTGAAACTGTTCCAAACAATAGAAATGGAAGGAAAACCTCCAAACTCATTTTATGAGGCCACCATTACCTTGATCCCAAAACCAGACAAAGATCCCATCAAAAAAGAGTATTAGAGACCAATATCCTTGATGAACATCGATGCAAAAATTCTCACCAAAATACTAGCCAAGAGGATCCAACAGTACATGAAAAGGAGTATTCACCATGACCAAGTGGGATTTATCCCTGGGCTGCAAGGCTGGTTCAACATCCGCAGATCAATCAACGTGATAAAACACATTAACAAAAGAAAGAACAAGAATCATATGATCCTCTCAATAGATGCAGAAAAACCATTTGACAAAGTAAAGCACCCTTTCTGGATCAATACTCTTCAGAGTATAGGGACAGCGGGTACATACCTCAATATCATAAAAGCCATCTACGAACAGCCTACAGCGAATATCATTCTCAATGGGGAAAAGCTGAGATCTTTTCCCCTAAGGTCAGGAACGCGGCAGGGATAGCCACTCTCACCACTGCTATTCAACATAGTATTAGAAGTCCTAGCCACAGCAATCAGACAACAAAAAGAAATCAAAGGCATCCAAATCGGCAGAGAGGAAGTCAAACTCTCACTCTTTGCAGATGATATGATACTTTATGTGGAAAACCCAAAAGACTCCACCCCAAAACAGCTAGAACTCACACAGCAATTCCGCAAAGTAGCAGGCTATAAAATCAATGCACAGAAATCAGTGGCATTCCTATACACCAACAACAAGACAGAAGAGAGACAAATCAAGGAGTCGATCCCATTCACAACTGCACCCAAAACCAGAAGAGACCTAGGAATAAATGGAACCCAAGAGGCAAAGGATCTGTACTCAGAAAACTACCAAATACTCAGGAAAGAAATTGAAGAAGACACAAAGAAACGGAAAAACGTTCCATGCTCATGGATTGGGAGAACCAACATTGTGAAGAGGTCAATGCTACCTAGAGCGATCTACACATTCAATGCAATCCCCGTCAAAATACCATCCACTTTTTTCCAAGAAATGGAACAAATAATCCTAAGATTTGAATGGAACCAGAAGAGACCACGAATAGCCAGAGGAATATTGAGAAAGAAAAGCAAAGCTGGCGGCATCACAATTCTGGACTTCCAGCTCTATGACAAAGCTGTCATCATCAAGACAGTATGGTACTGGCACAAAAACAGACACATAGATCCATGGAACAGAATCGAGAGCCCAGAAATGGACCCTCAACTCTATGGTCAACTTATCTTTGACAGAGCAGGAAAGAATGTCCAATGGCAAAAAGAGGGTCTCTTCAACAACTGGAGTTGTGGAAATGGGACAGCCCCATGCAGAAGAATGACACTGGACCATTTCCTGACACCACACACAAAAATAGACTCCAAATGTTTGAAAGACCTCAATGTGAGACAGGACTCCATCAAAATCCGAAAGGAGAACACAGGTAGCAAGCTCTTCGACCTCAGCCGCAGCAACTTCTTCCTAGAAACATCACCAAAGGCACGGGAAGCCAGGGCAAAAATGAACTATTGGGATTTCATCAAGATAAAAACCTTTGGCACAGGAAAAGAAACAGTCCACAAAACCAAAAGACAACCGACAGAATGGGAGAAATTATTTACGATTGACATATCAGATAAAGGGCTACTATCCAATATGTATAAAAACGTATCAAACTCAACACCCAAAGAACAAATAATCCAATCAAGAAATAGGCAGAAGACATGAACAGACATTTTTCCAAAGAAGACATCCAAATGGCCAACAGGCACAGGAAAAAGTGCTCAACACGGCTCGGCATCAGGGAAATCCACATCAAAACCTCAATGAGATACCACCTCACACCCGTCAGAATGGCTCAAATGAACAAGTCAGGGAACGACAGAGGTTGGCGGGGATGTGGAGAAAGGGGAACCCTCCTACACTGGTGGTGGGAATGCAAGCTGGTGCAACCCCTCTGGAAAACAGGATGGAGGTTCCTCAAATAGTTGAAATTAGAGCTACCATCCGATCCAGCAATTGCACTCCTGGGTATTTACCCCAAAGATACAAATGTAGGGACCCGAAGCGGTACGTGCACCCCATTGTTTGTAGCAGCAATGTCCACAATAGCCAAACTGTTGAAAGAGCCAAGATGTCCATCGACAGATGAATGGATAAAGAAGAGGTGGTATATATCTACACAATGGAATATTACGCAGCCATCAAAAGGAATGAGATGTTGCCATGGACAACGACGTGGATGGAACTGGAGGGTCCGATGATTAGTGAAATAAGTCAATCAGAGAAAGACATGTATCATATGACCTCACTGATATGAGGAATTCTTAATCTCAGGAACAGAGTGAGGCTTGCTGGAGTGGTCGGGGGTGGGAGGGATGGGCTGGCTGGGTGATAGACATTGGGGAGGGTATGAGCTACGGTGAGCGCTGTGAATTGTGTAAGACTGTTGAATCACAGATCTCTACTTCTGAAACAAATAACGCAACATATTTTAAGAATAAAGGAAAAGAAGGAGATAGCAGGAGAGGAAGAATGAAGGGGAGTTAGTGAGAGGGGGAGACAGACCAGGAGAGATGATGGATTCTGAAAAAAAATCCGAGGTTTCTAGACGGGAGGTGGGTCGGGGGATTGGTTAGCCTGGTGATGGGTATTAAAGAGGGCACATTCTGCATGGAGCACTGTGTGTTCGGAACAAACAATGAATCATGGGACACTACACCAAAACAAATGATGTAGTACATGGTGATTAACAAAGTAATAAAAAACAAAGACTGTAATAAGAGATGAAGAAGGACACTATATCCTACTTAAAGGGTCTATCCAAGAAGAAGATCTAACAATTGTAAATGTCTATGCCCCGAACATGGGAGCATCCAATTGTATAAGGCAATTTAGAAGAAAAGCAAAGAAAGACATTGACAACCATACAATCATAGTGGGGGACATTAACACCCCCCTGACTGAAATGGCCAGATCATCTAAGCAAAAGATCAACAGGGAAAAAAAGACTTTAAATGACACACTGGACCAAATGGACTTCACAGACATATTCAGAACGTTCCATCCCGAAGCAACGGAATACACATTCTTCTCTAGGGCCCATGGAACGTTCTCCAGAATGGATCACATCCTAGGTCACAAATCAGGTCTCAACCGGTACCCAAAGATTGGGATCATTCCCTGCACATTTTCAGACCACAATGCTTTGAAACTAGAACTCAATCACAAGAGGAAAGTCGGAAAGAACTCAAATACATGGAGGCTAAAGAGCATCCTACGAAAGAATGAATGGGTCAACCAGGAAATTAAAGAAGAATTTAAAAATTCCTGGAAACCAATGAAAATGAAAACACAACTGTCCAAAATCTTTGGGATACAGCCAAGGCAGTCCTGCGAGGAAAGTATATAGCAATACAAGCCTTTCTCAAGAAACATGAAAGGTCTCAAATACACACCCTAACCCTACACCTAAAGGAGCTGGAGAAAGAACGGCAAATAAAGCGTAAACCCAGCAGGAGAAGAGAAATCATGCAGATCAGAGCAGAAATCAATGAAATAGAACCCAAAAGAACAGTAGAACAGATCAACGGAACTAGGAGCTGGTTCTTTGAAAGAATTCACAAGATTGATACACCCCTGTCCAGGCTGATCAAAAAGAAAAGAGAAATGACCCAAACCAACAAAATCATGAATGAAAGAGGAGAGATCACAACCAACACCAAAGAAATACAAACGATTATAAGAACGTAATCTGAGCAACCCTAGGGCAGCATATTCCATAACCTGGAAGAAATGGGTGCATTCCTAGAGATGTGTCAACTACCAAAACTGACCCAGGAAGAAATAGAAAACCTGAACAGTCCTATAACCACGAAGGCAATTGAAGTAGTCATCAAAAACCTCCCAAGAAACCAAAGCCCAGGGCCAGATGGATTCCCAGGGGAATTCTATCAGACATTTAAAGAAGAATTAATACCTATTCTCCTGAAACTGTTCCAAACAATAGAAATGGAAGGAAAACCTCCAAACTCATTTTATGAGGCCACCATTACCTTGATCCCAAAACCAGACAAAGATCCCATCAAAAAAGAGTATTAGAGACCAATATCCTTGATGAACATCGATGCAAAAATTCTCACCAAAATACTAGCCAAGAGGATCCAACAGTACATGAAAAGGAGTATTCACCATGACCAAGTGGGATTTATCCCTGGGCTGCAAGGCTGGTTCAACATCCGCAGATCAATCAACGTGATAAAACACATTAACAAAAGAAAGAACAAGAATCATATGATCCTCTCAATAGATGCAGAAAAACCATTTGACAAAGTAAAGCACCCTTTCTGGATCAATACTCTTCAGAGTATAGGGACAGCGGGTACATACCTCAATATCATAAAAGCCATCTACGAACAACCTACAGCGAATATCATTCTCAATGGGGAAAAGCTGAGATCTTTTCCCCTAAGTTCAGGAACGCGGCAGGGATAGCCACTCTCACCACTGCTATTCAACATAGTATTAGAAGTCCTAGCCACAGCAATCAGACAACAAAAAGAAATCAAAGGCATCCAAATCGGCAGAGAGGAAGTCAAACTCTCACTCTTTGCAGATGATATGATACTTTATGTGGAAAACCCAAAAGACTCCACCCCAAAACAGCTAGAACTCACACAGCAATTCCGCAAAGTAGCAGGCTATAAAATCAATGCACAGAAATCAGTGGCATTCCTATACACCAACAACAAGACAGAAGAGAGACAAATCAAGGAGTCGATCCCATTCACAACTGCACCCAAAACCAGAAGAGACCTAGGAATAAATGGAACCCAAGAGGCAAAGGATCTGTACTCAGAAAACTACCAAATACTCAGGAAAGAAATTGAAGAAGACACAAAGAAACGGAAAAACGTTCCATGCTCATGGATTGGGAGAACCAACATTGTGAAGAGGTCAATGCTACCTAGAGCGATCTACACATTCAATGCAATCCCCGTCAAAATACCATCCACTTTTTTCCAAGAAATGGAACAAATAATCCTAAGATTTGAATGGAACCAGAAGAGACCACGAATAGCCAGAGGAATATTGAGAAAGAAAAGCAAAGCTGGCGGCATCACAATTCTGGACTTCCAGCTCTATGACAAAGCTGTCATCATCAAGACAGTATGGTACTGGCACAAAAACAGACACATAGATCCATGGAACAGAATCGAGAGCCCAGAAATGGACCCTCAACTCTATGGTCAACTTATCTTTGACAGAGCAGGAAAGAATGTCCAATGGCAAAAAGAGGGTCTCTTCAACAACTGGAGTTGTGGAAATTGGACAGCCCCATGCAGAAGAATGACACTGGACCATTTCCTGACACCACACACAAAAATAGACTCCAAATGTTTGAAAGACCTCAATGTGAGACAGGACTCCATCAAAATCCGAAAGGAGAACACAGGTAGCAAGCTCTTCGACCTCAGCCGCAGCAACTTCTTCCTAGAAACATCACCAAAGGCACGGGAAGCCAGGGCAAAAATGAACTATTGGGATTTCATCAAGATAAAAACCTTTGGCACAGCAAAAGAAACAGTCCACAAAACCAAAAGACAACCGACAGAATGGGAGAAATTATTTACGATTGACATATCAGATAAAGGGCTACTATCCAATATGTATAAAAACGTATCAAACTCAACACCCAAAGAACAAATAATCCAATCAAGAAATAGGCAGAAGACATGAACAGACATTTTTCCAAAGAAGACATCCAAATGGCCAACAGGCACAGGAAAAAGTGCTCAACACGGCTCGGCATCAGGGAAATCCACATCAAAACCTCAATGAGATACCACCTCACACCCGTCAGAATGGCTCAAATGAACAAGTCAGGGAACGACAGAGGTTGGCGGGGATGTGGAGAAAGGGGAACCCTCCTACACTGGTGGTGGGAATGCAAGGTGGTGCAACCCCTCTGGAAAACAGGATGGAGGTTCCTCAAATAGTTGAAATTAGAGCTACCATCCGATCCAGCAATTGCACTCCTGGGTATTTACCCCAAAGATACAAATGTAGGGACCCGAAGCGGTACGTGCACCCCATTGTTTGTAGCAGCAATGTCCACAATAGCCAAACTGTTGAAAGAGCCAAGATGTCCATCGACAGATGAATGGATAAAGAAGAGGTGGTATATATCTACACAATGGAATATTACGCAGCCATCAAAAGGAATGAGATGTTGCCATGGACAACGACGTGGATGGAACTGGAGGGTCCGATGATTAGTGAAATAAGTCAATCAGAGAAAGACATGTATCATATGACCTCACTGATATGAGGAATTCTTAATCTCAGGAACAGAGTGAGGCTTGCTGGAGTGGTCGGGGGTGGGAGGGATGGGCTGGCTGGGTGATAGACATTGGGGAGGGTATGAGCTACGGTGAGCGCTGTGAATTGTGTAAGACTGTTGAATCACAGATCTCTACTTCTGAAACAAATAACGCAACATATTTTAAGAATAAAGGAAAAGAAGGAGATAGCAGGAGAGGAAGAATGAAGGGGAGTTAGTGAGAGGGGGAGACAGACCAGGAGAGATGATGGATTCTGAAAAAAAATCCGAGGTTTCTAGACGGGAGGTGGGTCGGGGGATTGGTTAGCCTGGTGATGGGTATTAAAGAGGGCACATTATGCATGGAGCACTGTGTGTTCGGAACAAACAATGAATCATGGGACACTACACCAAAACAAATGATGTAGTACATGGTGATTAACAAAGCAATAAAAAACAAAGACTGTAATAAGAGATGAAGAAGGACACTATATCCTACTTAAAGGGTCTATCCAAGAAGAAGATCTAACAATTGTAAATGTCTATGCCCCGAACATGGGAGCATCCAATTGTATAAGGCAATTTAGAAGAAAAGCAAAGAAAGACATTGACAACCATACAATCATAGTGGGGGACTTTAACACCCCCCTGACTGAAATGGCCAGATCATCTAAGCAAAAGATCAACAAGGAAATAAAGACTTTAAATGACACACTGGACCAAATGGACTTCACAGACATATTCAGAACGTTCCATCCCGAAGCAACGGAATACACATTCTTCTCTAGGGCCCATGGAACGTTCTCCAGAATGGATCACATCCTAGGTCACAAATCAGGTCTCAACCGGTACCCAAAGATTGGGATCATTCCCTGCACATTTTCAGACCACAATGCTTTGAAACTAGAACTCAATCACAAGAGGAAAGTCGGAAAGAACTCAAATACATGGAGGCTAAAGAGCATCCTACGAAAGAATGAATGGGTCAACCAGGAAATTAAAGAAGAATTTAAAAATTCCTGGAAACCAATGAAAATGAAAACACAACTGTCCAAAATCTTTGGGATACAGCCAAGGCAGTCCTGCGAGGAAAGTATATAGCAATACAAGCCTTTCTCAAGAAACATGAAAGGTCTCAAATACACACCCTAACCCTACACCTAACGGAGCTGGAGAAAGAACGGCAAATAAAGCCTAAACCCAGCAGGAGAAGAGAAATCATGCAGATCAGAGCAGAAATCAATGAAATAGAACCCAAAAGAACAGTAGAACAGATCAACGGAACTAGGAGCTGGTTCTTTGAAAGAATTCACAAGATTGATACACCCCTGTCCAGGCTGATCAAAAAGAACAGAGAAATGACCCAAATCAACAAAATCATGAATGAAAGAGGAGAGATCACAACCAACACCAAAGAAATACAAACGATTATAAGAACGTAATCTGAGCAACCCTAGGGCAGCATATTCCATAACCTGGAAGAAATGGGTGCATTCCTAGAGATGTGTCAACTACCAAAACTGACCCAGGAAGAAATAGAAAACCTGAACAGTCCTATAACCACGAAGGCAATTGAAGTAGTGATCAAAAACCTCCCAAGAAACCAAAGCCCAGGGCCAGATGGATTCCCAGGGGAATTCTATCAGACATTTAAAGAAGAATTAATACCTATTCTCCTGAAACTGTTCCAAACAATAGAAATGGAAGGAAAACTTCCAAACTCATTTTATGAGGCCACCATTACCTTGATCCCAAAACCAGACAAAGATCCCATCAAAAAGGAGTATTAGAGACCAATATCCTTGATGAACATCGATGCAAAAATTCTCACCAAAATACTAGCCAAGAGGATCCAACAGTACATGAAAAGGAGTATTCACCATGACCAAGTGGGATTTATCCCTGGGCTGCAAGGCTGGTTCAACCTCCGCAGATCAATCAACGTGATAAAACACATTAACAAAAGAAAGAACAAGAATCATATGATCCTCTCAATAGATGCAGAAAAACCATTTGACAAAGAAAAGCACACTTTCTCGATCAAAACTCTTCAGAGTATAGGGACAGCGGGTACATACCTCAATATCATAAAAGCCATCTACGAACAACCTACAGGGAATATCATTCTCAATGGGGAAAAGCTGAGATCTTTTCCCCTAAGGTCAGGAACGCGGGAGGGATAGCCACTCTCACCACTGCTATTCAACATAGTATTAGAAGTCCTAGCCACAGCAATCAGACAACAAAAAGAAATCAAAGGCATCCAAATCGGCAGAGAGGAAGTCAAACTCTCACTCTTTGCAGATGATATGATACTTTATGTGGAAAACCCAAAAGACTCCACCCCAAAACTGCTAGAACTCACACAGCAATTCCGTCAAGTAGCAGGCTATAAAATCAATGCACAGAAATCACTGGCATTCCTATACACCAACAACAAGACAGAAGAGAGACAAATCAAGGAGTCGATCCCATTCACAACTGCACCCAAAACCAGAAGAGACCTAGGAATAAATGGAACCCAAGAGGCAAAGGATCTGTACTCAGAAAACTACCAAATACTCAGGAAAGAAATTGAAGAAGACACAAAGAAACGGAAAAACGTTCCATGCTCATGGATTGGGAGAACCAACATTGTGAAGAGGTCGATGCTACTTAGAGCAATCTACACATTCAATGCAATCCCCGTCAAAATACCATCCACTTTTTTCCAAGAAATGGAACAAATAATCCTAAGATTTGAATGGAACCAGAAGAGACCACGAATAGCCAGAGGAATATTGAGAAAGAAAAGCAAAGCTGGCGGCATCACAATTCTGGACTTCCAGCTCTATGACAAAGCTGTCATCATCAAGACAGTATGGTACTGGCACAAAAACAGACACATAGATCCATGGAACAGAATCGAGAGCCCAGAAATGGACCCTCAACTCTATGGTCAACTTATCTTTGACAGAGCAGGAAAGAATGTCCAATGGCAAAAAGAGGGTCTCTTCAACAACTGGAGTTGTGGAAATTGGACAGCCCCATGCAGAAGAATGACACTGGACCATTTCCTGACACCACACACAAAAATAGACTCCAAATGTTTGAAAGACCTCAATGTGAGACAGGACTCCATCAAAATCCGAAAGGAGAACACAGGTAGCAAGCTCTTCGACCTCAGCCGCAGCAACTTCTTCCTAGAAACATCACCAAAGGCACGGGAAGCCAGGGCAAAAATGAACTATTGGGATTTCATCAAGATAAAAACCTTTGGCACAGCAAAAGAAACAGTCCACAAAACCAAAAGACAACCGACAGAATGGGAGAAATTATTTATGATTGACATATCAGATAAAGGGCTACTATCCAATATGTATAAAAACGTATCAAACTCAACACCCAAAGAACAAATAATCCAATCAAGAAATAGGCAGAAGACATGAACAGACATTTTTCCAAAGAAGACATCCAAATGGCCAACAGGCACAGGAAAAAGTGCTCAACACGGCTCGGCATCAGGGAAATCCACATCAAAACCTCAATGAGATACCCCCTCACACCCGTCAGAATGGCTCAAATGAACAAGTCAGGGAACGACAGAGGTTGGCGGGGATGTGGAGAAAGGGGAACCCTCCTACACTGGTGGTGGGAATGCAAGCTGGTGCAACCCCTCTGGAAAACAGGATGGAGGTTCCTCAAATAGTTGAAATTAGAGCTACCATCCGATCCAGCAATTGCACTCCTGGGTATTTACCCCCAAGATACAAATGTAGGGACCCGAAGCGGTACGTGCACCCCATTGTTTGTAGCAGCAATGTCCCCAATAGCCAAACTGTTGAAAGAGCCAAGATGTCCATCGACAGATGAATGGATAAAGAAGAGGTGGTATATATCTACACAATGGAATATTACGCAGCCATCAAAAGGAATGAGATGTTGCCATGGACAACGACGTGGATGGAACTGGAGGGTCCGATGATTAGTGAAATAAGTCAATCAGAGAAAGACATGTATCATATGACCTCACTGATATGAGGAATTCTTAATCTCAGGAACAGAGTGAGGCTTGCTGGAGTGGTCGGGGGTGGGAGGGATGGGCTGGCTGGGTGATAGACATTGGGGAGGGTATGAGCTACGGTGAGCGCTGTGAATTGTGTAAGACTGTTGAATCACAGATCTCTACTTCTGAAACAAATAACGCAACATATTTTAAGAATAAAGGAAAAGAAGGAGATAGCAGGAGAGGAAGAATGAAGGGGAGTTAGTGAGAGGGGGAGACAGACCAGGAGACATGATGGATTCTGAAAAAAAATCCGAGGTTTCTAGAGGGGAGGTGGGTAGGGGGATTGGTTAGCCTGGTGATGGGTATTAAAGAGGGCACATTCTGCATGGAGCACTGTGTGTTCGGAACAAACAATGAATCATGGGACACTACACCAAAACAAATGATGTAGTACATGGTGATTAACAAAGCAATAAAAAACAAAGACTGTAATAAGAGTTGAAGAAGGACACTATATCCTACTTAAAGGGTCTATCCAAGAAGAAGATCTAACAATTGTAAATGTCTATGCCCCGAACATGGGAGCATCCAATTGTATAAGGCAATTTAGAAGAAAAGCAAAGAAAGACATTGACAACCATACAATCATAGTGGGGGACTTTAACACCCCCCTAACTGAAATGGCCAGATCATCTAAGCAAAAGATCAACAGGGAAATAAAGACTTTAAATGACACACTGGACCAAATGGACTTCACAGACATATTCAGAACGTTCCATCCCGAAGCAACGGAATACACATTCTTCTCTAGGGCCCATGGAACGTTCTCCAGAATGGATCACATCCTAGGTCACAAATCAGGTCTCAACCGGTACCCAAAGATTGGGATCATTCCCTGCACATTTTCAGACCACAATGCTTTGAAACTAGAACTCAATCACAAGAGGAAAGTCGGAAAGAACTCAAATACATGGAGGCTAAAGAGCATCCTACGAAAGAATGAATGGGTCAACCAGGAAATTAAAGAAGAATTTAAAAATTCCTGGAAACCAATGAAAATGAAAACACAACTGTCCAAAATCTTTGGGATACAGCCAAGGCAGTCCTGCGAGGAAAGTATATAGCAATACAAGCCTTTCTCAAGAAACATGAAAGGTCTCAAATACACACCCTAACCCTACACCTAAAGGAGCTGGAGAAAGAACGGCAAATAAAGCCTAAACCCAGCAGGAGAAGAGAAATCATGCAGATCAGAGCAGAAATCAATGAAATAGAACCCAAAAGAACAGTAGAACAGATCAACGGAACTAGGAGCTGGTTCTTTGAAAGAATTCACAAGATTGATACACCCCTGTCCAGGCTGATCAAAAAGAAAAGAGAAATGACCCAAACCAACAAAATCATGAATGAAAGAGGAGAGATCACAACCAACACCAAAGAAATACAAACGATTATAAGAACGTAATCTGAGCAACCCTAGGGCAGCATATTCCATAACCTGGAAGAAATGGGTGCATTCCTAGAGATGTGTCAACTACCAAAACTGACCCAGGAAGAAATAGAAAACCTGAACAGTCCTATAACCACGAAGGCAATTGAAGTAGTCATCAAAAACCTCCCAAGAAACCAAAGCCCAGGGCCAGATGGATTCCCAGGAGAATTCTATCAGACATTTAAAGAAGAATTAATACCTATTCTCCTGAAACTGTTCCAAACAATAGAAATGGAAGGAAAACCTCCAAACTCATTTTATGAGGCCACCATTACCTTGATCCCAAAACCAGACAAAGATCCCATCAAAAAAGAGTATTAGAGACCAATATCCTTGATGAACATCGATGCAAAAATTCTCACCAAAATACTAGCCAAGAGGATACAACAGTACATGAAAAGGAGTATTCACCATGACCAAGTGGGATTTATCCCTGGGCTGCAAGGCTGGTTCAACATCCGCAAATCAATCAACGTGATAAAACACATTAACAAAAGAAAGAACAAGAATCATATGATCCTCTCAATAGATGCAGAAAAACCATTTGACAAAGTAAAGCACACTTTCTGGATCAAAACTCTTCAGAGTATAGGGACAGCGGGTACATACCTCAATATCATAAAAGCCATCTACGAACAACCTACAGCGAATATCATTCTCAATGGGGAAAAGCTGAGATCTTTTCCCCTAAGGTCAGGAACGCGGCAGGGATAGCCACTCTCACCACTGCTATTCAACATAGTATTAGAAGTCCTAGCCACAGAATCAGACAACAAAAAGAAATCAAAGGCATCCAAATCGGCAGAGAGGAAGTCAAACTCTCACTCTTTGCAGATGATATGATACTTTATGTGGAAAACCCAAAAGACTCCACCCCAAAACTGCTAGAACTCACACAGCAATTCCGTCAAGTAGCAGGCTATAAAATCAATGCACAGAAATCACTGGCATTCCTATACACCAACAACAAGACAGAAGAGAGACAAATCAAGGAGTCGATCCCATTCACAACTGCACCAAAAACCAGAAGAGACCTAGGAATAAATGGAACCCAAGAGGCAAAGGATCTGTACTCAGAAAACTACCAAATACTCAGGAAAGAAATTGAAGAAGACACAAAGAAACGGAAAAACGTTCCATGCTCATGGATTGGGAGAACCAACATTGTGAAGAGGTCAATGCTACCTAGAGCGATCTACACATTCAATGCAATCCCCGTCAAAATACCATCCACTTTTTTCCAAGAAATGGAACAAATAATCCTAAGATTTGAATGGAACCAGAAGAGACCACGAATAGCCAGAGGAATATTGAGAAAGAAAAGCAAAGCTGGCGGCATCACAATTCTGGACTTCCAGCTCTATGACAAAGCTGTCATCATCAAGGCAGTATGGTACTGGCACAAAAACAGACACATAGATCCATGGAACAGAATCGAGAGCCCAGAAATGGACCCTCAACTCTATGGTCAACTTATCTTTGACAGAGCAGGAAAGAATGTCCAATGGCAAAAAGAGGGTCTCTTCAACAACTGGAGTTGTGGAAATTGGACAGCCCCATGCAGAAGAATGACACTGGACCATTTCCTGACACCACACACAGAAATAGACTCCAAATGTTTGAAAGACCTCAATGTGAGACAGGACTCCATCAAAATCCGAAAGGAGAACACAGGTAGCAAGCTCTTCGACCTCAGCCGCAGCAACTTCTTCCTAGAAACATCACCAAAGGCACGGGAAGCCAGGGCAAAAATGAACTATTGGGATTTCATCAAGATAAAAACCTTTGGCACAGCAAAAGAAACAGTCCACAAAACCAAAAGACAACCGACAGAATGGGAGAAATTATTTACGATTGACATATCAGATAAAGGGCTACTATCCAATATGTATAAAAACGTATCAAACTCAACACCCAAAGAACAAATAATCCAATCAAGAAATAGGCAGAAGACATGAACAGACATTTTTCCAAAGAAGACATCCAAATGGCCAACAGGCACAGGAAAAAGTGCTCAACACGGCTCGGCATCAGGGAAATCCACATCAAAACCTCAATGAGATACCACCTCACACCCGTCAGAATGGCTCAAATGAACAAGTCAGGGAACGACAGAGGTTGGCGGGGATGTGGAGAAAGGGGAACCCTCCTACACTGGTGGTGGGAATGCAAGGTGGTGCAACCCCTCTGGAAAACAGGATGGAGGTTCCTCAAATAGTTGAAATTAGAGCTACCATCCGATCCAGCAATTGCACTCCTGGGTATTTACCCCAAAGATACAAATGTAGGGACCCGAAGCGGTACGTGCACCCCATTGTTTGTAGCAGCAATGTCCACAATAGCCAAACTGTTGAAAGAGCCAAGATGTCCATCGACAGATGAATGGATAAAGAAGAGGTGGTATATATCTTCACAATGGAATATTACGCAGCCATCAAAAGGAATGAGATGTTGCCATGGACAACGACGTGGATGGAACTGGAGGGTCCGATGATTAGTGAAATAAGTCAATCAGAGAAAGACATGTATCATATGACCTCACTGATATGAGGAATTCTTAATCTCAGGAACAGAGTGAGGCTTGCTGGAGTGGTCGGGGGTGGGAGGGATGGGCTGGCTGGGTGATAGACATTGGGGAGGGTATGAGCTACGGTGAGCGCTGTGAATTGTGTAAGACTGTTGAATCACAGATCTCTACTTCTGAAACAAATAACGCAACATATTTTAAGAATAAAGGAAAAGAAGGAGATAGCAGGAGAGGAAGAATGAAGGGGAGTTAGTGAGAGGGGGAGACAGACCAGGAGAGATGATGGATTCTGAAAAAAAATCCGAGGTTTCTAGACGGGAGGTGGGTCGGGGGATTGGTTAGCCTGGTGATGGGTATTAAAGAGGGCACATTCTGCATGGAGCACTGTGTGTACGGAACAAACAATGAATCATGGGACACTACACCAAAACAAATGATGTAGTACATGGTGATTAACAAAGTAATAAAAAACAAAGACTGTAATAAGAGATGAAGAAGGACACTATATCCTACTTAAAGGGTCTATCCAAGAAGAAGATCTAACAATTGTAAATGTCTATGCCCCGAACATGGGAGCATCCAATTGTATAAGGCAATTTAGAAGAAAAGCAAAGAAAGACATTGACAACCATACAATCATAGTGGGGGACATTAACACCCCCCTGACTGAAATGGCCAGATCATCTAAGCAAAAGATCAACAGGGAAATAAAGACTTTAAATGGCACACTGGACCAAATGGACTTCACAGACATATTCAGAACGTTCCATCCCGAAGCAACGGAATACACATTCTTCTCTAGGGCCCATGGAACGTTCTCCAGAATGGATCACATCCTAGGTCACAAATCAGGTCTCAACCGGTACCCAAAGATTGGGATCATTCCCTGCACATTTTCAGACCACAATGCTTTGAAACTAGAACTCAATCACAAGAGGAAAGTCGGAAAGAACTCAAATACATGGAGGCTAAAGAGCATCCTACGAAAGAATGAATGGGTCAACCAGGAAATTAAAGAAGAATTTAAAAATTCCTGGAAACCAATGAAAATGAAAACACAACTGTCCAAAATCTTTGGGATACAGCCAAGGCAGTCCTGCGAGGAAAGTATATAGCAATACAAGCCTTTCTCAAGAAACATGAAAGGTCTCAAATACACACCCTAACCCTACACCTAAAGGAGCTGGAGAAAGAACGGCAAATAAAGCGTAAACCCAGCAGGAGAAGAGAAATCATGCAGATCAGAGCAGAAATCAATGAAATAGAACCCAAAAGAACAGTAGAACAGATCAACGGAACTAGGAGCTGGTTCTTTGAAAGAATTCACAAGATTGATACACCCCTGTCCAGGCTGATCAAAAAGAAAAGAGAAATGACCCAAACCAACAAAATCATGAATGAAAGAGGAGAGATCACAACCAACACCAAAGAAATACAAACGATTATAAGAACGTAATCTGAGCAACCCTAGGGCAGCATATTCCATAACCTGGAAGAAATGGGTGCATTCCTAGAGATGTGTCAACTACCAAAACTGACCCAGGAAGAAATAGAAAACCTGAACAGTCCTATAACCACGAAGGCAATTGAAGTAGTCATCAAAAACCTCCCAAGAAACCAAAGCCCAGGGCCAGATGGATTCCCAGGGGAATTCTATCAGACATTTAAAGAAGAATTAATACCTATTCTCCTGAAACTGTTCCAAACAATAGAAATGGAAGGAAAACCTCCAAACTCATTTTATGAGGCCACCATTACCTTGATCCCAAAACCAGACAAAGATCCCATCAAAAAAGAGTATTAGAGACCAATATCCTTGATGAACATCGATGCAAAAATTCTCACCAAAATACTAGCCAAGAGGATCCAACAGTACATGAAAAGGAGTATTCACCATGACCAAGTGGGATTTATCCCTGGGCTGCAAGGCTGGTTCAACATCCGCAGATCAATCAACGTGATAAAACACATTAACAAAAGAAAGAACAAGAATCATATGATCCTCTCAATAGATGCAGAAAAACCATTTGACAAAGTAAAGCACCCTTTCTGGATCAATACTCTTCAGAGTATAGGGACAGCGGGTACATACCTCAATATCATAAAAGCCATCTACGAACAGCCTACAGCGAATATCATTCTCAATGGGGAAAAGCTGAGATCTTTTCCCCTAAGGTCAGGAACGCGGCAGGGATAGCCACTCTCACCACTGCTATTCAACATAGTATTAGAAGTCCTAGCCACAGCAATCAGACAACAAAAAGAAATCAAAGGCATCCAAATCGGCAGAGAGGAAGTCAAACTCTCACTCTTTGCAGATGATATGATACTTTATGTGGAAAACCCAAAAGACTCCACCCCAAAACAGCTAGAACTCACACAGCAATTCCGCAAAGTAGCAGGCTATAAAATCAATGCACAGAAATCAGTGGCATTCCTATACACCAACAACAAGACAGAAGAGAGACAAATCAAGGAGTCGATCCCATTCACAACTGCACCCAAAACCAGAAGAGACCTAGGAATAAATGGAACCCAAGAGGCAAAGGATCTGTACTCAGAAAACTACCAAATACTCAGGAAAGAAATTGAAGAAGACACAAAGAAACGGAAAAACGTTCCATGCTCATGGATTGGGAGAACCAACATTGTGAAGAGGTCAATGCTACCTAGAGCGATCTACACATTCAATGCAATCCCCGTCAAAATACCATCCACTTTTTTCCAAGAAATGGAACAAATAATCCTAAGATTTGAATGGAACCAGAAGAGACCACGAATAGCCAGAGGAATATTGAGAAAGAAAAGCAAAGCTGGCGGCATCACAATTCTGGACTTCCAGCTCTATGACAAAGCTGTCATCATCAAGACAGTATGGTACTGGCACAAAAACAGACACATAGATCCATGGAACAGAATCGAGAGCCCAGAAATGGACCCTCAACTCTATGGTCAACTTATCTTTGACAGAGCAGGAAAGAATGTCCAATGGCAAAAAGAGGGTCTCTTCAACAACTGGAGTTGTGGAAATGGGACAGCCCCATGCAGAAGAATGACACTGGACCATTTCCTGACACCACACACAAAAATAGACTCCAAATGTTTGAAAGACCTCAATGTGAGACAGGACTCCATCAAAATCCGAAAGGAGAACACAGGTAGCAAGCTCTTCGACCTCAGCCGCAGCAACTTCTTCCTAGAAACATCACCAAAGGCACGGGAAGCCAGGGCAAAAATGAACTATTGGGATTTCATCAAGATAAAAACCTTTGGCACAGGAAAAGAAACAGTCCACAAAACCAAAAGACAACCGACAGAATGGGAGAAATTATTTACGATTGACATATCAGATAAAGGGCTACTATCCAATATGTATAAAAACGTATCAAACTCAACACCCAAAGAACAAATAATCCAATCAAGAAATAGTCAGAAGACATGAACAGACATTTTTCCAAAGAAGACATCCAAATGGCCAACAGGCACAGGAAAAAGTGCTCAACACGGCTCGGCATCAGGGAAATCCACATCAAAACCTCAATGAGATACCACCTCACACCCGTCAGAATGGCTCAAATGAACAAGTCAGGGAACGACAGAGGTTGGCGGGGATGTGGAGAAAGGGGAACCCTCCTACACTGGTGGTGGGAATGCAAGCTGGTGCAACCCCTCTGGAAAACAGGATGGAGGTTCCTCAAATAGTTGAAATTAGAGCTACCATCCGATCCAGCAATTGCACTCCTGGGTATTTACCCCAAAGATACAAATGTAGGGACCCGAAGCGGTACGTGCACCCCATTGTTTGTAGCAGCAATGTCCACAATAGCCAAACTGTTGAAAGAGCCAAGATGTCCATCGACAGATGAATGGATAAAGAAGAGGTGGTATATATCTACACAATGGAATATTACGCAGCCATCAAAAGGAATGAGATGTTGCCATGGACAACGACGTGGATGGAACTGGAGGGTCCGATGATTAGTGAAATAAGTCAATCAGAGAAAGACATGTATCATATGACCTCACTGATATGAGGAATTCTTAATCTCAGGAACAGAGTGAGGCTTGCTGGAGTGGTCGGGGGTGGGAGGGATGGGCTGGCTGGGTGATAGACATTGGGGAGGGTATGAGCTACGGTGAGCGCTGTGAATTGTGTAAGACTGTTGAATCACAGATCTCTACTTCTGAAACAAATAACGCAACATATTTTAAGAATAAAGGAAAAGAAGGAGATAGCAGGAGAGGAAGAATGAAGGGGAGTTAGTGAGAGGGGGAGACAGACCAGGAGAGATGATGGATTCTGAAAAAAAATCCGAGGTTTCTAGACGGGAGGTGGGTCGGGGGATTGGTTAGCCTGGTGATGGGTATTAAAGAGGGCACATTCTGCATGGAGCACTGTGTGTTCGGAACAAACAATGAATCATGGGACACTACACCAAAACAAATGATGTAGTACATGGTGATTAACAAAGTAATAAAAAACAAAGACTGTAATAAGAGATGAAGAAGGACACTATATCCTACTTAAAGGGTCTATCCAAGAAGAAGATCTAACAATTGTAAATGTCTATGCCCCGAACATGGGAGCATCCAATTGTATAAGGCAATTTAGAAGAAAAGCAAAGAAAGACATTGACAACCATACAATCATAGTGGGGGACATTAACACCCCCCTGACTGAAATGGCCAGATCATCTAAGCAAAAGATCAACAGGGAAAAAAAGACTTTAAATGACACACTGGACCAAATGGACTTCACAGACATATTCAGAACGTTCCATCCCGAAGCAACGGAATACACATTCTTCTCTAGGGCCCATGGAACGTTCTCCAGAATGGATCACATCCTAGGTCACAAATCAGGTCTCAACCGGTACCCAAAGATTGGGATCATTCCCTGCACATTTTCAGACCACAATGCTTTGAAACTAGAACTCAATCACAAGAGGAAAGTCGGAAAGAACTCAAATACATGGAGGCTAAAGAGCATCCTACGAAAGAATGAATGGGTCAACCAGGAAATTAAAGAAGAATTTAAAAATTCCTGGAAACCAATGAAAATGAAAACACAACTGTCCAAAATCTTTGGGATACAGCCAAGGCAGTCCTGCGAGGAAAGTATATAGCAATACAAGCCTTTCTCAAGAAACATGAAAGGTCTCAAATACACACCCTAACCCTACACCTAAAGGAGCTGGAGAAAGAACGGCAAATAAAGCGTAAACCCAGCAGGAGAAGAGAAATCATGCAGATCAGAGCAGAAATCAATGAAATAGAACCCAAAAGAACAGTAGAACAGATCAACGGAACTAGGAGCTGGTTCTTTGAAAGAATTCACAAGATTGATACACCCCTGTCCAGGCTGATCAAAAAGAAAAGAGAAATGACCCAAACCAACAAAATCATGAATGAAAGAGGAGAGATCACAACCAACACCAAAGAAATACAAACGATTATAAGAACGTAATCTGAGCAACCCTAGGGCAGCATATTCCATAACCTGGAAGAAATGGGTGCATTCCTAGAGATGTGTCAACTACCAAAACTGACCCAGGAAGAAATAGAAAACCTGAACAGTCCTATAACCACGAAGGCAATTGAAGTAGTCATCAAAAACCTCCCAAGAAACCAAAGCCCAGGGCCAGATGGATTCCCAGGGGAATTCTATCAGACATTTAAAGAAGAATTAATACCTATTCTCCTGAAACTGTTCCAAACAATAGAAATGGAAGGAAAACCTCCAAACTCATTTTATGAGGCCACCATTACCTTGATCCCAAAACCAGACAAAGATCCCATCAAAAAAGAGTATTAGAGACCAATATCCTTGATGAACATCGATGCAAAAATTCTCACCAAAATACTAGCCAAGAGGATCCAACAGTACATGAAAAGGAGTATTCACCATGACCAAGTGGGATTTATCCCTGGGCTGCAAGGCTGGTTCAACATCCGCAGATCAATCAACGTGATAAAACACATTAACAAAAGAAAGAACAAGAATCATATGATCCTCTCAATAGATGCAGAAAAACCATTTGACAAAGTAAAGCACCCTTTCTGGATCAATACTCTTCAGAGTATAGGGACAGCGGGTACATACCTCAATATCATAAAAGCCATCTACGAACAACCTACAGCGAATATCATTCTCAATGGGGAAAAGCTGAGATCTTTTCCCCTAAGTTCAGGAACGCGGCAGGGATAGCCACTCTCACCACTGCTATTCAACATAGTATTAGAAGTCCTAGCCACAGCAATCAGACAACAAAAAGAAATCAAAGGCATCCAAATCGGCAGAGAGGAAGTCAAACTCTCACTCTTTGCAGATGATATGATACTTTATGTGGAAAACCCAAAAGACTCCACCCCAAAACAGCTAGAACTCACACAGCAATTCCGCAAAGTAGCAGGCTATAAAATCAATGCACAGAAATCAGTGGCATTCCTATACACCAACAACAAGACAGAAGAGAGACAAATCAAGGAGTCGATCCCATTCACAACTGCACCCAAAACCAGAAGAGACCTAGGAATAAATGGAACCCAAGAGGCAAAGGATCTGTACTCAGAAAACTACCAAATACTCAGGAAAGAAATTGAAGAAGACACAAAGAAACGGAAAAACGTTCCATGCTCATGGATTGGGAGAACCAACATTGTGAAGAGGTCAATGCTACCTAGAGCGATCTACACATTCAATGCAATCCCCGTCAAAATACCATCCACTTTTTTCCAAGAAATGGAACAAATAATCCTAAGATTTGAATGGAACCAGAAGAGACCACGAATAGCCAGAGGAATATTGAGAAAGAAAAGCAAAGCTGGCGGCATCACAATTCTGGACTTCCAGCTCTATGACAAAGCTGTCATCATCAAGACAGTATGGTACTGGCACAAAAACAGACACATAGATCCATGGAACAGAATCGAGAGCCCAGAAATGGACCCTCAACTCTATGGTCAACTTATCTTTGACAGAGCAGGAAAGAATGTCCAATGGCAAAAAGAGGGTCTCTTCAACAACTGGAGTTGTGGAAATTGGACAGCCCCATGCAGAAGAATGACACTGGACCATTTCCTGACACCACACACAAAAATAGACTCCAAATGTTTGAAAGACCTCAATGTGAGACAGGACTCCATCAAAATCCGAAAGGAGAACACAGGTAGCAAGCTCTTCGACCTCAGCCGCAGCAACTTCTTCCTAGAAACATCACCAAAGGCACGGGAAGCCAGGGCAAAAATGAACTATTGGGATTTCATCAAGATAAAAACCTTTGGCACAGCAAAAGAAACAGTCCACAAAACCAAAAGACAACCGACAGAATGGGAGAAATTATTTACGATTGACATATCAGATAAAGGGCTACTATCCAATATGTATAAAAACGTATCAAACTCAACACCCAAAGAACAAATAATCCAATCAAGAAATAGGCAGAAGACATGAACAGACATTTTTCCAAAGAAGACATCCAAATGGCCAACAGGCACAGGAAAAAGTGCTCAACACGGCTCGGCATCAGGGAAATCCACATCAAAACCTCAATGAGATACCACCTCACACCCGTCAGAATGGCTCAAATGAACAAGTCAGGGAACGACAGAGGTTGGCGGGGATGTGGAGAAAGGGGAACCCTCCTACACTGGTGGTGGGAATGCAAGCTGGTGCAACCCCTCTGGAAAACAGGATGGAGGTTCCTCAAATAGTTGAAATTAGAGCTACCATCCGATCCAGCAATTGCACTCCTGGGTATTTACCCCCAAGATACAAATGTAGGGACCCGAAGCGGTACGTGCACCCCATTGTTTGTAGCAGCAATGTCCCCAATAGCCAAACTGTTGAAAGAGCCAAGATGTCCATCGACAGATGAATGGATAAAGAAGAGGTGGTATATATCTACACAATGGAATATTACGCAGCCATCAAAAGGAATGAGATGTTGCCATGGACAACGACGTGGATGGAACTGGAGGGTCCGATGATTAGTGAAATAAGTCAATCAGAGAAAGACATGTATCATATGACCTCACTGATATGAGGAATTCTTAATCTCAGGAACAGAGTGAGGCTTGCTGGAGTGGTCGGGGGTGGGAGGGATGGGCTGGCTGGGTGATAGACATTGGGGAGGGTATGACCTACGGTGAGCGCTGTGAATTGTGTAAGACTCTTGAATCACAGATCTCTACTTCTGAAACAAATAACGCAACATATTTTAAGAATAAAGGAAAAGAAGGAGATAGCAGGAGAGGAAGAATGAAGGGGAGTTAGTGAGAGGGGGAGACAGACCAGGAGAGATGATGGATTCTGAAAAAAAATCCGAGGTTTCTAGAGGGGAGGTGGGTCGGGGGATTGGTTAGCCTGGTGATGGGTATTAAAGAGGGCACATTCTGCATGGAGCACTGTGTGTTCGGAACAAACAATGAATCATGGGACACTACACCAAAACAAATGATGTAGTACATGGTGATTAACAAAGCAATAAAAAACAAAGACTGTAATAAGAGATGAAGAAGGACACTATATCCTACTTAAAGGGTCTATCCAAGAAGAAGATCTAACAATTGTAAATGTCTATGCCCCGAACATGGGAGCATCCAATTGTATAAGGCAATTTAGAAGAAAAGCAAAGAAAGACATTGACAACCATACAATCATAGTGGGGGACTTTAACACCCCCCTGACTGAAATGGCCAGATCATCTAAGCAAAAGATCAACAGGGAAATAAAGACTTTAAATGACACACTGGATCAA
Source organism: Eumetopias jubatus (assembly GCF_037043125.1). Taxonomy (NCBI): domain Eukaryota; kingdom Metazoa; phylum Chordata; class Mammalia; order Carnivora; family Otariidae; genus Eumetopias; species Eumetopias jubatus. Next base: position 1,058,681 of record NW_028274848.1, read on the forward strand.
ATGGACTTCACAGACATATTCAGAACGTTCCATCCCGAAGCAACGGAATACACATTCTTCTCTAGGGCCCATGGAACGTTCTCCAGAATGGATCACATCCTAGGTCACAAATCAGGTCTCAACCGGTACCCAAAGATTGGGATCATTCCCTGCACATTTTCAGACCACAATGCTTTGAAACTAGAACTCAATCACAAGAGGAAAGTCGGAAAGAACTCAAATACATGGAGGCTAAAGAGCATCCTACGAAAGAATGAATGGGTCAACCAGGAAATTAAAGAAGAATTTAAAAATTCCTGGAAACCAATGAAAATGAAAACACAACTGTCCAAAATCTTTGGGATACAGCCAAGGCAGTCCTCCGAGGAAAGTATATAGCAATACAAGCCTTTCTCAAGAAACATGAAAGGTCTCAAATACACACCCTAACCCTACACCTAAAGGAGCTGGAGAAAGAACGGCAAATAAAGCCTAAACCCAGCAGGAGAAGAGAAATCATGCAGATCAGAGCAGAAATCAATGAAATAGAACCCAAAAGAACAGTAGAACAGATCAACGGAACTAGGAGCTGGTTCTTTGAAAGAATTCACAAGATTGATACACCCCTGTCCAGGCTGATCAAAAAGAAAAGAGAAATGACCCAAACCAACAAAATCATGAATGAAAGAGGAGAGATCACAACCAACACCAAAGAAATACAAACGATTATAAGAACGTAATCTGAGCAACCCTAGGGCAGCATATTCCATAACCTGGAAGAAATGGGTGCATTCCTAGAGATGTGTCAACTACCAAAACTGACCCAGGAAGAAATAGAAAACCTGAACAGTCCTATAACCACGAAGGCAATTGAAGTAGTCATCAAAAACCTCCCAAGAAACCAAAGCCCAGGGCCAGATGGATTCCCAGGGGAATTCTATCAGACATTTAAAGAAGAATTAATACCTATTCTCCTGAAACTGTTCCAAACAATAGAAATGGAAGGAAAACCTCCAAACTCATTTTATGAGGCCACCATTACCTTGATCCCAAAACCAGACAAAGATCCCATCAAAAAAGAGTATTAGAGACCAATATCCTTGATGAACATCGATGCAAAAATTCTCACCAAAATACTAGCCAAGAGGATCCAACAGTACATGAAAAGGAGTATTCACCATGACCAAGTGGGATTTATCCCTGGGCTGCAAGGCTGGTTCAACATCCGCAAATCAATCAACGTGATAAAACACATTAACAAAAGAAAGAACAAGAATCATATGATCCTCTCAATAGATGCAGAAAAACCATTTGACAAAGTAAAGCACACTTTCTGGATCAAAACTCTTCAGAGTATAGGGACAGCGGGTACATACCTCAATATCATAAAAGCCATCTACGAACAACCTACAGCGAATATCATTCTCAATGGGGAAAAGCTGAGATCTTTTCCCCTAAGGTCAGGAACGCGGCAGGGATAGCCACTCTCACCACTGCTATTCAACATAGTATTAGAAGTCCTAGCCACAGCAATCAGACAACAAAAAGAAATCAAAGGCATCCAAATCGGCAGAGAGGAAGTCAAACTCTCACTCTTTGCAGATGATATGATACTTTATGTGGAAAACCCAAAAGACTCCACCCCAAAACTGCTAGAACTCACACAGCAATTCCGTCAAGTAGCAGGCTATAAAATCAATGCACAGAAATCACTGGCATTCCTATACACCAACAACAAGACAGAAGAGAGACAAATCAAGGAGTCGATCCCATTCACAACTGCACCCAAAACCAGAAGAGACCTAGGAATAAATGGAACCCAAGAGGCAAAGGATCTGTACTCAGAAAACTACCAAATACTCAGGAAAGAAATTGAAGAAGACACAAAGAAACGGAAAAACGTTCCATGCTCATGGATTGGGAGAACCAACATTGTGAAGAGGTCAATGCTACCTAGAGCGATCTACACATTCAATGCAATCCCCGTCAAAATACCATCCACTTTTTTCCAAGAAATGGAACAAATAATCCTAAGATTTGAATGGAACCAGAAGAGACCACGAATAGCCAGAGGAATATTGAGAAAGAAAAGCAAAGCTGGCGGCATCACAATTCTGGACTTCCAGCTCTATGACAAAGCTGTCATCATCAAGACAGTATGGTACTGGCACAAAAACAGACACATAGATCCATGGAACAGAATCGAGAGCCCAGAAATGGACCCTCAACTCTATGGTCAACTTATCTTTGACAGAGCAGGAAAGAATGTCCAATGGCAAAAAGAGGGTCTCTTCAACAACTGGAGTTGTGGAAATTGGACAGCCCCATGCAGAAGAATGACACTGGACCATTTCCTGACACCACACACAGAAATAGACTCCAAATGTTTGAAAGACCTCAATGTGAGACAGGACTCCATCAAAATCCGAAAGGAGAACACAGGTAGCAAGCTCTTCGACCTCAGCCGCAGCAACTTCTTCCTAGAAACATCACCAAAGGCACGGGAAGCCAGGGCAAAAATGAACTATTGGGATTTCATCAAGATAAAAACCTTTGGCACAGCAAAAGAAACAGTCCACAAAACCAAAAGACAACCGACAGAATGGGAGAAATTATTTACGATTGACATATCAGATAAAGGGCTACTATCCAATATGTATAAAAACGTATCAAACTCAACACCCAAAGAACAAATAATCCAATCAAGAAATAGGCAGAAGACATGAACAGACATTTTTCCAAAGAAGACATCCAAATGGCCAACAGGCACAGGAAAAAGTGCTCAACACGGCTCGGCATCAGGGAAATCCACATCAAAACCTCAATGAGATACCACCTCACACCCGTCAGAATGGCTCAAATGAACAAGTCAGGGAACGACAGAGGTTGGCGGGGATGTGGAGAAAGGGGAACCCTCCTACACTGGTGGTGGGAATGCAAGCTGGTGCAACCCCTCTGGAAAACAGGATGGAGGTTCCTCAAATAGTTGAAATTAGAGCTACCATCCGATCCAGCAATTGCACTCCTGGGTATTTACCCCAAAGATACAAATGTAGGGACCCGAAGCGGTACGTGCACCCCATTGTTTGTAGCAGCAATGTCCACAATAGCCAAACTGTTGAAAGAGCCAAGATGTCCATCGACAGATGAATGGATAAAGAAGAGGTGGTATATATCTACACAATGGAATATTACGCAGCCATCAAAAGGAATGAGATGTTGCCATGGACAACGACGTGGATGGAACTGGAGGGTCCGATGATTAGTGAAATAAGTCAATCAGAGAAAGACATGTATCATATGACCTCACTGATATGAGGAATTCTTAATCTCAGGAACAGAGTGAGGCTTGCTGGAGTGGTCGGGGGTGGGAGGGATGGGCTGGCTGGGTGATAGACATTGGGGAGGGTATGAGCTACGGTGAGCGCTGTGAATTGTGTAAGACTGTTGAATCACAGATCTCTACTTCTGAAACAAATAACGCAACATATTTTAAGAATAAAGGAAAAGAAGGAGATAGCAGGAGAGGAAGAATGAAGGGGAGTTAGTGAGAGGGGGAGACAGACCAGGAGAGATGATGGATTCTGAAAAAAAATCCGAGGTTTCTAGACGGGAGGTGGGTCGGGGGATTGGTTAGCCTGGTGATGGGTATTAAAGAGGGCACATTCTGCATGGAGCACTGTGTGTTCGGAACAAACAATGAATCATGGGACACTACACCAAAACAAATGATGTAGTACATGGTGATTAACAAAGCAATAAAAAACAAAGACTGTAATAAGAGATGAAGAAGGACACTATATCCTACTTAAAGGGTCTATCCAAGAAGAAGATCTAACAATTGTAAATGTCTATGCCCCGAACATGGGAGCATCCAATTGTATAAGGCAATTTAGAAGAAAAGCAAAGAAAGACATTGACAACCATACAATCATAGTGGGGGACTTTAACACCCCCCTGACTGAAATGGCCAGATCATCTAAGCAAAAGATCAACAGGGAAATAAAGACTTTAAATGACACACTGGACCAAATGGACTTCACAGACATATTCAGAACGTTCCATCCCGAAGCAACGGAATACACATTCTTCTCTAGGGCCCATGGAACGTTCTCCAGAATGGATCACATCCTAGGTCACAAATCAGGTCTCAACCGGTACCCAAAGATTGGGATCATTCCCTGCACATTTTCAGACCACAATGCTTTGAAACTAGAACTCAATCACAAGAGGAAAGTCGGAAAGAACTCAAATACATGGAGGCTAAAGAGCATCCTACGAAAGAATGAATGGGTCAACCAGGAAATTAAAGAAGAATTTAAAAATTCATGGAAACCAATGAAAATGAAAACACAACTGTCCAAAATCTTTGGGATACAGCCAAGGCAGTCCTGCGAGGAAAGTATATAGCAATACAAGCCTTTCTCAAGAAACATGAAAGGTCTCAAATACACACCCTTACCCTACACCTAACGGAGCTGGAGAAAGAACGGCAAATAAAGCCTAAACCCAGCAGGAGAAGAGAAATCATGCAGATCAGAGCAGAAATCAATGAAATAGAACCCAAAAGAACAGTAGAACAGATCAACGGAACTAGGAGCTGGTTCTTTGAAAGAATTCACAAGATTGATACACCCCTGTCCAGGCTGATCAAAAAGAACAGAGAAATGACCCAAATCAACAAAATCATGAATGAAAGAGGAGAGATCACAACCAACACCAAAGAAATACAAACGATTATAAGAACGTAATCTGAGCAACCCTAGGGCAGCATATTCCATAACCTGGAAGAAATGGGTGCATTCCTAGAGATGTGTCAACTACCAAAACTGACCCAGGAAGAAATAGAAAACCTGAACAGTCCTATAACCACGAAGGCAATTGAAGTAGTGATCAAAAACCTCCCAAGAAACCAAAGCCCAGGGCCAGATGGATTCCCAGGGGAATTCTATCAGACATTTAAAGAAGAATTAATACCTATTCTCCTGAAACTGTTCCAAACAATAGAAATGGAAGGAAAACTTCCAAACTCATTTTATGAGGCCACCATTACCTTGATCCCAAAACCAGACAAAGATCCCATCAAAAAGGAGTATTAGAGACCAATATCCTTGATGAACATCGATGCAAAAATTCTCACCAAAATACTAGCCAAGAGGATCCAACAGTACATGAAAAGGAGTATTCACCATGACCAAGTGATATTTATCCCTGGGCTGCAAGGCTGGTTCAACGTCCGCAGATCAATCAACGTGATAAAACACATTAACAAAAGAAAGAACAAGAATCATATGATCCTCTCAATAGATGCAGAAAAACCATTTGACAAAGAAAAGCACACTTTCTCGATCAAAACTCTTCAGAGTATAGGGACAGCGGGTACATACCTCAATATCTTAAAAGCCATCTACGAACAACCTACAGGGAATATCATTCTCAATGGGGAAAAGCTGAGATCTTTTCCCCTAAGGTCAGGAACGCGGGAGGGATAGCCACTCTCACCACTGCTATTCAACATAGTATTAGAAGTCCTAGCCACAGCAATCAGACAACAAAAAGAAATCAAAGGCATCCAAATCGGCAGAGAGGAAGTCAAACTCTCACTCTTTGCAGATGATATGATACTTTATGTGGAAAACCCAAAAGACTCCACCCCAAAACTGCTAGAACTCACACAGCAATTCCGTCAAGTAGCAGGCTATAAAATCAATGCACAGAAATCACTGGCATTCCTATACACCAACAACAAGACAGAAGAGAGACAAATCAAGGAGTCGATCCCATTCACAACTGCACCCAAAACCAGAAGAGACCTAGGAATAAATTGAACCCAAGAGGCAAAGGATCTGTACTCAGAAAACTACCAAATACTCAGGAAAGAAATTGAAGAAGACACAAAGAAACGGAAAAACGTTCCATGCTCATGGATTGGGAGAACCAACATTGTGAAGAGGTCGATGCTACTTAGAGCAATCTACACATTCAATGCAATCCCCGTCAAAATACCATCCACTTTTTTCCAAGAAATGGAACAAATAATCCTAAGATTTGAATGGAACCAGAAGAGACCACGAATAGCCAGAGGAATATTGAGAAAGAAAAGCAAAGCTGGCGGCATCACAATTCTGGACTTCCAGCTCTATGACAAAGCTGTCATCATCAAGACAGTATGGTACTGGCACAAAAACAGACACATAGATCCATGGAACAGAATCGAGAGCCCAGAAATGGACCCTCAACTCTATGGTCAACTTATCTTTGACAGAGCAGGAAAGAATGTCCAATGGCAAAAAGAGGGTCTCTTCAACAACTGGAGTTGTGGAAATTGGACAGCCCCATGCAGAAGAATGACACTGGACCATTTCCTGACACCACACACAAAAATAGACTCCAAATGTTTGAAAGACCTCAATGTGAGACAGGACTCCATCAAAATCCGAAAGGAGAACACAGGTAGCAAGCTCTTCGACCTCAGCCGCAGCAACTTCTTCCTAGAAACATCACCAAAGGCACGGGAAGCCAGGGCAAAAATGAACTATTGGGATTTCATCAAGATAAAAACCTTTGGCACAGCAAAAGAAACAGTCCACAAAACCAAAAGACAACCGACAGAATAGGAGAAATTATTTACGATTGACATATCAGATAAAGGGCTACTATCCAATATGTATAAAAACGTATCAAACTCAACACCCAAAGAACAAATAATCCAATCAAGAAATAGGCAGAAGACATGAACAGACATTTTTCCAAAGAAGACATCCAAATGGCCAACAGGCACAGGAAAAAGTGCTCAACACGGCTCGGCATCAGGGAAATCCACATCAAAACCTCAATGAGATACCACCTCACACCCGTCAGAATGGCTCAAATGAACAAGTCAGGGAACGACAGAGGTTGGCGGGGATGTGGAGAAAGGGGAACCCTCCTACACTGGTGGTGGGAATGCAAGCTGGTGCAACCCCTCTGGAAAACAGGATGGAGGTTCCTCAAATAGTTGAAATTAGAGCTACCATCCGATCCAGCAATTGCACTCCTGGGTATTTACCCCCAAGATACAAATGTAGGGACCCGAAGCGGTACGTGCACCCCATTGTTTGTAGCAGCAATGTCCCCAATAGCCAAACTGTTGAAAGAGCCAAGATGTCCATCGACAGATGAATGGATAAAGAAGAGGTGGTATATATCTACACAATGGAATATTACGCAGCCATCAAAAGGAATGAGATGTTGCCATGGACAACGACGTGGATGGAACTGGAGGGTCCGATGATTAGTGAAATAAGTCAATCAGAGAAAGACATGTATCATATGACCTCACTGATATGAGGAATTCTTAATCTCAGGAACAGAGTGAGGCTTGCTGGAGTGGTCGGGGGTGGGAGGGATGGGCTGGCTGGGTGATAGACATTGGGGAGGGTATGAGCTACGGTGAGCGCTGTGAATTGTGTAAGACTGTTGAATCACAGATCTCTACTTCTGAAACAAATAACGCAACATATTTTAAGAATAAAGGAAAAGAAGGAGATAGCAGGAGAGGAAGAATGAAGGGGAGTTAGTGAGAGGGGGAGACAGACCAGGAGAGATGATGGATTCTGAAAAAAAATCCGAGGTTTCTAGACGGGAGGTGGGTCGGGGGATTGGTTAGCCTGGTGATGGGTATTAAAGAGGGCACATTCTGCATGGAGCACTGTGTGTTCGGAACAAACAATGAATCATGGGACACTACACCAAAACAAATGATGTAGTACATGGTGATTAACAAAGCAATAAAAAACAAAGACTGTAATAAGAGATGAAGAAGGACACTATATCCTACTTAAAGGGTCTATCCAAGAAGAAGATCTAACAATTGTAAATGTCTATGCCCCGAACATGGGAGCATCCAATTGTATAAGGCAATTTAGAAGGAAAGCAAAGAAAGACATTGACAACCATACAATCATAGTGGGGGACTTTAACACCCCCCTGACTGAAATGGCCAGATCATCTAAGCAAAAGATCAACAGGGAAATAAAGACTTTAAATGACACACTGGACCAAATGGACTTCACAGACATATTCAGAACGTTCCATCCCGAAGCAACGGAATACACATTCTTCTCTAGGGCCCATGGAACGTTCTCCAGAATGGATCACATCCTAGGTCACAAATCAGGTCTCAACCGGTACCCAAAGATTGGGATCATTCCCTGCACATTTTCAGACCACAATGCTTTGAAACTAGAACTCAATCACAAGAGGAAAGTCGGAAAGAACTCAAATACATGGAGGCTAAAGAGCATCCTACGAAAGAATGAATGGGTCAACCAGGAAATTAAAGAAGAATTTAAAAATTCCTGGAAACCAATGAAAATGAAAACACAACTGTCCAAAATCTTTGGGATACAGCCAAGGCAGTCCTGCGAGGAAAGTATATAGCAATACAAGCCTTTCTCAAGAAACATGAAAGGTCTCAAATACACACCCTAACCCTACACCTAAAGGAGCTGGAGAAAGAACGGCAAATAAAGCGTAAACCCAGCAGGAGAAGAGAAATCATGCAGATCAGAGCAGAAATCAATGAAATAGAACCCAAAAGAACAGTAGAACAGATCAACGGAACTAGGAGCTGGTTCTTTGAAAGAATTCACAAGATTGATACACCCCTGTCCAGGCTGATCAAAAAGAAAAGAGAAATGACCCAAACCAACAAAATCATGAATGAAAGAGGAGAGATCACAACCAACACCAAAGAAATACAAACGATTATAAGAACGTAATCTGAGCAACCCTAGGGCAGCATATTCCATAACCTGGAAGAAATGGGTGCATTCCTAGAGATGTGTCAACTACCAAAACTGACCCAGGAAGAAATAGAAAACCTGAACAGTCCTATAACCACGAAGGCAATTGAAGTAGTCATCAAAAACCTCCCAAGAAACCAAAGCCCAGGGCCAGATGGATTCCCAGGGGAATTCTATCAGACATTTAAAGAAGAATTAATACCTATTCTCCTGAAACTGTTCCAAACAATAGAAATGGAAGGAAAACCTCCAAACTCATTTTATGAGGCCACCATTACCTTGATCCCAAAACCAGACAAAGATCCCATCAAAAAAGAGTATTAGAGACCAATATCCTTGATGAACATCGATGCAAAAATTCTCACCAAAATACTAGCCAAGAGGATACAACAGTACATGAAAAGGAGTATTCACCATGACCAAGTGGGATTTATCCCTGGGCTGCAAGGCTGGTTCAACATCCGCAAATCAATCAACGTGATAAAACACATTAACAAAAGAAAGAACAAGAATCATATGATCCTCTCAATAGATGCAGAAAAACCATTTGACAAAGTAAAGCACACTTTCTGGATCAAAACTCTTCAGAGTATAGGGACAGCGGGTACATACCTCAATATCATAAAAGCCATCTACGAACAACCTACAGCGAATATCATTCTCAATGGGGAAAAGCTGAGATCTTTTCCCCTAAGGTCAGGAACGCGGCAGGGATAGCCACTCTCACCACTGCTATTCAACATAGTATTAGAAGTCCTAGCCACAGCAATCAGACAACAAAAAGAAATCAAAGGCATCCAAATCGGCAGAGAGGAAGTCAAACTCTCACTCTTTGCAGATGATATGATACTTTATGTGGAAAACCCAAAAGACTCCACCCCAAAACTGCTAGAACTCACACAGCAATTCCGTCAAGTAGCAGGCTATAAAATCAATGCACAGAAATCACTGGCATTCCTATACACCAACAACAAGACAGAAGAGAGACAAATCAAGGAGTCGATCCCATTCACAACTGCACCCAAAACCAGAAGAGACCTAGGAATAAATGGAACCCAAGAGGCAAAGGATCTGTACTCAGAAAACTACCAAATACTCAGGAAAGAAATTGAAGAAGACACAAAGAAACGGAAAAACGTTCCATGCTCATGGATTGGGAGAACCAACATTGTGAAGAGGTCAATGCTACCTAGAGCGATCTACACATTCAATGCAATCCCCGTCAAAATACCATCCACTTTTTTCCAAGAAATGGAACAAATAATCCTAAGATTTGAATGGAACCAGAAGAGACCACGAATAGCCAGAGGAATATTGAGAAAGAAAAGCAAAGCTGGCGGCATCACAATTCTGGACTTCCAGCTCTATGACAAAGCTGTCATCATCAAGACAGTATGGTACTGGCACAAAAACAGACACATAGATCCATGGAACAGAATCGAGAGCCCAGAAATGGACCCTCAACTCTATGGTCAACTTATCTTTGACAGAGCAGGAAAGAATGTCCAATGGCAAAAAGAGGGTCTCTTCAACAACTGGAGTTGTGGAAATTGGACAGCCCCATGCAGAAGAATGACACTGGACCATTTCCTGACACCACACACAGAAATAGACTCCAAATGTTTGAAAGACCTCAATGTGAGACAGGACTCCATCAAAATCCGAAAGGAGAACACAGGTAGCAAGCTCTTCGACCTCAGCCGCAGCAACTTCTTCCTAGAAACATCACCAAAGGCACGGGAAGCCAGGGCAAAAATGAACTATTGGGATTTCATCAAGATAAAAACCTTTGGCACAGCAAAAGAAACAGTCCACAAAACCAAAAGACAACCGACAGAATGGGAGAAATTATTTACGATTGACATATCAGATAAAGGGCTACTATCCAATATGTATAAAAACGTATCAAACTCAACACCCAAAGAACAAATAATCCAATCAAGAAATAGGCAGAAGACATGAACAGACATTTTTCCAAAGAAGACATCCAAATGGCCAACAGGCACAGGAAAAAGTGCTCAACACGGCTCGGCATCAGGGAAATCCACATCAAAACCTCAATGAGATACCACCTCACACCCGTCAGAATGGCTCAAATGAACAAGTCAGGGAACGACAGAGGTTGGCGGGGATGTGGAGAAAGGGGAACCCTCCTACACTGGTGGTGGGAATGCAAGCTGGTGCAACCCCTCTGGAAAACAGGATGGAGGTTCCTCAAATAGTTGAAATTAGAGCTACCATCCGATCCAGCAATTGCACTCCTGGGTATTTACCCCAAAGATACAAATGTAGGGACCCGAAGCGGTACGTGCACCCCATTGTTTGTAGCAGCAATGTCCCCAATAGCCAAACTGTTGAAAGAGCCAAGATGTCCATCGACAGATGAATGGATAAAGAAGAGGTGGTATATATCTTCACAATGGAATATTACGCAGCCATCAAAAGGAATGAGATGTTGCCATGGACAACGACGTGGATGGAACTGGAGGGTCCGATGATTAGTGAAATAAGTCAATCAGAGAAAGACATGTATCATATGACCTCACTGATATGAGGAATTCTTAATCTCAGGAACAGAGTGAGGCTTGCTGGAGTGGTCGGGGGTGGGAGGGATGGGCTGGCTGGGTGATAGACATTGGGGAGGGTATGAGCTACGGTGAGCGCTGTGAATTGTGTAAGACTGTTGAATCACAGATCTCTACTTCTGAAACAAATAACGCAACATATTTTAAGAATAAAGGAAAAGAAGGAGATAGCAGGAGAGGAAGAATGAAGGGGAGTTAGTGAGAGGGGGAGACAGACCAGGAGAGATGATGGATTCTGAAAAAAAATCCGAGGTTTCTAGACGGGAGGTGGGTCGGGGGATTGGTTAGCCTGGTGATGGGTATTAAAGAGGGCACATTCTGCATGGAGCACTGTGTGTTCGGAACAAACAATGAATCATGGGACACTACACCAAAACAAATGATGTAGTACATGGTGATTAACAAAGTAATAAAAAACAAAGACTGTAATAAGAGATGAAGAAGGACACTATATCCTACTTAAAGGGTCTATCCAAGAAGAAGATCTAACAATTGTAAATGTCTATGCCCCGAACATGGGAGCATCCAATTGTATAAGGCAATTTAGAAGAAAAGCAAAGAAAGACATTGACAACCATACAATCATAGTGGGGGACATTAACACCCCCCTGACTGAAATGGCCAGATCATCTAAGCAAAAGATCAACAGGGAAATAAAGACTTTAAATGACACACTGGACCAAATGGACTTCACAGACATATTCAGAACGTTCCATCCCGAAGCAACGGAATACACATTCTTCTCTAGGGCCCATGGAACGTTCTCCAGAATGGATCACATCCTAGGTCACAAATCAGGTCTCAACCGGTACCCAAAGATTGGGATCATTCCCTGCACATTTTCAGACCACAATGCTTTGAAACTAGAACTCAATCACAAGAGGAAAGTCGGAAAGAACTCAAATACATGGAGGCTAAAGAGCATCCTACGAAAGAATGAATGGGTCAACCAGGAAATTAAAGAAGAATTTAAAAATTCCTGGAAACCAATGAAAATGAAAACACAACTGTCCAAAATCTTTGGGATACAGCCAAGGCAGTCCTGCGAGGAAAGTATATAGCAATACAAGCCTTTCTCAAGAAACATGAAAGGTCTCAAATACACACCCTAACCCTACACCTAAAGGAGCTGGAGAAAGAACGGCAAATAAAGCCTAAACCCAGCAGGAGAAGAGAAATCATGCAGATCAGAGCAGAAATCAATGAAATAGAACCCAAAAGAACAGTAGAACAGATCAACGGAACTAGGAGCTGGTTCTTTGAAAGAATTCACAAGATTGATACACCCCTGTCCAGGCTGATCAAAATGAAAAGAGAAATGACCCAAACCAACAAAATCATGAATGAAAGAGGAGAGATCACAACCAACACCAAAGAAATACAAACGATTATAAGAACGTAATCTGAGCAACCCTAGGGCAGCATATTCCATAACCTGGAAGAAATGGGTGCATTCCTAGAGATGTGTCAACTACCAAAACTGACCCAGGAAGAAATAGAAAACCTGAACAGTCCTATAACCACGAAGGCAATTGAAGTAGTCATCAAAAACCTCCCAAGAAACCAAAGCCCAGGGCCAGATGGATTCCCAGGGGAATTCTATCAGACATTTAAAGAAGAATTAATACCTATTCTCCTGAAACTGTTCCAAACAATAGAAATGGAAGGAAAACCTCCAAACTCATTTTATGAGGCCACCATTACCTTGATCCCAAAACCAGACAAAGATCCCATCAAAAAAGAGTATTAGAGACCAATATCCTTGATGAACATCGATGCAAAAATTCTCACCAAAATACTAGCCAAGAGGATCCAACAGTACATGAAAAGGAGTATTCACCATGACCAAGTGGGATTTATCCCTGGGCTGCAAGGCTGGTTCAACATCCGCAGATCAATCAACGTGATAAAACACATTAACAAAAGAAAGAACAAGAATCATATGATCCTCTCAATAGATGCAGAAAAACCATTTGACAAAGTAAAGCACCCTTTCTGGATCAATACTCTTCAGAGTATAGGGACAGCGGGTACATACCTCAATATCATAAAAGCCATCTACGAACAACCTACAGCGAATATCATTCTCAATGGGGAAAAGCTGAGATCTTTTCCCCTAAGGTCAGGAACGCGGCAGGGATAGCCACTCTCACCACTGCTATTCAACATAGTATTAGAAGTCCTAGCCACAGCAATCAGACAACAAAAAGAAATCAAAGGCATCCAAATCGGCAGAGAGGAAGTCAAACTCTCACTCTTTGCAGATGATATGATACTTTATGTGGAAAACCCAAAAGACTCCACCCCAAAACAGCTAGAACTCACACAGCAATTCCGCAAAGTAGCAGGCTATAAAATCAATGCACAGAAATCAGTGGCATTCCTATACACCAACAACAAGACAGAAGAGAGACAAATCAAGGAGTCGATCCCATTCACAACTGCACCCAAAACCAGAAGAGACCTAGGAATAAATGGAACCCAAGAGGCAAAGGATCTGTACTCAGAAAACTACCAAATACTCAGGAAAGAAATTGAAGAAGACACAAAGAAACGGAAAAACGTTCCATGCTCATGGATTGGGAGAACCAACATTGTGAAGAGGTCAATGCTACCTAGAGCGATCTACACATTCAATGCAATCCCCGTCAAAATACCATCCACTTTTTTCCAAGAAATGGAACAAATAATCCTAAGATTTGAATGGAACCAGAAGAGACCACGAATAGCCAGAGGAATATTGAGAAAGAAAAGCAAAGCTGGCGGCATCACAATTCTGGACTTCCAGCTCTATGACAAAGCTGTCATCATCAAGACAGTATGGTACTGGCACAAAAACAGACACATAGATCCATGGAACAGAATCGAGAGCCCAGAAATGGACCCTCAACTCTATGGTCAACTTATCTTTGACAGAGCAGGAAAGAATGTCCAATGGCAAAAAGAGGGTCTCTTCAACAACTGGAGTTGTGGAAATTGGACAGCCCCATGCAGAAGAATGACACTGGACCATTTCCTGACACCACACACAGAAATAGACTCCAAATGTTTGAAAGACCTCAATGTGAGACAGGACTCCATCAAAATCCGAAAGGAGAACACAGGTAGCAAGCTCTTCGACCTCAGCCGCAGCAACTTCTTCCTAGAAACATCACCAAAGGCACGGGAAGCCAGGGCAAAAATGAACTATTGGGATTTCATCAAGATAAAAACCTTTGGCACAGCAAAAGAAACAGTCCACAAAACCAAAAGACAACCGACAGAATGGGAGAAATTATTTACGATTGACATATCAGATAAAGGGCTACTATCCAATATGTATAAAAACGTATCAAACTCAACACCCAAAGAACAAATAATCCAATCAAGAAATAGGCAGAAGACATGAACAGACATTTTTCCAAAGAAGACATCCAAATGGCCAACAGGCACAGGAAAAAGTGCTCAACACGGCTCGGCATCAGGGAAATCCACATCAAAACCTCAATGAGATACCACCTCACACCCGTCAGAATGGCTCAAATGAACAAGTCAGGGAACGACAGAGGTTGGCGGGGATGTGGAGAAAGGGGAACCCTCCTACACTGGTGGTGGGAATGCAAGCTGGTGCAACCCCTCTGGAAAACAGGATGGAGGTTCCTCAAATAGTTGAAATTAGAGCTACCATCCGATCCAGCAATTGCACTCCTGGGTATTTACCCCAAAGATACAAATGTAGGGACCCGAAGCGGTACGTGCACCCCATTGTTTGTAGCAGCAATGTCCCCAATAGCCAAACTGTTGAAAGAGCCAAGATGTCCATCGACAGATGAATGGATAAAGAAGAGGTGGTATATATCTTCACAATGGAATATTACGCAGCCATCAAAAGGAATGAGATGTTGCCATGGACAACGACGTGGATGGAACTGGAGGGTCCGATGATTAGTGAAATAAGTCAATCAGAGAAAGACATGTATCATATGACCTCACTGATATGAGGAATTCTTAATCTCAGGAACAGAGTGAGGCTTGCTGGAGTGGTCGGGGGTGGGAGGGATGGGCTGGCTGGGTGATAGACATTGGGGAGGGTATGAGCTACGGTGAGCGCTGTGAATTGTGTAAGACTGTTGAATCACAGATCTCTACTTCTGAAACAAATAACGCAACATATTTTAAGAATAAAGGAAAAGAAGGAGATAGCAGGAGAGGAAGAATGAAGGGGAGTTAGTGAGAGGGGGAGACAGACCAGGAGAGATGATGGATTCTGAAAAAAAATCCGAGGTTTCTAGACGGGAGGTGGGTCGGGGGATTGGTTAGCCTGGTGATGGGTATTAAAGAGGGCACATTCTGCATGGAGCACTGTGTGTTCGGAACAAACAATGAATCATGGGACACTACACCAAAACAAATGATGTAGTACATGGTGATTAACAAAGTAATAAAAAACAAAGACTGTAATAAGAGATGAAGAAGGACACTATATCCTACTTAAAGGGTCTATCCAAGAAGAAGATCTAACAATTGTAAATGTCTATGCCCCGAACATGGGAGCATCCAATTGTATAAGGCAATTTAGAAGAAAAGCAAAGAAAGACATTGACAACCATACAATCATAGTGGGGGACATTAACACCCCCCTGACTGAAATGGCCAGATCATCTAAGCAAAAGATCAACAGGGAAATAAAGACTTTAAATGACACACTGGACCAAATGGACTTCACAGACATATTCAGAACGTTCCATCCCGAAGCAACGGAATACACATTCTTCTCTAGGGCCCATGGAACGTTCTCCAGAATGGATCACATCCTAGGTCACAAATCAGGTCTCAACCGGTACCCAAAGATTGGGATCATTCCCTGCACATTTTCAGACCACAATGCTTTGAAACTAGAACTCAATCACAAGAGGAAAGTCGGAAAGAACTCAAATACATGGAGGCTAAAGAGCATCCTACGAAAGAATGAATGGGTCAACCAGGAAATTAAAGAAGAATTTAAAAATTCCTGGAAACCAATGAAAATGAAAACACAACTGTCCAAAATCTTTGGGATACAGCCAAGGCAGTCCTGCGAGGAAAGTATATAGCAATACAAGCCTTTCTCAAGAAACATGAAAGGTCTCAAATACACACCCTAACCCTACACCTAAAGGAGCTGGAGAAAGAACGGCAAATAAAGCCTAAACCCAGCAGGAGAAGAGAAATCATGCAGATCAGAGCAGAAATCAATGAAATAGAACCCAAAAGAACAGTAGAACAGATCAACGGAACTAGGAGCTGGTTCTTTGAAAGAATTCACAAGATTGATACACCCCTGTCCAGGCTGATCAAAATGAAAAGAGAAATGACCCAAACCAACAAAATCATGAATGAAAGAGGAGAGATCACAACCAACACCAAAGAAATACAAACGATTATAAGAACGTAATCTGAGCAACCCTAGGGCAGCATATTCCATAACCTGGAAGAAATGGGTGCATTCCTAGAGATGTGTCAACTACCAAAACTGACCCAGGAAGAAATAGAAAACCTGAACAGTCCTATAACCACGAAGGCAATTGAAGTAGTCATCAAAAACCTCCCAAGAAACCAAAGCCCAGGGCCAGATGGATTCCCAGGGGAATTCTATCAGACATTTAAAGAAGAATTAATACCTATTCTCCTGAAACTGTTCCAAACAATAGAAATGGAAGGAAAACCTCCAAACTCATTTTATGAGGCCACCATTACCTTGATCCCAAAACCAGACAAAGATCCCATCAAAAAAGAGTATTAGAGACCAATATCCTTGATGAACATCGATGCAAAAATTCTCACCAAAATACTAGCCAAGAGGATCCAACAGTACATGAAAAGGAGTATTCACCATGACCAAGTGGGATTTATCCCTGGGCTGCAAGGCTGGTTCAACATCCGCAGATCAATCAACGTGATAAAACACATTAACAAAAGAAAGAACAAGAATCATATGATCCTCTCAATAGATGCAGAAAAACCATTTGACAAAGTAAAGCACCCTTTCTGGATCAATACTCTTCAGAGTATAGGGACAGCGGGTACATACCTCAATATCATAAAAGCCATCTACGAACAACCTACAGCGAATATCATTCTCAATGGGGAAAAGCTGAGATCTTTTCCCCTAAGGTCAGGAACGCGGCAGGGATAGCCACTCTCACCACTGCTATTCAACATAGTATTAGAAGTCCTAGCCACAGCAATCAGACAACAAAAAGAAATCAAAGGCATCCAAATCGGCAGAGAGGAAGTCAAACTCTCACTCTTTGCAGATGATATGATACTTTATGTGGAAAACCCAAAAGACTCCACCCCAAAACAGCTAGAACTCACACAGCAATTCCGCAAAGTAGCAGGCTATAAAATCAATGCACAGAAATCAGTGGCATTCCTATACACCAACAACAAGACAGAAGAGAGACAAATCAAGGAGTCGATCCCATTCACAACTGCACCCAAAACCAGAAGAGACCTAGGAATAAATGGAACCCAAGAGGCAAAGGATCTGTACTCAGAAAACTACCAAATACTCAGGAAAGAAATTGAAGAAGACACAAAGAAACGGAAAAACGTTCCATGCTCATGGATTGGGAGAACCAACATTGTGAAGAGGTCAATGCTACCTAGAGCGATCTACACATTCAATGCAATCCCCGTCAAAATACCATCCACTTTTTTCCAAGAAATGGAACAAATAATCCTAAGATTTGAATGGAACCAGAAGAGACCACGAATAGCCAGAGGAATATTGAGAAAGAAAAGCAAAGCTGGCGGCATCACAATTCTGGACTTCCAGCTCTATGACAAAGCTGTCATCATCAAGACAGTATGGTACTGGCACAAAAACAGACACATAGATCCATGGAACAGAATCGAGAGCCCAGAAATGGACCCTCAACTCTATGGTCAACTTATCTTTGACAGAGCAGGAAAGAATGTCCAATGGCAAAAAGAGGGTCTCTTCAACAACTGGAGTTGTGGAAATGGGACAGCCCCATGCAGAAGAATGACACTGGACCATTTCCTGACACCACACACAAAAATAGACTCCAAATGTTTGAAAGACCTCAATGTGAGACAGGACTCCATCAAAATCCGAAAGGAGAACACAGGTAGCAAGCTCTTCGACCTCAGCCGCAGCAACTTCTTCCTACAAACATCACCAAAGGCACGGGAAGCCAGGGCAAAAATGAACTATTGGGATTTCATCAAGATAAAAACCTTTGGCACAGCAAAAGAAACAGTCCACAAAACCAAAAGACAACCGACAGAATGGGAGAAATTATTTACGATTGACATATCAGATAAAGGGCTACTATCCAATATGTATAAAAACGTATCAAACTCAACACCCAAAGAACAAATAATCCAATCAAGAAATAGGCAGAAGGCATGAACAGACATTTTTCCAAAGAAGACATCCAAATGGCCAACAGGCACAGGAAAAAGTGCTCAACACGGCTCGGCATCAGGGAAATCCACATCAAAACCTCAATGAGATACCACCTCACACCCGTCAGAATGGCTCAAATGAACAAGTCAGGGAACGACAGAGGTTGGCGGGGATGTGGAGAAAGGGGAACCCTCCTACACTGGTGGTGGGAATGCAAGCTGGTGCAACCCCTCTGGAAAACATGATGGAGGTTCCTCAAATAGTTGAAATTAGAGCTACCATCCGATCCAGCAATTGCACTCCTGGGTATTTACCCCAAAGATACAAATGTAGGGACCCGAAGCGGTACGTGCACCCCATTGTTTGTAGCAGCAATGTCCACAATAGCCAAACTGTTGAAAGAGCCAAGATGTCCATCGACAGATGAATGGATAAAGAAGAGGTGGTATATATCTACACAATGGAATATTACGCAGCCATCAAAAGGAATGAGATGTTGCCATGGACAACGACGTGGATGGAACTGGAGGGTCCGATGATTAGTGAAATAAGTCAATCAGAGAAAGACATGTATCATATGACCTCACTGATATGAGGAATTCTTAATCTCAGGAACAGAGTGAGGCTTGCTGGAGTGGTCGGGGGTGGGAGGGATGGGCTGGCTGGGTGATAGACATTGGGGAGGGTATGAGCTACGGTGAGCGCTGTGAATTGTGTAAGACTGTTGAATCACAGATCTCTACTTCTGAAACAAATAACGCAACATATTTTAAGAATAAAGGAAAAGAAGGAGATAGCAGGAGAGGAAGAATGAAGGGGAGTTAGTGAGAGGGGGAGACAGACCAGGAGAGATGATGGATTCTGAAAAAAAATCCGAGGTTTCTAGACGGGAGGTGGGTCGGGGGATTGGTTAGCCTGGTGATGGGTATTAAAGAGGGCACATTATGCATGGAGCACTGTGTGTTCGGAACAAACAATGAATCATGGGACACTACACCAAAACAAATGATGTAGTACATGGTGATTAACAAAGCAATAAAAAACAAAGACTGTAATAAGAGATGAAGAAGGACACTATATCCTACTTAAAGGGTCTATCCAAGAAGAAGATCTAACAATTGTAAATGTCTATGCCCCGAACATGGGAGCATCCAATTGTATAAGGCAATTTAGAAGAAAAGCAAAGAAAGACATTGACAACCATACAATCATAGTGGGGGACTTTAACACCCCCCTGACTGAAATGGCCAGATCATCTAAGCAAAAGATCAACAAGGAAATAAAGACTTTAAATGACACACTGGACCAAATGGACTTCACAGACATATTCAGAACGTTCCATCCCGAAGCAACGGAATACACATTCTTCTCTAGGGCCCATGGAACGTTCTCCAGAATGGATCACATCCTAGGTCACAAATCAGGTCTCAACCGGTACCCAAAGATTGGGATCATTCCCTGCACATTTTCAGACCACAATGCTTTGAAACTAGAACTCAATCACAAGAGGAAAGTCGGAAAGAACTCAAATACATGGAGGCTAAAGAGCATCCTACGAAAGAATGAATGGGTCAACCAGGAAATTAAAGAAGAATTTAAAAATTCCTGGAAACCAATGAAAATGAAAACACAACTGTCCAAAATCTTTGGGATACAGCCAAGGCAGTCCTGCGAGGAAAGTATATAGCAATACAAGCCTTTCTCAAGAAACATGAAAGGTCTCAAATACACACCCTAACCCTACACCTAACGGAGCTGGAGAAAGAACGGCAAATAAAGCCTAAACCCAGCAGGAGAAGAGAAATCATGCAGATCAGAGCAGAAATCAATGAAATAGAACCCAAAAGAACAGTAGAACAGATCAACGGAACTAGGAGCTGGTTCTTTGAAAGAATTCACAAGATTGATACACCCCTGTCCAGGCTGATCAAAAAGAACAGAGAAATGACCCAAATCAACAAAATCATGAATGAAAGAGGAGAGATCACAACCAACACCAAAGAAATACAAACGATTATAAGAACGTAATCTGAGCAACCCTAGGGCAGCATATTCCATAACCTGGAAGAAATGGGTGCATTCCTAGAGATGTGTCAACTACCAAAACTGACCCAGGAAGAAATAGAAAACCTGAACAGTCCTATAACCACGAAGGCAATTGAAGTAGTGATCAAAAACCTCCCAAGAAACCAAAGCCCAGGGCCAGATGGATTCCCAGGGGAATTCTATCAGACATTTAAAGAAGAATTAATACCTATTCTCCTGAAACTGTTCCAAACAATAGAAATGGAAGGAAAACTTCCAAACTCATTTTATGAGGCCACCATTACCTTGATCCCAAAACCAGACAAAGATCCCATCAAAAAGGAGTATTAGAGACCAATATCCTTGATGAACATCGATGCAAAAATTCTCACCAAAATACTAGCCAAGAGGATCCAACAGTACATGAAAAGGAGTATTCACCATGACCAAGTGGGATTTATCCCTGGGCTGCAAGGCTGGTTCAACGTCCGCAGATCAATCAACGTGATAAAACACATTAACAAAAGAAAGAACAAGAATCATATGATCCTCTCAATAGATGCAGAAAAACCATTTGACAAAGAAAAGCACACTTTCTCGATCAAAACTCTTCAGAGTATAGGGACAGCGGGTACATACCTCAATATCATAAAAGCCATCTACGAACAACCTACAGGGAATATCATTCTCAATGGGGAAAAGCTGAGATCTTTTCCCCTAAGGTCAGGAACGCGGGAGGGATAGCCACTCTCACCACTGCTATTCAACATAGTATTAGAAGTCCTAGCCACAGCAATCAGACAACAAAAAGAAATCAAAGGCATCCAAATCGGCAGAGAGGAAGTCAAACTCTCACTCTTTGCAGATGATATGATACTTTATGTGGAAAACCCAAAAGACTCCACCCCAAAACTGCTAGAACTCACACAGCAATTCCGTCAAGTAGCAGGCTATAAAATCAATGCACAGAAATCACTGGCATTCCTATACACCAACAACAAGACAGAAGAGAGACAAATCAAGGAGTCGATCCCATTCACAACTGCACCCAAAACCAGAAGAGACCTAGGAATAAATTGAACCCAAGAGGCAAAGGATCTGTACTCAGAAAACTACCAAATACTCAGGAAAGAAATTGAAGAAGACACAAAGAAACGGAAAAACGTTCCATGCTCATGGATTGGGAGAACCAACATTGTGAAGAGGTCGATGCTACTTAGAGCAATCTACACATTCAATGCAATCCCCGTCAAAATACCATCCACTTTTTTCCAAGAAATGGAACAAATAATCCTAAGATTTGAATGGAACCAGAAGAGACCACGAATAGCCAGAGGAATATAGAGAAAGAAAAGCAAAGCTGGCGGCATCACAATTCTGGACTTCCAGCTCTATGACAAAGCTGTCATCATCAAGACAGTATGGTACTGGCACAAAAACAGACACATAGATCCATGGAACAGAATCGAGAGCCCAGAAATGGACCCTCAACTCTATGGTCAACTTATCTTTGACAGAGCAGGAAAGAATGTCTAATGGCAAAAAGAGGGTCTCTTCAACAACTGGAGTTGTGGAAATTGGACAGCCCCATGCAGAAGAATGACACTGGACCATTTCCTGACACCACACACAAAAATAGACTCCAAATGTTTGAAAGACCTCAATGTGAGACAGGACTCCATCAAAATCCGAAAGGAGAACACAGGTAGCAAGCTCTTCGACCTCAGCCGCAGCAACTTCTTCCTAGAAACATCACCAAAGGCACGGGAAGCCAGGGCAAAAATGAACTATTGGGATTTCATCAAGATAAAAACCTTTGGCACAGCAAAAGAAACAGTCCACAAAACCAAAAGACAACCGACAGAATGGGAGAAATTATTTACGATTGACATATCAGATAAAGGGCTACCATCCAATATGTATAAAAACGTATCAAACTCAACACCCAAAGAACAAATAATCCAATCAAGAAATAGGCAGAAGACATGAACAGACATTTTTCCAAAGAAGACATCCAAATGGCCAACAGGCACAGGAAAAAGTGCTCAACACGGCTCGGCATCAGGGAAATCCACATCAAAACCTCAATGAGATACCACCTCACACCCGTCAGAATGGCTCAAATGAACAAGTCAGGGAACGACAGAGGTTGGCGGGGATGTGGAGAAAGGGGAACCCTCCTACACTGGTGGTGGGAATGCAAGCTGGTGCAACCCCTCTGGAAAACAGGATGGAGGTTCCTCAAATAGTTGAAATTAGAGCTACCATCCGATCCAGCAATTGCACTCCTGGGTATTTACCCCCAAGATACAAATGTAGGGACCCGAAGCGGTACGTGCACCCCATTGTTTGTAGCAGCAATGTCCCCAATAGCCAAACTGTTGAAAGAGCCAAGATGTCCATCGACAGATGAATGGATAAAGAAGAGGTGGTATATATCTACACAATGGAATATTACGCAGCCATCAAAAGGAATGAGATGTTGCCATGGACAACGACGTGGATGGAACTGGAGGGTCCGATGATTAGTGAAATAAGTCAATCAGAGAAAGACATGTATCATATGACCTCACTGATATGAGGAATTCTTAATCTCAGGAACAGAGTGAGGCTTGCTGGAGTGGTCGGGGGTGGGAGGGATGGGCTGGCTGGGTGATAGACATTGGGGAGGGTATGAGCTACGGTGAGCGCTGTGAATTGTGTAAGACTGTTGAATCACAGATCTCTACTTCTGAAACAAATAACGCAACATATTTTAAGAATAAAGGAAAAGAAGGAGATAGCAGGAGAGGAAGAATGAAGGGGAGTTAGTGAGAGGGGGAGACAGACCAGGAGAGATGATGGATTCTGAAAAAAAATCCGAGGTTTCTAGACGGGAGGTGGGTCGGGGGATTGGTTAGCCTGGTGATGGGTATTAAAGAGGGCACATTCTGCATGGAGCACTGTGTGTTCGGAACAAACAATGAATCATGGGACACTACACCAAAACAAATGATGTAGTACATGGTGATTAACAAAGCAATAAAAAACAAAGACTGTAATAAGAGATGAAGAAGGACACTATATCCTACTTAAAGGGTCTATCCAAGAAGAAGATCTAACAATTGTAAATGTCTATGCCCCGAACATGGGAGCATCCAATTGTATAAGGCAATTTAGAAGAAAAGCAAAGAAAGACATTGACAACCATACAATCATAGTGGGGGACTTTAACACCCCCCTAACTGAAATGGCCAGATCATCTAAGCAAAACATCAACAGGGAAATAAAGACTTTAAATGACACACTGGACCAAATGGACGTCACAGACATATTCAGAACGTTCCATCCCGAAGCAACGGAATACACATTCTTCTCTAGGGCCCATGGAACGTTCTCCAGAATGGATCACATCCTAGGTCACAAATCAGGTCTCAACCGGTACCCAAAGATTGGGATCATTCCCTGCACATTTTCAGACCACAATGCTTTGAAACTAGAACTCAATCACAAGAGGAAAGTCGGAAAGAACTCAAATACATGGAGGCTAAAGAGCATCCTATGAAAGAATGAATGGGTCAACCAGGAAATTAAAGAAGAATTTAAAAATTCCTGGAAACCAATGAAAATGAAAACACAACTGTCCAAAATCTTTGGGATACAGCCAAGGCAGTCCTGCGAGGAAAGTATATAGCAATACAAGCCTTTCTCAAGAAACATGAAAGGTCTCAAATACACACCCTAACCCTACACCTAAAGGAGCTGGAGAAAGAACGGCAAATAAAGCGTAAACCCAGCAGGAGAAGAGAAATCATGCAGATCAGAGCAGAAATCAATGAAATAGAACCCAAAAGAACAGTAGAACAGATCAACGGAACTAGGAGCTGGTTCTTTGAAAGAATTCACAAGATTGATACACCCCTGTCCAGGCTGATCAAAAAGAAAAGAGAAATGACCCAAACCAACAAAATCATGAATGAAAGAGGAGAGATCACAACCAACACCAAAGAAATACAAACGATTATAAGAACGTAATCTGAGCAACCCTAGGGCAGCATATTCCATAACCTGGAAGAAATGGGTGCATTCCTAGAGATGTGTCAACTACCAAAACTGACCCAGGAAGAAATAGAAAACCTGAACAGTCCTATAACCACGAAGGCAATTGAAGTAGTCATCAAAAACCTCCCAAGAAACCAAAGCCCAGGGCCAGATGGATTCCCAGGGGAATTCTATCAGACATTTAAAGAAGAATTAATACCTATTCTCCTGAAACTGTTCCAAACAATAGAAATGGAAGGAAAACCTCCAAACTCATTTTATGAGGCCACCATTACCTTGATCCCAAAACCAGACAAAGATCCCATCAAAAAAGAGTATTAGAGACCAATATCCTTGATGAACATCGATGCAAAAATTCTCACCAAAATACTAGCCAAGAGGATCCAACAGTACATGAAAAGGAGTATTCACCATGACCAAGTGGGATTTATCCCTGGGCTGCAAGGCTGGTTCAACATCCGCAAATCAATCAACGTGATAAAACACATTAACAAAAGAAAGAACAAGAATCATATGATCCTCTCAATAGATGCAGAAAAACCATTTGACAAAGTAAAGCACACTTTCTGGATCAAAACTCTTCAGAGTATAGGGACAGCGGGTACATACCTCAATATCATAAAAGCCATCTACGAACAACCTACAGCGAATATCATTCTCAATGGGGAAAAGCTGAGATCTTTTCCCCTAAGGTCAGGAACGCGGCAGGGATAGCCACTCTCACCACTGCTATTCAACATAGTATTAGAAGTCCTAGCCACAGCAATCAGACAACAAAAAGAAATCAAAGGCATCCAAATCGGCAGAGAGGAAGTCAAACTCTCACTCTTTGCAGATGATATGATACTTTATGTGGAAAACCCAAAAGACTCCACCCCAAAACTGCTAGAACTCACACAGCAATTCCGTCAAGTAGCAGGCTATAAAATCAATGCACAGAAATCACTGGCATTCCTATACACCAACAACAAGACAGAAGAGAGACAAATCAAGGAGTCGATCCCATTCACAACTGCACCCAAAACCAGAAGAGACCTAGGAATAAATTGAACCCAAGAGGCAAAGGATCTGTACTCAGAAAACTACCAAATACTCAGGAAAGTAATTGAAGAAGACACAAAGAAACGGAAAAACGTTCCATGCTCATGGATTGGGAGAACCAACATTGTGAAGAGGTCAATGCTACCTAGAGCGATCTACACATTCAATGCAATCCCCGTCAAAATACCATCCACTTTTTTCCAAGAAATGGAACAAATAATCCTAAGATTTGAATGGAACCAGAAGAGACCACGAATAGCCAGAGGAATATTGAGAAAGAAAAGCAAAGCTGGCGGCATCACAATTCTGGACTTCCAGCTCTATGACAAAGCTGTCATCATCAAGACAGTATGGTACTGGCACAAAAACAGACACATAGATCCATGGAACAGAATCGAGAGCCCAGAAATGGACCCTCAACTCTATGGTCAACTTATCTTTGACAGAGCAGGAAAGAATGTCCAATGGCAAAAAGAGGGTCTCTTCAACAACTGGAGTTGTGGAAATTGGACAGCCCCATGCAGAAGAATGACACTGGACCATTTCCTGACACCACACACAAAAATAGACTCCAAATGTTTGAAAGACCTCAATGTGAGACAGGACTCCATCAAAATCCGAAAGGAGAACACAGGTAGCAAGCTCTTCGACCTCAGCCGCAGCAACTTCTTCCTAGAAACATCACCAAAGGCACGGGAAGCCAGGGCAAAAATGAACTATTGGGATTTCATCAAGATAAAAACCTTTGGCACAGCAAAAGAAACAGTCCACAAAACCAAAAGACAACCGACAGAATGGGAGAAATTATTTACGATTGACATATCAGATAAAGGGCTACTATCCAATATGTATAAAAACGTATCAAACTCAACACCCAAAGAACAAATAATCCAATCAAGAAATAGGCAGAAGACATGAACAGACATTTTTCCAAAGAAGACATCCAAATGGCCAACAGGCACAGGAAAAAGTGCTCAACACGGCTCGGCATCAGGGAAATCCACATCAAAACCTCAATGAGATACCCCCTCACACCCGTCAGAATGGCTCAAATGAACAAGTCAGGGAACGACAGAGGTTGGCGGGGATGTGGAGAAAGGGGAACCCTCCTACACTGGTGGTGGGAATGCAAGCTGGTGCAACCCCTCTGGAAAACAGGATGGAGGTTCCTCAAATAGTTGAAATTAGAGCTACCATCCGATCCAGCAATTGCACTCCTGGGTATTTACCCCCAAGATACAAATGTAGGGACCCGAAGCGGTACGTGCACCCCATTGTTTGTAGCAGCAATGTCCACAATAGCCAAACTGTTGAAAGAGCCAAGATGTCCATCGACAGATGAATGGATAAAGAAGAGGTGGTATATATCTACACAATGGAATATTACGCAGCCATCAAAAGGAATGAGATGTTGCCATGGACAACGACGTGGATGGAACTGGAGGGTCCGATGATTAGTGAAATAAGTCAATCAGAGAAAGACATGTATCATATGACCTCACTGATATGAGGAATTCTTAATCTCAGGAACAGAGTGAGGCTTGCTGGAGTGGTCGGGGGTGGGAGGGATGGGCTGGCTGGGTGATAGACATTGGGGAGGGTATGAGCTACGGTGAGCGCTGTGAATTGTGTAAGACTGTTGAATCACAGATCTCTACTTCTGAAACAAATAATGCAACATATTTTAAGAATAAAGGAAAAGAAGGAGATAGCAGGAGAGGAAGAATGAAGGGGAGTTAGTGAGAGGGGGAGACAGACCAGGAGAGATGATGGATTCTGAAAAAAAATCCGAGGTTTCTAGACGGGAGGTGGGTCGGGGGATTGGTTAGCCTGGTGATGGGTATTAAAGAGGGCACATTCTGCATGGAGCACTGTGTGTTCGGAACAAACAATGAATCATGGGACACTACACCAAAACAAATGATGTAGTACATGGTGATTAACAAAGCAATAAAAAACAAAGACTGTAATAAGAGATGAAGAAGGACACTATATCCTACTTAAAGGGTCTATCCAAGAAGAAGATCTAACAATTGTAAATGTCTATGCCCCGAACATGGGAGCATCCAATTGTATAAGGCAATTTAGAAGAAAAGCAAAGAAAGACATTGACAACCATACAATCATAGTGGGGGACTTTAACACCCCCCTGACTGAAATGGCCAGATCATCTAAGCAAAAGATCAACAGGGAAATAAAGACTTTAAATGACACACTGGACCAAATGGACTTCACAGACATATTCAGAACGTTCCATCCCGAAGCAACGGAATACACATTCTTCTCTAGGGCCCATGGAACGTTCTCCAGAATGGATCACATCCTAGGTCACAAATCAGGTCTCAACCGGTACCCAAAGATTGGGATCATTCCCTGCACATTTTCAGACCACAATGCTTTGAAACTAGAACTCAATCACAAGAGGAAAGTCGGAAAGAACTCAAATACATGGAGGCTAAAGAGCATCCTACGAAAGAATGAATGGGTCAACCAGGAAATTAAAGAAGAATTTAAAAATTCCTGGAAACCAATGAAAATGAAAACACAACTGTCCAAAATCTTTGGGATACAGCCAAGGCAGTCCTGCGAGGAAAGTATATAGCAATACAAGCCTTTCTCAAGAAACATGAAAGGTCTCAAATACACACCCTAACCCTACACCTAAAGGAGCTGGAGAAAGAACGGCAAATAAAGCCTAAACCCAGCAGGAGAAGAGAAATCATGCAGATCAGAGCAGAAATCAATGAAATAGAACCCAAAAGAACAGTAGAACAGATCAACGGAACTAGGAGCTGGTTCTTTGAAAGAATTCACAAGATTGATACACCCCTGTCCAGGCTGATCAAAAAGAAAAGAGAAATGACCCAAACCAACAAAATCATGAATGAAAGAGGAGAGATCACAACCAACACCAAAGAAATACAAACGATTATAAGAACGTAATCTGAGCAACCCTAGGGCAGCATATTCCATAACCTGGAAGAAATGGGTGCATTCCTAGAGATGTGTCAACTACCAAAACTGACCCAGGAAGAAATAGAAAACCTGAACAGTCCTATAACCACGAAGGCAATTGAAGTAGTCATCAAAAACCTCCCAAGAAACCAAAGCCCAGGGCCAGATGGATTCCCAGGGGAATTCTATCAGACATTTAAAGAAGAATTAATACCTATTCTCCTGAAACTGTTCCAAACAATAGAAATGGAAGGAAAACCTCCAAACTCATTTTATGAGGCCACCATTACCTTGATCCCAAAACCAGACAAAGATCCCATCAAAAAAGAGTATTAGAGACCAATATCCTTGATGAACATCGATGCAAAAATTCTCACCAAAATACTAGCCAAGAGGATACAACAGTACATGAAAAGGAGTATTCACCATGACCAAGTGGGATTTATCCCTGGGCTGCAAGGCTGGTTCAACATCCGCAAATCAATCAACGTGATAAAACACATTAACAAAAGAAAGAACAAGAATCATATGATCCTCTCAATAGATGCAGAAAAACCATTTGACAAAGTAAAGCACACTTTCTGGATCAAAACTCTTCAGAGTATAGGGACAGCGGGTACATACCTCAATATCATAAAAGCCATCTACGAACAACCTACAGCGAATATCATTCTCAATGGGGAAAAGCTGAGATCTTTTCCCCTAAGGTCAGGAACGCGGCAGGGATAGCCACTCTCACCACTGCTATTCAACATAGTATTAGAAGTCCTAGCCACAGCAATCAGACAACAAAAAGAAATCAAAGGCATCCAAATCGGCAGAGAGGAAGTCAAACTCTCACTCTTTGCAGATGATATGATACTTTATGTGGAAAACCCAAAAGACTCCACCCCAAAACTGCTAGGACTCACACAGCAATTCCGTCAAGTAGCAGGCTATAAAATCAATGCACAGAAATCACTGGCATTCCTATACACCAACAACAAGACAGAAGAGAGACAAATCAAGGAGTCGATCCCATTCACAACTGCACCCAAAACCAGAAGAGACCTAGGAATAAATGGAACCCAAGAGGCAAAGGATCTGTACTCAGAAAACTACCAAATACTCAGGAAAGTAATTGAAGAAGACACAAAGAAACGGAAAAACGTTCCATGCTCATGGATTGGGAGAACCAACATTGTGAAGAGGTCAATGCTACCTAGAGCGATCTACACATTCAATGCAATCCCCGTCAAAATACCATCCACTTTTTTCCAAGAAATGGAACAAATAGTCCTAAGATTTGAATGGAACCAGAAGAGACCACGAATAGCCAGAGGAATATTGAGAAAGAAAAGCAAAGCTGGCGGCATCACAATTCTGGACTTCCAGCTCTATGACAAAGCTGTCATCATCAAGACAGTATGGTACTGGCACAAAAACAGACACATAGATCCATGGAACAGAATCGAGAGCCCAGAAATGGACCCTCAACTCTATGGTCAACTTATCTTTGACAGAGCAGGAAAGAATGTCCAATGGCAAAAAGAGGGTCTCTTCAACAACTGGAGTTGTGGAAATTGGACAGCCCCATGCAGAAGAATGACACTGGACCATTTCCTGACACCACACACAAAAATAGACTCCAAATGTTTGAAAGACCTCAATGTGAGACAGGACTCCATCAAAATCCGAAAGGAGAACACAGGTAGCAAGCTCTTCGACCTCAGCCGCAGCAACTTCTTCCTAGAAACATCACCAAAGGCACGGGAAGCCAGGGCAAAAATGAACTATTGGGATTTCATCAAGATAAAAACCTTTGGCACAGCAAAAGAAACAGTCCAAAAAACCAAAAGACAACCGACAGAATGGGAGAAATTATTTACGATTGACATATCAGATAAAGGGCTACTATCCAATATGTATAAAAACGTATCAAACTCAACACCCAAAGAACAAATAATCCAATCAAGAAATAGGCAGAAGACATGAACAGACATTTTTCCAAAGAAGACATCCAAATGGCCAACAGGCACAGGAAAAAGTGCTCAACACGGCTCGGCATCAGGGAAATCCACATCAAAACCTCAATGAGATACCCCCTCACACCCGTCAGAATGGCTCAAATGAACAAGTCAGGGAACGACAGAGGTTGGCGGGGATGTGGAGAAAGGGGAACCCTCCTACACTGGTGGTGGGAATGCAAGCTGGTGCAACCCCTCTGGAAAACAGGATGGAGGTTCCTCAAATAGTTGAAATTAGAGCTACCATCCGATCCAGCAATTGCACTCCTGGGTATTTACCCCAAAGATACAAATGTAGGGACCCGAAGCGGTACGTGCACCCCATTGTTTGTAGCAGCAATGTCCACAATAGCCAAACTGTTGAAAGAGCCAAGATGTCCATCGACAGATGAATGGATAAAGAAGAGGTGGTATATATCTACACAATGGAATATTACGCAGCCATCAAAAGGAATGAGATGTTGCCATGGACAACGACGTGGATGGAACTGGAGGGTCCGATGATTAGTGAAATAAGTCAATCAGAGAAAGACATGTATCATATGACCTCACTGATATGAGGAATTCTTAATCTCAGGAACAGAGTGAGGCTTGCTGGAGTGGTCGGGGGTGGGAGGGATGGGCTGGCTGGGTGATAGACATTGGGGAGGGTATGAGCTACGGTGAGCGCTGTGAATTGTGTAAGACTGTTGAATCACAGATCTCTACTTCTGAAACAAATAACGCAACATATTTTAAGAATAAAGGAAAAGAAGGAGATAGCAGGAGAGGAAGAATGAAGGGGAGTTAGTGAGAGGGGGAGACAGACCAGGAGAGATGATGGATTCTGAAAAAAAATCCGAGGTTTCTAGACGGGAGGTGGGTCGGGGGATTGGTTAGCCTGGTGATGGGTATTAAAGAGGGCACATTCTGCATGGAGCACTGTGTGTTCGGAACAAACAATGAATCATGGGACACTACACCAAAACAAATGATGTAGTACATGGTGATTAACAAAGTAATAAAAAACAAAGACTGTAATAAGAGATGAAGAAGGACACTATATCCTACTTAAAGGGTCTATCCAAGAAGAAGATCTAACAATTGTAAATGTCTATGCCCCGAACATGGGAGCATCCAATTGTATAAGGCAATTTAGAAGAAAAGCAAAGAAAGACATTGACAACCATACAATCATAGTGGGGGACATTAACACCCCCCTGACTGAAATGGCCAGATCATCTAAGCAAAAGATCAACAGGGAAAAAAAGACTTTAAATGACACACTGGACCAAATGGACTTCACAGACATATTCAGAACGTTCCATCCCGAAGCAACGGAATACACATTCTTCTCTAGGGCCCATGGAACGTTCTCCAGAATGGATCACATCCTAGGTCACAAATCAGGTCTCAACCGGTACCCAAAGATTGGGATCATTCCCTGCACATTTTCAGACCACAATGCTTTGAAACTAGAACTCAATCACAAGAGGAAAGTCGGAAAGAACTCAAATACATGGAGGCTAAAGAGCATCCTACGAAAGAATGAATGGGTCAACCAGGAAATTAAAGAAGAATTTAAAAATTCCTGGAAACCAATGAAAATGAAAACACAACTGTCCAAAATCTTTGGGATACAGCCAAGGCAGTCCTGCGAGGAAAGTATATAGCAATACAAGCCTTTCTCAAGAAACATGAAAGGTCTCAAATACACACCCTAACCCTACACCTAAAGGAGCTGGAGAAAGAACGGCAAATAAAGCGTAAACCCAGCAGGAGAAGAGAAATCATGCAGATCAGAGCAGAAATCAATGAAATAGAACCCAAAAGAACAGTAGAACAGATCAACGGAACTAGGAGCTGGTTCTTTGAAAGAATTCACAAGATTGATACACCCCTGTCCAGGCTGATCAAAAAGAAAAGAGAAATGACCCAAA
This sequence comes from Eumetopias jubatus, assembly GCF_037043125.1. Lineage (NCBI taxonomy): Eukaryota > Metazoa > Chordata > Mammalia > Carnivora > Otariidae > Eumetopias > Eumetopias jubatus. The sequence continues at coordinate 1,091,414 of NW_028274848.1, forward strand.
CCAACAAAATCATGAATGAAAGAGGAGAGATCACAACCAACACCAAAGAAATACAAACGATTATAAGAACGTAATCTGAGCAACCCTAGGGCAGCATATTCCATAACCTGGAAGAAATGGGTGCATTCCTAGAGATGTGTCAACTACCAAAACTGACCCAGGAAGAAATAGAAAACCTGAACAGTCCTATAACCACGAAGGCAATTGAAGTAGTCATCAAAAACCTCCCAAGAAACCAAAGCCCAGGGCCAGATGGATTCCCAGGGGAATTCTATCAGACATTTAAAGAAGAATTAATACCTATTCTCCTGAAACTGTTCCAAACAATAGAAATGGAAGGAAAACCTCCAAACTCATTTTATGAGGCCACCATTACCTTGATCCCAAAACCAGACAAAGATCCCATCAAAAAAGAGTATTAGAGACCAATATCCTTGATGAACATCGATGCAAAAATTCTCACCAAAATACTAGCCAAGAGGATCCAACAGTACATGAAAAGGAGTATTCACCATGACCAAGTGGGATTTATCCCTGGGCTGCAAGGCTGGTTCAACATCCGCAGATCAATCAACGTGATAAAACACATTAACAAAAGAAAGAACAAGAATCATATGATCCTCTCAATAGATGCAGAAAAACCATTTGACAAAGTAAAGCACCCTTTCTGGATCAATACTCTTCAGAGTATAGGGACAGCGGGTACATACCTCAATATCATAAAAGCCATCTACGAACAACCTACAGCGAATATCATTCTCAATGGGGAAAAGCTGAGATCTTTTCCCCTAAGTTCAGGAACGCGGCAGGGATAGCCACTCTCACCACTGCTATTCAACATAGTATTAGAAGTCCTAGCCACAGCAATCAGACAACAAAAAGAAATCAAAGGCATCCAAATCGGCAGAGAGGAAGTCAAACTCTCACTCTTTGCAGATGATATGATACTTTATGTGGAAAACCCAAAAGACTCCACCCCAAAACAGCTAGAACTCACACAGCAATTCCGCAAAGTAGCAGGCTATAAAATCAATGCACAGAAATCAGTGGCATTCCTATACACCAACAACAAGACAGAAGAGAGACAAATCAAGGAGTCGATCCCATTCACAACTGCACCCAAAACCAGAAGAGACCTAGGAATAAATGGAACCCAAGAGGCAAAGGATCTGTACTCAGAAAACTACCAAATACTCAGGAAAGAAATTGAAGAAGACACAAAGAAACGGAAAAACGTTCCATGCTCATGGATTGGGAGAACCAACATTGTGAAGAGGTCAATGCTACCTAGAGCGATCTACACATTCAATGCAATCCCCGTCAAAATACCATCCACTTTTTTCCAAGAAATGGAACAAATAATCCTAAGATTTGAATGGAACCAGAAGAGACCACGAATAGCCAGAGGAATATTGAGAAAGAAAAGCAAAGCTGGCGGCATCACAATTCTGGACTTCCAGCTCTATGACAAAGCTGTCATCATCAAGACAGTATGGTACTGGCACAAAAACAGACACATAGATCCATGGAACAGAATCGAGAGCCCAGAAATGGACCCTCAACTCTATGGTCAACTTATCTTTGACAGAGCAGGAAAGAATGTCCAATGGCAAAAAGAGGGTCTCTTCAACAACTGGAGTTGTGGAAATTGGACAGCCCCATGCAGAAGAATGACACTGGACCATTTCCTGACACCACACACAAAAATAGACTCCAAATGTTTGAAAGACCTCAATGTGAGACAGGACTCCATCAAAATCCGAAAGGAGAACACAGGTAGCAAGCTCTTCGACCTCAGCCGCAGCAACTTCTTCCTAGAAACATCACCAAAGGCACGGGAAGCCAGGGCAAAAATGAACTATTGGGATTTCATCAAGATAAAAACCTTTGGCACAGCAAAAGAAACAGTCCACAAAACCAAAAGACAACCGACAGAATGGGAGAAATTATTTACGATTGACATATCAGATAAAGGGCTACTATCCAATATGTATAAAAACGTATCAAACTCAACACCCAAAGAACAAATAATCCAATCAAGAAATAGGCAGAAGACATGAACAGACATTTTTCCAAAGAAGACATCCAAATGGCCAACAGGCACAGGAAAAAGTGCTCAACACGGCTCGGCATCAGGGAAATCCACATCAAAACCTCAATGAGATACCACCTCACACCCGTCAGAATGGCTCAAATGAACAAGTCAGGGAACGACAGAGGTTGGCGGGGATGTGGAGAAAGGGGAACCCTCCTACACTGGTGGTGGGAATGCAAGCTGGTGCAACCCCTCTGGAAAACAGGATGGAGGTTCCTCAAATAGTTGAAATTAGAGCTACCATCCGATCCAGCAATTGCACTCCTGGGTATTTACCCCCAAGATACAAATGTAGGGACCCGAAGCGGTACGTGCACCCCATTGTTTGTAGCAGCAATGTCCCCAATAGCCAAACTGTTGAAAGAGCCAAGATGTCCATCGACAGATGAATGGATAAAGAAGAGGTGGTATATATCTACACAATGGAATATTACGCAGCCATCAAAAGGAATGAGATGTTGCCATGGACAACGACGTGGATGGAACTGGAGGGTCCGATGATTAGTGAAATAAGTCAATCAGAGAAAGACATGTATCATATGACCTCACTGATATGAGGAATTCTTAATCTCAGGAACAGAGTGAGGCTTGCTGGAGTGGTCGGGGGTGGGAGGGATGGGCTGGCTGGGTGATAGACATTGGGGAGGGTATGACCTACGGTGAGCGCTGTGAATTGTGTAAGACTCTTGAATCACAGATCTCTACTTCTGAAACAAATAACGCAACATATTTTAAGAATAAAGGAAAAGAAGGAGATAGCAGGAGAGGAAGAATGAAGGGGAGTTAGTGAGAGGGGGAGACAGACCAGGAGAGATGATGGATTCTGAAAAAAAATCCGAGGTTTCTAGAGGGGAGGTGGGTCGGGGGATTGGTTAGCCTGGTGATGGGTATTAAAGAGGGCACATTCTGCATGGAGCACTGTGTGTTCGGAACAAACAATGAATCATGGGACACTACACCAAAACAAATGATGTAGTACATGGTGATTAACAAAGCAATAAAAAACAAAGACTGTAATAAGAGATGAAGAAGGACACTATATCCTACTTAAAGGGTCTATCCAAGAAGAAGATCTAACAATTGTAAATGTCTATGCCCCGAACATGGGAGCATCCAATTGTATAAGGCAATTTAGAAGAAAAGCAAAGAAAGACATTGACAACCATACAATCATAGTGGGGGACTTTAACACCCCCCTGACTGAAATGGCCAGATCATCTAAGCAAAAGATCAACAGGGAAATAAAGACTTTAAATGACACACTGGATCAAATGGACTTCACAGACATATTCAGAACGTTCCATCCCGAAGCAACGGAATACACATTCTTCTCTAGGGCCCATGGAACGTTCTCCAGAATGGATCACATCCTAGGTCACAAATCAGGTCTCAACCGGTACCCAAAGATTGGGATCATTCCCTGCACATTTTCAGACCACAATGCTTTGAAACTAGAACTCAATCACAAGAGGAAAGTCGGAAAGAACTCAAATACATGGAGGCTAAAGAGCATCCTACGAAAGAATGAATGGGTCAACCAGGAAATTAAAGAAGAATTTAAAAATTCCTGGAAACCAATGAAAATGAAAACACAACTGTCCAAAATCTTTGGGATACAGCCAAGGCAGTCCTCCGAGGAAAGTATATAGCAATACAAGCCTTTCTCAAGAAACATGAAAGGTCTCAAATACACACCCTAACCCTACACCTAAAGGAGCTGGAGAAAGAACGGCAAATAAAGCCTAAACCCAGCAGGAGAAGAGAAATCATGCAGATCAGAGCAGAAATCAATGAAATAGAACCCAAAAGAACAGTAGAACAGATCAACGGAACTAGGAGCTGGTTCTTTGAAAGAATTCACAAGATTGATACACCCCTGTCCAGGCTGATCAAAAAGAAAAGAGAAATGACCCAAACCAACAAAATCATGAATGAAAGAGGAGAGATCACAACCAACACCAAAGAAATACAAACGATTATAAGAACGTAATCTGAGCAACCCTAGGGCAGCATATTCCATAACCTGGAAGAAATGGGTGCATTCCTAGAGATGTGTCAACTACCAAAACTGACCCAGGAAGAAATAGAAAACCTGAACAGTCCTATAACCACGAAGGCAATTGAAGTAGTCATCAAAAACCTCCCAAGAAACCAAAGCCCAGGGCCAGATGGATTCCCAGGGGAATTCTATCAGACATTTAAAGAAGAATTAATACCTATTCTCCTGAAACTGTTCCAAACAATAGAAATGGAAGGAAAACCTCCAAACTCATTTTATGAGGCCACCATTACCTTGATCCCAAAACCAGACAAAGATCCCATCAAAAAAGAGTATTAGAGACCAATATCCTTGATGAACATCGATGCAAAAATTCTCACCAAAATACTAGCCAAGAGGATCCAACAGTACATGAAAAGGAGTATTCACCATGACCAAGTGGGATTTATCCCTGGGCTGCAAGGCTGGTTCAACATCCGCAAATCAATCAACGTGATAAAACACATTAACAAAAGAAAGAACAAGAATCATATGATCCTCTCAATAGATGCAGAAAAACCATTTGACAAAGTAAAGCACACTTTCTGGATCAAAACTCTTCAGAGTATAGGGACAGCGGGTACATACCTCAATATCATAAAAGCCATCTACGAACAACCTACAGCGAATATCATTCTCAATGGGGAAAAGCTGAGATCTTTTCCCCTAAGGTCAGGAACGCGGCAGGGATAGCCACTCTCACCACTGCTATTCAACATAGTATTAGAAGTCCTAGCCACAGCAATCAGACAACAAAAAGAAATCAAAGGCATCCAAATCGGCAGAGAGGAAGTCAAACTCTCACTCTTTGCAGATGATATGATACTTTATGTGGAAAACCCAAAAGACTCCACCCCAAAACTGCTAGAACTCACACAGCAATTCCGTCAAGTAGCAGGCTATAAAATCAATGCACAGAAATCACTGGCATTCCTATACACCAACAACAAGACAGAAGAGAGACAAATCAAGGAGTCGATCCCATTCACAACTGCACCCAAAACCAGAAGAGACCTAGGAATAAATGGAACCCAAGAGGCAAAGGATCTGTACTCAGAAAACTACCAAATACTCAGGAAAGAAATTGAAGAAGACACAAAGAAACGGAAAAACGTTCCATGCTCATGGATTGGGAGAACCAACATTGTGAAGAGGTCAATGCTACCTAGAGCGATCTACACATTCAATGCAATCCCCGTCAAAATACCATCCACTTTTTTCCAAGAAATGGAACAAATAATCCTAAGATTTGAATGGAACCAGAAGAGACCACGAATAGCCAGAGGAATATTGAGAAAGAAAAGCAAAGCTGGCGGCATCACAATTCTGGACTTCCAGCTCTATGACAAAGCTGTCATCATCAAGACAGTATGGTACTGGCACAAAAACAGACACATAGATCCATGGAACAGAATCGAGAGCCCAGAAATGGACCCTCAACTCTATGGTCAACTTATCTTTGACAGAGCAGGAAAGAATGTCCAATGGCAAAAAGAGGGTCTCTTCAACAACTGGAGTTGTGGAAATTGGACAGCCCCATGCAGAAGAATGACACTGGACCATTTCCTGACACCACACACAGAAATAGACTCCAAATGTTTGAAAGACCTCAATGTGAGACAGGACTCCATCAAAATCCGAAAGGAGAACACAGGTAGCAAGCTCTTCGACCTCAGCCGCAGCAACTTCTTCCTAGAAACATCACCAAAGGCACGGGAAGCCAGGGCAAAAATGAACTATTGGGATTTCATCAAGATAAAAACCTTTGGCACAGCAAAAGAAACAGTCCACAAAACCAAAAGACAACCGACAGAATGGGAGAAATTATTTACGATTGACATATCAGATAAAGGGCTACTATCCAATATGTATAAAAACGTATCAAACTCAACACCCAAAGAACAAATAATCCAATCAAGAAATAGGCAGAAGACATGAACAGACATTTTTCCAAAGAAGACATCCAAATGGCCAACAGGCACAGGAAAAAGTGCTCAACACGGCTCGGCATCAGGGAAATCCACATCAAAACCTCAATGAGATACCACCTCACACCCGTCAGAATGGCTCAAATGAACAAGTCAGGGAACGACAGAGGTTGGCGGGGATGTGGAGAAAGGGGAACCCTCCTACACTGGTGGTGGGAATGCAAGCTGGTGCAACCCCTCTGGAAAACAGGATGGAGGTTCCTCAAATAGTTGAAATTAGAGCTACCATCCGATCCAGCAATTGCACTCCTGGGTATTTACCCCAAAGATACAAATGTAGGGACCCGAAGCGGTACGTGCACCCCATTGTTTGTAGCAGCAATGTCCACAATAGCCAAACTGTTGAAAGAGCCAAGATGTCCATCGACAGATGAATGGATAAAGAAGAGGTGGTATATATCTACACAATGGAATATTACGCAGCCATCAAAAGGAATGAGATGTTGCCATGGACAACGACGTGGATGGAACTGGAGGGTCCGATGATTAGTGAAATAAGTCAATCAGAGAAAGACATGTATCATATGACCTCACTGATATGAGGAATTCTTAATCTCAGGAACAGAGTGAGGCTTGCTGGAGTGGTCGGGGGTGGGAGGGATGGGCTGGCTGGGTGATAGACATTGGGGAGGGTATGAGCTACGGTGAGCGCTGTGAATTGTGTAAGACTGTTGAATCACAGATCTCTACTTCTGAAACAAATAACGCAACATATTTTAAGAATAAAGGAAAAGAAGGAGATAGCAGGAGAGGAAGAATGAAGGGGAGTTAGTGAGAGGGGGAGACAGACCAGGAGAGATGATGGATTCTGAAAAAAAATCCGAGGTTTCTAGACGGGAGGTGGGTCGGGGGATTGGTTAGCCTGGTGATGGGTATTAAAGAGGGCACATTCTGCATGGAGCACTGTGTGTTCGGAACAAACAATGAATCATGGGACACTACACCAAAACAAATGATGTAGTACATGGTGATTAACAAAGCAATAAAAAACAAAGACTGTAATAAGAGATGAAGAAGGACACTATATCCTACTTAAAGGGTCTATCCAAGAAGAAGATCTAACAATTGTAAATGTCTATGCCCCGAACATGGGAGCATCCAATTGTATAAGGCAATTTAGAAGAAAAGCAAAGAAAGACATTGACAACCATACAATCATAGTGGGGGACTTTAACACCCCCCTGACTGAAATGGCCAGATCATCTAAGCAAAAGATCAACAGGGAAATAAAGACTTTAAATGACACACTGGACCAAATGGACTTCACAGACATATTCAGAACGTTCCATCCCGAAGCAACGGAATACACATTCTTCTCTAGGGCCCATGGAACGTTCTCCAGAATGGATCACATCCTAGGTCACAAATCAGGTCTCAACCGGTACCCAAAGATTGGGATCATTCCCTGCACATTTTCAGACCACAATGCTTTGAAACTAGAACTCAATCACAAGAGGAAAGTCGGAAAGAACTCAAATACATGGAGGCTAAAGAGCATCCTACGAAAGAATGAATGGGTCAACCAGGAAATTAAAGAAGAATTTAAAAATTCATGGAAACCAATGAAAATGAAAACACAACTGTCCAAAATCTTTGGGATACAGCCAAGGCAGTCCTGCGAGGAAAGTATATAGCAATACAAGCCTTTCTCAAGAAACATGAAAGGTCTCAAATACACACCCTTACCCTACACCTAACGGAGCTGGAGAAAGAACGGCAAATAAAGCCTAAACCCAGCAGGAGAAGAGAAATCATGCAGATCAGAGCAGAAATCAATGAAATAGAACCCAAAAGAACAGTAGAACAGATCAACGGAACTAGGAGCTGGTTCTTTGAAAGAATTCACAAGATTGATACACCCCTGTCCAGGCTGATCAAAAAGAACAGAGAAATGACCCAAATCAACAAAATCATGAATGAAAGAGGAGAGATCACAACCAACACCAAAGAAATACAAACGATTATAAGAACGTAATCTGAGCAACCCTAGGGCAGCATATTCCATAACCTGGAAGAAATGGGTGCATTCCTAGAGATGTGTCAACTACCAAAACTGACCCAGGAAGAAATAGAAAACCTGAACAGTCCTATAACCACGAAGGCAATTGAAGTAGTGATCAAAAACCTCCCAAGAAACCAAAGCCCAGGGCCAGATGGATTCCCAGGGGAATTCTATCAGACATTTAAAGAAGAATTAATACCTATTCTCCTGAAACTGTTCCAAACAATAGAAATGGAAGGAAAACTTCCAAACTCATTTTATGAGGCCACCATTACCTTGATCCCAAAACCAGACAAAGATCCCATCAAAAAGGAGTATTAGAGACCAATATCCTTGATGAACATCGATGCAAAAATTCTCACCAAAATACTAGCCAAGAGGATCCAACAGTACATGAAAAGGAGTATTCACCATGACCAAGTGATATTTATCCCTGGGCTGCAAGGCTGGTTCAACGTCCGCAGATCAATCAACGTGATAAAACACATTAACAAAAGAAAGAACAAGAATCATATGATCCTCTCAATAGATGCAGAAAAACCATTTGACAAAGAAAAGCACACTTTCTCGATCAAAACTCTTCAGAGTATAGGGACAGCGGGTACATACCTCAATATCTTAAAAGCCATCTACGAACAACCTACAGGGAATATCATTCTCAATGGGGAAAAGCTGAGATCTTTTCCCCTAAGGTCAGGAACGCGGGAGGGATAGCCACTCTCACCACTGCTATTCAACATAGTATTAGAAGTCCTAGCCACAGCAATCAGACAACAAAAAGAAATCAAAGGCATCCAAATCGGCAGAGAGGAAGTCAAACTCTCACTCTTTGCAGATGATATGATACTTTATGTGGAAAACCCAAAAGACTCCACCCCAAAACTGCTAGAACTCACACAGCAATTCCGTCAAGTAGCAGGCTATAAAATCAATGCACAGAAATCACTGGCATTCCTATACACCAACAACAAGACAGAAGAGAGACAAATCAAGGAGTCGATCCCATTCACAACTGCACCCAAAACCAGAAGAGACCTAGGAATAAATTGAACCCAAGAGGCAAAGGATCTGTACTCAGAAAACTACCAAATACTCAGGAAAGAAATTGAAGAAGACACAAAGAAACGGAAAAACGTTCCATGCTCATGGATTGGGAGAACCAACATTGTGAAGAGGTCGATGCTACTTAGAGCAATCTACACATTCAATGCAATCCCCGTCAAAATACCATCCACTTTTTTCCAAGAAATGGAACAAATAATCCTAAGATTTGAATGGAACCAGAAGAGACCACGAATAGCCAGAGGAATATTGAGAAAGAAAAGCAAAGCTGGCGGCATCACAATTCTGGACTTCCAGCTCTATGACAAAGCTGTCATCATCAAGACAGTATGGTACTGGCACAAAAACAGACACATAGATCCATGGAACAGAATCGAGAGCCCAGAAATGGACCCTCAACTCTATGGTCAACTTATCTTTGACAGAGCAGGAAAGAATGTCCAATGGCAAAAAGAGGGTCTCTTCAACAACTGGAGTTGTGGAAATTGGACAGCCCCATGCAGAAGAATGACACTGGACCATTTCCTGACACCACACACAAAAATAGACTCCAAATGTTTGAAAGACCTCAATGTGAGACAGGACTCCATCAAAATCCGAAAGGAGAACACAGGTAGCAAGCTCTTCGACCTCAGCCGCAGCAACTTCTTCCTAGAAACATCACCAAAGGCACGGGAAGCCAGGGCAAAAATGAACTATTGGGATTTCATCAAGATAAAAACCTTTGGCACAGCAAAAGAAACAGTCCACAAAACCAAAAGACAACCGACAGAATAGGAGAAATTATTTACGATTGACATATCAGATAAAGGGCTACTATCCAATATGTATAAAAACGTATCAAACTCAACACCCAAAGAACAAATAATCCAATCAAGAAATAGGCAGAAGACATGAACAGACATTTTTCCAAAGAAGACATCCAAATGGCCAACAGGCACAGGAAAAAGTGCTCAACACGGCTCGGCATCAGGGAAATCCACATCAAAACCTCAATGAGATACCACCTCACACCCGTCAGAATGGCTCAAATGAACAAGTCAGGGAACGACAGAGGTTGGCGGGGATGTGGAGAAAGGGGAACCCTCCTACACTGGTGGTGGGAATGCAAGCTGGTGCAACCCCTCTGGAAAACAGGATGGAGGTTCCTCAAATAGTTGAAATTAGAGCTACCATCCGATCCAGCAATTGCACTCCTGGGTATTTACCCCCAAGATACAAATGTAGGGACCCGAAGCGGTACGTGCACCCCATTGTTTGTAGCAGCAATGTCCCCAATAGCCAAACTGTTGAAAGAGCCAAGATGTCCATCGACAGATGAATGGATAAAGAAGAGGTGGTATATATCTACACAATGGAATATTACGCAGCCATCAAAAGGAATGAGATGTTGCCATGGACAACGACGTGGATGGAACTGGAGGGTCCGATGATTAGTGAAATAAGTCAATCAGAGAAAGACATGTATCATATGACCTCACTGATATGAGGAATTCTTAATCTCAGGAACAGAGTGAGGCTTGCTGGAGTGGTCGGGGGTGGGAGGGATGGGCTGGCTGGGTGATAGACATTGGGGAGGGTATGAGCTACGGTGAGCGCTGTGAATTGTGTAAGACTGTTGAATCACAGATCTCTACTTCTGAAACAAATAACGCAACATATTTTAAGAATAAAGGAAAAGAAGGAGATAGCAGGAGAGGAAGAATGAAGGGGAGTTAGTGAGAGGGGGAGACAGACCAGGAGAGATGATGGATTCTGAAAAAAAATCCGAGGTTTCTAGACGGGAGGTGGGTCGGGGGATTGGTTAGCCTGGTGATGGGTATTAAAGAGGGCACATTCTGCATGGAGCACTGTGTGTTCGGAACAAACAATGAATCATGGGACACTACACCAAAACAAATGATGTAGTACATGGTGATTAACAAAGCAATAAAAAACAAAGACTGTAATAAGAGATGAAGAAGGACACTATATCCTACTTAAAGGGTCTATCCAAGAAGAAGATCTAACAATTGTAAATGTCTATGCCCCGAACATGGGAGCATCCAATTGTATAAGGCAATTTAGAAGGAAAGCAAAGAAAGACATTGACAACCATACAATCATAGTGGGGGACTTTAACACCCCCCTGACTGAAATGGCCAGATCATCTAAGCAAAAGATCAACAGGGAAATAAAGACTTTAAATGACACACTGGACCAAATGGACTTCACAGACATATTCAGAACGTTCCATCCCGAAGCAACGGAATACACATTCTTCTCTAGGGCCCATGGAACGTTCTCCAGAATGGATCACATCCTAGGTCACAAATCAGGTCTCAACCGGTACCCAAAGATTGGGATCATTCCCTGCACATTTTCAGACCACAATGCTTTGAAACTAGAACTCAATCACAAGAGGAAAGTCGGAAAGAACTCAAATACATGGAGGCTAAAGAGCATCCTACGAAAGAATGAATGGGTCAACCAGGAAATTAAAGAAGAATTTAAAAATTCCTGGAAACCAATGAAAATGAAAACACAACTGTCCAAAATCTTTGGGATACAGCCAAGGCAGTCCTGCGAGGAAAGTATATAGCAATACAAGCCTTTCTCAAGAAACATGAAAGGTCTCAAATACACACCCTAACCCTACACCTAAAGGAGCTGGAGAAAGAACGGCAAATAAAGCGTAAACCCAGCAGGAGAAGAGAAATCATGCAGATCAGAGCAGAAATCAATGAAATAGAACCCAAAAGAACAGTAGAACAGATCAACGGAACTAGGAGCTGGTTCTTTGAAAGAATTCACAAGATTGATACACCCCTGTCCAGGCTGATCAAAAAGAAAAGAGAAATGACCCAAACCAACAAAATCATGAATGAAAGAGGAGAGATCACAACCAACACCAAAGAAATACAAACGATTATAAGAACGTAATCTGAGCAACCCTAGGGCAGCATATTCCATAACCTGGAAGAAATGGGTGCATTCCTAGAGATGTGTCAACTACCAAAACTGACCCAGGAAGAAATAGAAAACCTGAACAGTCCTATAACCACGAAGGCAATTGAAGTAGTCATCAAAAACCTCCCAAGAAACCAAAGCCCAGGGCCAGATGGATTCCCAGGGGAATTCTATCAGACATTTAAAGAAGAATTAATACCTATTCTCCTGAAACTGTTCCAAACAATAGAAATGGAAGGAAAACCTCCAAACTCATTTTATGAGGCCACCATTACCTTGATCCCAAAACCAGACAAAGATCCCATCAAAAAAGAGTATTAGAGACCAATATCCTTGATGAACATCGATGCAAAAATTCTCACCAAAATACTAGCCAAGAGGATACAACAGTACATGAAAAGGAGTATTCACCATGACCAAGTGGGATTTATCCCTGGGCTGCAAGGCTGGTTCAACATCCGCAAATCAATCAACGTGATAAAACACATTAACAAAAGAAAGAACAAGAATCATATGATCCTCTCAATAGATGCAGAAAAACCATTTGACAAAGTAAAGCACACTTTCTGGATCAAAACTCTTCAGAGTATAGGGACAGCGGGTACATACCTCAATATCATAAAAGCCATCTACGAACAACCTACAGCGAATATCATTCTCAATGGGGAAAAGCTGAGATCTTTTCCCCTAAGGTCAGGAACGCGGCAGGGATAGCCACTCTCACCACTGCTATTCAACATAGTATTAGAAGTCCTAGCCACAGCAATCAGACAACAAAAAGAAATCAAAGGCATCCAAATCGGCAGAGAGGAAGTCAAACTCTCACTCTTTGCAGATGATATGATACTTTATGTGGAAAACCCAAAAGACTCCACCCCAAAACTGCTAGAACTCACACAGCAATTCCGTCAAGTAGCAGGCTATAAAATCAATGCACAGAAATCACTGGCATTCCTATACACCAACAACAAGACAGAAGAGAGACAAATCAAGGAGTCGATCCCATTCACAACTGCACCCAAAACCAGAAGAGACCTAGGAATAAATGGAACCCAAGAGGCAAAGGATCTGTACTCAGAAAACTACCAAATACTCAGGAAAGAAATTGAAGAAGACACAAAGAAACGGAAAAACGTTCCATGCTCATGGATTGGGAGAACCAACATTGTGAAGAGGTCAATGCTACCTAGAGCGATCTACACATTCAATGCAATCCCCGTCAAAATACCATCCACTTTTTTCCAAGAAATGGAACAAATAATCCTAAGATTTGAATGGAACCAGAAGAGACCACGAATAGCCAGAGGAATATTGAGAAAGAAAAGCAAAGCTGGCGGCATCACAATTCTGGACTTCCAGCTCTATGACAAAGCTGTCATCATCAAGACAGTATGGTACTGGCACAAAAACAGACACATAGATCCATGGAACAGAATCGAGAGCCCAGAAATGGACCCTCAACTCTATGGTCAACTTATCTTTGACAGAGCAGGAAAGAATGTCCAATGGCAAAAAGAGGGTCTCTTCAACAACTGGAGTTGTGGAAATTGGACAGCCCCATGCAGAAGAATGACACTGGACCATTTCCTGACACCACACACAGAAATAGACTCCAAATGTTTGAAAGACCTCAATGTGAGACAGGACTCCATCAAAATCCGAAAGGAGAACACAGGTAGCAAGCTCTTCGACCTCAGCCGCAGCAACTTCTTCCTAGAAACATCACCAAAGGCACGGGAAGCCAGGGCAAAAATGAACTATTGGGATTTCATCAAGATAAAAACCTTTGGCACAGCAAAAGAAACAGTCCACAAAACCAAAAGACAACCGACAGAATGGGAGAAATTATTTACGATTGACATATCAGATAAAGGGCTACTATCCAATATGTATAAAAACGTATCAAACTCAACACCCAAAGAACAAATAATCCAATCAAGAAATAGGCAGAAGACATGAACAGACATTTTTCCAAAGAAGACATCCAAATGGCCAACAGGCACAGGAAAAAGTGCTCAACACGGCTCGGCATCAGGGAAATCCACATCAAAACCTCAATGAGATACCACCTCACACCCGTCAGAATGGCTCAAATGAACAAGTCAGGGAACGACAGAGGTTGGCGGGGATGTGGAGAAAGGGGAACCCTCCTACACTGGTGGTGGGAATGCAAGCTGGTGCAACCCCTCTGGAAAACAGGATGGAGGTTCCTCAAATAGTTGAAATTAGAGCTACCATCCGATCCAGCAATTGCACTCCTGGGTATTTACCCCAAAGATACAAATGTAGGGACCCGAAGCGGTACGTGCACCCCATTGTTTGTAGCAGCAATGTCCCCAATAGCCAAACTGTTGAAAGAGCCAAGATGTCCATCGACAGATGAATGGATAAAGAAGAGGTGGTATATATCTTCACAATGGAATATTACGCAGCCATCAAAAGGAATGAGATGTTGCCATGGACAACGACGTGGATGGAACTGGAGGGTCCGATGATTAGTGAAATAAGTCAATCAGAGAAAGACATGTATCATATGACCTCACTGATATGAGGAATTCTTAATCTCAGGAACAGAGTGAGGCTTGCTGGAGTGGTCGGGGGTGGGAGGGATGGGCTGGCTGGGTGATAGACATTGGGGAGGGTATGAGCTACGGTGAGCGCTGTGAATTGTGTAAGACTGTTGAATCACAGATCTCTACTTCTGAAACAAATAACGCAACATATTTTAAGAATAAAGGAAAAGAAGGAGATAGCAGGAGAGGAAGAATGAAGGGGAGTTAGTGAGAGGGGGAGACAGACCAGGAGAGATGATGGATTCTGAAAAAAAATCCGAGGTTTCTAGACGGGAGGTGGGTCGGGGGATTGGTTAGCCTGGTGATGGGTATTAAAGAGGGCACATTCTGCATGGAGCACTGTGTGTTCGGAACAAACAATGAATCATGGGACACTACACCAAAACAAATGATGTAGTACATGGTGATTAACAAAGTAATAAAAAACAAAGACTGTAATAAGAGATGAAGAAGGACACTATATCCTACTTAAAGGGTCTATCCAAGAAGAAGATCTAACAATTGTAAATGTCTATGCCCCGAACATGGGAGCATCCAATTGTATAAGGCAATTTAGAAGAAAAGCAAAGAAAGACATTGACAACCATACAATCATAGTGGGGGACATTAACACCCCCCTGACTGAAATGGCCAGATCATCTAAGCAAAAGATCAACAGGGAAATAAAGACTTTAAATGACACACTGGACCAAATGGACTTCACAGACATATTCAGAACGTTCCATCCCGAAGCAACGGAATACACATTCTTCTCTAGGGCCCATGGAACGTTCTCCAGAATGGATCACATCCTAGGTCACAAATCAGGTCTCAACCGGTACCCAAAGATTGGGATCATTCCCTGCACATTTTCAGACCACAATGCTTTGAAACTAGAACTCAATCACAAGAGGAAAGTCGGAAAGAACTCAAATACATGGAGGCTAAAGAGCATCCTACGAAAGAATGAATGGGTCAACCAGGAAATTAAAGAAGAATTTAAAAATTCCTGGAAACCAATGAAAATGAAAACACAACTGTCCAAAATCTTTGGGATACAGCCAAGGCAGTCCTGCGAGGAAAGTATATAGCAATACAAGCCTTTCTCAAGAAACATGAAAGGTCTCAAATACACACCCTAACCCTACACCTAAAGGAGCTGGAGAAAGAACGGCAAATAAAGCCTAAACCCAGCAGGAGAAGAGAAATCATGCAGATCAGAGCAGAAATCAATGAAATAGAACCCAAAAGAACAGTAGAACAGATCAACGGAACTAGGAGCTGGTTCTTTGAAAGAATTCACAAGATTGATACACCCCTGTCCAGGCTGATCAAAATGAAAAGAGAAATGACCCAAACCAACAAAATCATGAATGAAAGAGGAGAGATCACAACCAACACCAAAGAAATACAAACGATTATAAGAACGTAATCTGAGCAACCCTAGGGCAGCATATTCCATAACCTGGAAGAAATGGGTGCATTCCTAGAGATGTGTCAACTACCAAAACTGACCCAGGAAGAAATAGAAAACCTGAACAGTCCTATAACCACGAAGGCAATTGAAGTAGTCATCAAAAACCTCCCAAGAAACCAAAGCCCAGGGCCAGATGGATTCCCAGGGGAATTCTATCAGACATTTAAAGAAGAATTAATACCTATTCTCCTGAAACTGTTCCAAACAATAGAAATGGAAGGAAAACCTCCAAACTCATTTTATGAGGCCACCATTACCTTGATCCCAAAACCAGACAAAGATCCCATCAAAAAAGAGTATTAGAGACCAATATCCTTGATGAACATCGATGCAAAAATTCTCACCAAAATACTAGCCAAGAGGATCCAACAGTACATGAAAAGGAGTATTCACCATGACCAAGTGGGATTTATCCCTGGGCTGCAAGGCTGGTTCAACATCCGCAGATCAATCAACGTGATAAAACACATTAACAAAAGAAAGAACAAGAATCATATGATCCTCTCAATAGATGCAGAAAAACCATTTGACAAAGTAAAGCACCCTTTCTGGATCAATACTCTTCAGAGTATAGGGACAGCGGGTACATACCTCAATATCATAAAAGCCATCTACGAACAACCTACAGCGAATATCATTCTCAATGGGGAAAAGCTGAGATCTTTTCCCCTAAGGTCAGGAACGCGGCAGGGATAGCCACTCTCACCACTGCTATTCAACATAGTATTAGAAGTCCTAGCCACAGCAATCAGACAACAAAAAGAAATCAAAGGCATCCAAATCGGCAGAGAGGAAGTCAAACTCTCACTCTTTGCAGATGATATGATACTTTATGTGGAAAACCCAAAAGACTCCACCCCAAAACAGCTAGAACTCACACAGCAATTCCGCAAAGTAGCAGGCTATAAAATCAATGCACAGAAATCAGTGGCATTCCTATACACCAACAACAAGACAGAAGAGAGACAAATCAAGGAGTCGATCCCATTCACAACTGCACCCAAAACCAGAAGAGACCTAGGAATAAATGGAACCCAAGAGGCAAAGGATCTGTACTCAGAAAACTACCAAATACTCAGGAAAGAAATTGAAGAAGACACAAAGAAACGGAAAAACGTTCCATGCTCATGGATTGGGAGAACCAACATTGTGAAGAGGTCAATGCTACCTAGAGCGATCTACACATTCAATGCAATCCCCGTCAAAATACCATCCACTTTTTTCCAAGAAATGGAACAAATAATCCTAAGATTTGAATGGAACCAGAAGAGACCACGAATAGCCAGAGGAATATTGAGAAAGAAAAGCAAAGCTGGCGGCATCACAATTCTGGACTTCCAGCTCTATGACAAAGCTGTCATCATCAAGACAGTATGGTACTGGCACAAAAACAGACACATAGATCCATGGAACAGAATCGAGAGCCCAGAAATGGACCCTCAACTCTATGGTCAACTTATCTTTGACAGAGCAGGAAAGAATGTCCAATGGCAAAAAGAGGGTCTCTTCAACAACTGGAGTTGTGGAAATTGGACAGCCCCATGCAGAAGAATGACACTGGACCATTTCCTGACACCACACACAGAAATAGACTCCAAATGTTTGAAAGACCTCAATGTGAGACAGGACTCCATCAAAATCCGAAAGGAGAACACAGGTAGCAAGCTCTTCGACCTCAGCCGCAGCAACTTCTTCCTAGAAACATCACCAAAGGCACGGGAAGCCAGGGCAAAAATGAACTATTGGGATTTCATCAAGATAAAAACCTTTGGCACAGCAAAAGAAACAGTCCACAAAACCAAAAGACAACCGACAGAATGGGAGAAATTATTTACGATTGACATATCAGATAA
This sequence comes from Eumetopias jubatus, assembly GCF_037043125.1. Taxonomy (NCBI): domain Eukaryota; kingdom Metazoa; phylum Chordata; class Mammalia; order Carnivora; family Otariidae; genus Eumetopias; species Eumetopias jubatus. The sequence goes on from NW_028274848.1 coordinate 1,109,430, forward strand.
AGGGCTACTATCCAATATGTATAAAAACGTATCAAACTCAACACCCAAAGAACAAATAATCCAATCAAGAAATAGGCAGAAGACATGAACAGACATTTTTCCAAAGAAGACATCCAAATGGCCAACAGGCACAGGAAAAAGTGCTCAACACGGCTCGGCATCAGGGAAATCCACATCAAAACCTCAATGAGATACCACCTCACACCCGTCAGAATGGCTCAAATGAACAAGTCAGGGAACGACAGAGGTTGGCGGGGATGTGGAGAAAGGGGAACCCTCCTACACTGGTGGTGGGAATGCAAGCTGGTGCAACCCCTCTGGAAAACAGGATGGAGGTTCCTCAAATAGTTGAAATTAGAGCTACCATCCGATCCAGCAATTGCACTCCTGGGTATTTACCCCAAAGATACAAATGTAGGGACCCGAAGCGGTACGTGCACCCCATTGTTTGTAGCAGCAATGTCCCCAATAGCCAAACTGTTGAAAGAGCCAAGATGTCCATCGACAGATGAATGGATAAAGAAGAGGTGGTATATATCTTCACAATGGAATATTACGCAGCCATCAAAAGGAATGAGATGTTGCCATGGACAACGACGTGGATGGAACTGGAGGGTCCGATGATTAGTGAAATAAGTCAATCAGAGAAAGACATGTATCATATGACCTCACTGATATGAGGAATTCTTAATCTCAGGAACAGAGTGAGGCTTGCTGGAGTGGTCGGGGGTGGGAGGGATGGGCTGGCTGGGTGATAGACATTGGGGAGGGTATGAGCTACGGTGAGCGCTGTGAATTGTGTAAGACTGTTGAATCACAGATCTCTACTTCTGAAACAAATAACGCAACATATTTTAAGAATAAAGGAAAAGAAGGAGATAGCAGGAGAGGAAGAATGAAGGGGAGTTAGTGAGAGGGGGAGACAGACCAGGAGAGATGATGGATTCTGAAAAAAAATCCGAGGTTTCTAGACGGGAGGTGGGTCGGGGGATTGGTTAGCCTGGTGATGGGTATTAAAGAGGGCACATTCTGCATGGAGCACTGTGTGTTCGGAACAAACAATGAATCATGGGACACTACACCAAAACAAATGATGTAGTACATGGTGATTAACAAAGTAATAAAAAACAAAGACTGTAATAAGAGATGAAGAAGGACACTATATCCTACTTAAAGGGTCTATCCAAGAAGAAGATCTAACAATTGTAAATGTCTATGCCCCGAACATGGGAGCATCCAATTGTATAAGGCAATTTAGAAGAAAAGCAAAGAAAGACATTGACAACCATACAATCATAGTGGGGGACATTAACACCCCCCTGACTGAAATGGCCAGATCATCTAAGCAAAAGATCAACAGGGAAATAAAGACTTTAAATGACACACTGGACCAAATGGACTTCACAGACATATTCAGAACGTTCCATCCCGAAGCAACGGAATACACATTCTTCTCTAGGGCCCATGGAACGTTCTCCAGAATGGATCACATCCTAGGTCACAAATCAGGTCTCAACCGGTACCCAAAGATTGGGATCATTCCCTGCACATTTTCAGACCACAATGCTTTGAAACTAGAACTCAATCACAAGAGGAAAGTCGGAAAGAACTCAAATACATGGAGGCTAAAGAGCATCCTACGAAAGAATGAATGGGTCAACCAGGAAATTAAAGAAGAATTTAAAAATTCCTGGAAACCAATGAAAATGAAAACACAACTGTCCAAAATCTTTGGGATACAGCCAAGGCAGTCCTGCGAGGAAAGTATATAGCAATACAAGCCTTTCTCAAGAAACATGAAAGGTCTCAAATACACACCCTAACCCTACACCTAAAGGAGCTGGAGAAAGAACGGCAAATAAAGCCTAAACCCAGCAGGAGAAGAGAAATCATGCAGATCAGAGCAGAAATCAATGAAATAGAACCCAAAAGAACAGTAGAACAGATCAACGGAACTAGGAGCTGGTTCTTTGAAAGAATTCACAAGATTGATACACCCCTGTCCAGGCTGATCAAAATGAAAAGAGAAATGACCCAAACCAACAAAATCATGAATGAAAGAGGAGAGATCACAACCAACACCAAAGAAATACAAACGATTATAAGAACGTAATCTGAGCAACCCTAGGGCAGCATATTCCATAACCTGGAAGAAATGGGTGCATTCCTAGAGATGTGTCAACTACCAAAACTGACCCAGGAAGAAATAGAAAACCTGAACAGTCCTATAACCACGAAGGCAATTGAAGTAGTCATCAAAAACCTCCCAAGAAACCAAAGCCCAGGGCCAGATGGATTCCCAGGGGAATTCTATCAGACATTTAAAGAAGAATTAATACCTATTCTCCTGAAACTGTTCCAAACAATAGAAATGGAAGGAAAACCTCCAAACTCATTTTATGAGGCCACCATTACCTTGATCCCAAAACCAGACAAAGATCCCATCAAAAAAGAGTATTAGAGACCAATATCCTTGATGAACATCGATGCAAAAATTCTCACCAAAATACTAGCCAAGAGGATCCAACAGTACATGAAAAGGAGTATTCACCATGACCAAGTGGGATTTATCCCTGGGCTGCAAGGCTGGTTCAACATCCGCAGATCAATCAACGTGATAAAACACATTAACAAAAGAAAGAACAAGAATCATATGATCCTCTCAATAGATGCAGAAAAACCATTTGACAAAGTAAAGCACCCTTTCTGGATCAATACTCTTCAGAGTATAGGGACAGCGGGTACATACCTCAATATCATAAAAGCCATCTACGAACAACCTACAGCGAATATCATTCTCAATGGGGAAAAGCTGAGATCTTTTCCCCTAAGGTCAGGAACGCGGCAGGGATAGCCACTCTCACCACTGCTATTCAACATAGTATTAGAAGTCCTAGCCACAGCAATCAGACAACAAAAAGAAATCAAAGGCATCCAAATCGGCAGAGAGGAAGTCAAACTCTCACTCTTTGCAGATGATATGATACTTTATGTGGAAAACCCAAAAGACTCCACCCCAAAACAGCTAGAACTCACACAGCAATTCCGCAAAGTAGCAGGCTATAAAATCAATGCACAGAAATCAGTGGCATTCCTATACACCAACAACAAGACAGAAGAGAGACAAATCAAGGAGTCGATCCCATTCACAACTGCACCCAAAACCAGAAGAGACCTAGGAATAAATGGAACCCAAGAGGCAAAGGATCTGTACTCAGAAAACTACCAAATACTCAGGAAAGAAATTGAAGAAGACACAAAGAAACGGAAAAACGTTCCATGCTCATGGATTGGGAGAACCAACATTGTGAAGAGGTCAATGCTACCTAGAGCGATCTACACATTCAATGCAATCCCCGTCAAAATACCATCCACTTTTTTCCAAGAAATGGAACAAATAATCCTAAGATTTGAATGGAACCAGAAGAGACCACGAATAGCCAGAGGAATATTGAGAAAGAAAAGCAAAGCTGGCGGCATCACAATTCTGGACTTCCAGCTCTATGACAAAGCTGTCATCATCAAGACAGTATGGTACTGGCACAAAAACAGACACATAGATCCATGGAACAGAATCGAGAGCCCAGAAATGGACCCTCAACTCTATGGTCAACTTATCTTTGACAGAGCAGGAAAGAATGTCCAATGGCAAAAAGAGGGTCTCTTCAACAACTGGAGTTGTGGAAATGGGACAGCCCCATGCAGAAGAATGACACTGGACCATTTCCTGACACCACACACAAAAATAGACTCCAAATGTTTGAAAGACCTCAATGTGAGACAGGACTCCATCAAAATCCGAAAGGAGAACACAGGTAGCAAGCTCTTCGACCTCAGCCGCAGCAACTTCTTCCTACAAACATCACCAAAGGCACGGGAAGCCAGGGCAAAAATGAACTATTGGGATTTCATCAAGATAAAAACCTTTGGCACAGCAAAAGAAACAGTCCACAAAACCAAAAGACAACCGACAGAATGGGAGAAATTATTTACGATTGACATATCAGATAAAGGGCTACTATCCAATATGTATAAAAACGTATCAAACTCAACACCCAAAGAACAAATAATCCAATCAAGAAATAGGCAGAAGGCATGAACAGACATTTTTCCAAAGAAGACATCCAAATGGCCAACAGGCACAGGAAAAAGTGCTCAACACGGCTCGGCATCAGGGAAATCCACATCAAAACCTCAATGAGATACCACCTCACACCCGTCAGAATGGCTCAAATGAACAAGTCAGGGAACGACAGAGGTTGGCGGGGATGTGGAGAAAGGGGAACCCTCCTACACTGGTGGTGGGAATGCAAGCTGGTGCAACCCCTCTGGAAAACATGATGGAGGTTCCTCAAATAGTTGAAATTAGAGCTACCATCCGATCCAGCAATTGCACTCCTGGGTATTTACCCCAAAGATACAAATGTAGGGACCCGAAGCGGTACGTGCACCCCATTGTTTGTAGCAGCAATGTCCACAATAGCCAAACTGTTGAAAGAGCCAAGATGTCCATCGACAGATGAATGGATAAAGAAGAGGTGGTATATATCTACACAATGGAATATTACGCAGCCATCAAAAGGAATGAGATGTTGCCATGGACAACGACGTGGATGGAACTGGAGGGTCCGATGATTAGTGAAATAAGTCAATCAGAGAAAGACATGTATCATATGACCTCACTGATATGAGGAATTCTTAATCTCAGGAACAGAGTGAGGCTTGCTGGAGTGGTCGGGGGTGGGAGGGATGGGCTGGCTGGGTGATAGACATTGGGGAGGGTATGAGCTACGGTGAGCGCTGTGAATTGTGTAAGACTGTTGAATCACAGATCTCTACTTCTGAAACAAATAACGCAACATATTTTAAGAATAAAGGAAAAGAAGGAGATAGCAGGAGAGGAAGAATGAAGGGGAGTTAGTGAGAGGGGGAGACAGACCAGGAGAGATGATGGATTCTGAAAAAAAATCCGAGGTTTCTAGACGGGAGGTGGGTCGGGGGATTGGTTAGCCTGGTGATGGGTATTAAAGAGGGCACATTATGCATGGAGCACTGTGTGTTCGGAACAAACAATGAATCATGGGACACTACACCAAAACAAATGATGTAGTACATGGTGATTAACAAAGCAATAAAAAACAAAGACTGTAATAAGAGATGAAGAAGGACACTATATCCTACTTAAAGGGTCTATCCAAGAAGAAGATCTAACAATTGTAAATGTCTATGCCCCGAACATGGGAGCATCCAATTGTATAAGGCAATTTAGAAGAAAAGCAAAGAAAGACATTGACAACCATACAATCATAGTGGGGGACTTTAACACCCCCCTGACTGAAATGGCCAGATCATCTAAGCAAAAGATCAACAAGGAAATAAAGACTTTAAATGACACACTGGACCAAATGGACTTCACAGACATATTCAGAACGTTCCATCCCGAAGCAACGGAATACACATTCTTCTCTAGGGCCCATGGAACGTTCTCCAGAATGGATCACATCCTAGGTCACAAATCAGGTCTCAACCGGTACCCAAAGATTGGGATCATTCCCTGCACATTTTCAGACCACAATGCTTTGAAACTAGAACTCAATCACAAGAGGAAAGTCGGAAAGAACTCAAATACATGGAGGCTAAAGAGCATCCTACGAAAGAATGAATGGGTCAACCAGGAAATTAAAGAAGAATTTAAAAATTCCTGGAAACCAATGAAAATGAAAACACAACTGTCCAAAATCTTTGGGATACAGCCAAGGCAGTCCTGCGAGGAAAGTATATAGCAATACAAGCCTTTCTCAAGAAACATGAAAGGTCTCAAATACACACCCTAACCCTACACCTAACGGAGCTGGAGAAAGAACGGCAAATAAAGCCTAAACCCAGCAGGAGAAGAGAAATCATGCAGATCAGAGCAGAAATCAATGAAATAGAACCCAAAAGAACAGTAGAACAGATCAACGGAACTAGGAGCTGGTTCTTTGAAAGAATTCACAAGATTGATACACCCCTGTCCAGGCTGATCAAAAAGAACAGAGAAATGACCCAAATCAACAAAATCATGAATGAAAGAGGAGAGATCACAACCAACACCAAAGAAATACAAACGATTATAAGAACGTAATCTGAGCAACCCTAGGGCAGCATATTCCATAACCTGGAAGAAATGGGTGCATTCCTAGAGATGTGTCAACTACCAAAACTGACCCAGGAAGAAATAGAAAACCTGAACAGTCCTATAACCACGAAGGCAATTGAAGTAGTGATCAAAAACCTCCCAAGAAACCAAAGCCCAGGGCCAGATGGATTCCCAGGGGAATTCTATCAGACATTTAAAGAAGAATTAATACCTATTCTCCTGAAACTGTTCCAAACAATAGAAATGGAAGGAAAACTTCCAAACTCATTTTATGAGGCCACCATTACCTTGATCCCAAAACCAGACAAAGATCCCATCAAAAAGGAGTATTAGAGACCAATATCCTTGATGAACATCGATGCAAAAATTCTCACCAAAATACTAGCCAAGAGGATCCAACAGTACATGAAAAGGAGTATTCACCATGACCAAGTGGGATTTATCCCTGGGCTGCAAGGCTGGTTCAACGTCCGCAGATCAATCAACGTGATAAAACACATTAACAAAAGAAAGAACAAGAATCATATGATCCTCTCAATAGATGCAGAAAAACCATTTGACAAAGAAAAGCACACTTTCTCGATCAAAACTCTTCAGAGTATAGGGACAGCGGGTACATACCTCAATATCATAAAAGCCATCTACGAACAACCTACAGGGAATATCATTCTCAATGGGGAAAAGCTGAGATCTTTTCCCCTAAGGTCAGGAACGCGGGAGGGATAGCCACTCTCACCACTGCTATTCAACATAGTATTAGAAGTCCTAGCCACAGCAATCAGACAACAAAAAGAAATCAAAGGCATCCAAATCGGCAGAGAGGAAGTCAAACTCTCACTCTTTGCAGATGATATGATACTTTATGTGGAAAACCCAAAAGACTCCACCCCAAAACTGCTAGAACTCACACAGCAATTCCGTCAAGTAGCAGGCTATAAAATCAATGCACAGAAATCACTGGCATTCCTATACACCAACAACAAGACAGAAGAGAGACAAATCAAGGAGTCGATCCCATTCACAACTGCACCCAAAACCAGAAGAGACCTAGGAATAAATTGAACCCAAGAGGCAAAGGATCTGTACTCAGAAAACTACCAAATACTCAGGAAAGAAATTGAAGAAGACACAAAGAAACGGAAAAACGTTCCATGCTCATGGATTGGGAGAACCAACATTGTGAAGAGGTCGATGCTACTTAGAGCAATCTACACATTCAATGCAATCCCCGTCAAAATACCATCCACTTTTTTCCAAGAAATGGAACAAATAATCCTAAGATTTGAATGGAACCAGAAGAGACCACGAATAGCCAGAGGAATATAGAGAAAGAAAAGCAAAGCTGGCGGCATCACAATTCTGGACTTCCAGCTCTATGACAAAGCTGTCATCATCAAGACAGTATGGTACTGGCACAAAAACAGACACATAGATCCATGGAACAGAATCGAGAGCCCAGAAATGGACCCTCAACTCTATGGTCAACTTATCTTTGACAGAGCAGGAAAGAATGTCTAATGGCAAAAAGAGGGTCTCTTCAACAACTGGAGTTGTGGAAATTGGACAGCCCCATGCAGAAGAATGACACTGGACCATTTCCTGACACCACACACAAAAATAGACTCCAAATGTTTGAAAGACCTCAATGTGAGACAGGACTCCATCAAAATCCGAAAGGAGAACACAGGTAGCAAGCTCTTCGACCTCAGCCGCAGCAACTTCTTCCTAGAAACATCACCAAAGGCACGGGAAGCCAGGGCAAAAATGAACTATTGGGATTTCATCAAGATAAAAACCTTTGGCACAGCAAAAGAAACAGTCCACAAAACCAAAAGACAACCGACAGAATGGGAGAAATTATTTACGATTGACATATCAGATAAAGGGCTACCATCCAATATGTATAAAAACGTATCAAACTCAACACCCAAAGAACAAATAATCCAATCAAGAAATAGGCAGAAGACATGAACAGACATTTTTCCAAAGAAGACATCCAAATGGCCAACAGGCACAGGAAAAAGTGCTCAACACGGCTCGGCATCAGGGAAATCCACATCAAAACCTCAATGAGATACCACCTCACACCCGTCAGAATGGCTCAAATGAACAAGTCAGGGAACGACAGAGGTTGGCGGGGATGTGGAGAAAGGGGAACCCTCCTACACTGGTGGTGGGAATGCAAGCTGGTGCAACCCCTCTGGAAAACAGGATGGAGGTTCCTCAAATAGTTGAAATTAGAGCTACCATCCGATCCAGCAATTGCACTCCTGGGTATTTACCCCCAAGATACAAATGTAGGGACCCGAAGCGGTACGTGCACCCCATTGTTTGTAGCAGCAATGTCCCCAATAGCCAAACTGTTGAAAGAGCCAAGATGTCCATCGACAGATGAATGGATAAAGAAGAGGTGGTATATATCTACACAATGGAATATTACGCAGCCATCAAAAGGAATGAGATGTTGCCATGGACAACGACGTGGATGGAACTGGAGGGTCCGATGATTAGTGAAATAAGTCAATCAGAGAAAGACATGTATCATATGACCTCACTGATATGAGGAATTCTTAATCTCAGGAACAGAGTGAGGCTTGCTGGAGTGGTCGGGGGTGGGAGGGATGGGCTGGCTGGGTGATAGACATTGGGGAGGGTATGAGCTACGGTGAGCGCTGTGAATTGTGTAAGACTGTTGAATCACAGATCTCTACTTCTGAAACAAATAACGCAACATATTTTAAGAATAAAGGAAAAGAAGGAGATAGCAGGAGAGGAAGAATGAAGGGGAGTTAGTGAGAGGGGGAGACAGACCAGGAGAGATGATGGATTCTGAAAAAAAATCCGAGGTTTCTAGACGGGAGGTGGGTCGGGGGATTGGTTAGCCTGGTGATGGGTATTAAAGAGGGCACATTCTGCATGGAGCACTGTGTGTTCGGAACAAACAATGAATCATGGGACACTACACCAAAACAAATGATGTAGTACATGGTGATTAACAAAGCAATAAAAAACAAAGACTGTAATAAGAGATGAAGAAGGACACTATATCCTACTTAAAGGGTCTATCCAAGAAGAAGATCTAACAATTGTAAATGTCTATGCCCCGAACATGGGAGCATCCAATTGTATAAGGCAATTTAGAAGAAAAGCAAAGAAAGACATTGACAACCATACAATCATAGTGGGGGACTTTAACACCCCCCTAACTGAAATGGCCAGATCATCTAAGCAAAACATCAACAGGGAAATAAAGACTTTAAATGACACACTGGACCAAATGGACGTCACAGACATATTCAGAACGTTCCATCCCGAAGCAACGGAATACACATTCTTCTCTAGGGCCCATGGAACGTTCTCCAGAATGGATCACATCCTAGGTCACAAATCAGGTCTCAACCGGTACCCAAAGATTGGGATCATTCCCTGCACATTTTCAGACCACAATGCTTTGAAACTAGAACTCAATCACAAGAGGAAAGTCGGAAAGAACTCAAATACATGGAGGCTAAAGAGCATCCTATGAAAGAATGAATGGGTCAACCAGGAAATTAAAGAAGAATTTAAAAATTCCTGGAAACCAATGAAAATGAAAACACAACTGTCCAAAATCTTTGGGATACAGCCAAGGCAGTCCTGCGAGGAAAGTATATAGCAATACAAGCCTTTCTCAAGAAACATGAAAGGTCTCAAATACACACCCTAACCCTACACCTAAAGGAGCTGGAGAAAGAACGGCAAATAAAGCGTAAACCCAGCAGGAGAAGAGAAATCATGCAGATCAGAGCAGAAATCAATGAAATAGAACCCAAAAGAACAGTAGAACAGATCAACGGAACTAGGAGCTGGTTCTTTGAAAGAATTCACAAGATTGATACACCCCTGTCCAGGCTGATCAAAAAGAAAAGAGAAATGACCCAAACCAACAAAATCATGAATGAAAGAGGAGAGATCACAACCAACACCAAAGAAATACAAACGATTATAAGAACGTAATCTGAGCAACCCTAGGGCAGCATATTCCATAACCTGGAAGAAATGGGTGCATTCCTAGAGATGTGTCAACTACCAAAACTGACCCAGGAAGAAATAGAAAACCTGAACAGTCCTATAACCACGAAGGCAATTGAAGTAGTCATCAAAAACCTCCCAAGAAACCAAAGCCCAGGGCCAGATGGATTCCCAGGGGAATTCTATCAGACATTTAAAGAAGAATTAATACCTATTCTCCTGAAACTGTTCCAAACAATAGAAATGGAAGGAAAACCTCCAAACTCATTTTATGAGGCCACCATTACCTTGATCCCAAAACCAGACAAAGATCCCATCAAAAAAGAGTATTAGAGACCAATATCCTTGATGAACATCGATGCAAAAATTCTCACCAAAATACTAGCCAAGAGGATCCAACAGTACATGAAAAGGAGTATTCACCATGACCAAGTGGGATTTATCCCTGGGCTGCAAGGCTGGTTCAACATCCGCAAATCAATCAACGTGATAAAACACATTAACAAAAGAAAGAACAAGAATCATATGATCCTCTCAATAGATGCAGAAAAACCATTTGACAAAGTAAAGCACACTTTCTGGATCAAAACTCTTCAGAGTATAGGGACAGCGGGTACATACCTCAATATCATAAAAGCCATCTACGAACAACCTACAGCGAATATCATTCTCAATGGGGAAAAGCTGAGATCTTTTCCCCTAAGGTCAGGAACGCGGCAGGGATAGCCACTCTCACCACTGCTATTCAACATAGTATTAGAAGTCCTAGCCACAGCAATCAGACAACAAAAAGAAATCAAAGGCATCCAAATCGGCAGAGAGGAAGTCAAACTCTCACTCTTTGCAGATGATATGATACTTTATGTGGAAAACCCAAAAGACTCCACCCCAAAACTGCTAGAACTCACACAGCAATTCCGTCAAGTAGCAGGCTATAAAATCAATGCACAGAAATCACTGGCATTCCTATACACCAACAACAAGACAGAAGAGAGACAAATCAAGGAGTCGATCCCATTCACAACTGCACCCAAAACCAGAAGAGACCTAGGAATAAATTGAACCCAAGAGGCAAAGGATCTGTACTCAGAAAACTACCAAATACTCAGGAAAGTAATTGAAGAAGACACAAAGAAACGGAAAAACGTTCCATGCTCATGGATTGGGAGAACCAACATTGTGAAGAGGTCAATGCTACCTAGAGCGATCTACACATTCAATGCAATCCCCGTCAAAATACCATCCACTTTTTTCCAAGAAATGGAACAAATAATCCTAAGATTTGAATGGAACCAGAAGAGACCACGAATAGCCAGAGGAATATTGAGAAAGAAAAGCAAAGCTGGCGGCATCACAATTCTGGACTTCCAGCTCTATGACAAAGCTGTCATCATCAAGACAGTATGGTACTGGCACAAAAACAGACACATAGATCCATGGAACAGAATCGAGAGCCCAGAAATGGACCCTCAACTCTATGGTCAACTTATCTTTGACAGAGCAGGAAAGAATGTCCAATGGCAAAAAGAGGGTCTCTTCAACAACTGGAGTTGTGGAAATTGGACAGCCCCATGCAGAAGAATGACACTGGACCATTTCCTGACACCACACACAAAAATAGACTCCAAATGTTTGAAAGACCTCAATGTGAGACAGGACTCCATCAAAATCCGAAAGGAGAACACAGGTAGCAAGCTCTTCGACCTCAGCCGCAGCAACTTCTTCCTAGAAACATCACCAAAGGCACGGGAAGCCAGGGCAAAAATGAACTATTGGGATTTCATCAAGATAAAAACCTTTGGCACAGCAAAAGAAACAGTCCACAAAACCAAAAGACAACCGACAGAATGGGAGAAATTATTTACGATTGACATATCAGATAAAGGGCTACTATCCAATATGTATAAAAACGTATCAAACTCAACACCCAAAGAACAAATAATCCAATCAAGAAATAGGCAGAAGACATGAACAGACATTTTTCCAAAGAAGACATCCAAATGGCCAACAGGCACAGGAAAAAGTGCTCAACACGGCTCGGCATCAGGGAAATCCACATCAAAACCTCAATGAGATACCCCCTCACACCCGTCAGAATGGCTCAAATGAACAAGTCAGGGAACGACAGAGGTTGGCGGGGATGTGGAGAAAGGGGAACCCTCCTACACTGGTGGTGGGAATGCAAGCTGGTGCAACCCCTCTGGAAAACAGGATGGAGGTTCCTCAAATAGTTGAAATTAGAGCTACCATCCGATCCAGCAATTGCACTCCTGGGTATTTACCCCCAAGATACAAATGTAGGGACCCGAAGCGGTACGTGCACCCCATTGTTTGTAGCAGCAATGTCCACAATAGCCAAACTGTTGAAAGAGCCAAGATGTCCATCGACAGATGAATGGATAAAGAAGAGGTGGTATATATCTACACAATGGAATATTACGCAGCCATCAAAAGGAATGAGATGTTGCCATGGACAACGACGTGGATGGAACTGGAGGGTCCGATGATTAGTGAAATAAGTCAATCAGAGAAAGACATGTATCATATGACCTCACTGATATGAGGAATTCTTAATCTCAGGAACAGAGTGAGGCTTGCTGGAGTGGTCGGGGGTGGGAGGGATGGGCTGGCTGGGTGATAGACATTGGGGAGGGTATGAGCTACGGTGAGCGCTGTGAATTGTGTAAGACTGTTGAATCACAGATCTCTACTTCTGAAACAAATAATGCAACATATTTTAAGAATAAAGGAAAAGAAGGAGATAGCAGGAGAGGAAGAATGAAGGGGAGTTAGTGAGAGGGGGAGACAGACCAGGAGAGATGATGGATTCTGAAAAAAAATCCGAGGTTTCTAGACGGGAGGTGGGTCGGGGGATTGGTTAGCCTGGTGATGGGTATTAAAGAGGGCACATTCTGCATGGAGCACTGTGTGTTCGGAACAAACAATGAATCATGGGACACTACACCAAAACAAATGATGTAGTACATGGTGATTAACAAAGCAATAAAAAACAAAGACTGTAATAAGAGATGAAGAAGGACACTATATCCTACTTAAAGGGTCTATCCAAGAAGAAGATCTAACAATTGTAAATGTCTATGCCCCGAACATGGGAGCATCCAATTGTATAAGGCAATTTAGAAGAAAAGCAAAGAAAGACATTGACAACCATACAATCATAGTGGGGGACTTTAACACCCCCCTGACTGAAATGGCCAGATCATCTAAGCAAAAGATCAACAGGGAAATAAAGACTTTAAATGACACACTGGACCAAATGGACTTCACAGACATATTCAGAACGTTCCATCCCGAAGCAACGGAATACACATTCTTCTCTAGGGCCCATGGAACGTTCTCCAGAATGGATCACATCCTAGGTCACAAATCAGGTCTCAACCGGTACCCAAAGATTGGGATCATTCCCTGCACATTTTCAGACCACAATGCTTTGAAACTAGAACTCAATCACAAGAGGAAAGTCGGAAAGAACTCAAATACATGGAGGCTAAAGAGCATCCTACGAAAGAATGAATGGGTCAACCAGGAAATTAAAGAAGAATTTAAAAATTCCTGGAAACCAATGAAAATGAAAACACAACTGTCCAAAATCTTTGGGATACAGCCAAGGCAGTCCTGCGAGGAAAGTATATAGCAATACAAGCCTTTCTCAAGAAACATGAAAGGTCTCAAATACACACCCTAACCCTACACCTAAAGGAGCTGGAGAAAGAACGGCAAATAAAGCCTAAACCCAGCAGGAGAAGAGAAATCATGCAGATCAGAGCAGAAATCAATGAAATAGAACCCAAAAGAACAGTAGAACAGATCAACGGAACTAGGAGCTGGTTCTTTGAAAGAATTCACAAGATTGATACACCCCTGTCCAGGCTGATCAAAAAGAAAAGAGAAATGACCCAAACCAACAAAATCATGAATGAAAGAGGAGAGATCACAACCAACACCAAAGAAATACAAACGATTATAAGAACGTAATCTGAGCAACCCTAGGGCAGCATATTCCATAACCTGGAAGAAATGGGTGCATTCCTAGAGATGTGTCAACTACCAAAACTGACCCAGGAAGAAATAGAAAACCTGAACAGTCCTATAACCACGAAGGCAATTGAAGTAGTCATCAAAAACCTCCCAAGAAACCAAAGCCCAGGGCCAGATGGATTCCCAGGGGAATTCTATCAGACATTTAAAGAAGAATTAATACCTATTCTCCTGAAACTGTTCCAAACAATAGAAATGGAAGGAAAACCTCCAAACTCATTTTATGAGGCCACCATTACCTTGATCCCAAAACCAGACAAAGATCCCATCAAAAAAGAGTATTAGAGACCAATATCCTTGATGAACATCGATGCAAAAATTCTCACCAAAATACTAGCCAAGAGGATACAACAGTACATGAAAAGGAGTATTCACCATGACCAAGTGGGATTTATCCCTGGGCTGCAAGGCTGGTTCAACATCCGCAAATCAATCAACGTGATAAAACACATTAACAAAAGAAAGAACAAGAATCATATGATCCTCTCAATAGATGCAGAAAAACCATTTGACAAAGTAAAGCACACTTTCTGGATCAAAACTCTTCAGAGTATAGGGACAGCGGGTACATACCTCAATATCATAAAAGCCATCTACGAACAACCTACAGCGAATATCATTCTCAATGGGGAAAAGCTGAGATCTTTTCCCCTAAGGTCAGGAACGCGGCAGGGATAGCCACTCTCACCACTGCTATTCAACATAGTATTAGAAGTCCTAGCCACAGCAATCAGACAACAAAAAGAAATCAAAGGCATCCAAATCGGCAGAGAGGAAGTCAAACTCTCACTCTTTGCAGATGATATGATACTTTATGTGGAAAACCCAAAAGACTCCACCCCAAAACTGCTAGGACTCACACAGCAATTCCGTCAAGTAGCAGGCTATAAAATCAATGCACAGAAATCACTGGCATTCCTATACACCAACAACAAGACAGAAGAGAGACAAATCAAGGAGTCGATCCCATTCACAACTGCACCCAAAACCAGAAGAGACCTAGGAATAAATGGAACCCAAGAGGCAAAGGATCTGTACTCAGAAAACTACCAAATACTCAGGAAAGTAATTGAAGAAGACACAAAGAAACGGAAAAACGTTCCATGCTCATGGATTGGGAGAACCAACATTGTGAAGAGGTCAATGCTACCTAGAGCGATCTACACATTCAATGCAATCCCCGTCAAAATACCATCCACTTTTTTCCAAGAAATGGAACAAATAGTCCTAAGATTTGAATGGAACCAGAAGAGACCACGAATAGCCAGAGGAATATTGAGAAAGAAAAGCAAAGCTGGCGGCATCACAATTCTGGACTTCCAGCTCTATGACAAAGCTGTCATCATCAAGACAGTATGGTACTGGCACAAAAACAGACACATAGATCCATGGAACAGAATCGAGAGCCCAGAAATGGACCCTCAACTCTATGGTCAACTTATCTTTGACAGAGCAGGAAAGAATGTCCAATGGCAAAAAGAGGGTCTCTTCAACAACTGGAGTTGTGGAAATTGGACAGCCCCATGCAGAAGAATGACACTGGACCATTTCCTGACACCACACACAAAAATAGACTCCAAATGTTTGAAAGACCTCAATGTGAGACAGGACTCCATCAAAATCCGAAAGGAGAACACAGGTAGCAAGCTCTTCGACCTCAGCCGCAGCAACTTCTTCCTAGAAACATCACCAAAGGCACGGGAAGCCAGGGCAAAAATGAACTATTGGGATTTCATCAAGATAAAAACCTTTGGCACAGCAAAAGAAACAGTCCAAAAAACCAAAAGACAACCGACAGAATGGGAGAAATTATTTACGATTGACATATCAGATAAAGGGCTACTATCCAATATGTATAAAAACGTATCAAACTCAACACCCAAAGAACAAATAATCCAATCAAGAAATAGGCAGAAGACATGAACAGACATTTTTCCAAAGAAGACATCCAAATGGCCAACAGGCACAGGAAAAAGTGCTCAACACGGCTCGGCATCAGGGAAATCCACATCAAAACCTCAATGAGATACCCCCTCACACCCGTCAGAATGGCTCAAATGAACAAGTCAGGGAACGACAGAGGTTGGCGGGGATGTGGAGAAAGGGGAACCCTCCTACACTGGTGGTGGGAATGCAAGCTGGTGCAACCCCTCTGGAAAACAGGATGGAGGTTCCTCAAATAGTTGAAATTAGAGCTACCATCCGATCCAGCAATTGCACTCCTGGGTATTTACCCCAAAGATACAAATGTAGGGACCCGAAGCGGTACGTGCACCCCATTGTTTGTAGCAGCAATGTCCACAATAGCCAAACTGTTGAAAGAGCCAAGATGTCCATCGACAGATGAATGGATAAAGAAGAGGTGGTATATATCTACACAATGGAATATTACGCAGCCATCAAAAGGAATGAGATGTTGCCATGGACAACGACGTGGATGGAACTGGAGGGTCCGATGATTAGTGAAATAAGTCAATCAGAGAAAGACATGTATCATATGACCTCACTGATATGAGGAATTCTTAATCTCAGGAACAGAGTGAGGCTTGCTGGAGTGGTCGGGGGTGGGAGGGATGGGCTGGCTGGGTGATAGACATTGGGGAGGGTATGAGCTACGGTGAGCGCTGTGAATTGTGTAAGACTGTTGAATCACAGATCTCTACTTCTGAAACAAATAACGCAACATATTTTAAGAATAAAGGAAAAGAAGGAGATAGCAGGACAGGAAGAATGAAGGGGAGTTAGTGAGAGGGGGAGACAGACCAGGAGAGATGATGGATTCTGAAAAAAAATCCGAGGTTTCTAGACGGGAGGTGGGTCGGGGGATTGGTTAGCCTGGTGATGGGTATTAAAGAGGGCACATTCTGCATGGAGCACTGTGTGTTCGGAACAAACAATGAATCATGGGACACTACACCAAAACAAATGATGTAGTACATGGTGATTAACAAAGCAATAAAAAACAAAGACTGTAATAAGAGATGAAGAAGGACACTATATCCTACTTAAAGGGTCTATCCAAGAAGAAGATCTAACAATTGTAAATGTCTATGCCCCGAACATGGGAGCATCCAATTGTATAAGGCAATTTAGAAGAAAAGCAAAGAAAGACATTGACAACCATACAATCATAGTGGGGGACTTTAACACCCCCCTGACTGAAATGGCCAGATCATCTAAGCAAAAGATCAACAAGGAAATAAAGACTTTAAATGACACACTGGACCAAATGGACTTCACAGACATATTCTGAACGTTCCATCCCGAAGCAACGGAATACACATTCTTCTCTAGGGCCCATGGAACGTTCTCCAGAATGGATCACATCCTAGGTCACAAATCAGGTCTCAACCGGTACCCAAAGATTGGGATCATTCCCTGCACATTTTCAGACCACAATGCTTTGAAACTAGAACTCAATCACAAGAGGAAAGTCGGAAAGAACTCAAATACATGGAGGCTAAAGAGCATCCTACGAAAGAATGAATGGGTCAACCAGGAAATTAAAGAAGAATTTAAAAATTCCTGGAAACCAATGAAAATGAAAACACAACTGTCCAAAATCTTTGGGATACAGCCAAGGCAGTCCTGCGAGGAAAGTATATAGCAATACAAGCCTTTCTCAAGAAACATGAAAGGTCTCCAATACACACCCTAACCCTACACCTAAAGGAGCTGGAGAAAGAACGGCAAATAAAGCGTAAACCCAGCAGGAGAAGAGAAATCATGCAGATCAGAGCAGAAATCAATGAAATAGAACCCAAAAGAACAGTAGAACAGATCAACGGAACTAGGAGCTGGTTCTTTGAAAGAATTCACAAGATTGATACACCCCTGTCCAGGCTGATCAAAAAGAAAAGAGAAATGACCCAAATCAACAAAATCATGAATGAAAGAGGAGAGATCACAACCAACACCAAAGAAATACAAACGATTATAAGAACGTAATCTGAGCAACCCTAGGGCAGCATATTCCATAACCTGGAAGAAATGGGTGCATTCCTAGAGATGTGTCAACTACCAAAACTGACCCAGGAAGAAATAGAAAACCTGAACTGTCCTATAACCACGAAGGCAATTGAAGTAGTGATCAAAAACCTCCCAAGAAACCAAAGCCCAGGGCCAGATGGATTCCCAGGGGAATTCTATCAGACATTTAAAGAAGAATTAATACCTATTCTCCTGAAACTGTTCCAAACAATAGAAATGGAAGGAAAACTTCCAAACTCATTTTATGAGGCCACCATTACCTTGATCCCAAAACCAGACAAAGATCCCATCAAAAAGGAGTATTAGAGACCAATATCCTTGATGAACATCGATGCAAAAATTCTCACCAAAATACTAGCCAAGAGGATCCAACAGTACATGAAAAGGAGTATTCACCATGACCAAGTGGGATTTATCCCTGGGCTGCAAGGCTGGTTCAACATCCGCAGATCAATCAATGTGATAAAACACATTAACAAAAGAAAGAACAAGAATCATATGATCCTCTCAATAGATGCAGAAAAACCATTTGACAAAGAAAAGCACACTTTCTCGATCAAAACTCTTCAGAGTATAGGGACAGCGGGTACATACCTCAATATCATAAAAGCCATCTACGAACAACCTACAGGGAATATCATTCTCAATGGGGAAAAGCTGAGATCTTTTCCCCTAAGGTCAGGAACGCGGGAGGGATAGCCACTCTCACCACTGCTATTCAACATAGTATTAGAAGTCCTAGCCACAGCAATCAGACAACAAAAAGAAATCAAAGGCATCCAAATCGGCAGAGAGGAAGTCAAACTCTCACTCTTTGCAGATGATATGATACTTTATGTGGAAAACCCAAAAGACTCCACCCCAAAACTGCTAGAACTCACACAGCAATTCCGTCAAGTAGCAGGCTATAAAATCAATGCACAGAAATCACTGGCATTCCTATACACCAACAACAAGACAGAAGAGAGACAAATCAAGGAGTCGATCCCATTCACAACTGCACCCAAAACCAGAAGAGACCTAGGAATAAATGGAACCCAAGAGGCAAAGGATCTGTACTCAGAAAACTACCAAATACTCAGGAAAGAAATTGAAGAAGACACAAAGAAACGGAAAAACGTTCCATGCTCATGGATTGGGAGAACCAACATTGTGAAGCGGTCGATGCTACTTAGAGCAATCTACACATTCAATGCAATCCCCGTCAAAATACCATCCACTTTTTTCCAAGAAATGGAACAAATAATCCTAAGATTTGAATGGAACCAGAAGAGACCACGAATAGCCAGAGGAATATTGAGAAAGAAAAGCAAAGCTGGCGGCATCAGAATTCTGGACTTCCAGCTCTATGACAAAGCTGTCATCATCAAGACAGTATGGTACTGGCACAAAAACAGACACATAGATCCATGGAACAGAATCGAGAGCCCAGAAATGGACCCTCAACTCTATGGTCAACTTATCTTTGACAGAGCAGGAAAGAATGTCCAATGGCAAAAAGAGAGTCTCTTCAACAACTGGAGTTGTGGAAATTGGACAGCCCCATGCAGAAGAATGACACTGGACCATTTCCTGACACCACACACAAAAATAGACTCCAAATGTTTGAAAGACCTCAATGTGAGACAGGACTCCATCAAAATCCGAAAGGAGAACACAGGTAGCAAGCTCTTCGACCTCAGCCGCAGCAACTTCTTCCTAGAAACATCACCAAAGGCACGGGAAGCCAGGGCAAAAATGAACTATTGGGATTTCATCAAGATAAAAACCTTTGGCACAGCAAAAGAAACAGTCCACAAAACCAAAAGACAACCGACAGAATGGGAGAAATTATTTACGATTGACATATCAGATAAAGGGCTACTATCCAATATGTATAAAAACGTATCAAACTCAACACCCAAAGAACAAATAATCCAATCAAGAAATAGGCAGAAGACATGAACAGACATTTTTCCAAAGAAGACATCCAAATGGCCAACAGGCACAGGAAAAAGTGCTCAACACGGCTCGGCATCAGGGAAATCCACATCAAAACCTCAATGAGATACCCCCTCACACCCGTCAGAATGGCTCAAATGAACAAGTCAGGGAACGACAGAGGTTGGCGGGGATGTGGAGAAAGGGGAACCCTCCTACACTGGTGGTGGGAATGCAAGCTGGTGCAACCCCTCTGGAAAACAGGATGGAGGTTCCTCAAATAGTTGAAATTAGAGCTACCATCCGATCCAGCAATTGCACTCCTGGGTATTTACCCCCAAGATACAAATGTAGGGACCCGAAGCGGTACGTGCACCCCATTGTTTGTAGCAGCAATGTCCACAATAGCCAAACTGTTGAAAGAGCCAAGATGTCCATCGACAGATGAATGGATAAAGAAGAGGTGGTATATATCTACACAATGGAATATTACGCAGCCATCAAAAGGAATGAGATGTTGCCATGGACAACGACGTGGATGGAACTGGAGGGTCCGATGATTAGTGAAATAAGTCAATCAGAGAAAGACATGTATCATATGACCTCACTGATATGAGGAATTCTTAATCTCAGGAACAGAGTGAGGCTTGCTGGAGTGGTCGGGGGTGGGAGGGATGGGCTGGCTGGGTGATAGACATTGGGGAGGGTATGAGCTACGGTGAGCGCTGTGAATTGTGTAAGACTGTTGAATCACAGATCTCTACTTCTGAAACAAATAATGCAACATATTTTAAGAATAAAGGAAAAGAAGGAGATAGCAGGAGAGGAAGAATGAAGGGGAGTTAGTGAGAGGGGGAGACAGACCAGGAGAGATGATGGATTCTGAAAAAAAATCCGAGGTTTCTAGACGGGAGGTGGGTCGGGGGATTGGTTAGCCTGGTGATGGGTATTAAAGAGGGCACATTCTGCATGGAGCACTGTGTGTTCGGAACAAACAATGAATCATGGGACACTACACCAAAACAAATGATGTAGTACATGGTGATTAACAAAGCAATAAAAAACAAAGACTGTAATAAGAGATGAAGAAGGACACTATATCCTACTTAAAGGGTCTATCCAAGAAGAAGATCTAACAATTGTAAATGTCTATGCCCCGAACATGGGAGCATCCAATTGTATAAGGCAATTTAGAAGAAAAGCAAAGAAAGACATTGACAACCATACAATCATAGTGGGGGACTTTAACACCCCCCTGACTGAAATGGCCAGATCATCTAAGCAAAAGATCAACAGGGAAATAAAGACTTTAAATGACACACTGGACCAAATGGACTTCACAGACATATTCAGAACGTTCCATCCCGAAGCAACGGAATACACATTCTTCTCTAGGGCCCATGGAACGTTCTCCAGAATGGATCACATCCTAGGTCACAAATCAGGTCTCAACCGGTACCCAAAGATTGGGATCATTCCCTGCACATTTTCAGACCACAATGCTTTGAAACTAGAACTCAATCACAAGAGGAAAGTCGGAAAGAACTCAAATACATGGAGGCTAAAGAGCATCCTACGAAAGAATGAATGGGTCAACCAGGAAATTAAAGAAGAATTTAAAAATTCCTGGAAACCAATGAAAATGAAAACACAACTGTCCAAAATCTTTGGGATACAGCCAAGGCAGTCCTGCGAGGAAAGTATATAGCAATACAAGCCTTTCTCAAGAAACATGAAAGGTCTCAAATACACACCCTAACCCTACACCTAAAGGAGCTGGAGAAAGAACGGCAAATAAAGCGTAAACCCAGCAGGAGAAGAGAAATCATGCAGATCAGAGCAGAAATCAATGAAATAGAACCCAAAAGAACAGTAGAACAGATCAACGGAACTAGGAGCTGGTTCTTTGAAAGAATTCACAAGATTGATACACCCCTGTCCAGGCTGATCAAAAAGAAAAGAGAAATGACCCAAACCAACAAAATCATGAATGAAAGAGGAGAGATCACAACCAACACCAAAGAAATACAAACGATTATAAGAACGTAATCTGAGCAACCCTAGGGCAGCATATTCCATAACCTGGAAGAAATGGGTGCATTCCTAGAGATGTGTCAACTACCAAAACTGACCCAGGAAGAAATAGAAAACCTGAACAGTCCTATAACCACGAAGGCAATTGAAGTAGTCATCAAAAACCTCCCAAGAAACCAAAGCCCAGGGCCAGATGGATTCCCAGGGGAATTCTATCAGACATTTAAAGAAGAATTAATACCTATTCTCCTGAAACTGTTCCAAACAATAGAAATGGAAGGAAAACCTCCAAACTCATTTTATGAGGCCACCATTACCTTGATCCCAAAACCAGACAAAGATCCCATCAAAAAAGAGTATTAGAGACCAATATCCTTGATGAACATCGATGCAAAAATTCTCACCAAAATACTAGCCAAGAGGATACAACAGTACATGAAAAGGAGTATTCACCATGACCAAGTGGGATTTATCCCTGGGCTGCAAGGCTGGTTCAACATCCGCAAATCAATCAACGTGATAAAACACATTAACAAAAGAAAGAACAAGAATCATATGATCCTCTCAATAGATGCAGAAAAACCATTTGACAAAGTAAAGCACACTTTCTGGATCAAAACTCTTCAGAGTATAGGGACAGCGGGTACATACCTCAATATCATAAAAGCCATCTACGAACAACCTACAGCGAATATCATTCTCAATGGGGAAAAGCTGAGATCTTTTCCCCTAAGGTCAGGAACGCGGCAGGGATAGCCACTCTCACCACTGCTATTCAACATAGTATTAGAAGTCCTAGCCACAGCAATCAGACAACAAAAAGAAATCAAAGGCATCCAAATCGGCAGAGAGGAAGTCAAACTCTCACTCTTTGCAGATGATATGATACTTTATGTGGAAAACCCAAAAGACTCCACCCCAAAACTGCTAGGACTCACACAGCAATTCCGTCAAGTAGCAGGCTATAAAATCAATGCACAGAAATCACTGGCATTCCTATACACCAACAACAAGACAGAAGAGAGACAAATCAAGGAGTCGATCCCATTCACAACTGCACCCAAAACCAGAAGAGACCTAGGAATAAATGGAACCCAAGAGGCAAAGGATCTGTACTCAGAAAACTACCAAATACTCAGGAAAGTAATTGAAGAAGACACAAAGAAACGGAAAAACGTTCCATGCTCATGGATTGGGAGAACCAACATTGTGAAGAGGTCAATGCTACCTAGAGCGATCTACACATTCAATGCAATCCCCGTCAAAATACCATCCACTTTTTTCCAAGAAATGGAACAAATAGTCCTAAGATTTGAATGGAACCAGAAGAGACCACGAATAGCCAGAGGAATATTGAGAAAGAAAAGCAAAGCTGGCGGCATCACAATTCTGGACTTCCAGCTCTATGACAAAGCTGTCATCATCAAGACAGTATGGTACTGGCACAAAAACAGACACATAGATCCATGGAACAGAATCGAGAGCCCAGAAATGGACCCTCAACTCTATGGTCAACTTATCTTTGACAGAGCAGGAAAGAATGTCCAATGGCAAAAAGAGGGTCTCTTCAACAACTGGAGTTGTGGAAATTGGACAGCCCCATGCAGAAGAATGACACTGGACCATTTCCTGACACCACACACAAAAATAGACTCCAAATGTTTGAAAGACCTCAATGTGAGACAGGACTCCATCAAAATCCGAAAGGAGAACACAGGTAGCAAGCTCTTCGACCTCAGCCGCAGCAACTTCTTCCTAGAAACATCACCAAAGGCACGGGAAGCCAGGGCAAAAATGAACTATTGGGATTTCATCAAGATAAAAACCTTTGGCACAGCAAAAGAAACAGTCCACAAAACCAAAAGACAACCGACAGAATGGGAGAAATTATTTACGATTGACATATCAGATAAAGGGCTACTATCCAATATGTATAAAAACGTATCAAACTCAACACCCAAAGAACAAATAATCCAATCAAGAAATAGGCAGAAGACATGAACAGACATTTTTCCAAAGAAGACATCCAAATGGCCAACAGGCACAGGAAAAAGTGCTCAACACGGCTCGGCATCAGGGAAATCCACATCAAAACCTCAATGAGATACCCCCTCACACCCGTCAGAATGGCTCAAATGAACAAGTCAGGGAACGACAGAGGTTGGCGGGGATGTGGAGAAAGGGGAACCCTCCTACACTGGTGGTGGGAATGCAAGCTGGTGCAACCCCTCTGGAAAACAGGATGGAGGTTCCTCAAATAGTTGAAATTAGAGCTACCATCCGATGCAGCAATTGCACTCCTGGGTATTTACCCCAAAGATACAAATGTAGGGACCCGAAGCGGTACGTGCACCCCATTGTTTGTAGCAGCAATGTCCACAATAGCCAAACTGTTGAAAGAGCCAAGATGTCCATCGACAGATGAATGGATAAAGAAGAGGTGGTATATATCTACACAATGGAATATTACGCAGCCATCGAAAGGAATGAGATGTTGCCATGGACAACGACGTGGATGGAACTGGAGGGTCCCATGATTAGTGAAATAAGTCAATCAGAGAAAGACATGTATCATATGACCTCACTGATATGAGGAATTCTTAATCTCAGGAACAGAGTGAGGCTTGCTGGAGTGGTCGGGGGTGGGAGGGATGGGCTGGCTGGGTGATAGACATTGGGGAGGGTATGAGCTACGGTGAGCGCTGTGAATTGTGTAAGACTGTTGAATCACAGATCTCTACTTCTGAAACAAATAACGCAACATATTTTAAGAATAAAGGAAAAGAAGGAGATAGCAGGAGAGGAAGAATGAAAGGGAGTTAGTGAGAGGGGGAGACAGACCAGGAGAGATGATGGATTCTGAAAAAAAATCCGAGGTTTGTAGACGGGAGGTGGGTCGGGGGATTGGTTAGCCTGGTGATGGGTATTAAAGAGGGCACATTCTGCATGGAGCACTGTGTGTTCGGAACAAACAATGAATCATGGGACACTACACCAAAACAAATGATGTAGTACATGGTGATTAACAAAGCAATAAAAAACAAAGACTGTAATAAGAGATGAAGAAGGACACTATATCCTACTTAAAGGGTCTATCCAAGAAGAAGATCTAACAATTGTAAATGTCTATGCCCCGAACATGGGAGCATCCAATTGTATAAGGCAATTTAGAAGAAAAGCAAAGAAAGACATTGACAACCATACAATCATAGTGGGGGACTTTAACACCCCCCTGACTGAAATGGCCAGATCATCTAAGCAAAAGATCAACAAGGAAATAAAGACTTTAAATGACACACTGGACCAAATGGACTTCACAGACATATTCTGAACGTTCCATCCCGAAGCAACGGAATACACATTCTTCTCTAGGGCCCATGGAACGTTCTCCAGAATGGATCACATCCTAGGTCACAAATCAGGTCTCAACCGGTACCCAAAGATTGGGATCATTCCCTGCACATTTTCAGACCACAATGCTTTGAAACTAGAACTCAATCACAAGAGGAAAGTCGGAAAGAACTCAAATACATGGAGGCTAAAGAGCATCCTACGAAAGAATGAATGGGTCAACCAGGAAATTAAAGAAGAATTTAAAAATTCCTGGAAACCAATGAAAATGAAAACACAACTGTCCAAAATCTTTGGGATACAGCCAAGGCAGTCCTGCGAGGAAAGTATATAGCAATACAAGCCTTTCTCAAGAAACATGAAAGGTCTCCAATACACACCCTAACCCTACACCTAAAGGAGCTGGAGAAAGAACGGCAAATAAAGCGTAAACCCAGCAGGAGAAGAGAAATCATGCAGATCAGAGCAGAAATCAATGAAATAGAACCCAAAAGAACAGTAGAACAGATCAACGGAACTAGGAGCTGGTTCTTTGAAAGAATTCACAAGATTGATACACCCCTGTCCAGGCTGATCAAAAAGAAAAGAGAAATGACCCAAACCAACAAAATCATGAATGAAAGAGGAGAGATCACAACCAACACCAAAGAAATACAAACGATTATAAGAACGTAATCTGAGCAACCCTAGGGCAGCATATTCCATAACCTGGAAGAAATGGGTGCATTCCTAGAGATGTGTCAACTACCAAAACTGACCCAGGAAGAAATAGAAAACCTGAACTGTCCTATAACCACGAAGGCAATTGAAGTAGTGATCAAAAACCTCCCAAGAAACCAAAGCCCAGGGCCAGATGGATTCCCAGGGGAATTCTATCAGACATTTAAAGAAGAATTAATACCTATTCTCCTGAAACTGTTCCAAACAATAGAAATGGAAGGAAAACTTCCAAACTCATTTTATGAGGCCACCATTACCTTGATCCCAAAACCAGACAAAGATCCCATCAAAAAGGAGTATTAGAGACCAATATCCTTGATGAACATCGATGCAAAAATTCTCACCAAAATACTAGCCAAGAGGATCCAACAGTACATGAAAAGGAGTATTCACCATGACCAAGTGGGATTTATCCCTGGGCTGCAAGGCTGGTTCAACATCCGCAGATCAATCAATGTGATAAAACACATTAACAAAAGAAAGAACAAGAATCATATGATCCTCTCAATAGATGCAGAAAAACCATTTGACAAAGAAAAGCACACTTTCTCGATCAAAACTCTTCAGAGTATAGGGACAGCGGGTACATACCTCAATATCATAAAAGCCATCTACGAACAACCTACAGGGAATATCATTCTCAATGGGGAAAAGCTGAGATCTTTTCCCCTAAGGTCAGGAACGCGGGAGGGATAGCCACTCTCACCACTGCTATTCAACATAGTATTAGAAGTCCTAGCCACAGCAATCAGACAACAAAAAGAAATCAAAGGCATCCAAATCGGCAGAGAGGAAGTCAAACTCTCACTCTTTGCAGATGATATGATACTTTATGTGGAAAACCCAAAAGACTCCACCCCAAAACTGCTAGAACTCACACAGCAATTCCGTCAAGTAGCAGGCTATAAAATCAATGCACAGAAATCACTGGCATTCCTATACACCAACAACAAGACAGAAGAGAGACAAATCAAGGAGTCGATCCCATTCACAACTGCACCCAAAACCAGAAGAGACCTAGGAATAAATGGAACCCAAGAGGCAAAGGATCTGTACTCAGAAAACTACCAAATACTCAGGAAAGAAATTGAAGAAGACACAAAGAAACGGAAAAACGTTCCATGCTCATGGATTGGGAGAACCAACATTGTGAAGCGGTCGATGCTACTTAGAGCAATCTACACATTCAATGCAATCCCCGTCAAAATACCATCCACTTTTTTCCAAGAAATGGAACAAATAATCCTAAGATTTGAATGGAACCAGAAGAGACCACGAATAGCCAGAGGAATATTGAGAAAGAAAAGCAAAGCTGGCGGCATCACAATTCTGGACTTCCAGCTCTATGACAAAGCTGTCATCATCAAGACAGTATGGTACTGGCACAAAAACAGACACATAGATCCATGGAACAGAATCGAGAGCCCAGAAATGGACCCTCAACTCTATGGTCAACTTATCTTTGACAGAGCAGGAAAGAATGTCCAATGGCAAAAAGAGAGTCTCTTCAACAACTGGAGTTGTGGAAATTGGACAGCCCAATGCAGAAGAATGACACTGGACCATTTCCTGACACCACACACAAAAATAGACTCCAAATGTTTGAAAGACCTCAATGTGAGACAGGACTCCATCAAAATCCGAAAGGAGAACACAGGTAGCAAGCTCTTCGACCTCAGCCGCAGCAACTTCTTCCTAGAAACATCACCAAAGGCACGGGAAGCCAGGGCAAAAATGAACTATTGGGATTTCATCAAGATAAAAACCTTTGGCACAGCAAAAGAAACAGTCCACAAAACCAAAAGACAACCGACAGAATGGGAGAAATTATTTACGATTGACATATCAGATAAAGGGCTACTATCCAATATGTATAAAAACGTATCAAACTCAACACCCAAAGAACAAATAATCCAATCAAGAAATAGGCAGAAGACATGAACAGACATTTTTCCAAAGAAGACATCCAAATGGCCAACAGGCACAGGAAAAAGTGCTCAACACGGCTCGGCATCAGGGAAATCCACATCAAAACCTCAATGAGATACCACCTCACACCCGTCAGAATGGCTCAAATGAACAAGTCAGGGAACGACAGAGGTTGGCGGGGATGTGGAGAAAGGGGAACCCTCCTACACTGGTGGTGGGAATGCAAGCTGGTGCAACCCCTCTGGAAAACAGGATGGAGGTTCCTCAAATAGTTGAAATTAGAGCTACCATCCGATCCAGCAATTGCACTCCTGGGTATTTACCACAAAGATACAAATGTAGGGACCCGAAGCGGTACGTGCACCCCATTGTTTGTAGCAGCAATGTCCACAATAGCCAAACTGTTGAAAGAGCCAAGATGTCCATCGACAGATGAATGGATAAAGAAGAGGTGGTATATATCTACACAATGGAATATTACGCAGCCATCAAAAGGAATGAGATGTTGCCATGGACAACGACGTGGATGGAACTGGAGGGTCCGATGATTAGTGAAATAAGTCAATCAGAGAAAGACATGTATCATATGACCTCACTGATATGAGGAATTCTTAATCTCAGGAACAGAGTGAGGCTTGCTGGAGTGGTCGGGGGTGGGAGGGATGGGCTGGCTGGGTGATAGACATTGGGGAGGGTATGAGCTACGGTGAGCGCTGTGAATTGTGTAAGACTGTTGAATCACAGATCTCTACTTCTGAAACAAATAACGCAACATATTTTAAGAATAAAGGAAAAGAAGGAGATAGCAGGAGAGGAAGAATGAAGGGGAGTTAGTGAGAGGGGGAGACAAACCAGGAGACATGATGGATTCTGAAAAAAAATCCGAGGTTTCTAGAGGGGAGGTGGGTCGGGGGATTGGTTAGCCTGGTGATGGGTATTAAAGAGGGCACATTCTGCATGGAGCACTGTGTGTTCGGAACAAACAATGAATCATGGGACACTACACCAAAACAAATGATGTAGTACATGGTGATTAACAAAGCAATAAAAAACAAAGACTGTAATAAGAGATGAAGAAGGACACTATATCCTACTTAAAGGGTCTATCCAAGAAGAAGATCTAACAATTGTAAATGTCTATGCCCCGAACATGGGAGCATCAAATTGTATAAGGCAATTTAGAAGAAAAGCAAAGAAAGACATTGACAACCATACAATCATAGTGGGGGACTTTAACACCCCCCTGACTGAAATGGCCAGATCATCTAAGCAAAAGATCAACAGGGAAATAAAGACTTTAAATGAAACACTGGACCAAATGGACTTCACAGACATATTCAGAACGTTCCATCCCGAAGCAACGGAATACACATTCTTCTCTAGGGCCCATGGAACGTTCTCCAGAATGGATCACATCCTAGGTCACAAATCAGGTCTCAACCGGTACCCAAAGATTGGGATCATTCCCTGCACATTTTCAGACCACAATGCTTTGAAACTAGAACTCAATCACAAGAGGAAAGTCGGAAAGAACTCAAATACATGGAGGCTAAAGAGCATCCTACGAAAGAATGAATGGGTCAACCAGGAAATTAAAGAAGAATTTAAAAATTCCTGGAAACCAATGAAAATGAAAACACAACTGTCCAAAATCTTTGGGATACAGCCAAGGCAGTCCTGCGAGGAAAGTATATAGCAATACAAGCCTTTCTCAAGAAACATGAAAGGTCTCAAATACACACCCTAACCCTACACCTAAAGGAGCTGGAGAAAGAACGGCAAATAAAGCGTAAACCCAGCAGGAGAAGAGAAATCATGCAGATCAGAGCAGAAATCAATGAAATAGAACCCAAAAGAACAGTAGAACAGATCAACGGAACTAGGAGCTGGTTCTTTGAAAGAATTCACAAGATTGATACACCCCTGTCCAGGCTGATCAAAAAGAAAAGAGAAATGACCCAAACCAACAAAATCATGAATGAAAGAGGAGAGATCACAACCAACACCAAAGAAATACAAACGATTATAAGAACGTAATCTGAGCAACCCTAGGGCAGCATATTCCATAACCTGGAAGAAATGGGTGCATTCCTAGAGATGTGTCAACTACCAAAACTGACCCAGGAAGAAATAGAAAACCTGAACAGTCCTATAACCACGAAGGCAATTGAAGTAGTCATCAAAAACCTCCCAAGAAACCAAAGCCCAGGGCCAGATGGATTCCCAGGGGAATTCTATCAGACATTTAAAGAAGAATTAATACCTATTCTCCTGAAACTGTTCCAAACAATAGAAATGGAAGGAAAACCTCCAAACTCATTTTATGAGGCCACCATTACCTTGATCCCAAAACCAGACAAAGATCCCATCAAAAAAGAGTATTAGAGACCAATATCCTTGATGAACATCGATGCAAAAATTCTCACCAAAATACTAGCCAAGAGGATACAACAGTACATGAAAAGGAGTATTCACCATGACCAAGTGGGATTTATCCCTGGGCTGCAAGGCTGGTTCAACATCCGCAAATCAATCAACGTGATAAAACACATTAACAAAAGAAAGAACAAGAATCATATGATCCTCTCAATAGATGCAGAAAAACCATTTGACAAAGTAAAGCACACTTTCTGGATCAAAACTCTTCAGAGTATAGGGACAGCGGGTACATACCTCAATATCATAAAAGCCATCTACGAACAACCTACAGCGAATATCATTCTCAATGGGGAAAAGCTGAGATCTTTTCCCCTAAGGTCAGGAACGCGGCAGGGATAGCCACTCTCACCACTGCTATTCAACATAGTATTAGAAGTCCTAGCCACAGCAATCAGACAACAAAAAGAAATCAAAGGCATCCAAATCGGCAGAGAGGAAGTCAAACTCTCACTCTTTGCAGATGATATGATACTTTATGTGGAAAACCCAAAAGACTCCACCCCAAAACTGCTAGAACTCACACAGCAATTCCGTCAAGTAGCAGGCTATAAAATCAATGCACAGAAATCACTGGCATTCCTATACACCAACAACAAGACAGAAGAGAGACAAATCAAGGAGTCGATCCCATTCACAACTGCACCCAAAACCAGAAGAGACCTAGGAATAAATTGAACCCAAGAGGCAAAGGATCTGTACTCAGAAAACTACCAAATACTCAGGAAAGTAATTGAAGAAGACACAAAGAAACGGAAAAACGTTCCATGCTCATGGATTGGGAGAACCAACATTGTGAAGAGGTCAATGCTACCTAGAGCGATCTACACATTCAATGCAATCCCCGTCAAAATACCATCCACTTTTTTCCAAGAAATGGAACAAATAATCCTAAGATTTGAATGGAACCAGAAGAGACCACGAATAGCCAGAGGAATATTGAGAAAGAAAAGCAAAGCTGGCGGCATCACAATTCTGGACTTCCAGCTCTATGACAAAGCTGTCATCATCAAGACAGTATGGTACTGGCACAAAAACAGACACATAGATCCATGGAACAGAATCGAGAGCCCAGAAATGGACCCTCAACTCTATGGTCAACTTATCTTTGACAGAGCAGGAAAGAATGTCCAATGGCAAAAAGAGGGTCTCTTCAACAACTGGAGTTGTGGAAATTGGACAGCCCCATGCAGAAGAATGACACTGGACCATTTCCTGACACCACACACAAAAATAGACTCCAAATGTTTGAAAGACCTCAATGTGAGACAGGACTCCATCAAAATCCGAAAGGAGAACACAGGTAGCAAGCTCTTCGACCTCAGCCGCAGCAACTTCTTCCTAGAAACATCACCAAAGGCACGGGAAGCCAGGGCAAAAATGAACTATTGGGATTTCATCAAGATAAAAACCTTTGGCACAGCAAAAGAAACAGTCCACAAAACCAAAAGACAACCGACAGAATGGGAGAAATTATTTACGATTGACATATCAGATAAAGGGCTACTATCCAATATGTATAAAAACGTATCAAACTCAACACCCAAAGAACAAATAATCCAATCAAGAAATAGGCAGAAGACATGAACAGACATTTTTCCAAAGAAGACATCCAAATGGCCAACAGGCACAGGAAAAAGTGCTCAACACGGCTCGGCATCAGGGAAATCCACATCAAAACCTCAATGAGATACCACCTCACACCCGTCAGAATGGCTCAAATGAACAAGTCAGGGAACGACAGAGGTTGGCGGGGATGTGGAGAAAGGGGAACCCTCCTACACTGGTGGTGGGAATGCAAGCTGGTGCAACCCCTCTGGAAAACAGGATGGAGGTTCCTCAAATAGTTGAAATTAGAGCTACCATCCGATCCAGCAATTGCACTCCTGGGTATTTACCACAAAGATACAAATGTAGGGACCCGAAGCGGTACGTGCACCCCATTGTTTGTAGCAGCAATGTCCACAATAGCCAAACTGTTGAAAGAGCCAAGATGTCCATCGACAGATGAATGGATAAAGAAGAGGTGGTATATATCTACACAATGGAATATTACGCAGCCATCAAAAGGAATGAGATGTTGCCATGGACAACGACGTGGATGGAACTGGAGGGTCCGATGATTAGTGAAATAAGTCAATCAGAGAAAGACATGTATCATATGACCTCACTGATATGAGGAATTCTTAATCTCAGGAACAGAGTGAGGCTTGCTGGAGTGGTCGGGGGTGGGAGGGATGGGCTGGCTGGGTGATAGACATTGGGGAGGGTATGAGCTACGGTGAGCGCTGTGAATTGTGTAAGACTGTTGAATCACAGATCTCTACTTCTGAAACAAATAACGCAACATATTTTAAGAATAAAGGAAAAGAAGGAGATAGCAGGAGAGGAAGAATGAAGGGGAGTTAGTGAGAGGGGGAGACAAACCAGGAGACATGATGGATTCTGAAAAAAAATCCGAGGTTTCTAGAGGGGAGGTGGGTCGGGGGATTGGTTAGCCTGGTGATGGGTATTAAAGAGGGCACATTCTGCATGGAGCACTGTGTGTTCGGAACAAACAATGAATCATGGGACACTACACCAAAACAAATGATGTAGTACATGGTGATTAACAAAGCAATAAAAAACAAAGACTGTAATAAGAGATGAAGAAGGACACTATATCCTACTTAAAGGGTCTATCCAAGAAGAAGATCTAACAATTGTAAATGTCTATGCCCCGAACATGGGAGCATCAAATTGTATAAGGCAATTTAGAAGAAAAGCAAAGAAAGACATTGACAACCATACAATCATAGTGGGGGACTTTAACACCCCCCTGACTGAAATGGCCAGATCATCTAAGCAAAAGATC
This sequence comes from Eumetopias jubatus, assembly GCF_037043125.1. NCBI lineage: Eukaryota > Metazoa > Chordata > Mammalia > Carnivora > Otariidae > Eumetopias > Eumetopias jubatus. Next base: position 1,142,873 of record NW_028274848.1, read on the forward strand.
AACAGGGAAATAAAGACTTTAAATGACACACTGGACCAAATGGACTTCACAGACATATTCAGAACGTTCCATCCCGAAGCAACGGAATACACATTCTTCTCTAGGGCCCATGGAACGTTCTCCAGAATGGATCACATCCTAGGTCACAAATCAGGTCTCAACCGGTACCCAAAGATTGGGATCATTCCCTGCACATTTTCAGACCACAATGCTTTGAAACTAGAACTCAATCACAAGAGGAAAGTCGGAAAGAACTCAAATACATGGAGGCTAAAGAGCATCCTACGAAAGAATGAATGGGTCAACCAGGAAATTAAAGAAGAATTTAAAAATTCCTGGAAACCAATGAAAATGAAAACACAACTGTCCAAAATCTTTGGGATACAGCCAAGGCAGTCCTGCGAGGAAAGTATATAGCAATACAAGCCTTTCTCAAGAAACATGAAAGGTCTCAAATACACACCCTAACCCTACACCTAAAGGAGCTGGAGAAAGAACGGCAAATAAAGCGTAAACCCAGCAGGAGAAGAGAAATCATGCAGATCAGAGCAGAAATCAATGAAATAGAACCCAAAAGAACAGTAGAACAGATCAACGGAACTAGGAGCTGGTTCTTTGAAAGAATTCACAAGATTGATACACCCCTGTCCAGGCTGATCAAAAAGAAAAGAGAAATGACCCAAACCAACAAAATCATGAATGAAAGAGGAGAGATCACAACCAACACCAAAGAAATACAAACGATTATAAGAACGTAATCTGAGCAACCCTAGGGCAGCATATTCCATAACCTGGAAGAAATGGGTGCATTCCTAGAGATGTGTCAACTACCAAAACTGACCCAGGAAGAAATAGAAAACCTGAACAGTCCTATAACCACGAAGGCAATTGAAGTAGTCATCAAAAACCTCCCAAGAAACCAAAGCCCAGGGCCAGATGGATTCCCAGGGGAATTCTATCAGACATTTAAAGAAGAATTAATACCTATTCTCCTGAAACTGTTCCAAACAATAGAAATGGAAGGAAAACCTCCAAACTCATTTTATGAGGCCACCATTACCTTGATCCCAAAACCAGACAAAGATCCCATCAAAAAAGAGTATTAGAGACCAATATCCTTGATGAACATCGATGCAAAAATTCTCACCAAAATACTAGCCAAGAGGATACAACAGTACATGAAAAGGAGTATTCTCCATGACCAAGTGGGATTTATCCCTGGGCTGCAAGGCTGGTTCAACATCCGCAAATCAATCAACGTGATAAAACACATTAACAAAAGAAAGAACAAGAATCATATGATCCTCTCAATAGATGCAGAAAAACCATTTGACAAAGTAAAGCACACTTTCTGGATCAAAACTCTTCAGAGTATAGGGACAGCGGGTACATACCTCAATATCATAAAAGCCATCTACGAACAACCTACAGCGAATATCATTCTCAATGGGGAAAAGCTGAGATCTTTTCCCCTAAGGTCAGGAACGCGGCAGGGATAGCCACTCTCACCACTGCTATTCAACATAGTATTAGAAGTCCTAGCCACAGCAATCAGACAACAAAAAGAAATCAAAGGCATCCAAATCGGCAGAGAGGAAGTCAAACTCTCACTCTTTGCAGATGATATGATACTTTATGTGGAAAACCCAAAAGACTCCACCCCAAAACTGCTAGAACTCACACAGCAATTCCGTCAAGTAGCAGGCTATAAAATCAATGCACAGAAATCACTGGCATTCCTATACACCAACAACAAGACAGAAGAGAGACAAATCAAGGAGTCGATCCCATTCACAACTGCACCCAAAACCAGAAGAGACCTAGGAATAAATTGAACCCAAGAGGCAAAGGATCTGTACTCAGAAAACTACCAAATACTCAGGAAAGTAATTGAAGAAGACACAAAGAAACGGAAAAACGTTCCATGCTCATGGATTGGGAGAACCAACATTGTGAAGAGGTCAATGCTACCTAGAGCGATCTACACATTCAATGCAATCCCCGTCAAAATACCATCCACTTTTTTCCAAGAAATGGAACAAATAATCCTAAGATTTGAATGGAACCAGAAGAGACCACGAATAGCCAGAGGAATATTGAGAAAGAAAAGCAAAGCTGGCGGCATCACAATTCTGGACTTCCAGCTCTATGACAAAGCTGTCATCATCAAGACAGTATGGTACTGGCACAAAAACAGACACATAGATCCATGGAACAGAATCGAGAGCCCAGAAATGGACCCTCAACTCTATGGTCAACTTATCTTTGACAGAGCAGGAAAGAATGTCCAATGGCAAAAAGAGGGTCTCTTCAACAACTGGAGTTGTGGAAATTGGACAGCCCCATGCAGAAGAATGACACTGGACCATTTCCTGACACCACACACAAAAATAGACTCCAAATGTTTGAAAGACCTCAATGTGAGACAGGACTCCATCAAAATCCGAAAGGAGAACACAGGTAGCAAGCTCTTCGACCTCAGCCGCAGCAACTTCTTCCTAGAAACATCACCAAAGGCACGGGAAGCCAGGGCAAAAATGAACTATTGGGATTTCATCAAGATAAAAACCTTTGGCACAGCAAAAGAAACAGTCCACAAAACCAAAAGACAACCGACAGAATGGGAGAAATTATTTACGATTGACATATCAGATAAAGGGCTACTATCCAATATGTATAAAAACGTATCAAACTCAACACCCAAAGAACAAATAATCCAATCAAGAAATAGGCAGAAGACATGAACAGACATTTTTCCAAAGAAGACATCCAAATGGCCAACAGGCACAGGAAAAAGTGCTCAACACGGCTCGGCATCAGGGAAATCCACATCAAAACCTCAATGAGATACCCCCTCACACCCGTCAGAATGGCTCAAATGAACAAGTCAGGGAACGACAGAGGTTGGCGGGGATGTGGAGAAAGGGGAACCCTCCTACACTGGTGGTGGGAATGCAAGCTGGTGCAACCCCTCTGGAAAACAGGATGGAGGTTCCTCAAATAGTTGAAATTAGAGCTACCATCCGATCCAGCAATTGCACTCCTGGGTATTTACCCCAAAGATACAAATGTAGGGACCCGAAGCGGTACGTGCACCCCATTGTTTGTAGCAGCAATGTCCACAATAGCCAAACTGTTGAAAGAGCCAAGATGTCCATCGACAGATGAATGGATAAAGAAGAGGTGGTATATATCTACACAATGGAATATTACGCAGCCATCGAAAGGAATGAGATGTTGCCATGGACAACGACGTGGATGGAACTGGAGGGTCCGATGATTAGTGAAATAAGTCAATCAGAGAAAGACATGTATCATATGACCTCACTGATATGAGGAATTCTTAATCTCAGGAACAGAGTGAGGCTTGCTGGAGTGGTCGGGGGTGGGAGGGATGGGCTGGCTGGGTGATAGACATTGGGGAGGGTATGAGCTACGGTGAGCGCTGTGAATTGTGTAAGACTGTTGAATCACAGATCTCTACTTCTGAAACAAATAACGCAACATATTTTAAGAATAAAGGAAAAGAAGGAGATAGCAGGAGAGGAAGAATGAAAGGGAGTTAGTGAGAGGGGGAGACAGACCAGGAGAGATGATGGATTCTGAAAAAAAATCCGAGGTTTGTAGACGGGAGGTGGGTCGGGGGATTGGTTAGCCTGGTGATGGGTATTAAAGAGGGCACATTCTGCATGGAGCACTGTGTGTTCGGAACAAACAATGAATCATGGGACACTACACCAAAACAAATGATGTAGTACATGGTGATTAACAAAGCAATAAAAAACAAAGACTGTAATAAGAGATGAAGAAGGACACTATATCCTACTTAAAGGGTCTATCCAAGAAGAAGATCTAACAATTGTAAATGTCTATGCCCCGAACATGGGAGCATCCAATTGTATAAGGCAATTTAGAAGAAAAGCAAAGAAAGACATTGACAACCATACAATCATAGTGGGGGACTTTAACACCCCCCTGACTGAAATGGCCAGATCATCTAAGCAAAAGATCAACAAGGAAATAAAGACTTTAAATGACACACTGGACCAAATGGACTTCACAGACATATTCAGAACGTTCCATCCCGAAGCAACGGAATACACATTCTTCTCTAGGGCCCATGGAACGTTCTCCAGAATGGATCACATCCTAGGTCACAAATCAGGTCTCAACCGGTACCCAAAGATTGGGATCATTCCCTGCACATTTTCAGAGCACAATGCTTTGAAACTAGAACTCAATCACAAGAGGAAAGTCGGAAAGAACTCAAATACATGGAGGCTAAAGAGCATCCTACGAAAGAATGAATGGGTCAACCAGGAAATTAAAGAAGAATTTAAAAATTCCTGGAAACCAATGAAAATGAAAACACAACTGTCCAAAATCTTTGGGATACAGCCAAGGCAGTCCTGCGAGGAAAGTATATAGCAATACAAGCCTTTCTCAAGAAACATGAAAGGTCTCAAATACACACCCTAACCCTACACCTAACGGAGCTGGAGAAAGAACGGCAAATAAAGCCTAAACCCAGCAGGAGAAGAGAAATCATGCAGATCAGAGCAGAAATCAATGAAATAGAACCCAAAAGAACAGTAGAACAGATCAACGGAACTAGGAGCTGGTTCTTTGAAAGAATTCACAAGATTGATACACCCCTGTCCAGGCTGATCAAAAAGAACAGAGAAATGACCCAAATCAACAAAATCATGAATGAAAGAGGAGAGATCACAACCAACACCAAAGAAATACAAACGATTATAAGAACGTAATCTGAGCAACCCTAGGGCAGCATATTCCATAACCTGGAAGAAATGGGTGCATTCCTAGAGATGTGTCAACTACCAAAACTGACCCAGGAAGAAAGAGAAAACCTGAACAGTCCTATAACCACGAAGGCAATTGAAGTAGTCATCAAAAACCTCCCAAGAAACCAAAGCCCAGGGCCAGATGGATTCCCAGGGGAATTCTATCAGACATTTAAAGAAGAATTAATACCTATTCTCCTGAAACTGTTCCAAACAATAGAAATGGAAGGAAAACTTCCAAACTCATTTTATGAGGCCACCATTACCTTGATCCCAAAACCAGACAAAGATCCCATCAAAAAGGAGTATTAGAGACCAATATCCTTGATGAACATCGATGCAAAAATTCTCACCAAAATACTAGCCAAGAGGATCCAACAGTAGATGAAAAGGAGTATTCACCATGACCAAGTGGGATTTATCCCTGGGCTGCAAGGCTGGTTCAACATCCGCAGATCAATCAACGTGATAAAACACATTAACAAAAGAAAGAACAAGAATCATATGATCCTCTCAATAGATGCAGAAAAACCATTTGACAAAGAAAAGCACACTTTCTCGATCAAAACTCTTCAGAGTATAGGGACAGCGGGTACATACCTCAATATCATAAAAGCCATCTACGAACAACCTACAGCGAATATCATTCTCAATGGGGAAAAGCTGAGATCTTTTCCCCTAAGGTCAGGAACGCGGCAGGGATAGCCACTCTCACCACTGCTATTCAACATAGTATTAGAAGTCCTAGCCACAGCAATCAGACAACAAAAAGAAATCAAAGGCATCCAAATCGGCAGAGAGGAAGTCAAACTCTCACTCTTTGCAGATGATATGATACTTTATGTGGAAAACCCAAAAGACTCCACCCCAAAACTGCTAGAACTCACACAGCAATTCCGTCAAGTAGCAGGCTATAAAATCAATGCACAGAAATCACTGGCATTCCTATACACCAACAACAAGACAGAAGAGAGACAAATCAAGGAGTCGATCCCATTCACAACTGCACCCAAAACCAGAAGAGACCTAGGAATAAATTGAACCCAAGAGGCAAAGGATCTGTACTCAGAAAACTACCAAAGACTCAGGAAAGTAATTGAAGAAGACACAAAGAAACGGAAAAACGTTCCATGCTCATGGATTGGGAGAACCAACATTGTGAAGAGGTCAATGCTACCTAGAGCGATCTACACATTCAATGCAATCCCCGTCAAAATACCATCCACTTTTTTCCAAGAAATGGAACAAATAATCCTAAGATTTGAATGGAACCAGAAGAGACCACGAATAGCCAGAGGAATATTGAGAAAGAAAAGCAAAGCTGGCGGCATCACAATTCTGGACTTCCAGCTCTATGACAAAGCTGTCATCATCAAGACAGTATGGTACTGGCACAAAAACAGACACATAGATCCATGGAACAGAATCGAGAGCCCAGAAATGGACCCTCAACTCTATGGTCAACTTATCTTTGACAGAGCAGGAAAGAATGTCCAATGGCAAAAAGAGGGTCTCTTCAACAACTGGAGTTGTGGAAATTGGAGAGCCCCATGCAGAAGAATGACACTGGACCATTTCCTGACACCACACACAAAAATAGACTCCAAATGTTTGAAAGACCTCAATGTGAGACAGGACTCCATCAAAATCCGAAAGGAGAACACAGGTAGCAAGCTCTTCGACCTCAGCCGCAGCAACTTCTTCCTAGAAACATCACCAAAGGCACGGGAAGCCAGGGCAAAAATGAACTATTGGGATTTCATCAAGATAAAAACCTTTGGCACAGCAAAAGAAACAGTCCACAAAACCAAAAGACAACCGACAGAATGGGAGAAATTATTTACGATTGACATATCAGATAAAGGGCTACTATCCAATATGTATAAAAACGTATCAAACTCAACACCCAAAGAACAAATAATCCAATCAAGAAATAGGCAGAAGACATGAACAGACATTTTTCCAAAGAAGACATCCAAATGGCCAACAGGCACAGGAAAAATTGCTCAACACGGCTCGGCATCAGGGAAATCCACATCAAAACCTCAATGAGATACCACCTCACACCCGTCAGAATGGCTCAAATGAACAAGTCAGGGAACGACAGAGGTTGGCGGGGATGTGGAGAAAGGGGAACCCTCCTACACTGGTGGTGGGAATGCAAGCTGGTGCAACCCCTCTGGAAAACAGGATGGAGGTTCCTCAAATAGTTGAAATTAGAGCTACCATCCGATCCAGCAATTGCACTCCTGGGTATTTACCCCAAAGATACAAATGTAGGGACCCGAAGCGGTACGTGCACCCCATTGTTTGTAGCAGCAATGTCCACAATAGCCAAACTGTTGAAAGAGCCAAGATGTCCATCGACAGATGAATGGATAAAGAAGAGGTGGTATATATCTACACAATGGAATATTACGCAGCCATCAAAAGGAATGAGATGTTGCCATGGACAACGACGTGGATGGAACTGGAGGGTCCGATGATTAGTGAAATAAGTCAATCAGAGAAAGACATGTATCATATGACCTCACTGATATGAGGAATTCTTAATCTCAGGAACAGAGTGAGGCTTGCTGGAGTGGTCGGGGGTGGGAGGGATGGGCTGGCTGGGTGATAGACATTGGGGAGGGTATGAGCTACGGTGAGCGCTGTGAATTGTGTAAGACTGTTGAATCACAGATCTCTACTTCTGAAACAAATAACGCAACATATTTTAAGAATAAAGGAAAAGAAGGAGATAGCAGGAGAGGAAGAATGAAGGGGAGTTAGTGAGAGGGGGAGACAGACCAGGAGACATGATGGATTCTGAAAAAAAATCCGAGGTTTCTAGAGGGGAGGTGGGTCGGGGGATTGGTTAGCCTGGTGATGGGTATTAAAGAGGGCACATTCTGCATGGAGCACTGTGTGTTCGGAACAAACAATGAATCATGGGACACTACACCAAAACAAATGATGTAGTACATGGTGATTAACAAAGCAATAAAAAACAAAGACTGTAATAAGAGATGAAGAAGGACACTATATCCTACTTAAAGGGTCTATCCAAGAAGAAGATCTAACAATTGTAAATGTCTATGCCCCGAACATGGGAGCATCCAATTGTATAAGGCAATTTAGAAGAAAAGCAAAGAAAGACATTGACAACCATACAATCATAGTGGGGGACTTTAACACCCCCCTGACTGAAATGGCCAGATCATCTAAGCAAAAGATCAACAGGGAAATAAAGACTTTAAATGACACACTGGACCAAATGGACTTCACAGACATATTCAGAACGTTCCATCCCGAAGCAACGGAATACACATTCTTCTCTAGGGCCCATGGAACGTTCTCCAGAATGGATCACATCCTAGGTCACAAATCAGGTCTCAACCGGTACCCAAAGATTGGGATCATTCCCTGCACATTTTCAGACCACAATGCTTTGAAACTAGAACTCAATCACAAGAGGAAAGTCGGAAAGAACTCAAATACATGGAGGCTAAAGAGCATCCTACGAAAGAATGAATGGGTCAACCAGGAAATTAAAGAAGAATTTAAAAATTCCTGGAAACCAATGAAAATGAAAACACAACTGTCCAAAATCTTTGGGATACAGCCAAGGCAGTCCTGCGAGGAAAGTATATAGCAATACAAGCCTTTCTCAAGAAACATGAAAGGTCTCAAATACACACCCTAACCCTACACCTAAAGGAGCTGGAGAAAGAACGGCAAATAAAGCGTAAACCCAGCAGGAGAAGAGAAATCATGCAGATCAGAGCAGAAATCAATGAAATAGAACCCAAAAGAACAGTAGAACAGATCAACGGAACTAGGAGCTGGTTCTTTGAAAGAATTCACAAGATTGATACACCCCTGTCCAGGCTGATCAAAAAGAAAAGAGAAATGACCCAAACCAACAAAATCATGAATGAAAGAGGAGAGATCACAACCAACACCAAAGAAATACAAACGATTATAAGAACGTAATCTGAGCAACCCTAGGGCAGCATATTCCATAACCTGGAAGAAATGGGTGCATTCCTAGAGATGTGTCAACTACCAAAACTGACCCAGGAAGAAATAGAAAACCTGAACAGTCCTATAACCACGAAGGCAATTGAAGTAGTCATCAAAAACCTCCCAAGAAACCAAAGCCCAGGGCCAGATGGATTCCCAGGGGAATTCTATCAGACATTTAAAGAAGAATTAATACCTATTCTCCTGAAACTGTTCCAAACAATAGAAATGGAAGGAAAACCTCCAAACTCATTTTATGAGGCCACCATTACCTTGATCCCAAAACCAGACAAAGATCCCATCAAAAAAGAGTATTAGAGACCAATATCCTTGATGAACATCGATGCAAAAATTCTCACCAAAATACTAGCCAAGAGGATACAACAGTACATGAAAAGGAGTATTCACCATGACCAAGTGGGATTTATCCCTGGGCTGCAAGGCTGGTTCAACATCCGCAAATCAATCAACGTGATAAAACACATTAACAAAAGAAAGAACAAGAATCATATGATCCTCTCAATAGATGCAGAAAAACCATTTGACAAAGTAAAGCACACTTTCTGGATCAAAACTCTTCAGAGTATAGGGACAGCGGGTACATACCTCAATATCATAAAAGCCATCTACGAACAACCTACAGCGAATATCATTCTCAATGGGGAAAAGCTGAGATCTTTTCCCCTAAGGTCAGGAACGCGGCAGGGATAGCCACTCTCACCACTGCTATTCAACATAGTATTAGAAGTCCTAGCCACAGCAATCAGACAACAAAAAGAAATCAAAGGCATCCAAATCGGCAGAGAGGAAGTCAAACTCTCACTCTTTGCAGATGATATGATACTTTATGTGGAAAACCCAAAAGACTCCACCCCAAAACTGCTAGAACTCACACAGCAATTCCGTCAAGTAGCAGGCTATAAAATCAATGCACAGAAATCACTGGCATTCCTATACACCAACAACAAGACAGAAGAGAGACAAATCAAGGAGTCGATCCCATTCACAACTGCACCCAAAACCAGAAGAGACCTAGGAATAAATTGAACCCAAGAGGCAAAGGATCTGTACTCAGAAAACTACCAAAGACTCAGGAAAGTAATTGAAGAAGACACAAAGAAACGGAAAAACGTTCCATGCTCATGGATTGGGAGAACCAACATTGTGAAGAGGTCAATGCTACCTAGAGCGATCTACACATTCAATGCAATCCCCGTCAAAATACCATCCACTTTTTTCCAAGAAATGGAACAAATAATCCTAAGATTTGAATGGAACCAGAAGAGACCACGAATAGCCAGAGGAATATTGAGAAAGAAAAGCAAAGCTGGCGGCATCACAATTCTGGACTTCCAGCTCTATGACAAAGCTGTCATCATCAAGACAGTATGGTACTGGCACAAAAACAGACACATAGATCCATGGAACAGAATCGAGAGCCCAGAAATGGACCCTCAACTCTATGGTCAACTTATCTTTGACAGAGCAGGAAAGAATGTCCAATGGCAAAAAGAGGGTCTCTTCAACAACTGGAGTTGTGGAAATGGGACAGCCCCATGCAGAAGAATGACACTGGACCATTTCCTGACACCACACACAAAAATAGACTCCAAATGTTTGAAAGACCTCAATGTGAGACAGGACTCCATCAAAATCCGAAAGGAGAACACAGGTAGCAAGCTCTTCGACCTCAGCCGCAGCAACTTCTTCCTAGAAACATCACCAAAGGCACGGGAAGCCAGGGCAAAAATGAACTATTGGGATTTCATCAAGATAAAAACCTTTGGCACAGCAAAAGAAACAGTCCACAAAACCAAAAGACAACCGACAGAATGGGAGAAATTATTTACGATTGACATATCAGATAAAGGGCTACTATCCAATATGTATAAAAACGTATCAAACTCAACACCCAAAGAACAAATAATCCAATCAAGAAATAGGCAGAAGACATGAACAGACACTTTTCCAAAGAAGACATCCAAATGGCCAACAGGCACAGGAAAAAGTGCTCAACACGGCTCGGCATCAGGGAAATCCACATCAAAACCTCAATGAGATACCCCCTCACACCCGTCAGAATGGCTCAAATGAACAAGTCAGGGAACGACAGAGGTTGGCGGGGATGTGGAGAAAGGGGAACCCTCCTACACTGGTGGTGGGAATGCAAGCTGGTGCAACCCCTCTGGAAAACAGGATGGAGGTTCCTCAAATAGTTGAAATTAGAGCTACCATCCGATCCAGCAATTGCACTCCTGGGTATTTACCCCAAAGATACAAATGTAGGGACCCGAAGCGGTACGTGCACCCCATTGTTTGTAGCAGCAATGTCCACAATAGCCAAACTGTTGAAAGAGCCAAGATGTCCATCGACAGATGAATGGATAAAGAAGAGGTGGTATATATCTACACAATGGAATATTACGCAGCCATCGAAAGGAATGAGATGTTGCCATGGACAACGACGTGGATGGAACTGGAGGGTCCGATGATTAGTGAAATAAGTCAATCAGAGAAAGACATGTATCATATGACCTCACTGATATGAGGAATTCTTAATCTCAGGAACAGAGTGAGGCTTGCTGGAGTGGTCGGGGGTGGGAGGGATGGGCTGGCTGGGTGATAGACATTGGGGAGGGTATGAGCTACGGTGAGCGCTGTGAATTGTGTAAGACTGTTGAATCACAGATCTCTACTTCTGAAACAAATAACGCAACATATTTTAAGAATAAAGGAAAAGAAGGAGATAGCAGGAGAGGAAGAATGAAAGGGAGTTAGTGAGAGGGGGAGACAGACCAGGAGAGATGATGGATTCTGAAAAAAAATCCGAGGTTTGTAGACGGGAGGTGGGTCGGGGGATTGGTTAGCCTGGTGATGGGTATTAAAGAGGGCACATTCTGCATGGAGCACTGTGTGTTCGGAACAAACAATGAATCATGGGACACTACACCAAAACAAATGATGTAGTACATGGTGATTAACAAAGCAATAAAAAACAAAGACTGTAATAAGAGATGAAGAAGGACACTATATCCTACTTAAAGGGTCTATCCAAGAAGAAGATCTAACAATTGTAAATGTCTATGCCCCGAACATGGGAGCATCCAATTGTATAAGGCAATTTAGAAGAAAAGCAAAGAAAGACATTGACAACCATACAATCATAGTGGGGGACTTTAACACCCCCCTGACTGAAATGGCCAGATCATCTAAGCAAAAGATCAACAAGGAAATAAAGACTTTAAATGACACACTGGACCAAATGGACTTCACAGACATATTCAGAACGTTCCATCCCGAAGCAACGGAATACACATTCTTCTCTAGGGCCCATGGAACGTTCTCCAGAATGGATCACATCCTAGGTCACAAATCAGGTCTCAACCGGTACCCAAAGTTTGGGATCATTCCCTGCACATTTTCAGAGCACAATGCTTTGAAACTAGAACTCAATCACAAGAGGAAAGTCGGAAAGAACTCAAATACATGGAGGCTAAAGAGCATCCTACGAAAGAATGAATGGGTCAACCAGGAAATTAAAGAAGAATTTAAAAATTCCTGGAAACCAATGAAAATGAAAACACAACTGTCCAAAATCTTTGGGATACAGCCAAGGCAGTCCTGCGAGGAAAGTATATAGCAATACAAGCCTTTCTCAAGAAACATGAAAGGTCTCAAATACACACCCTAACCCTACACCTAACGGAGCTGGAGAAAGAACGGCAAATAAAGCCTAAACCCAGCAGGAGAAGAGAAATCATGCAGATCAGAGCAGAAATCAATGAAATAGAACCCAAAAGAACAGTAGAACAGATCAACGGAACTAGGAGCTGGTTCTTTGAAAGAATTCACAAGATTGATACACCCCTGTCCAGGCTGATCAAAAAGAACAGAGAAATGACCCAAATCAACAAAATCATGAATGAAAGAGGAGAGATCACAACCAACACCAAAGAAATACAAACGATTATAAGAACGTAATCTGAGCAACCCTATGGCAGCATATTCCATAACCTGGAAGAAATGGGTGCATTCCTAGAGATGTGTCAACTACCAAAACTGACCCAGGAAGAAAGAGAAAACCTGAACAGTCCTATAACCACGAAGGCAATTGAAGTAGTCATCAAAAACCTCCCAAGAAACCAAAGCCCAGGGCCAGATGGATTCCCAGGGGAATTCTATCAGACATTTAAAGAAGAATTAATACCTATTCTCCTGAAACTGTTCCAAACAATAGAAATGGAAGGAAAACTTCCAAACTCATTTTATGAGGCCACCATTACCTTGATCCCAAAACCAGACAAAGATCCCATCAAAAAGGAGTATTAGAGACCAATATCCTTGATGAACATCGATGCAAAAATTCTCACCAAAATACTAGCCAAGAGGATCCAACAGTAGATGAAAAGGAGTATTCACCATGACCAAGTGGGATTTATCCCTGGGCTGCAAGGCTGGTTCAACATCCGCAGATCAATCAACGTGATAAAACACATTAACAAAAGAAAGAACAAGAATCATATGATCCTCTCAATAGATGCAGAAAAACCATTTGACAAAGAAAAGCACACTTTCTCGATCAAAACTCTTCAGAGTATAGGGACAGCGGGTACATACCTCAATATCATAAAAGCCATCTACGAACAACCTACAGCGAATATCATTCTCAATGGGGAAAAGCTGAGATCTTTTCCCCTAAGGTCAGGAACGCGGCAGGGATAGCCACTCTCACCACTGCTATTCAACATAGTATTAGAAGTCCTAGCCACAGCAATCAGACAACAAAAAGAAATCAAAGGCATCCAAATCGGCAGAGAGGAAGTCAAACTCTCACTCTTTGCAGATGATATGATACTTTATGTGGAAAACCCAAAAGACTCCACCCCAAAACTGCTAGAACTCACACAGCAATTCCGTCAAGTAGCAGGCTATAAAATCAATGCACAGAAATCACTGGCATTCCTATACACCAACAACAAGACAGAAGAGAGACAAATCAAGGAGTCGATCCCATTCACAACTGCACCCAAAACCAGAAGAGACCTAGGAATAAATTGAACCCAAGAGGCAAAGGATCTGTACTCAGAAAACTACCAAAGACTCAGGAAAGTAATTGAAGAAGACACAAAGAAACGGAAAAACGTTCCATGCTCATGGATTGGGAGAACCAACATTGTGAAGAGGTCAATGCTACCTAGAGCGATCTACACATTCAATGCAATCCCCGTCAAAATACCATCCACTTTTTTCCAAGAAATGGAACAAATAATCCTAAGATTTGAATGGAACCAGAAGAGACCACGAATAGCCAGAGGAATATTGAGAAAGAAAAGCAAAGCTGGCGGCATCACAATTCTGGACTTCCAGCTCTATGACAAAGCTGTCATCATCAAGACAGTATGGTACTGGCACAAAAACAGACACATAGATCCATGGAACAGAATCGAGAGCCCAGAAATGGACCCTCAACTCTATGGTCAACTTATCTTTGACAGAGCAGGAAAGAATGTCCAATGGCAAAAAGAGGGTCTCTTCAACAACTGGAGTTGTGGAAATTGGACAGCCCCATGCAGAAGAATGACACTGGACCATTTCCTGACACCACACACAAAAATAGACTCCAAATGTTTGAAAGACCTCAATGTGAGACAGGACTCCATCAAAATCCGAAAGGAGAACACAGGTAGCAAGCTCTTCGACCTCAGCCGCAGCAACTTCTTCCTAGAAACATCACCAAAGGCACGGGAAGCCAGGGCAAAAATGAACTATTGGGATTTCATCAAGATAAAAACCTTTGGCACAGCAAAAGAAACAGTCCACAAAACCAAAAGACAACCGACAGAATGGGAGAAATTATTTACGATTGACATATATGATAAAGGGCTACTATCCAATATGTATAAAAACGTATCAAACTCAACACCCAAAGAACAAATAATCCAATCAAGAAATAGGCAGAAGACATGAACAGACATTTTTCCAAAGAAGACATCCAAATGGCCAACAGGCACAGGAAAAAGTGCTCAACACGGCTCGGCATCAGGGAAATCCACATCAAAACCTCAATGAGATACCCCCTCACACCCGTCAGAATGGCTCAAATGAACAAGTCAGGGAACGACAGAGGTTGGCGGGGATGTGGAGAAAGGGGAACCCTCCTACACTGGTGGTGGGAATGCAAGCTGGTGCAACCCCTCTGGAAAACAGGATGGAGGTTCCTCAAATAGTTGAAATTAGAGCTACCATCCGATCCAGCAATTGCACTCCTGGGTATTTACCCCAAAGATACAAATGTAGGGACCCGAAGCGGTACGTGCACCCCATTGTTTGTAGCAGCAATGTCCACAATAGCCAAACTGTTGAAAGAGCCAAGATGTCCATCGACAGATGAATGGATAAAGAAGAGGTGGTATATATCTACACAATGGAATATTACGCAGCCATCAAAAGGAATGAGATGTTGCCATGGACAACGACGTGGATGGAACTGGAGGGTCCGATGATTAGTGAAATAAGTCAATCAGAGAAAGACATGTATCATATGACCTCACTGATATGAGGAATTCTTAATCTCAGGAACAGAGTGAGGCTTGCTGGAGTGGTCGGGGGTGGGAGGGATGGGCTGGCTGGGTGATAGACATTGGGGAGGGTATGAGCTACGGTGAGCGCTGTGAATTGTGTAAGACTGTTGAATCACAGATCTCTACTTCTGAAACAAATAACGCAACATATTTTAAGAATAAAGGAAAAGAAGGAGATAGCAGGAGAGGAAGAATGAAGGGGAGTTAGTGAGAGGGGGAGACAGACCAGGAGACATGATGGATTCTGAAAAAAAATCCGAGGTTTCTAGAGGGGAGGTGGGTCGGGGGATTGGTTAGCCTGGTGATGGGTATTAAAGAGGGCACATTCTGCATGGAGCACTGTGTGTTCGGAACAAACAATGAATCATGGGACACTACACCAAAACAAATGATGTAGTACATGGTGATTAACAAAGCAATAAAAAACAAAGACTGTAATAAGAGATGAAGAAGGACACTATATCCTACTTAAAGGGTCTATCCAAGAAGAAGATCTAACAATTGTAAATGTCTATGCCCCGAACATGGGAGCATCCAATTGTATAAGGCAATTTAGAAGAAAAGGAAAGAAAGACATTGACAACCATACAATCATAGTGGGGGACTTTAACACCCCCCTGACTGAAATGGCCAGATCATCTAAGCAAAAGATCAACAGGGAAATAAAGACTTTAAATGACACACTGGACCAAATGGACTTCACAGACATATTCAGAACGTTCCATCCCGAAGCAACGGAATACACATTCTTCTCTAGGGCCCATGGAACGTTCTCCAGAATGGATCACATCCTAGGTCACAAATCAGGTCTCAACCGGTACCCAAAGATTGGGATCATTCCCTGCACATTTTCAGACCACAATGCTTTGAAACTAGAACTCAATCACAAGAGGAAAGTCGGAAAGAACTCAAATACATGGAGGCTAAAGAGCATCCTACGAAAGAATGAATGGGTCAACCAGGAAATTAAAGAAGAATTTAAAAATTCCTGGAAACCAATGAAAATGAAAACACAACTGTCCAAAATCTTTGGGATACAGCCAAGGCAGTCCTGCGAGGAAAGTATATAGCAATACAAGCCTTTCTCAAGAAACATGAAAGGTCTCAAATACACACCCTAACCCTACACCTAAAGGAGCTGGAGAAAGAACGGCAAATAAAGCGTAAACCCAGCAGGAGAAGAGAAATCATGCAGATCAGAGCAGAAATCAATGAAATAGAACCCAAAAGAACAGTAGAACAGATCAACGGAACTAGGAGCTGGTTCTTTGAAAGAATTCACAAGATTGATACACCCCTGTCCAGGCTGATCAAAAAGAAAAGAGAAATGACCCAAACCAACAAAATCATGAATGAAAGAGGAGAGATCACAACCAACACCAAAGAAATACAAACGATTATAAGAACGTAATCTGAGCAACCCTAGGGCAGCATATTCCATAACCTGGAAGAAATGGGTGCATTCCTAGAGATGTGTCAACTACCAAAACTGACCCAGGAAGAAATAGAAAACCTGAACAGTCCTATAACCACGAAGGCAATTGAAGTAGTCATCAAAAACCTCCCAAGAAACCAAAGCCCAGGGCCAGATGGATTCCCAGGGGAATTCTATCAGACATTTAAAGAAGAATTAATACCTATTCTCCTGAAACTGTTCCAAACAATAGAAATGGAAGGAAAACCTCCAAACTCATTTTATGAGGCCACCATTACCTTGATCCCAAAACCAGACAAAGATCCCATCAAAAAAGAGTATTAGAGACCAATATCCTTGATGAACATCGATGCAAAAATTCTCACCAAAATACTAGCCAAGAGGATACAACAGTACATGAAAAGGAGTATTCACCATGACCAAGTGGGATTTATCCCTGGGCTGCAAGGCTGGTTCAACATCCGCAAATCAATCAACGTGATAAAACACATTAACAAAAGAAAGAACAAGAATCATATGATCCTCTCAATAGATGCAGAAAAACCATTTGACAAAGTAAAGCACACTTTCTGGATCAAAACTCTTCAGAGTATAGGGACAGCGGGTACATACCTCAATATCATAAAAGCCATCTACGAACAACCTACAGCGAATATCATTCTCAATGGGGAAAAGCTGAGATCTTTTCCCCTAAGGTCAGGAACGCGGCAGGGATAGCCACTCTCACCACTGCTATTCAACATAGTATTAGAAGTCCTAGCCACAGCAATCAGACAACAAAAAGAAATCAAAGGCATCCAAATCGGCAGAGAGGAAGTCAAACTCTCACTCTTTGCAGATGATATGATACTTTATGTGGAAAACCCAAAAGACTCCACCCCAAAACTGCTAGAACTCACACAGCAATTCCGTCAAGTAGCAGGCTATAAAATCAATGCACAGAAATCACTGGCATTCCTATACACCAACAACAAGACAGAAGAGAGACAAATCAAGGAGTCGATCCCATTCACAACTGCACCCAAAACCAGAAGAGACCTAGGAATAAATTGAACCCAAGAGGCAAAGGATCTGTACTCAGAAAACTACCAAATACTCAGGAAAGTAATTGAAGAAGACACAAAGAAACGGAAAAACGTTCCATGCTCATGGATTGGGAGAACCAACATTGTGAAGAGGTCAATGCTACCTAGAGCGATCTACACATTCAATGCAATCCCCGTCAAAATACCATCCACTTTTTTCCAAGAAATGGAACAAATAATCCTAAGATTTGAATGGAACCAGAAGAGACCACGAATAGCCAGAGGAATATTGAGAAAGAAAAGCAAAGCTGGCGGCATCACAATTCTGGACTTCCAGCTCTATGACAAAGCTGTCATCATCAAGACAGTATGGTACTGGCACAAAAACAGACACATAGATCCATGGAACAGAATCGAGAGCCCAGAAATGGACCCTCAACTCTATGGTCAACTTATCTTTGACAGAGCAGGAAAGAATGTCCAATGGCAAAAAGAGGGTCTCTTCAACAACTGGAGTTGTGGAAATTGGACAGCCCCATGCAGAAGAATGACACTGGACCATTTCCTGACACCACACACAAAAATAGACTCCAAATGTTTGAAAGACCTCAATGTGAGACAGGACTCCATCAAAATCCGAAAGGAGAACACAGGTAGCAAGCTCTTCGACCTCAGCCGCAGCAACTTCTTCCTAGAAACATCACCAAAGGCACGGGAAGCCAGGGCAAAAATGAACTATTGGGATTTCATCAAGATAAAAACCTTTGGCACAGCAAAAGAAACAGTCCACAAAACCAAAAGACAACCGACAGAATGGGAGAAATTATTTACGATTGACATATCAGATAAAGGGCTACTATCCAATATGTATAAAAACGTATCAAACTCAACACCCAAAGAACAAATAATCCAATCAAGAAATAGGCAGAAGACATGAACAGACATTTTTCCAAAGAAGACATCCAAATGGCCAACAGGCACAGGAAAAAGTGCTCAACACGGCTCGGCATCAGGGAAATCCACATCAAAACCTCAATGAGATACCCCCTCACACCCGTCAGAATGGCTCAAATGAACAAGTCAGGGAACGACAGAGGTTGGCGGGGATGTGGAGAAAGGGGAACCCTCCTACACTGGTGGTGGGAATGCAAGCTGGTGCAACCCCTCTGGAAAACAGGATGGAGGTTCCTCAAATAGTTGAAATTAGAGCTACCATCCGATCCAGCAATTGCACTCCTGGGTATTTACCCCAAAGATACAAATGTAGGGACCCGAAGCGGTACGTGCACCCCATTGTTTGTAGCAGCAATGTCCACAATAGCCAAACTGTTGAAAGAGCCAAGATGTCCATCGACAGATGAATGGATAAAGAAGAGGTGGTATATATCTACACAATGGAATATTACGCAGCCATCGAAAGGAATGAGATGTTGCCATGGACAACGACGTGGATGGAACTGGAGGGTCCGATGATTAGTGAAATAAGTCAATCAGAGAAAGACATGTATCATATGACCTCACTGATATGAGGAATTCTTAATCTCAGGAACAGAGTGAGGCTTGCTGGAGTGGTCGGGGGTGGGAGGGATGGGCTGGCTGGGTGATAGACATTGGGGAGGGTATGAGCTACGGTGAGCGCTGTGAATTGTGTAAGACTGTTGAATCACAGATCTCTACTTCTGAAACAAATAACGCAACATATTTTAAGAATAAAGGAAAAGAAGGAGATAGCAGGAGAGGAAGAATGAAAGGGAGTTAGTGAGAGGGGGAGACAGACCAGGAGAGATGATGGATTCTGAAAAAAAATCCGAGGTTTGTAGACGGGAGGTGGGTCGGGGGATTGGTTAGCCTGGTGATGGGTATTAAAGAGGGCACATTCTGCATGGAGCACTGTGTGTTCGGAACAAACAATGAATCATGGGACACTACACCAAAACAAATGATGTAGTACATGGTGATTAACAAAGCAATAAAAAACAAAGACTGTAATAAGAGATGAAGAAGGACACTATATCCTACTTAAAGGGTCTATCCAAGAAGAAGATCTAACAATTGTAAATGTCTATGCCCCGAACATGGGAGCATCCAATTGTATAAGGCAATTTAGAAGAAAAGCAAAGAAAGACATTGACAACCATACAATCATAGTGGGGGACTTTAACACCCCCCTGACTGAAATGGCCAGATCATCTAAGCAAAAGATCAACAAGGAAATAAAGACTTTAAATGACACACTGGACCAAATGGACTTCACAGACATATTCAGAACGTTCCATCCCGAAGCAACGGAATACACATTCTTCTCTAGGGCCCATGGAACGTTCTCCAGAATGGATCACATCCTAGGTCACAAATCAGGTCTCAACCGGTACCCAAAGATTGGGATCATTCCCTGCACATTTTCAGAGCACAATGCTTTGAAACTAGAACTCAATCACAAGAGGAAAGTCGGAAAGAACTCAAATACATGGAGGCTAAAGAGCATCCTACGAAAGAATGAATGGGTCAACCAGGAAATTAAAGAAGAATTTAAAAATTCCTGGAAACCAATGAAAATGAAAACACAACTGTCCAAAATCTTTGGGATACAGCCAAGGCAGTCCTGCGAGGAAAGTATATAGCAATACAAGCCTTTCTCAAGAAACATGAAAGGTCTCAAATACACACCCTAACCCTACACCTAACGGAGCTGGAGAAAGAACGGCAAATAAAGCCTAAACCCAGCAGGAGAAGAGAAATCATGCAGATCAGAGCAGAAATCAATGAAATAGAACCCAAAAGAACAGTAGAACAGATCAACGGAACTAGGAGCTGGTTCTTTGAAAGAATTCACAAGATTGATACACCCCTGTCCAGGCTGATCAAAAAGAACAGAGAAATGACCCAAATCAACAAAATCATGAATGAAAGAGGAGAGATCACAACCAACACCAAAGAAATACAAACGATTATAAGAACGTAATCTGAGCAACCCTAGGGCAGCATATTCCATAACCTGGAAGAAATGGGTGCATTCCTAGAGATGTGTCAACTACCAAAACTGACCCAGGAAGAAAGAGAAAACCTGAACAGTCCTATAACCACGAAGGCAATTGAAGTAGTCATCAAAAACCTCCCAAGAAACCAAAGCCCAGGGCCAGATGGATTCCCAGGGGAATTCTATCAGACATTTAAAGAAGAATTAATACCTATTCTCCTGAAACTGTTCCAAACAATAGAAATGGAAGGAAAACTTCCAAACTCATTTTATGAGGCCACCATTACCTTGATCCCAAAACCAGACAAAGATCCCATCAAAAAGGAGTATTAGAGACCAATATCCTTGATGAACATCGATGCAAAAATTCTCACCAAAATACTAGCCAAGAGGATCCAACAGTAGATGAAAAGGAGTATTCACCATGACCAAGTGGGATTTATCCCTGGGCTGCAAGGCTGGTTCAACATCCGCAGATCAATCAACGTGATAAAACACATTAACAAAAGAAAGAACAAGAATCATATGATCCTCTCAATAGATGCAGAAAAACCATTTGACAAAGAAAAGCACACTTTCTCGATCAAAACTCTTCAGAGTATAGGGACAGCGGGTACATACCTCAATATCATAAAAGCCATCTACGAACAACCTACAGCGAATATCATTCTCAATGGGGAAAAGCTGAGATCTTTTCCCCTAAGGTCAGGAACGCGGCAGGGATAGCCACTCTCACCACTGCTATTCAACATAGTATTAGAAGTCCTAGCCACAGCAATCAGACAACAAAAAGAAATCAAAGGCATCCAAATCGGCAGAGAGGAAGTCAAACTCTCACTCTTTGCAGATGATATGATACTTTATGTGGAAAACCCAAAAGACTCCACCCCAAAACTGCTAGAACTCACACAGCAATTCCGTCAAGTAGCAGGCTATAAAATCAATGCACAGAAATCACTGGCATTCCTATACACCAACAACAAGACAGAAGAGAGACAAATCAAGGAGTCGATCCCATTCACAACTGCACCCAAAACCAGAAGAGACCTAGGAATAAATGGAACCCAAGAGGCAAAGGATCTGTACTCAGAAAACTACCAAATACTCAGGAAAGAAATTGAAGAAGACACAAAGAAACGGAAAAACGTTCCATGCTCATGGATTGGGAGAACCAACATTGTGAAGAGGTCAATGCTACCTAGAGCGATCTACACATTCAATGCAATCCCCGTCAAAATACCATCCACTTTTTTCCAAGAAATGGAACAAATAATCCTAAGATTTGAATGGAACCAGAAGAGACCACGAATAGCCAGAGGAATATTGAGAAAGAAAAGCAAAGCTGGCGGCATCACAATTCTGGACTTCCAGCTCTATGAGAAAGCTGTCATCATCAAGACAGTAGGGTACTGGCACAAAAACAGACACATAGATCCATGGAACAGAATCGAGAGCCCAGAAATGGACCCTCAACTCTATGGTCAACTTATCTTTGACAGAGCAGGAAAGAATGTCCAATGGCAAAAAGAGGGTCTCTTCAACAACTGGAGTTGTGGAAATTGGACAGCCCCATGCAGAAGAATGACACTGGACCATTTCCTGACACCACACACAAAAATAGACTCCAAATGTTTGAAAGACCTCAATGTGAGACAGGACTCCATCAAAATCCGAAAGGAGAACACAGGTAGCAAGCTCTTCGACCTCAGCCGCAGCAACTTCTTCCTAGAAACATCACCAAAGGCACGGGAAGCCAGGGCAAAAATGAACTATTGGGATTTCATCAAGATAAAAACCTTTGGCACAGCAAAAGAAACAGTCCACAAAACCAAAAGACAACCGACAGAATGGGAGAAATTATTTACGATTGACATATCAGATAAAGGGCTACTATCCAATATGTATAAAAACGTATCAAACTCAACACCCAAAGAACAAATAATCCAATCAAGAAATAGGCAGAAGACATGAACAGACATTTTTCCAAAGAAGACATCCAAATGGCCAACAGGCACAGGAAAAAGTGCTCAACACGGCTCGGCATCAGGGAAATCCACATCAAAACCTCAATGAGATACCCCCTCACACCCGTCAGAATGGCTCAAATGAACAAGTCAGGGAACGACAGAGGTTGGCGGGGATGTGGAGAAAGGGGAACCCTCCTACACTGGTGGTGGGAATGCAAGCTGGTGCAACCCCTCTGGAAAACAGGATGGAGGTTCCTCAAATAGTTGAAATTAGAGCTACCATCCGATCCAGCAATTGCACTCCTGGGTATTTACCCCAAAGATACAAATGTAGGGACCCGAAGCGGTACGTGCACCCCATTGTTTGTAGCAGCAATGTCCACAATAGCCAAACTGTTGAAAGAGCCAAGATGTCCATCGACAGATGAATGGATAAAGAAGAGGTGGTATATATCTACACAATGGAATATTACGCAGCCATCGAAAGGAATGAGATGTTGCCATGGACAACGACGTGGATGGAACTGGAGGGTCCGATGATTAGTGAAATAAGTCAATCAGAGAAAGACATGTATCATATGACCTCACTGATATGAGGAATTCTTAATCTCAGGAACAGAGTGAGGCTTGCTGGAGTGGTCGGGGGTGGGAGGGATGGGCTGGCTGGGTGATAGACATTGGGGAGGGTATGAGCTACGGTGAGCGCTGTGAATTGTGTAAGACTGTTGAATCACAGATCTCTACTTCTGAAACAAATAACGCAACATATTTTAAGAATAAAGGAAAAGAAGGAGATAGCAGGAGAGGAAGAATGAAAGGGAGTTAGTGAGAGGGGGAGACAGACCAGGAGAGATGATGGATTCTGAAAAAAAATCCGAGGTTTGTAGACGGGAGGTGGGTCGGGGGATTGGTTAGCCTGGTGATGGGTATTAAAGAGGGCACATTCTGCATGGAGCACTGTGTGTTCGGAACAAACAATGAATCATGGGACACTACACCAAAACAAATGATGTAGTACATGGTGATTAACAAAGCAATAAAAAACAAAGACTGTAATAAGAGATGAAGAAGGACACTATATCCTACTTAAAGGGTCTATCCAAGAAGAAGATCTAACAATTGTAAATGTCTATGCCCCGAACATGGGAGCATCCAATTGTATAAGGCAATTTAGAAGAAAAGCAAAGAAAGACATTGACAACCATACAATCATAGTGGGGGACTTTAACACCCCCCTGACTGAAATGGCCAGATCATCTAAGCAAAAGATCAACAAGGAAATAAAGACTTTAAATGACACACTGGACCAAATGGACTTCACAGACATATTCAGAACGTTCCATCCCGAAGCAACGGAATACACATTCTTCTCTAGGGCCCATGGAACGTTCTCCAGAATGGATCACATCCTAGGTCACAAATCAGGTCTCAACCGGTACCCAAAGATTGGGATCATTCCCTGCACATTTTCAGAGCACAATGCTTTGAAACTAGAACTCAATCACAAGAGGAAAGTCGGAAAGAACTCAAATACATGGAGGCTAAAGAGCATCCTACGAAAGAATGAATGGGTCAACCAGGAAATTAAAGAAGAATTTAAAAATTCCTGGAAACCAATGAAAATGAAAACACAACTGTCCAAAATCTTTGGGATACAGCCAAGGCAGTCCTGCGAGGAAAGTATATAGCAATACAAGCCTTTCTCAAGAAACATGAAAGGTCTCAAATACACACCCTAACCCTACACCTAACGGAGCTGGAGAAAGAACGGCAAATAAAGCCTAAACCCAGCAGGAGAAGAGAAATCATGCAGATCAGAGCAGAAATCAATGAAATAGAACCCAAAAGAACAGTAGAACAGATCAACGGAACTAGGAGCTGGTTCTTTGAAAGAATTCACAAGATTGATACACCCCTGTCCAGGCTGATCAAAAAGAACAGAGAAATGACCCAAATCAACAAAATCATGAATGAAAGAGGAGAGATCACAACCAACACCAAAGAAATACAAACGATTATAAGAACGTAATCTGAGCAACCCTAGGGCAGCATATTCCATAACCTGGAAGAAATGGGTGCATTCCTAGAGATGTGTCAACTACCAAAACTGACCCAGGAAGAAAGAGAAAACCTGAACAGTCCTATAACCACGAAGGCAATTGAAGTAGTCATCAAAAACCTCCCAAGAAACCAAAGCCCAGGGCCAGATGGATTCCCAGGGGAATTCTATCAGACATTTAAAGAAGAATTAATACCTATTCTCCTGAAACTGTTCCAAACAATAGAAATGGAAGGAAAACTTCCAAACTCATTTTATGAGGCCACCATTACCTTGATCCCAAAACCAGACAAAGATCCCATCAAAAAGGAGTATTAGAGACCAATATCCTTGATGAACATCGATGCAAAAATTCTCACCAAAATACTAGCCAAGAGGATCCAACAGTAGATGAAAAGGAGTATTCACCATGACCGAGTGGGATTTATCCCTGGGCTGCAAGGCTGGTTCAACATCCGCAGATCAATCAACGTGATAAAACACATTAACAAAAGAAAGAACAAGAATCATATGATCCTCTCAATAGATGCAGAAAAACCATTTGACAAAGAAAAGCACACTTTCTCGATCAAAACTCTTCAGAGTATAGGGACAGCGGGTACATACCTCAATATCATAAAAGCCATCTACGAACAACCTACAGCGAATATCATTCTCAATGGGGAAAAGCTGAGATCTTTTCCCCTAAGGTCAGGAACGCGGCAGGGATAGCCACTCTCACCACTGCTATTCAACATAGTATTAGAAGTCCTAGCCACAGCAATCAGACAACAAAAAGAAATCAAAGGCATCCAAATCGGCAGAGAGGAAGTCAAACTCTCACTCTTTGCAGATGATATGATACTTTATGTGGAAAACCCAAAAGACTCCACCCCAAAACTGCTAGAACTCACACAGCAATTCCGTCAAGTAGCAGGCTATAAAATCAATGCACAGAAATCACTGGCATTCCTATACACCAACAACAAGACAGAAGAGAGACAAATCAAGGAGTCGATCCCATTCACAACTGCACCCAAAACCAGAAGAGACCTAGGAATAAATGGAACCCAAGAGGCAAAGGATCTGTACTCAGAAAACTACCAAATACTCAGGAAAGAAATTGAAGAAGACACAAAGAAACGGAAAAACGTTCCATGCTCATGGATTGGGAGAACCAACATTGTGAAGAGGTCAATGCTACCTAGAGCGATCTACACATTCAATGCAATCCCCGTCAAAATACCATCCACTTTTTTCCAAGAAATGGAACAAATAATCCTAAGATTTGAATGGAACCAGAAGAGACCACGAATAGCCAGAGGAATATTGAGAAAGAAAAGCAAAGCTGGCGGCATCACAATTCTGGACTTCCAGCTCTATGACAAAGCTGTCATCATCAAGACAGTAGGGTACTGGCACAAAAACAGACACATAGATCCATGGAACAGAATCGAGAGCCCAGAAATGGACCCTCAACTCTATGGTCAACTTATCTTTGACAGAGCAGGAAAGAATGTCCAATGGCAAAAAGAGGGTCTCTTCAACAACTGGAGTTGTGGAAATTGGACAGCCCCATGCAGAAGAATGACACTGGACCATTTCCTGACACCACACACAAAAATAGACTCCAAATGTTTGAAAGACCTCAATGTGAGACAGGACTCCATCAAAATCCGAAAGGAGAACACAGGTAGCAAGCTCTTCGACCTCAGCCGCAGCAACTTCTTCCTAGAAACATCACCAAAGGCACGGGAAGCCAGGGCAAAAATGAACTATTGGGATTTCATCAAGATAAAAACCTTTGGCACAGCAAAAGAAACAGTCCACAAAACCAAAAGACAACCGACAGAATGGGAGAAATTATTTACGATTGACATATCAGATAAAGGGCTACTATCCAATACGTATAAAAACGTATCAAACTCAACACCCAAAGAACAAATAATCCAATCAAGAAATAGGCAGAAGACATGAACAGACATTTTTCCAAAGAAGACATCCAAATGGCCAACAGGCACAGGAAAAATTGCTCAACACGGCTCGGCATCAGGGAAATCCACATCAAAACCTCAATGAGATACCACCTCACACCCGTCAGAATGGCTCAAATGAACAAGTCAGGGAACGACAGAGGTTGGCGGGGATGTGGAGAAAGGGGAACCCTCCTACACTGGTGGTGGGAATGCAAGCTGGTGCAACCCCTCTGGAAAACAGGATGGAGGTTCCTCAAATAGTTGAAATTAGAGCTACCATCCGATCCAGCAATTGCACTCCTGGGTATTTACCGCAAAGATACAAATGTAGGGACCCGAAGCGGTACGTGCACCCCATTGTTTGTAGCAGCAATGTCCACAATAGCCAAACTGTTGAAAGAGCCAAGATGTCCATCGACAGATGAATGGATAAAGAAGAGGTGGTATATATCTACACAATGGAATATTACGCAGCCATCAAAAGGAATGAGATGTTGCCATGGACAACGACGTGGATGGAACTGGAGGGTCCGATGATTAGTGAAATAAGTCAATCAGAGAAAGACATGTATCATATGACCTCACGGATATGAGGAATTCTTAATCTCAGGAACAGAGTGAGGCTTGCTGGAGTGGTCGGGGGTGGGAGGGATGGGCTGGCTGGGTGATAGACATTGGGGAGGGTATGAGCTACGGTGAGCGCTGTGAATTGTGTAAGACTGTTGAATCACAGATCTCTACTTCTGAAACAAATAACGCAACATATTTTAAGAATAAAGGAAAAGAAGGAGATAGCAGGAGAGGAAGAATGAAGGGGAGTTAGTGAGAGGGGGAGACAGACCAGGAGACATGATGGATTCTGAAAAAAAATCCGAGGTTTCTAGAGGGGAGGTGGGTCGGGGGATTGGTTAGCCTGGTGATGGGTATTAAAGAGGGCACATTCTGCATGGAGCACTGTGTGTTCGGAACAAACAATGAATCATGGGACACTACACCAAAACAAATGATGTAGTACATGGTGATTAACAAAGCAATAAAAAACAAAGACTGTAATAAGAGATGAAGAAGGACACTATATCCTACTTAAAGGGTCTATCCAAGAAGAAGATCTAACAATTGTAAATGTCTATGCCCCGAACATGGGAGCATCCAATTGTATAAGGCAATTTAGAAGAAAAGCAAAGAAAGACATTGACAACCATACAATCATAGTGGGGGACTTTAACACCCCCCTGACTGAAATGGCCAGATCATCTAAGCAAAAGATCAACAGGGAAATAAAGACTTTAAATGACACACTGGACCAAATGGACTTCACAGACATATTCAGAACGTTCCATCCCGAAGCAACGGAATACACATTCTTCTCTAGGGCCCATGGAACGTTCTCCAGAATGGATCACATCCTAGGTCACAAATCAGGTCTCAACCGGTACCCAAAGATTGGGATCATTCCCTGCACATTTTCAGACCACAATGCTTTGAAACTAGAACTCAATCACAAGAGGAAAGTCGGAAAGAACTCAAATACATGGAGGCTAAAGAGCATCCTACGAAAGAATGAATGGGTCAACCAGGAAATTAAAGAAGAATTTAAAAATTCCTGGAAACCAATGAAAATGAAAACACAACTGTCCAAAATCTTTGGGATACAGCCAAGGCAGTCCTGCGAGGAAAGTATATAGCAATACAAGCCTTTCTCAAGAAACATGAAAGGTCTCAAATACACACCCTAACCCTACACCTAAAGGAGCTGGAGAAAGAACGGCAAATAAAGCGTAAACCCAGCAGGAGAAGAGAAATCATGCAGATCAGAGCAGAAATCAATGAAATAGAACCCAAAAGAACAGTAGAACAGATCAACGGAACTAGGAGCTGGTTCTTTGAAAGAATTCACAAGATTGATACACCCCTGTCCAGGCTGATCAAAAAGAAAAGAGAAATGACCCAAACCAACAAAATCATGAATGAAAGAGGAGAGATCACAACCAACACCAAAGAAATACAAACGATTATAAGAACGTAATCTGAGCAACCCTAGGGCAGCATATTCCATAACCTGGAAGAAATGGGTGCATTCCTAGAGATGTGTCAACTACCAAAACTGACCCAGGAAGAAATAGAAAACCTGAACAGTCCTATAACCACGAAGGCAATTGAAGTAGTCATCAAAAACCTCCCAAGAAACCAAAGCCCAGGGCCAGATGGATTCCCAGGGGAATTCTATCAGACATTTAAAGAAGAATTAATACCTATTCTCCTGAAACTGTTCCAAACAATAGAAATGGAAGGAAAACCTCCAAACTCATTTTATGAGGCCACCATTACCTTGATCCCAAAACCAGACAAAGATCCCATCAAAAAAGAGTATTAGAGACCAATATCCTTGATGAACATCGATGCAAAAATTCTCACCAAAATACTAGCCAAGAGGATACAACAGTACATGAAAAGGAGTATTCACCATGACCAAGTGGGATTTATCCCTGGGCTGCAAGGCTGGTTCAACATCCGCAAATCAATCAACGTGATAAAACACATTAACAAAAGAAAGAACAAGAATCATATGATCCTCTCAATAGATGCAGAAAAACCATTTGACAAAGTAAAGCACACTTTCTGGATCAAAACTCTTCAGAGTATAGGGACAGCGGGTACATACCTCAATATCATAAAAGCCATCTACGAACAACCTACAGCGAATATCATTCTCAATGGGGAAAAGCTGAGATCTTTTCCCCTAAGGTCAGGAACGCGGCAGGGATAGCCACTCTCACCACTGCTATTCAACATAGTATTAGAAGTCCTAGCCACAGCAATCAGACAACAAAAAGAAATCAAAGGCATCCAAATCGGCAGAGAGGAAGTCAAACTCTCACTCTTTGCAGATGATATGATACTTTATGTGGAAAACCCAAAAGACTCCACCCCAAAACTGCTAGAACTCACACAGCAATTCCGTCAAGTAGCAGGCTATAAAATCAATGCACAGAAATCACTGGCATTCCTATACACCAACAACAAGACAGAAGAGAGACAAATCAAGGAGTCGATCCCATTCACAACTGCACCCAAAACCAGAAGAGACCTAGGAATAAATTGAACCCAAGAGGCAAAGGATCTGTACTCAGAAAACTACCAAAGACTCAGGAAAGTAATTGAAGAAGACACAAAGAAACGGAAAAACGTTCCATGCTCATGGATTGGGAGAACCAACATTGTGAAGAGGTCAATGCTACCTAGAGCGATCTACACATTCAATGCAATCCCCGTCAAAATACCATCCACTTTTTTCCAAGAAATGGAACAAATAATCCTAAGATTTGAATGGAACCAGAAGAGACCACGAATAGCCAGAGGAATATTGAGAAAGAAAAGCAAAGCTGGCGGCATCACAATTCTGGACTTCCAGCTCTATGACAAAGCTGTCATCATCAAGACAGTATGGTACTGGCACAAAAACAGACACATAGATCCATGGAACAGAATCGAGAGCCCAGAAATGGACCCTCAACTCTATGGTCAACTTATCTTTGACAGAGCAGGAAAGAATGTCCAATGGCAAAAAGAGGGTCTCTTCAACAACTGGAGTTGTGGAAATGGGACAGCCCCATGCAGAAGAATGACACTGGACCATTTCCTGACACCACACACAAAAATAGACTCCAAATGTTTGAAAGACCTCAATGTGAGACAGGACTCCATCAAAATCCGAAAGGAGAACACAGGTAGCAAGCTCTTCGACCTCGGCCGCAGCAACTTCTTCCTAGAAACATCACCAAAGGCACGGGAAGCCAGGGCAAAAATGAACTATTGGGATTTCATCAAGATAAAAACCTTTGGCACAGCAAAAGAAACAGTCCACAAAACCAAAAGACAACCGACAGAATGGGAGAAATTATTTACGATTGACATATCAGATAAAGGGCTACTATCCAATATGTATAAAAACGTATCAAACTCAACACCCAAAGAACAAATAATCCAATCAAGAAATAGGCAGAAGACATGAACAGACACTTTTCCAAAGAAGACATCCAAATGGCCAACAGGCACAGGAAAAAGTGCTCAACACGGCTCGGCATCAGGGAAATCCACATCAAAACCTCAATGAGATACCCCCTCACACCCGTCAGAATGGCTCAAATGAACAAGTCAGGGAACGACAGAGGTTGGCGGGGATGTGGAGAAAGGGGAACCCTCCTACACTGGTGGTGGGAATGCAAGCTGGTGCAACCCCTCTGGAAAACAGGATGGAGGTTCCTCAAATAGTTGAAATTAGAGCTACCATCCGATCCAGCAATTGCACTCCTGGGTATTTACCCCAAAGATACAAATGTAGGGACCCGAAGCGGTACGTGCACCCCATTGTTTGTAGCAGCAATGTCCACAATAGCCAAACTGTTGAAAGAGCCAAGATGTCCATCGACAGATGAATGGATAAAGAAGAGGTGGTATATATCTACACAATGGAATATTACGCAGCCATCGAAAGGAATGAGATGTTGCCATGGACAACGACGTGGATGGAACTGGAGGGTCCGATGATTAGTGAAATAAGTCAATCAGAGAAAGACATGTATCATATGACCTCACTGATATGAGGAATTCTTAATCTCAGGAACAGAGTGAGGCTTGCTGGAGTGGTCGGGGGTGGGAGGGATGGGCTGGCTGGGTGATAGACATTGGGGAGGGTATGAGCTACGGTGAGCGCTGTGAATTGTGTAAGACTGTTGAATCACAGATCTCTACTTCTGAAACAAATAACGCAACATATTTTAAGAATAAAGGAAAAGAAGGAGATAGCAGGAGAGGAAGAATGAAAGGGAGTTAGTGAGAGGGGGAGACAGACCAGGAGAGATGATGGATTCTGAAAAAAAATCCGAGGTTTGTAGACGGGAGGTGGGTCGGGGGATTGGTTAGCCTGGTGATGGGTATTAAAGAGGGCACATTCTGCATGGAGCACTGTGTGTTCGGAACAAACAATGAATCATGGGACACTACACCAAAACAAATGATGTAGTACATGGTGATTAACAAAGCAATAAAAAACAAAGACTGTAATAAGAGATGAAGAAGGACACTATA
Source organism: Eumetopias jubatus (assembly GCF_037043125.1). Taxonomy (NCBI): domain Eukaryota; kingdom Metazoa; phylum Chordata; class Mammalia; order Carnivora; family Otariidae; genus Eumetopias; species Eumetopias jubatus. The sequence continues at coordinate 1,174,770 of NW_028274848.1, forward strand.
TCCTACTTAAAGGGTCTATCCAAGAAGAAGATCTAACAATTGTAAATGTCTATGCCCCGAACATGGGAGCATCCAATTGTATAAGGCAATTTAGAAGAAAAGCAAAGAAAGACATTGACAACCATACAATCATAGTGGGGGACTTTAACACCCCCCTGACTGAAATGGCCAGATCATCTAAGCAAAAGATCAACAAGGAAATAAAGACTTTAAATGACACACTGGACCAAATGGACTTCACAGACATATTCAGAACGTTCCATCCCGAAGCAACGGAATACACATTCTTCTCTAGGGCCCATGGAACGTTCTCCAGAATGGATCACATCCTAGGTCACAAATCAGGTCTCAACCGGTACCCAAAGATTGGGATCATTCCCTGCACATTTTCAGAGCACAATGCTTTGAAACTAGAACTCAATCACAAGAGGAAAGTCGGAAAGAACTCAAATACATGGAGGCTAAAGAGCATCCTACGAAAGAATGAATGGGTCAACCAGGAAATTAAAGAAGAATTTAAAAATTCCTGGAAACCAATGAAAATGAAAACACAACTGTCCAAAATCTTTGGGATACAGCCAAGGCAGTCCTGCGAGGAAAGTATATAGCAATACAAGCCTTTCTCAAGAAACATGAAAGGTCTCAAATACACACCCTAACCCTACACCTAACGGAGCTGGAGAAAGAACGGCAAATAAAGCCTAAACCCAGCAGGAGAAGAGAAATCATGCAGATCAGAGCAGAAATCAATGAAATAGAACCCAAAAGAACAGTAGAACAGATCAACGGAACTAGGAGCTGGTTCTTTGAAAGAATTCACAAGATTGATACACCCCTGTCCAGGCTGATCAAAAAGAACAGAGAAATGACCCAAATCAACAAAATCATGAATGAAAGAGGAGAGATCACAACCAACACCAAAGAAATACAAACGATTATAAGAACGTAATCTGAGCAACCCTATGGCAGCATATTCCATAACCTGGAAGAAATGGGTGCATTCCTAGAGATGTGTCAACTACCAAAACTGACCCAGGAAGAAAGAGAAAACCTGAACAGTCCTATAACCACGAAGGCAATTGAAGTAGTCATCAAAAACCTCCCAAGAAACCAAAGCCCAGGGCCAGATGGATTCCCAGGGGAATTCTATCAGACATTTAAAGAAGAATTAATACCTATTCTCCTGAAACTGTTCCAAACAATAGAAATGGAAGGAAAACTTCCAAACTCATTTTATGAGGCCACCATTACCTTGATCCCAAAACCAGACAAAGATCCCATCAAAAAGGAGTATTAGAGACCAATATCCTTGATGAACATCGATGCAAAAATTCTCACCAAAATACTAGCCAAGAGGATCCAACAGTACATGAAAAGGAGTATTCACCATGACCAAGTGGGATTTATCCCTGGGCTGCAAGGCTGGTTCAACATCCGCAGATCAATCAACGTGATAAAACACATTAACAAAAGAAAGAACAAGAATCATATGATCCTCTCAATAGATGCAGAAAAACCATTTGACAAAGAAAAGCACACTTTCTCGATCAAAACTCTTCAGAGTATAGGGACAGCGGGTACATACCTCAATATCATAAAAGCCATCTACGAACAACCTACAGCGAATATCATTCTCAATGGGGAAAAGCTGAGATCTTTTCCCCTAAGGTCAGGAACGCGGCAGGGATAGCCACTCTCACCACTGCTATTCAACATAGTATTAGAAGTCCTAGCCACAGCAATCAGACAACATAAAGAAATCAAAGGCATCCAAATCGGCAGAGAGGAAGTCAAACTCTCACTCTTTGCAGATGATATGATACTTTATGTGGAAAACCCAAAAGACTCCACCCCAAAACTGCTAGAACTCACACAGCAATTCCGTCAAGTAGCAGGCTATAAAATCAATGCACAGAAATCACTGGCATTCCTATACACCAACAACAAGACAGAAGAGAGACAAATCAAGGAGTCGATCCCATTCACAACTGCACCCAAAACCAGAAGAGACCTAGGAATAAATTGAACCCAAGAGGCAAAGGATCTGTACTCAGAAAACTACCAAAGACTCAGGAAAGTAATTGAAGAAGACACAAAGAAACGGAAAAACGTTCCATGCTCATGGATTGGGAGAACCAACATTGTGAAGAGGTCAATGCTACCTAGAGCGATCTACACATTCAATGCAATCCCCGTCAAAATACCATCCACTTTTTTCCAAGAAATGGAACAAATAATCCTAAGATTTGAATGGAACCAGAAGAGACCACGAATAGCCAGAGGAATATTGAGAAAGAAAAGCAAAGCTGGCGGCATCACAATTCTGGACTTCCAGCTCTATGACAAAGCTGTCATCATCAAGACAGTAGGGTACTGGCACAAAAACAGACACATAGATCCATGGAACAGAATCGAGAGCCCAGAAATGGACCCTCAACTCTATGGTCAACTTATCTTTGACAGAGCAGGAAAGAATGTCCAATGGCAAAAAGAGGGTCTCTTCAACAACTGGAGTTGTGGAAATTGGACAGCCCCATGCAGAAGAATGACACTGGACCATTTCCTGACACCACACACAAAAATAGACTCCAAATGTTTGAAAGACCTCAATGTGAGACAGGACTCCATCAAAATCCGAAAGGAGAACACAGGTAGCAAGCTCTTCGACCTCAGCCGCAGCAACTTCTTCCTAGAAACATCACCAAAGGCACGGGAAGCCAGGGCAAAAATGAACTATTGGGATTTCATCAAGATAAAAACCTTTGGCACAGCAAAAGAAACAGTCCACAAAACCAAAAGACAACCGACAGAATGGGAGAAATTATTTACGATTGACATATCAGATAAAGGGCTACTATCCAATATGTATAAAAACGTATCAAACTCAACACCCAAAGAACAAATAATCCAATCAAGAAATAGGCAGAAGACATGAACAGACATTTTTCCAAAGAAGACATCCAAATGGCCAACAGGCACAGGAAAAAGTGCTCAACACGGCTCGGCATCAGGGAAATCCACATCAAAACCTCAATGAGATACCACCTCACACCCGTCAGAATGGCTCAAATGAACAAGTCAGGGAACGACAGAGGTTGGCGGGGATGTGGAAAAAGGGGAACCCTCCTACACTGGTGGTGGGAATGCAAGCTGGTGCAACCCCTCTGGAAAACAGGATGGAGGTTCCTCAAATAGTTGAAATTAGAGCTACCATCCGATCCAGCAATTGCACTCCTGGGTATTTACCCCAAAGATACAAATGTAGGGACCCGAAGCGGTACGTGCACCCCATTGTTTGTAGCAGCAATGTCCACAATAGCCAAACTGTTGAAAGAGCCAAGATGTCCATCGACAGATGAATGGATAAAGAAGAGGTGGTATATATCTACACAATGGAATATTACGCAGCCATCGAAAGGAATGAGATGTTGCCATGGACAACGACGTGGATGGAACTGGAGGGTCCGATGATTAGTGAAATAAGTCAATCAGAGAAAGACATGTATCATATGACCTCACTGATATGAGGAATTCTTAATCTCAGGAACAGAGTGAGGCTTGCTGGAGTGGTCGGGGGTGGGAGGGATGGGCTGGCTGGGTGATAGACATTGGGGAGTGTATGAGCTACGGTGAGCGCTGTGAATTGTGTAAGACTGTTGAATCACAGATCTCTACTTCTGAAACAAATAACGCAACATATTTTAAGAATAAAGGAAAAGAAGGAGATAGCAGGAGAGGAAGAATGAAGGGGAGTTAGTGAGAGGGGGAGACAGACCAGGAGAGATGATGGATTCTGAAAAAAAATCCGAGGTTTCTAGACGGGAGTTGGGTCGGGGGATTGGTTAGCCTGGTGATGGGTATTAAAGAGGGCACATTCTGCATGGAGCACTGTGTGTTCGGAACAAACAATGAATCATGGGACACTACACCAAAACAAATGATGTAGTACATGGTGATTAACAAAGCAATAAAAAACAAAGACTGTAATAAGAGATGAAGAAGGACACTATATCCTACTTAAAGGGTCTATCCAAGAAGAAGATCTAACAATTGTAAATGTCTATGCCCCGAACATGGGAGCATCCAATTGTATAAGGCAATTTAGAAGAAAAGCAAAGAAAGACATTGACAACCATACAATCATAGTGGGGGACTTTAACACCCCCCTGACTGAAATGGCCAGATCATCTAAGCAAAAGATCAACAAGGAAATAAAGACTTTAAATGACACACTGGACCAAATGGACTTCACAGACATATTCAGAACGTTCCATCCCGAAGCAACGGAATACACATTCTTCTCTAGGGCCCATGGAACGTTCTCCAGAATGGATCACATCCTAGGTCACAAATCAGGTCTCAACCGGTACCCAAAGATTGGGATCATTCCCTGCACATTTTCAGACCACAATGCTTTGAAACTAGAACTCAATCACAAGAGGAAAGTCGGAAAGAACTCAAATACATGGAGGCTAAAGAGCATCCTACGAAAGAATGAATTGGTCAACCAGGAAATTAAAGAAGAATTTAAAAATTCCTGGAAACCAATGAAAATGAAAACACAACTGTCCAAAATCTTTGGGATACAGCCAAGGCAGTCCTGCGAGGAAAGTATATAGCAATACAAGCCTTTCTCAAGAAACATGAAAGGTCTCAAATACACACCCTAACCCTACACCTAACGGAGCTGGAGAAAGAACGGCAAATAAAGCCTAAACCCAGCAGGAGAAGAGAAATCATGCAGATCAGAGCAGAAATCAATGAAATAGAACCCAAAAGAACAGTAGAACAGATCAACGGAACTAGGAGCTGGTTCTTTGAAAGAATTCACAAGATTGATACACCCCTGTCCAGGCTGATCAAAAAGAACAGAGAAATGACCCAAATCAACAAAATCATGAATGAAAGAGGAGAGATCACAACCAACACCAAAGAAATACAAACGATTATAAGAACGTAATCTGAGCAACCCTAGGGCAGCGTATTCCATAACCTGGAAGAAATGGGTGCATTCCTAGAGATGTGTCAACTACCAAAACTGACCCAGGAAGAAATAGAAAACCTGAACAGTCCTATAACCACGAAGGCAATTGAAGTAGTCATCAAAAACCTCCCAAGAAACCAAAGCCCAGGGCCAGATGGATTCCCAGGGGAATTCTATCAGACATTTAAAGAAGAATTAATACCTATTCTCCTGAAACTGTTCCAAACAATAGAAATGGAAGGAAAACTTCCAAACTCATTTTATGAGGCCACCATTACCTTGATCCCAAAACCAGACAAAGATCCCATCAAAAAGGAGTATTAGAGACCAATATCCTTGATGAACATCGATGCAAAATTTCTCACCAAAATACTAGCCAAGAGGATCCAAGAGTAGATGAAAAGGAGTATTCACCATGACCAAGTGGGATTTATCCCTGGGCTGCAAGGCTGGTTCAACATCCGCAGATCAATCAACGTGATAAAACACATTAACAAAAGAAAGAACAAGAATCATATGATCCTCTCAATAGATGCAGAAAAACCATTTGACAAAGAAAAGCACACTTTCTCGATCAAAACTCTTCAGAGTATAGGGACAGCGGGTACATACCTCAATATCATAAAAGCCATCTACGAACAAACTACAGGGAATATCATTCTCAATGGGGAAAAGCTGAGATCTTTTCCCCTAAAGTCAGGAACGCGGGAGGGATAGCCACTCTCACCACTGCTATTCAACATAGTATTAGAAGTCCTAGCCACAGGAATCAGACAACAAAAAGAAATCAAAGGCATCCAAATCGGCAGAGAGGAAGTCAAACTCTCACTCTTTGCAGATGATATGATACTTTATGTGGAAAACCCAAAAGACTCCACCCCAAAACTGCTAGAACTCACACAGCAATTCCGTCAAGTAGCAGGCTATAAAATCAATGCACAGAAATCACTGGCATTCCTATACACCAACAACAAGACAGAAGAGAGACAAATCAAGGAGTCGATCCCATTCACAACTGCACCCAAAACCAGAAGAGACCTAGGAATAAATGGAACCCAAGAGGCAAAGGATCTGTACTCAGAAAACTACCAAATACTCAGGAAAGAAATTGAAGAAGACACAAAGAAACGGAAAAACGTTCCATGCTCATGGATTGGGAGAACCAACATTGTGAAGCGGTCGATGCTACTTAGAGCAATCTACACATTCAATGCAATCCCCGTCAAAATACCATCCACTTTTTTCCAAGAAATGGAACAAATAATCCTAAGATTTGAATGGAACCAGAAGAGACCACGAATAGCCAGAGGAATATTGAGAAAGAAAAGCAAAGCTGGCGGCATCACAATTCTGGACTTCCAGCTCTATGACAAAGCTGTCATCATCAAGACAGTATGGTACTGGCACAAAAACAGACACATAGATCCATGGAACAGAATCGAGAGCCCAGAAATGGACCCTCAACTCTATGGTCAACTTATCTTTGACAGAGCAGGAAAGAATGTCCAATGGCAAAAAGAGAGTCTCTTCAACAACTGGAGTTGTGGAAATGGGACAGCCCCATGCAGAAGAATGACACTGGACCATTTCCTGACACCACACACAAAAATAGACTCCAAATGTTTGAAAGACCTCAATGTGAGACAGGACTCCATCAAAATCCGAAAGGAGAACACAGGTAGCAAGCTCTTCGACCTCAGCCGCAGCAACTTCTTCCTAGAAACATCACCAAAGGCACGGGAAGCCAGTGCAAAAATGAACTATTGGGATTTCATCAAGATAAAAACCTTTGGCACAGCAAAAGAAACAGTCCACAAAACCAAAAGACAACCGACAGAATGGGAGAAATTATTTACGATTGACATATCAGATAAAGGGCTACTATCCAATATGTATAAAAACGTATCAAACTCAACACCCAAAGAACAAATAATCCAATCAAGAAATAGGCAGAAGACATGAACAGACATTTTTCCAAAGAAGACATCCAAATGGCCAACAGGCACAGGAAAAAGTGCTCAACACGGCTCGGCATCAGGGAAATCCACATCAAAACCTCAATGAGATACCACCTCACACCCGTCAGAATGGCTCAAATGAACAAGTCAGGGAACGACAGAGGTTGGCGGGGATGTGGAGAAAGGGGAACCCTCCTACACTGGTGGTGGGAATGCAAGCTGGTGCAACCCCTCTGGAAAACAGGATGGAGGTTCCTCAAATAGTTGAAATTAGAGCTACCATCCGATCCAGCAATTGCACTCCTGGGTATTTACCGCAAAGATACAAATGTAGGGACCCGAAGCGGTACGTGCACCCCATTGTTTGTAGCAGCAATGTCCACAATAGCCAAACTGTTGAAAGAGCCAAGATGTCCATCGACAGATGAATGGATAAAGAAGAGGTGGTATATATCTACACAATGGAATATTACGCAGCCATCCAAAGGAATGAGATGTTGCCATGGACAACGACGTGGATGGAACTGGAGGGTCCGATGATTAGTGAAATAAGTCAATCAGAGAAAGACATGTATCATATGACCTCACTGATATGAGGAATTCTTAATCTCAGGAACAGAGTGAGGCTTGCTGGAGTGGTCGGGGGTGGGAGGGATGGGCTGGCTGGGTGATAGACATTGGGGAGGGTATGAGCTACGGTGAGCGCTGTGAATTGTGTAAGACTGTTGAATCACAGATCTCTACTTCTGCAACAAATAACGCAACATATTTTAAGAATAAAGGAAAAGAAGGAGATAGCAGGAGAGGAAGAATGAAGGGGAGTTAGTGAGAGGGGGAGACAGACCAGGAGAGATGATGGATTCTGAAAAAAAATCCGAGGTTTCTAGAGGGGAGGTGGGTCGGGGAATTGGTTAGCCCGGTGATGGGTATTAAAGAGGGCACATTCTGCATGGAGCACTGTGTGTTCGGAACAAACAATGAATCATGGGACACTACACCAAAACAAATGATGTAGTACATGGTGATAAACAAAGCAATAAAAAACAAAGACTGTAATAAGAGATGAAGAAGGACACTATATCCTACTTAAAGGGTCTATCCAACAAGAAGATCTAACAATTGTAAATGTCTATGCCCCGAACTTGGGAGCATCCAATTGTATAAGGCAATTTAGAAGAATAGCAAAGAAAGACATTGACAACCATACAATCATAGTGGGGGACTTTAACACCCCCCTAACTGAAATGGCCAGATCATCTAAGCAAAAGATCAACAAGGAAATAAAGACTTTAAATGACACACTGGACCAAATGGACTTCACAGACATATTCAGAACGTTCCATCCTGAAGCAACGGAATACACATTCTTCTCTAGGGCCCATGGAACGTTCTCCAGAATGGATCACATCCTACGTCACAAATCAGGTCTCAACCGGTACCCAAAGATGGGGATCATTCCCTGCACATTTTCAGAACACAATGCTTTGAAACTAGAACTCAATCACAAGAGGAAAGTCGGAAAGAACTCAAATACATGGAGGCTAAAGAGCATCCTTCGAAAGAATGAATGGGTCAACCAGGAAATTAAAGAAGAATTTAAAAATTCATGGAAACCAATGAAAATGAAAACACAACTGTCCAAAATCTTTGGGATACAGCCAAGGCAGTCCTGCGAGGAAAGTATATAGCAATACAAGCCTTTCTCAAGAAACATGAAAGGTCTCAAATACACACCCTAACCCTACACCTAAAGGAGCTGGAGAAAGAACGGCCAATAAAGGCTAAACCCAGCAGGAGAAGAGAAATCATGCAGATCAGAGCAGAAATCAATGAAATAGAAGCCAAAAGAACAGTAGAACAGATCAACGGAACTAGGAGCTGGTTCTTTGAAAGAATTCACAAGATTGATACACCCCTGTCCAGGCTGATCAAAAAGAAAAGAGAAATGACCCAAATCAACAAAATCATGAATGAAAGAGGAGAGATCACAACCAACACCAAAGAAATACAAACGATTATAAGAACGTAATCTGAGCAACCCTATGGCAGCATATTCCATAACCTGGAAGAAATGGGTGCATTCCTAGAGATGTGTCAACTACCAAAACTGACCCAGGAAGAAAGAGAAAACCTGAACAGTCCTATAACCACGAAGGCAATTGAAATAGTCATCAAAAACCTCCCAAGAAACCAAAGCCCAGGGCCAGATGGATTCCCAGGGGAATTCTATCAGACATTTAAAGAAGAATTAATACCTATTCTCCTGAAACTGTTCCAAACAATAGAAATGGAAGGAAAACTTCCAAACTCATTTTATGAGGCCACCATTACCTTGATCCCAAAACCAGACAAAGATCCCATCAAAAAGGAGTATTAGAGACCAATATCCTTGATGAACATCGATGCAAAAATTCTCACCAAAATACTAGCCAAGAGGATCCAACAGTACATGAAAAGGAGTATTCACCATGACCAAGTGGGATTTATCCCTGGGATGCAAGGCTGGTTCAACATCCGCAAATCAATCAACGTGATAAAACACATTAACCAAAGAAAGAACAAGAATCATATAATCCTCTCAATAGATGCAGAAAAACCATTTGACAAAGTAAAGCACACTTTCTGGATCAAAACTCTTCAGAGTATAGGGACAGCGGGTACATACCTCAATATCATAAAAGCCATCTACGAACAACCTACAGCGAATATCATTCTCAATGGGGAAAAGCTGAGATCTTTTCCCCTAAGGTCAAGAACGCGGCAGGGATAGCCACTCTCACCACTGCTATTCAACATAGTATTAGAACTCCTAGCCACAGCAATCAGACAACAAAAAGAAATCAAAGGCATCCAAATCGGCAGAGAGGAAGTCAAACTCTCACTCTTTGCAGATGATATGATACTTTATGTGGAAAACCCAAAAGACTCCACCCCAAAACTGCTAGAACTCACACAGCAATTCCGTCAAGTAGCAGGCTATAAAATCAATGCACAGAAATCAGTGGCAATCCTATACACCAACAACAAGACAGAAGAGAGACAAATCAAGGAGTCGATCCCATTCACAACTGCACCCAAAACCAGAAGAGACCTAGGAATAAATAGAACCCAAGAGGCAAAGGATCTGTACTCAGAAAACTACCAAATACTCAGGAAAGAAATTGAAGAAGACACAAAGAAACGGAAAAACGTTCCATGCTCATGGACTGGGAGAACCAACATTGTGAAGAGGTCAATGCTACCTAGAGCAATCTACACATGCAATGCAATCCCCATCAAAATACCATCCACTTTTTTCCAAGAAATGGAACAAATAATCCTAAGATTTGAATGGAACCAGAAGAGACCACGAATAGCCAGAGGAATATTGAGAAAGAAAAGCAAAGCTGGCGGCATCACAATTCTAGACTTCCAGCTCTATCACAAAGCGGTCATCATCAAGACAGTATGGTACTGGCACAAAAACAGACTCATAGATCCATGGAACAGAATCGAGAGCCCAGAAATGGACCCTCAACTCTATGGTCAACTTATCTTTGACAGAGCAGGAAAGAATGTCCAATGGCAAAAAGAGAGTCTCTTCAACAACTGGAGTTGTGGAAATTGGACAGCCCCATGCAGAAGAATGACACTGGACCATTTCCTGACACCACACACAAAAATAGACTCCAAATGTTTGAAAGACATCAATGTGAGACAGGACTCCATCAAAATCCGAAAGGAGAACACAGGTAGCAAGCTCTTCGACCTCAGCCGCAGCAACTTCTTCCTAGAACCATCACCAAAGGCACGGGAAGCCAGGGCAAAAATGAACTATTGGGATGTCATCAAGATAAAAACCTTTGGCGCAGCAAAAGAAACAGTCCACAAAACCAAAAGACAACCGACAGAATGGGAGAAATTATTTACGAATGACGTATCAGATAAAGGGCTACTATCCAATATGTATAAAAACGTATCAAACTCAACACCCAAAGAACAAATAATCCAATCAAAAAATAGGCAGAAGACATGAACAGACATTTTTCCAAAGAAGACATTCAAATGGCCAACAGGCACAGGAAAAAGTGCTCAACACGGCTCGGCATCAGGGAAATCCACATCAAAACCTCAATGAGATACCCCCTCACACCCGTCAGAATGGCTCAAATGAACAAGTCAGGGAACGACAGAGTTTGGCGGGGATGTGGAGAAAGGGGAACCCTCCTACACTGGTGGTGGGAATGCAAGCTGGGGCAACCCCTCTGGAAAACAGGATGGAGGTTCCTCAAATAGTTGAAATTAGAGCTACCATCCGATCCAGCAATTGCACTTCTGGGTATTTACCCCGAAGATACAAATGTAGGGACCCGAAGCGGTACGTGCAGCCCATTGTTTATAGCACCATTGTCCACAATAGCCAAACTGTTGAAAGAGCCAAGATGTCCATCGACAGATGAATGGATAAAAAGTGGTGGTATATATATATATATATACACAATGGAATATTACGCAGCCATCAAAAGGAATGAGATGTTGCCATGGACAACGACGTGGATGGAACTGGAGGGTCCGATGATTAGTGAAATAAGTCAATCAGAGAAAGACATGTATCATATGACCTCACTGATATGAGGAATTCTTAATCTCAGGAACAGAGTGAGGCTTGCTGGAGTGGTCGGGGGTGGGAGGGATGGGCTGGCTGGGTGATAGACATTGGGGAGGGTATGAGCTACGGTGAGCGCTGTGAATTGTGTAAGACTGTTGAATCACAGATCTCTACTTCTGCAACAAATAACGCAACATATTTTAAGAATAAAGGAAAAGAAGGAGATAGCAGGAGAGGAAGAATGAAGGGGAGTTAGTGAGAGGGCGAGACAGACCAGGAGAGATGATGGATCCTGAAAAAAAATCCGAGGTTTCTAGAGGGGAGGTGGGTCGGGGGATTGGTTAGCCTGGTGATGGGTATTAAAGGGGGCACATTCTGCATGGAGCACTGTGTGTTCGGAACAAACAATGAATCATGGGACACTACACCAAAACAAATGATGTAGTACATGGTGATTAACAAAGCAATAAAAAACAGAGACTGTAATAAGAGATGAAGAAGGACACTATATCCTACTTAAAGGGTCTATCCAAGAAGAAGATCTAACAATTGTAAATGTCTATGCCCCGAACATGGGAGCATCCAATTGTATAAGGCAATTTAGAAGAAAAGCAAAGAAAGACATTGACAACCATAGAATCATAGTGGGGGACTTTAACACCCCCCTAACTGAAATGGCCAGATCATCTAAGCAAAAGATCAACAAGGAAATAAAGACTTTAAATGACACACTGGACCAAATGGACTTCACAGACATATTCAGAACGTTCCATCCCGAAGCAACGGAATACACATTCTTCTCTAGGGCCCATGGAACGTTCTCCAGAATGGATCACATCCTAGGTCACAAATCAGGTCTCAACCGCTACCGAAAGATTGGGATCATTCCCTGCACATTTTCAGACCACAATGCTTTGAAACTAGAACTCAATCACAAGAGGAAAGTCGGAAAGAACTCAAATACATGGAGGCTAAAGAGCATCCTACGAAAGAATGAATGGGTCAACCAGGAAATTAAAGAAGAATTTAAAAATCCATGGAAACCAATGAAAATGAAAACACAACTGTCCAAAATCTTTGGGATACAGCCAAGGCAGTCCTGCGAGGAAAGTATATAGCAATACAAGCCTTTCTCAAGAAACATGAAAGGTCTCAAATACACACCCTAACCCTACACCTAAAGGAGCTGGAGAAAGAACGGCCAATAAAGCCTAAACCCAGCAGGAGAAGAGAAATCATGCAGATCAGAGCAGAAATCAATGAAATAGAAGCCAAAAGAACAGTAGAACAGATCAACGGAACTAGGAGCTGGTTCTTTGAAAGAATTCACAAGATTGATACACCCCTTTCCAGGCTGATTAAAAAGAAAAGAGAAATGACCCAAATCAACAAAATCATGAATGAAAGAGGAGAGATCACAACCAACACCAAAGAAATACAAACGATTATAAGAACGTAATCTGAGCAACCCTATGGCAGCATATTCCATAACCTGGAAGAAATGGGTGCATTCCTAGAGATGTGTCAACTACCAAAACTGACCCAGGAAGAAAGAGAAAACCTGAACAGTCCTATAACCACGAAGGCAATTGAAGTAGTCATCAAAAACCTCCCAAGAAACCAAAGCCCAGGGCCAGATGGATTCCCAGGGGAATTCTATCCGACATTTAAAGAAGAATTAATACCTATTCTCCTGAAACTGTTCCAAACAATAGAAATGGAAGGAAAACTTCCAAACTCATTTTATGAGGCCACCATTACCTTGATCCCAAAACCAGACAAAGATCCCATCAAAAAGGAGTATTAGAGACCAATATCCTTGATGAACATCGATGCAAAAATTCTCACCAAAATACTAGCCAAGAGGATCCAACAGTACATGAAAAGGAGTATTCACCATGACCAAGTGGGATTTATCCCGGGGCTGCAAGGCTGGTTCAACATCCGCAAATCAATCAACGTGATAAAACACATTAACAAAAGAAAGAACAAGAATCATATGATCCTCTCAATAGATGCAGAAAAACCATTTGACAAAGTAAAGCACACTTTATGGATCAAAACTCTTCAGAGTATAGGGACAGCGGGTACATACCTCAATATCATAAAAGCCATCTACGAACAACCTACAGCGAATATCATTCTCAATGGGGAAAAGCTGAGATCTTTTCCCCTAAGGTCAGGAACGCGGCAGGGATAGCCACTCTCACCACTGCTATTCAACATAGTATTAGAAGTCCTAGCCACAGCAATCAGACAACAAAAAGAAATCAAAGGCATCCAAATCGGCAGAGAGGAAGTCAAACTCTCACTCTTTGCAGATGATATGATACTTTATGTGGAAAACCCAAAAGACTCCACCCCAAAACTGCTAGAACTCACACAGCAATTCCGTCAAGTAGCAGGCTATAAAATCAATGCACAGAAATCAGTGGCATTCCTATCCACCAACAACTAGACAGAAGAGAGACAAATCAAGGAGTCGATCCCATTCACAACTGCACCCAAAACCAGAAGAGACCTAGGAATATATTCATCCCAAGGGGCAAAGGATCTGTACTCAGAAAACTACCAAATACTAAGGAAAGAAATTGAAGAAGACACAAAGAAACGGAAAAACGTTCCATCCACATGGACTGGGAGAACCAACATTGTGAAGAGGTCAATGCTACCTAGAGCAATCTACACATTCAATGCAATCCCCGTCAAAATACCATCCACTTTTTTCCAAGAAATGGAACAAATAATCCTAAGATTTGAATGGAACCAGAAGAGACCACGAATAGCCAGAGGAATATTGAGAAAGAAAAGCAAAGCTGGCGGCATCACAATAATGGACTTCCAGCTCTATGACAAAGCTGTCATCATCAAGACAGTATGGTACTGGCACAAAAACAGACACATAGATCCATGGAACAGAATCGAGAGCCCAGAAATGGACCCTCAACTCTATGGTCAACTTATCTTTGACAGAGCAGGAAAGAATGTCCAATGGCAAAAAGAGGGTCTCTTCAACAACTGGAGTTGTGGAAATTGGACAGCCCCATGCAGAAGAATGACACTGGACCATTTCCTGGCACCACACACAAAAATAGACTCCAAATGTTTGAAAGACCTCAGTGTGAGACAGGACTCCATCAAAATCCTAAAGGAGAACACAGGTAGCAAGCTCTTCGACCTCAGCCGCAGCAACTTCTTCCTAGAAACATCACCAAAGGCACGGGAAGCCAGGGCAAAAATGAACTATTGGGATTTCATCAAGATAAAATCCTTTGGCACAGCAAAAGAAACAGTCCACAAAACCAAAAGACAACCGACAGAATGGGAGAAATTATTTACGAATGACGTATCAGATAAAGGGCTACTATCCAATATGTATAAAAACGTATCAAACTCAACACCCAAAGAACAAATAATCCAATCAAAAAATAGGCAGAAGACATGAACAGACATTTTTCAGAAGAAGACATCCAAATGGCCAACAGGCACATGAAAAAGTGCTCAACACGGCTCGGCATCAGGGAAATCCACATCAAAACCTCAATGAGATACCCCCTCACACCCGTCAGAATGGGTCAAATGAACAAGTCAGGGAACGACAGAGGTTGGCGGGGATGTGGAGAAAGGGGAACCCTCCTACACTGGTGGTGGGAATGCAAGCTAGTGCAACCCCTCTGGAAAACAGGATGGAGGTTCCTCAAATAGTTGAAATTAGAGCTACCATCCGATCCAGCAATTGAACTCCTGGGTATTTACCCCAAAGATACAAATGTAGGGACCCGAAGCGGTACGTGCACCCCATTGTTTATAGCAGCAATGTCCACAATAACCAAACTGTTGAAAGAGCCAAGATGTTCATCGACAGATGAATGGATAAAGAAGAGGTGGTATATATATATACACAATGGAATATTACGCAGCCATCAAAAGGAATGAGATGTTGCCATGGACAACGACGTGGATGGAACTGGAGGGTCCGATGATTAGTGAAATAAGTCAATCAGAGAAAGACATGTATCATATGAACTCACTGATATGAGGAATTCTTAATCTCAGGAACAGAGTGAGGCTTGCTGGAGTGGTCGGGGGTGGGAGGGATGGGCTGGCTGGGTGATAGACATTGGGGAGGGTATGAGCTACGGTGAGCGCTGTGAATTGTGTAAGACTGTTGAATCACAGATCTCTACTTCTGAAACAAATAACGCAACATATTTTAAGAATAAAGGAAAAGAAGGAGATAGCAGGAGAGGAAGAATGAAGGGGAGTTAGTGAGAGGGGGAGACAGACCAGGAGAGATGATGGATTCTGAAAAAAATTCCGAGGTTTCTAGAGGGGAGGTGGGTCGGGGAATTGGTTAGCCCGGTGATGGGTATTAAAGAGGGCACATTCTGCATGGAGCACTGTGTGTTCGAAACAAACAATGAATCATGGGACACTACACCAAAACAAATGATGTAGTACATGGTGATAAACAAAGCAATAAAAAACAAAGACTGTAATAAGAGATGAAGAAGGACACTATATCCTACTTAAAGGGTCTATCCAACAAGAAGATCTAACAATTGTAAATGTCTATGCCCCGAACTTGGGAGCATCCAATTGTATAAGGCAATTTAGAAGAATAGCAAAGAAAGACATTGACAACCATACAATCATAGTGGGGGACTTTAACACCCCCCTAACTGAAATGGCCAGATCATCTAAGCAAAAGATCAACAAGGAAATAAAGACTTTAAATGACACACTGGACCAAATGGACTTCACAGACATATTCAGAACGTTCCATCCTGAAGCAACGGAATACACATTCTTCTCTAGGGCCCATGGAACGTTCTCCAGAATGGATCACATCCTACGTCACAAATCAGGTCTCAACCGGTACCCAAAGATGGGGATCATTCCCTGCACATTTTCAGACCACAATGCTTTGAAACTAGAACTCAATCACAAGAGGAAAGTCGGAAAGAACTCAAATACATGGAGGCTAAAGAGCATCCTTCGAAAGAATGAATGGGTCAACCAGGAAATTAAAGAAGAATTTAAAAATTCATGGAAACCAATGAAAATGAAAACACAACTGTCCAAAATCTTTGGGATACAGCCAAGGCAGTCCTGCGAGGAAAGTATATAGCAATACAAGCCTTTCTCAAGAAACATGAAAGGTCTCAAATACACACCCTAACCCTACACCTAAAGGAGCTGGAGAAAGAACGGCCAATAAAGGCTAAACCCAGCAGGAGAAGAGAAATCATGCAGATCAGAGCAGAAATCAATGAAATAGAAGCCAAAAGAACAGTAGAACAGATCAACGGAACTAGGAGCTGGTTCTTTGAAAGAATTCACAAGATTGATACACTCCTGTCCAGGCTGATCAAAAAGAAAAGAGAAATGACCCAAATCAACAAACTCATGAATGAAAGAGGAGAGATCACAACCAACACCAAAGAAATACAAACGATTATAAGAACGTAATCTGAGCAACCCTAGGGCAGCATATTCCATAACCTGGAAGAAATGGGTGCATTCCTAGAGATGTGTCAACTACCAAAACTGACCCAGGAAGAAAGAGAAAACCTGAACAGTCCTATAACCACGAAGGCAATTGAAGTAGTCATCAAAAACCTCCCAAGAAACCAAAGCCCAGGGCCAGATGGATTCCCAGGGGAATTCTATCCGACATTTAAAGAAGAATTAATACCTATTCTCCTGAAACTGTTCCAAACAATACAAATGGAAGGAAAACTTCCAAACTCATTTTATGAGGCCACCATTACCTTGATCCCAAAACCAGACAAAGATCCCATCAAAAAGGAGTATTAGAGACCAATATCCTTGATGAACATCGATGCAAAAATTCTCACCAAAATACTAGCCAAGAGGATCCAACAGTACATGAAAAGGAGTATTCACCATGACCAAGTGGGATTTATCCCGGGGCTGCAAGGCTGGTTCAACATCCGCAAATCAATCAACGTGATAAAACACATTAACAAAAGAAAGAACAAGAATCATATGATCCTCTCAATAGATGCAGAAAAACCATTTGACAAAGTAAAGCACACTTTATGAATCAAAACTCTTCAGAGTACAGAGACAGCGGGTACATACCTCAATATCATAAAAGCCATCTACGAACAACCTACAGCGAATATCATTCTCAATGGGGAAAAGCTGAGATCTTTTCCCCTAAGGTCAGGAACGCGGCAGGGATAGCCACTCTCACCACTGCTATTCAACATAGTATTAGAAGTCCTAGCCACAGCAATCAGACAACAAAAAGAAATCAAAGGCATCCAAATCGGCAGAGAGGAAGTCAAACTCTCACTCTTTGCAGATGATATGATACTTTATGTGGAAAACCCAAAAGACTCCACCCCAAAACTGCTAGAACTCACACAGCAATTCCGTCAAGTAGCAGGCTATAAAATCAATGCACAGAAATCAGTGGCATTCCTATCCACCAACAACTAGACAGAAGAGAGACAAATCAAGGAGTCGATCCCATTCACAACTGCACCCAAAACCAGAAGAGACCTAGGAATATATTCATCCCAAGAGGCAAAGGATCTGTACTCAGAAAACTACCAAATACTCAGGAAAGAAATTGAAGAAGACACAAAGAAACGGAAAAACGTTCCATGCTCATGGACTGGGAGAACCAACATTGTGAAGAGGTCAATGCTACCTAGAGCAATCTACACATTCAATGCAATCCCCGTCAAAATACCATCCACTTTTTTCCAAGAAATGGAACAACATAATCCTAAGATTTGAATGGAACCAGAAGAGACCACGAATAGCCAAAGGAATATTGAGAAAGAAAAGCAAAGCTGGCGGCATCACAATAATGGACTTCCAGCTCTATGACAAAGCTGTCATCATCAAGACAGTATGGTACTGGCACAAAAACAGACACATAGATCCATGGAACAGAATCGAGAGCCCAGAAACGGACCCTCAACTCTATGGTCAACTTATCTTTGACAGAGCAGGAAAGAATGTCCAATGGCAAAAAGAGGGTCTCTTCAACAACTGGAGTTGTGGAAATTGGACAGCCCCATGTAGAAGAATGACACTGGACCATTTCCTGGCACCACACACAAAAATAGACTCCAAATGTTTGAAAGACCTCAGTGTGAGACAGGACTCCATCAAAATCCTAAAGGAGAACACAGGTAGCAAGCTCTTCGACCTCAGCCGCAGCAACTTCTTCCTAGAAACATCACCAAAGGCACGGGAAGCCAGGGCAAAAATGAACTATTGGGATTTCATCAAGATAAAATCCTTTGGCACAGCAAAAGAAACAGTCCACAAAACCAAAAGACAACCGACAGAATGGGAGAAATTATTTACGAATGACGTATCAGATAAAGGGCTACTATCCAATATGTATAAAAACGTATCAAACTCAACACCCAAAGAACAAATAATCCAATCAAAAAATAGGCAGAAGACATGAACAGACATTTTTCAGAAGAAGACATCCAAATGGCCAACAGGCACATGAAAAAGTGCTCAACACGGCTCGGCATCAGGGAAATCCACATCAAAACCTCAATGAGATACCCCCTCACACCCGTCAGAATGGGTCAAATGAACAAGTCAGGGAACGACAGAGGTTGGCGGGGATGTGGAGAAAGGGGAACCCTCCTACACTGGTGGTGGGAATGCAAGCTAGTGCAGCCCCTCTGGAAAACAGGATGGCGGTTCCTCAAATAGTTGAAATTAGAGCTACCATCCGATCCAGCAATTGAACTCCTGGGTATTTACCCCAAAGATACAAATGTAGGGACCCGAAGCGGTACGTGCACCCCATTGTTTATAGCAGCAATGTCCACAATAACCAAACTGTTGAAAGAGCCAAGATGTTCATCGACAGATGAATGGATAAAGAAGAGGTGGTATATATATATACACAATGGAATATTACGCAGCCATCAAAAGGAATGAGATGTTGCCATGGACAACGACGTGGATGGAACTGGAGGGTCCGATGATTAGTGAAATAAGTCAATCAGAGAAAGACACGTATCATATGAACTCACTGATATGAGGAATTCTTAATCTCAGGAACAGAGTGAGGCTTGCTGGAGTGGTCGGGGGTGGGAGGGATGGGCTGGCTGGGTGATAGACATTGGGGAGGGTATGAGCTACGGTGAGCGCTGTGAATTGTGTAAGACTGTTGAATCACAGATCTCTACTTCTGAAACAAATAACGCAACATATTTTAAGAATAAAGGAAAAGAAGGAGATAGCAGGAGAGGAAGAATGAAGGGGAGTTAGTGAGAGGGGGAGACAGACCAGGAGAGATGATGGATTCTGAAAAAAAATCCGAGGTTTCTAGAGGGGAGGTGGGTCGGGGAATTGGTTAGCCCGGTGATGGGTATTAAAGAGGGCACATTCTGCATGGAGCACTGTGTGTTCGGAACAAACAATGAATCATGGGACACTACACCAAAACAAATGATGTAGTACATGGTGATAAACAAAGCAATAAAAAACAAAGACTGTAATAAGAGATGAAGAAGGACACTATATCCTACTTAAAGGGTCTATCCAAGAAGAAGATCTAACAATTGTAAATGTCTATGCCCCGAACATGGGAGCATCCAATTGTATAAGGCAATTTAGAAGAAAAGCAAAGAAAGACATTGACAACCATAGAATCATAGTGGGGGACTTTAACACCCCCCTAACTGAAATGGCCAGATCATCTAAGCAAAAGATCAACAAGGAAATAAAGACTTTAAATGACACACTGGACCAAATGGACTTCACAGACATATTCAGAACGTTCCATCCCGAAGCAACGGAATACACATTCTTCTCTAGGGCCCATGGAACGTTCTCCAGAATGGATCACATCCTAGGTCACAAATCAGGTCTCAACCGCTACCGAAAGATTGGGATCATTCCCTGCACATTTTCAGACCACAATGCTTTGAAACTAGAACTCAATCACAAGAGGAAAGTCGGAAAGAACTCAAATACATGGAGGCTAAAGAGCATCCTACGAAAGAATGAATGGGTCAACCAGGAAATTAAAGAAGAATTTAAAAATCCATGGAAACCAATGAAAATGAAAACACAACTGTCCAAAATCTTTGGGATACAGCCAAGGCAGTCCTGCGAGGAAAGTATATAGCAATACAAGCCTTTCTCAAGAAACATGAAAGGTCTCAAATACACACCCTAACCCTACACCTAAAGGAGCTGGAGAAAGAACGGCCAATAAAGCCTAAACCCAGCAGGAGAAGAGAAATCATGCAGATCAGAGCAGAAATCAATGAAATAGAAGCCAAAAGAGCAGTAGAACTGATCAACGGAACTAGGAGCTGGTTCTTTGAAAGAATTCACAAGATTGATACACCCCTGTCCAGGCTGATCAAAAAGAAAAGAGAAATGACCCAAATCAACAAAATCATGAATGAAAGAGGAGAGATCACAACCAACACCAAAGAAATACAAACGATTATAAGAACGTAATCTGAGCAACCCTAGGGCAGCATATTCCATAACCTGGAAGAAATGGGTGCATTCCTAGAGATGTGTCAACTACCAAAACTGACCCAGGAAGAAAGAGAAAACCTGAACAGTCCTATAACCACGAAGGCAATTGAAGTAGTCATCAAAAACATCCCAAGAAACCAAAGCCCAGGGCCAGATGGATTCCCAGGGGAATTCTATCCGACATTTCAAGAAGAATTAATACCTATTCTCCTGAAACTGTTCCAAACAATAGAAATGGAAGGAAAACTTCCAAACTCATTTTATGAGGCCACCATTACCTTGATCCCAAAACCAGACAAAGATCCCATCAAAAAGGAGTATTAGAGACCAATATCCTTGATGAACATCGATGCAAAAATTCTCACCAAAATACTAGCCAAGAGGATCCAACAGTACATGAAAAGGAGTATTCACCATGACCAAGTGGGATTTATCCCGGGGCTGCAAGGCTGGTTCAACATCCGCAAATCAATCAACGTGATAAAACACATTAACCAAAGAAAGAACAAGAATCATAAGATCCTCTCAATAGATGCAGAAAAACCATTTGACAAAGTAAAGCACACTTTATGGATCAAAACTCTTCAGAGTATAGGGACAGCGGGTACATACCTCAATATCATAAAAGCCATCTACGAACAACCTACAGCGAATATCATTCTCAATGGGGAAAAGCTGAGATCTTTTCCCCTAAGGTCAGGAACGCGGCAGGGATAGCCACTCTCACCACTGCTATTCAACATAGTATTAGAAGTCCTAGCCACAGCAATCAGACAACAAAAAGAAATCAAAGGCATCCAAATCGGCAGAGAGGAAGTCAAACTCTCACTCTTTGCAGATGATATGATACTTTATGTGGAAAACCCAAAAGACTCCACCCCAAAACTGCTAGAACTCACACAGCAATTCCGTCAAGTAGCAGGCTATAAAATCAATGCACAGAAATCAGTGGCATTCCTATCCACCAACAACTAGACAGAAGAGAGACAAATCAAGGAGTCGATCCCATTCACAACTGCACCCAAAACCAGAAGAGACCTAGGAATATATTCATCCCAAGAGGCAAAGGATCTGTACTCAGAAAACTACCAAATACTAAGGAAAGAAATTGAAGAAGACACAAAGAAACGGAAAAACGTTCCATCCTCATGGACTGGGAGAACCAACATTGTGAAGAGGTCAATGCTACCTAGAGCAATCTACACATTCAATGCAATCCCCGTCAAAATACCATCCACTTTTTTCCAAGAAATGGAACAAATAATCCTAAGATTTGAATGGAACCAGAAGAGACCACGAATAGCCAGAGGAATATTGAGAAAGAAAAGCAAAGCTGGCGGCATCACAATTCTGGACTTCCAGCTCTATGACAAAGCTGTCATCATCAAGACAGTATGGTACTGGCACAAAAACAGACACATAGATCCATGGAACAGAATCGAGAGCCCAGAAATGGACCCTCAACTCTATGGTCAACTTATCTTTGACAGAGCAGGAAAGAATGTCCAATGGCAAAAAGAGGGTCTCTTCAACAACTGGAGTTGTGGAAATTGGACAGCCCCATGCAGAAGAATGACACTGGACCATTTCCTGGCACCACACACAAAAATAGACTCCAAATGTTTGAAAGACCTCAGGGTGAGACAGGACTCCATCAAAATCCTAAAGGAGAACACAGGTAGCAAGCTCTTCGACCTCAGCCGCAGCAACTTCTTCCTAGAAACATCACCAAAGGCACGGGAAGCCAGGGCAAAAATGAACTATTGGGATTTCATCAAGATAAAATCCTTTGGCACAGCAAAAGAAACAGTCCACAAAACCAAAAGACAACCGACAGAATGGGAGAAATTATTTACGAATGACGTATCAGATAAAGGGCTACTATCCAATATGTATAAAAACGTATCAAACTCAATACCCAAAGAACAAATAATCCAATCAAAAAATAGGCAGAAGGCATGAACAGACATTTTTCCAAAGAAGACATCCAAATGGCCAACAGGCACATGAAAAAGTGCTCAACACGGCTCGGCATCAGGGAAATCCACATCAAAACCTCAATGAGATACCCCCTCACATCCGTCAGAATGGCTCAAATGAACAAGTCAGGGAACGACAGAGGTTGGCGGGGTTGTGGAGAAAGGGGAACCCTCCTACACTGGTGGTGGGAATGCAAGCTGGTGCAACCCCTCTGGAAAACAGGATGGAGGTTCCTCAAATAGTTGAAATTAGAGCTACCATCCGATCCAGCAATTGCACTCCTGGGTATTTACCCCAAAGATACAAATGTAGGGACCCGAAGCGGTACGAGCACCCCATTGTTTATAGCAGCAATGTCCACAATAGCCAAACTGTTGAAAGAGCCAAGATGTCCATCGACAGATGAATGGATAAAGAAGAGGTGGTATATATATACACAATGGAATATTACGCAGCCATCAAAAGGAATGAGATGTTGCCATGGACAACGACGTGGATGGAACTGGAGGGTCCGATGATTAGTGAAATACGTCAATCAGAGAAAGACATGTATCATATGACCTCACTGATATGAGGGATTCTTAATCTCAGGAACAGAGTGAGGCTTGCTGGAGTGGTCGGGGATGGGAGGGATGGGCTGGCTGGGTGATAGACATTGGGGAGGGTATGAGCTACGGTGAGCGCTGTGAATTGTGTAAGACTGTTGAATCACAGATCTCTACTTCTGCAACAAATAACGCAACATATTTTAAGAATAAAGGAAAAGAAGGAGATAGCAGGAGAGGAAGAATGAAGGGGAGTTAGTGAGAGGGGGAGACAGACCATGAGAGATGATGGATTCTGAAAAAAAATCCGAGGTTTCTAGAGGGGAGGTGGGTCGGGGGATTGGTTAGCCCGGTGATGGGTATTAAAGAGGGCACATTCTGCATGGAGCACTGTGTGGCCGGAACAAACAATGAATCATGGGACACTACACCAAAACAAATGATGTAGTACATGGTGATTAACAAAGCAATAAAAAACAAAGACTGTAATAAGAGATGAAGAAGGACACTATATCCTACTTAAAGGGTCTATCCAAGAAGAAGATCTAACAATTGTAAATGTCTATGCCCCGTACATGGGAGCATCCAATTGTATAAGGCAATTTAGAAGAAAAGCAAAGAAAGACATTGACAACCATACAATCATAGTGGGGGACTTTAACTCCCCCCTGACTGAGATGGCCAGATCATCTAAGCAAAAGATCAACAAGGAAATAAAGACTTTAAATGACACACTGGACCAAATGGACTTCACAGACATATTCAGAACGTTCCATCCCGAAGCAACGGAATATACATTCTTCTCTAGGGCCCATGGAACATTCTCCAGAATGGATCACATCCTAGGTCACAAATCAGGTCTCAACCGGTACCCAAAGTTTGGGATCATTCCCTGCACATTTTCAGACCACAATGCTTTGAAACTAGAACTCAATCACAAGAGGAAAGTCGGAAAGAACTCAAATACATGGAGGCTAAATAGCATCCTACGAAAGAATGAATGGGTCAACCAGGAAATTAAAGAAGAACTTAAAAATTCATGGAAACCAATGAAAATGAAAACACAACTGTCCAAAATCTTTGGGATACAGCCAAGGCAGTCCTGCGAGGAAAGTATATAGCAATACAAGCCTTTCTCAAGAAACATGAAAGGTCTCAAATACACACCCTAACCCTACACCTAAAGGAGCTGGAGAAAGAACGGCCAATAAAGCGTAAACCCAGCAGGAGAAGAGAAATCATGCAGATCAGAGCAGAAATCAATGAAATAGAACCCAAAAGAACAGTAGAACAGATCAACGGAACTAGGAGCTGGTTCTTTGAAAGAATTCACAAGATTGATACACCCCTGTCCAGGCTGATCAAAAAGAAAAGAGAAATGACCCAAATCAACAAAATCATGAATGAAAAAGGAGAGATCACAACCAACACCAAAGAAATACAAACGATTATAAGAACGTAATCTGAGCAACCCTAGGGCAGCATATTCCATAACCTGGAAGAAATGGGTGCATTCCTAGAGATGTGTCAACTACCAAAACTGACCCAGGAAGAAAGAGAAAACCTGAACAGTCCTATAACCACGAAGGCAATTGAAGTAGTCATCAAAAACCTCCCAAGAAACCAAAGCCCAGAGCCAGATGGATTCCCAGGGGAATTCTATCAG